>NC_060138.1:457945106-458623856 GCF_021461385.2 Schistocerca piceifrons | reverse complement strand
CCAAATTCCCGTCCAGACATCCATACTTAAGTTTTTATGACGTCTCTAAATCTATTCAGGCTGATACTGGAATGATTTCTTTGAATGGTCATGGATGGTTTCCCTCGCAATCCTTTCCAATCAGAACTTGTTCTCCGATCCTCATGACCTTAGTCGACGGATCATTAAATCCTAGTCGTCCATCCTTCGTCTGCAGGCATCTTTAGTACAAATGTCTGACGTCTGCTGCTACATGATGGCATCTGCCCTCTTCACTGACGCGACTGCTACGGTCGCAGGTTCGAATCCTGCCTCGGGCATGGATGTGTGTGATGTCCTTAGGTTAGTTAGGTTTAAGTAGTTCTAAGTTCTAGGGGACTGATGACCACAGAAGTTAAGTCCCATAGTGCTCAGAGCCATTTTTGAACCTCTTCACTGATCGGCAGCCAAAAGGTCACCACAGAATCGAGTGTTTGAGGTAAACGCCACTGTCTGTGACAAGTTTGGTTCAAATGACTCTGAGCACTATGGGACTTAACATCTGAGGTCATCAGTCCGCTAGAACGAAGAACTACTTAAACCTAACTAACCTAAGGACATCACACACATCCATGCCAGAGGCAGGATTCGAACCTGCAACCGTAGCGGTCTCGCGGTTCCAGACTGAAGCGCCTAGAACCGTTCGGCCACACCGGCCGGCTCTGTGACAAGCGGTGAGCGCTCGTCGCTCATATACGTACTTGTTAAGGGCAACACGCTGCATTTCGTTCCACTATTATTTGCTTATTGCTAACTCGTTTTCAGCTTGTTAGGCTGTCATCAGGTGACAACTGGCTAGCATCTACGAAGACACAAGTGTGTAAGAAACCACAAGTTGAAAAGTAAAGATATCAACAGCTGCTCATATTCTGAGAGTATTTTCTAGGTTTTGTCAGGAAACAAGGCTATCACGCACTTGAAAAACCTTCTGGTTTTAGGGGTCGCACCACTGTCTCGTATAGCAGAGGTTGCGGATCAAGTCTCGCTTGTAACATGAGTGCGGATTTTAAAAGTTCCGTTACTGGTTTGTCTTGCGTAGATGAAGTAACACTTTCTTCAAACCGAAAGATGTTTTGAACACAGTAGATTAGAAGTGGTATGTCGTTGCCTTCCTCCAATATTTGAAGCGTCGCACCCAACCAGTTACGGGGCAACCCACGGTTTAACGTGGACTCCAAACCACGATGTCACCAGAATTTCTCATATACGCTTATCATTTCCTGACTTCCTAGGGTGAAATACATGATAAGTGACAGAAAAAAATCCTAGGAATAACGTAAGGTCATTATATAGAATACAAATAATCATGTCTGTGTTCAAAAAGGGCTATCTAGATTGCAATAATAATGCGATGGGTGTAAAACTTAAAAAGCCAAAGTAAAAATACAAGAAATGATTTTCATGTGCGATAAGTGTATGGAAAGCTTCATTTGCTTTCTGTGGAGCATAATAGAACACAGAGCTCCCGTCACAGCCGTCGACGCTCTTTCTTTAGGGAGAATGTTCAGTAAGGTCCTCTCATGTGGTGATAACAGTAGATTGTAGCAACGTGTTCCTAAAACTATCAAGCCATGACACCAGAACGCGTTTCATAATAAGAATTTTACTCGGTCTAAGAGGCTGCAGTCATGGACTGTGCGGGTGATCCCGGCGTAGGTTCGAGTCCTCCCTCGGGCATGGGTCTGTGTTTGTCCTTAGGATAATTTAAGTGAAATAGTGTGTAACCTTAGCGACTGATGACCTTAGCAGTTAAGTCCCATAAGATGTCACACACATTTGAACAAGAATTTTACTGCGGAGTGGATGAATGAATAATTGCTCCTCCAACCGCACTAAAAGTCAATTCATATCATCTGCAACAAATTCAGGCGTTTCTGAAAACTCGAAATCCAATCTCATTAGAAAAACTTCCTTCGCTAATTTTAAGCGTACAAGTAATAAGTAGCGTTAAACATCCGATGGTTCCCGTGTATTATCACAAAGAGTGGTGCCATGCTGTTACGCCATTTTTATTACTATTATATAAATAAATATAGAATTGCCGTCATTTGCATGGACTTGTAACCTACAATTACGCATATTATAGCACAATTGCAACGCTTTTTGCGAAACAGATTCGAAAATTTCCATTTTAAAGAAACCCTTACGTTTTTTGGTGTTCTCATCTGTCGTCACTCGTATTTATCATGCAGAAAGTAAAATAAAATGGAGTGTTTTCGAATTATTCGTTAGCGCTCGATTAGGGCTGTGAGCAAACGTGAGCAGTTGTACAGAAATGCAGCAATAAGACGGACATAGTTTACTGGAACTGCATAGACCTGGAGTTCGGAAAGGAGACCGGAATGATATATATACTATCTGATCAAAAGTATCAGAACGCCTATTAGTGGACATTAATATGGTGCGTGTCACCTTTATGACAGCCTGAACGCTGCTGCAATGAATATCTGTGGAACTTAGTAGCCCATAAACCAAAAGAGCCGATACCAAAGAAGATATATTGAACTGTTGAGTCTGGAGCGTCATCGATGTTCTAACTCATTCCAAACGTTTCCCATTGGGTTCAGTTCGGGATTTAGAGCAGGCCAGTCCATTTCAGGAATGTTATTGGTCACAGACCATTGTTTCACAGATATTGCTTCCTGGATGCACTGCCATGCTGATGCGAACAATCCTCGCCTCCGAACTGTTCCTCTACAGTACGTAGTACAAGCACCGTTAAATGTGTCTAATTCTTTCAGTATTTAGCGTCTTTTGTCAAGCAGAATAGGGGACCAAATACTAAGGACGAAAAACACCCACCTACCGTAACACCACCTCCTTCCTACTTCACTATTCTTACAACACATGCACATGATAGCAGGTAACGCTCCCCATGCATTCGCCAAATCCAAACCCTTCCATTGGACTACCATAAGAAACAGCGTGATTGATCACTACAAACCGCTAGTTTCCCATCATCCACTGTTTACACCACCTCAAGCGTCGCTTAGCGCTGACTGCACAAATGTGTAGTTTATGAGAAGCTGCTCGACCGTTGTACCGCATTCATTTTAAGTCTGTATACCCACAGTAGTTGGAGTGCTGGTGCACCTTGGAACTCACGAGTGTTTAGTTCCGCTGATTTAACACGATTTTTTATTGCCTCTCTCCACAATGCTCGACGATCCCTGTACATCATTACATGAGGTGTGTCTGGTCTTGGTTTAGCTTTGGTTGTTCCTTCTCGTTTTCACTTCGCAATCACATCACCGACAATTGAGTTGGGCAGGTTTAGAAGGGTTGAAACGTCCCTGATGGATTTATTACCGTGGTGACATCCAGTGACTAGTCCACGTTCGAAGTCACTAAGCTCTGCTTGCCGGCCCCTTTCTGACGTCACTGCTTCTCTACTGACAGCACAGTACTTTCCGCCTCACTTTACGCTGGCGTGTCAGTCTCTCGTTACATCGAATGGTCTGTTCCACATTACATAGGGGTGTCTGCACTTTTTGTGTGGCTTCTGTACTGTCATATACTTTCTCGAAATCATGGGACACGCTGCAGTGTCGAACAGAATTTTTAATCTCGCTGTTTCTTGATTCAACGAGTAGTTATTTCACAGGAAATTCCTAACAACGCAGTGTTGTCGATGTTTTGTGACTGAGCAGGTTTGAGTGAGTACAATCCGTATTCTAAAGACGCTGGAATGCTTATGACTCCCGGAAAAATTCAAAAATATTTTGTGAGGAAGGGAATGATCGATACATTCCGAAAACGTACCTGAATCTGTTTCATCGCTAAAAGAAAGTAGTTATATGATGTGTTACCGACCACCCAATTGCAATTCTTGTACGCAGTGTCAAGAAAAATGGTCGAATTTCTTTTAAAGCACTCCTATTTTACTGTGTTAAAAATATAAAGTGACCGTTACCATTTTTTATCGTTTGACACACACTGTGAACAGCTATGTGATTCTACGTGACTCGTTTAACGGGAAGTAATGTTATTTATGGAGTCTTCCATTACTTCTTGGTAGAACAATTTCATATTTAAGGTTGAATAACAAGTGCACTGTTTTTGTTCCGCTGATTTTTGTTTATTTCGGACTAGTTTTCGGCTTATTAGGACGTCTTCAGGAAACAACTGACTAGTGTCTGGCAGTGACACTGGTTCTTAGGTAACCAGTTACCTAAGAACCAGTGTCTCCTCCAGACGCTAGTCACTTGCTTTCCGAAGATGACCTAATAAGCCGAAAACTAGTTCGAAATAAAAATCAGTGGAACAAAAACAGTGTACTTGTTATTCAACCTTAAGAAAGGGGAGTAAATTTGCTGTCGAGCGCCGCTTGATTGGATCGAATAGGCTGCACGCCCAACAGCTGTGTAAAGCATAATGCATGACAATGGCTGTGACATTCAGCCGCTAGATAACCCGACCGTATCGCATAGCTTCTCAGTGCGACGAATCTTCTTCTTCTTCTTAATGTTCTTTTGCCTCTTCCCATTTCTACTACGGGGTCGACAATGTTATATGTGTTGAAGCATTGTTAGTCATAGGAGCTATGGCTGACGCCACCGCTCCGTCTGTAATGGAATCTGTGTACATCATCCGTCTGCATCTAGAGTAAATCTATTGTCAAGCGTGAGAAAGTTTTCTAAATGTTCGCGCGGCGTGTATCTGAGGCGAGACGCGAGTATCAGCCCGGTACTTACCTATTTCGAAGTGAGACACCGCCTAAAAACCACATCCAGACTGGTTGGCCCTCGTCGTTAATCCGCGAGGCGGATTCGATCCTTGACACCTAGCCTCCCCGTATCTCGGAGGCGGAGCTTTACAGCGTCCGTCTATACGTGAGGGTCTCAAATGCTAGAAATGATTCTTTTATTTTTTACATATTAAGTTGTCCAAATAAAAGCTCGTGATTAACGAAACAGTTAAATCTCTCTCATAAAAAAAAGGTGACGGACCATGACTAGATCCCGGAACATTCCATTTCCCACTGACCTATCCAAGGCGGCTCAGAACTCACTCTCAAGGCACCAGTTCTGCCAATGTCTCTTCGACGCAATTTCTTCCAGCAACGTTAATACCGCATGTTATGAAGAAAAGCTCCTGTGAAGTTTGGAAAGAAGGAGAGGGATCCTGGCAACTGTGTGAACGGAATGAGAGTCGTCTTTGGTCAGGTAAGTCACTAAAAACGTTGTCCGCGAAAGGCAAGCTCATAGGTTCGAATTGCGAACTGACACATATTGTTAATATGTCAGGAAGTTTATACTGTTGAACTGCATAAGAAGCGCACATTGATTTCAATATAAACCACACCGATCACAATAAGGAGGTCACTACGGTCAAGAATCTGTTACAGAAGGATAAGGACAACAGTGTCTGTCGTGAATGTGTGCCGTACGAACTACCAATAAAAGTAACTGCGAACTTTCTACAGAATAATTAAGCCCCGGATGGATTAGAGAGACATTTAGATCAGATTTAGATATCATTTGATTAGTCTTGTTATACCCAGACATGTTTCAGCACTTTCTGTACTATCTTCAGTGGGCTTTATTTATTTTCTTCCTAAAAATTATTATTACATATCAACATATTGATTTGAAGCACTTCACACGTACAAGCTGTTAGTCAAAATTTATGGTTGTTTACATATAAAGACACAAGCTATAGAGTCGAAACATTACATGTTGAATGCTTATCTTATGCTGAAAATTAACTATTTGTTCACATACTGGACATGACAATGTCATTTATTACATGCATTCTGCAGTTTCCTATGTGCAAACAACGAAACATTTTCTATTTTTCTATTTTCAGTCATTTCAGACAGAAATTCGCTGCGGCTCCCCTCCGTCGGAGGTTCGAGTCCTCCCTCGGGCATGGGTGTGTGTGTTGTTCTTAGCGTAAGTTAGTTTAAGTTAGATTAAGTAGTGTGTAAGCCTAGGGGCCGATGACATCAGCAGTTTGGTCCCATAGGAAGTTACCACCGGAAATTCGATGTATTATTTCGCGTTAGTCAGCGAGCTACTTACGGTTTTCTAATGCCATATTCTTTCGTTCCAGTTTTTGACGGCGTTAAAAGAATTATTTCTTTTGTTATTGATGTTTTTAGTTGTCACACATGCATTTGTTATATGTGCTCAGAAATACATTTCAGGTACTGTTATAGCCAGTGACCTCACCCGTTATTGCTATATCAGTTCATTTGTTTTGTTGCGTGTTTGTTTGGATAGTGGCGCGCGATTTCAAAGTATTGCTGACAGTCGGTATGTTTAGTTTGGTGTGTGCGTGTATCTTCAGTGTAGAGGGTGTTCAGTGTTATTTGGAGCGGTGGGTATATACAGTCCTACTGTTGGCGCAAATCATGTTTTATTGCACAGTGACCTATATTGGTTTAGCACATTATTTGTTTGTATTATTGATATTTGTACATGATAATTCTTTGCTGTTTTAATTCTTGGTGCGTGCTGTTACTAGTTTTAAGAATTTTAAAACCAGTTTCTGTGTTCACTGGATGATGAGTCTGTGCCGTTAGGTGATCAGCAAATGTTGTCTGCAAGTTATTACTTTTTGATGCTCTAAAATGTTTTGTATATTTGCTAGTTAAATTCCTACATGTTAGGCTCATATATACATATTGACAACACTCACAAATTGATTGGTTGATACCAGGTTGGTTATACTTATCAGTGTTGATGATTTCTCGTTACAAAAGGTGATAGATTATGCAAACTGACTATTTATGGCAGTATTTGTTGTTGCAAGGATAGATTACCACGAATGTTTCCATTTCGATGGTCTATCAGCAGCAGATGAATCCCGTGTTGTGTCTGCTGCTGAATGCATGCAGTAAATGTAAATGCCGTGTGACGAGGGCCTCCCGTCGGGTAGACCGTTCGCCGGGTGCAAGTCTTTCGATTTGACGCCACTTCGGCGACTTGCGCCTCGATGGGGATGAAATGATGATGATGAGGACAACACAACACCCGGTCACTGAGCGGAGAAAATCTCCGACCCAGCCGGGAATCGAACCCGGGCCCTTGGGATTGACATTATGTCGCGCTGACCACTCAGCTACCGGAGGCGGACAATTCAGGCAGTTATCATGCACTACAAACAATAATAGCTGCATAGTGGAAAACGAAGGCAGATAAATTTGTGTTAAGAAGCAGGTGAGGTAATGACGCAGTTTACGCTACTGCTGTTGGACAAAACGAACTGAGGTAAGTGGAAGAAAACGTAGTTACTGGAGCAAAAATACGAAGGGAACAGATAAATAGATATCGTCTAAGGACTGCATAAGTTATAGCTCTTCAGGTCGTAAGTAAACAACTGTAGAATGGATTAGCCACAATATTTAGCACCGAAGTTTGGTTGTGGGTAACCGAATCCACAGCGAATCTGTTGGTGTTTAGCAAATGTATTCATAATCACAATGCGTTTAATTAATACAGTTATAAAGTGTATGATCATCTTCAGATATCCATAGTGTTGTGAATATAGTAACTGAATGCTGCTATTAATTCTACCCAAACAGCCACAGGGCGGAAAAGAGTTTCCCTTCTATAGTTCCATAAAGTTTGTCTATTGCACACTTGATAACCACACACATTTTTGATAAGGTGCACTATAGCAGAAATGTGGTAATGCAATAAGATATACCCAATAGTATTTATTAAGAGTATGTTACAGAGTAGTACTTAACCTGATGCAATGAAATCTAAATAACTTTTCTGCTTCTAGGCAGTTTATTGTATCATCACTATGACTGAATGTTGTTAGACAAACACTTTTGATAGTACACTTACTCGATAAGCAGCGACAGCTAAGTCGGACAGTAGTCTTCAGTGGACTACACTAAGCGATCTGCAGGCACTGAAATCAACTAACTGCTGGTTTACAGCTGTGCGCCGGCCGCGGTGGCCGTGCGGTTCTAGGCCCTTCAGTCCGGAACCGCGGGACTGCTACGGTCGCAGGTTCGAATCCTGCCTCGAGCATGGATGTGTGTGATGTCCTTAGGTTAGTTAGGTTTAAGTAGTTCTAAGTTCTAGGGGACTGATGACCTAAGATGTTAAGTCCCACAGTGCTCAGAGCCATTTGAACCATATAGCTGTGCACGTCATGTTTTGGTGCCTGTCGGCGGAAGAATTTCCCTGTCCACCAGTACAAGGCGGTAGTAATTCGCCGTTGATAGCGCTCTCTATATTAGCTGACCACATTATCGGTGGACATACACGACGCTCTGGAGAAAGTGGCCGGAAGCAGAAAGAGGTCCAAGTCTATAAGCGCCATCTGGAGGCTGCTTCTTGGGTCTGAGTGTGGTGGAAGTCTCTAGCGGTATTTGTTATGTGTCTCTTACTTGGTCCACAACACACAATCTATTGGTAGATGTCGTCTAGCATTGTATCCACTGGGTGCCACAGAGCTGATGGTCGTATTTTTAAGATATTACCACACGAGAAGTAAATGCAACTGTTTTTGTTCTGCTGAACAAACACAGTGTACTTCTAATTCAACCATAAATATGGAATTGTTCTACCAAGAAGTAACGGAGGAATCAATAAGTAAGTAAATGTAACGATAATATTAAAATGGATAATAGTGGCTTGCTAGAAACAAAAGTTAGGAGACTTTACTGTAGAAGAAGCCAAGTCCCCATCCAGAAAGGCATTTTTGTTTACGGTGGTTTCCCTAAGACGCTCCATGCATATGCCGGGAGGGTTCTTTTGAAAAGTACACGGCCAGTGTCCTTCCTCCATTTCTCCGATACGAGGCTGATCTTCGTCTCTAATCACCACGCTGTCGACAACACGTAAAACCCTAATTTTTCCACCTTCCTTCGCAGTTGTTAGGACAGAAACGTGGGGTAGCCACAGTAGATGGTATTGGACATGTTAGAAATGTGATGTACAGGATGATAGGAGAAGAATGAAGGAGAGAGGTACTGCAAAGAATAGCGAATAGAAAAGTAGATCGAAAACACGCGAAGAAACGGCAGGTTGCAATGCTACAATAAAAGGCATTGAGAAATCAGACCCTAAGCCATTGAAATGGCTGCAGTGCGAAATTGTAGGTGGAGACAAATAAGCTTATCGAGGTTGTTGTTAAACATAGACCCTACGTAAAGCTGTAAGGAATCACACGAGCTAGGAAGGGATTAAAGAGAGCAATGAAGCAGCCGAAAGAGTGAGGTAAAAGAATCTTCACAGGTATAGAATGCTGCTAAAGGATTTCAGTGAATTTTTTCCACTTCCCTATTTCCACAGTAGTCTTATAGTTTTAACAAAAATACAGATAAGATCTTACTAACATCCTCTGTTTATGTAAATACAACCAAACGTCCATATATTTGACTGTGATTAGGTTCTCGTGAGGAGAAGAGGGTTACGATACCCAAAATTTTAATTTACTTAATTTAGAAAGTGCCTCGCTGGGTACCCGCCACAAAATCTTGTGCGAGGTCATTTTGTCTTAATAAAAGTCGATAGAGAGATTTTATCAGCCAGATAGAATGGCCTAATGTTATAAGAATTTACCGAGGAGGTGAACCAGGTCCAGTTGTCAGTACTGTCGAAGGTCTATCACGTCCACTCGCAGAGCGCCGGTTCCTGGTGTATTGCAGCACCGGCAGACTAACACAGCACAATATGTACATCGCTGACCGTTGAGTTCTCAGCTCCTGTGAAGCATCTGATGAAATTTCCTTAAAATAATTACACTTAAAACAGTGAGTGAACACCTTCTTTAAACGAGGTAAAACTTTACATGGATACTGAAAATAACAAAGCTGAGATACGTTGGAAGATCCATATTCACCTTCACATTTCCACTGAACTGCGAATTTCACATTCGTATGTTACTGGGAAGTACAGCGGTTCGTATTGTGTTAAGAGCTATATATCAGATCCCACGTGAAGAAGTCCGACCAAATATTTACCGATTTCCAACATTTTGCAAACGGGAAATAATTTGGTAACTTTCGATTTCGTCACGTTACATTTAACTGCGATGAACTAATCACCATCTCTTTGTCGAAGGCCGCGCGGAGTGGCCGCGCGGTTTGAGGCGTCATGTCACGGATTGCGCGGTCCCTCATGCTGGAGGTTCGAGTCCTCCCTCGGGCATGGGTGTGTGTTAGTTGTTTTTAGCATAAGTTAGTTTAAGTAGTGCGTAAGTCTAGAGACCGACGGCCTCAGCAGTTTGGTCCCTTAGGAATTCATACACATTTGAACTTTTTCCTTTTCGGAGTGCGCTGTAAGCAAATTAAACCGAGAAAGGATCCTACATGTGACTGACGAAGGCAGTCATCATATACGATTTGATTTCACAGTTTGTGGAAACAACGGGAGAATTTCGTTGATGTTTCCTACTTCGTTGCACTGACGATAGACCAAGTTACCTGTTGTCGGGTGCCTGAAAAGCATGACACTGGATTGATGTAATGTGAGACCGGGTTACCTACATTCGTTGTAAGTACAATATTTATTGATCCCTAAATTCGAGAAATAGCTAGAAAGGTAAACGTATTTACTATTGTGGAAAACAATAGGATGAATTCGAGCCTGTTGTGGATTCCTCATGGCAGATACCAATACGGTAATCCGTCAGTGATGGTCTTCCACTCACACGACACTTTCTGTTCCATGTGAGAGAGTTCAGTAATATCTGGAAACATATTGTAAAAATGAGATGCAGAGAGACAGATGAGTATCAAGACTGAATAAGGCAGTCGGTCTTGCCTCAATACAATAAGAAAGCGTCTACGACTCAATACATCGTGCTTAGTAAGAGTTAGTTGCCCTTAAATATCATACTTAACCGGGAAAAGTGAACTATTGACAATTATTCTGTTTATTGACATAAAATACTATTGATATAGAATTGTATCTTGGCAGTACACTTGGCGGTGATCACAGTCCTTTTGATTAGGTGGAAGGGAGGATGGACTTGAGAGCCAGGAATGGAATAGCAAGTACTGGCAACTGACGATTTTCAGATGTTTAAGGACTGTCTCTCTCGCCGACAGCAACTACTTGGAGCAAACAGGTTTCCACGTGCTATATGATAGCGTGCCTACAAAAGTGCACTTATCCACTAACGAAGCTTTACGGACCATTAAATATACACAAAACAGCCACATTACATGTAGCTGTGAGATAAGCTGCAGATCTTCACTTCAATGAAAATAATTTTCTTGTAACTCCGTTATCGAGGCAATCGTTGGTTTCATTATTTTTCTTCCAAAAGCTGACCTTTTCTAAATATCGATCTGGAATATCAAAAAACTCCTGTCAGGTACAATTTTGTCGAAGACAGTTATACTGGATTCAATAACTTTCGACCGAAAAAAGTAAATAAATTGTATTTCACTCTGCTAAGAGAATGCTTTCTGCAAACACACGCCGTAAAAATGCCACAGTAAGGCTTTAATCTCAGGACGAACTCCCACTATAGCACTCGGACGGCCAAATCAGTCCAGTTAAGTTTTGTGGTCGGCGTGGGCCGCTTGCCCCAAGTCAATGCGCGGAAATCACTTGAGGCACGCGAACTGCGTGGCGGCCTGGGGCCTTGTTCTCACAGGTAACACTTCCGCGTTTTGTTTAGCAGGCGACACGAAACTCGTCTACCGTTAAATATGGCACTCAGTTAACGTAACTGTGCTAGAAAATTAAATGAGATTATCAAAACCATCGTTGAGAATTGGGAACAACGACGAAATGTATCGTCGTTTTGGCAATACTTCAAGGGGTAGTGTTTGAAGTATCTTCCTCCGACTTGAGTATGAACAGTCTCATGTTTAAATTTTCAGCATAAATCATGTAAAAGACAAAAATACAAAAAACTTTGCAGCGTCTCCCGAGCGAAAAAAGAAATGTTCTTTGACAATATGTACGGCATATTAGAAAGTAAAGCCCATGTAATGTTTGTACTGAGACGTGTTCTTCAAATGCAGTGACTACTTTCTACATTGTAATTTATCCACTCTTATCATCTTTCCCTAAGCTGGTGTACTACACAATAGTAAACAAAAGCTACCAAATGTTGTGATATATTGGACACATTACATTACTGATGAGCAGTTGAGCTGACATTTTTGATCAAATGTTTGAGCAGAATGGCCGGCCGGTGTGGCCATGCGGTTCTAGGCGCTTCAGTCTGGAACCACGTGACCGCTACGGTCGCAGGTTCGAATCCTGCCTCGGGCATGGATGTGTGTGATGTCCTTAGGTTAGTTAGGTTTAAGTAGTTCTAAGTTCTAAGGGACTGATGACCTCAGATGTTGAGTCCCTTAGTGCTCAGGGCCATTTGAACCATATCTTCTTTCCCTAAGCAGGTGAACTACACAATAGTAAACAAAAGCTACCAAATGTTGTGATATATTGGACACATTACGGTACTGATGAGCAGTTGACCTGACATTTTTGATCAAATGCTTGAGCAGAGTGAAAACAAGACTCTTTATAAAGCACACAATGGGTTTGGTCCGAATTTTCATAGCCAAACGAAGGGTAGGACAAATTTGCAAAAAATATTTAATTGCTTGAAAGTAATATGGGTAATCAAGAAAAAATTCGTGATCTGAGGGAAATTTGCTCATTACATGTCGTATATCCAGCGGTGTCCGCCCCGATAGCTGAGTGGTCAGCGTGACGGATTGCCGTCCTACGGGTCCGGGTTCGATTCCCTACTGGGTCGGGATTTTTCTCCGCTCGGCGACTGGGTGTTGTGCTGTCTTCATCATCATTTCATCCCTATCCTTCGCATGGTCGTCCATCCAGAGCCGCCTTGGTCGTCCCATGGAGCCACTGGACTTATGTTTCCCCTCAAGTGCTTTCTCCAACAGTATTTACTCTTTCATACGAGTTACGTGGCTTGTCCACTGCAACTTTTTGCTCATCAGTTTCTGCAGTATTGTTGGTTGTTGCATCAGGAGGTACATTTCTTCATTCTTCCTCCTTCTCCATTCTCCTTTATCTAAGATTGGTCCCCATATCTTCCTCTTTACTCTTCTTTCGGATATTAATAGTTTTTTGTTTTCTCGTTTAGTCATCCTCTACGTATCTGAACCGAAAACGACAGCTGGGCATATCACTGTGTTATAAATTCTCATCTTAGTATTCGATGACATTGATTTTGACCTGAGCGTCACGCTGAGGGAATACGTGCCTTGCGTTCCCACTTTTATTCTTTCTTTGGTGGTAATTTCTATATTGTTGTTGCTGGTAAACCAATATCTAAGATATCTGAACTGGTGAACTCTCGTGAACGTTATACCATCTATCTCAAGAAAGTCTTGCTGCTCTTGTCTTCTTCCTAATACCATAAACTGCATTTAGTCTTGATTCACCGTTAGCTTAAACTTCTGTGCGTAGCTGTCCATTTTCTGGTACATTTCTTACAACTCATGGGTTGAGTCAGTTAGCGGTACTACATCATCTGCATATGCGAGACAGTTGAAATTACCATCCATCTGTATCCCAGCCCATTCCTACTCCTATATTCCCTTATCGCTTTCTCTCAGATGACACTGAACAGAACACGTGAGAGAGCATCCCCTTGTCTGAGACCCGTCCCAGTCTCCAAAGTTTCCGGTGTGAAACCTCGGCAAAGCATTGCTGCCCTTGACCCATCCATACAAGTTTGCACCATTCTCACTAGACACTCAGGGATTCTGAACTCACGCAGTGCATTGCGTAGGCTATTCCTGCGGACGCTGTTGTATGCACGATGAAAATCGACGAACTGACTGTAGATATCTTTATCATATTCCCAGAGTTTTTCAGACAATTGTCTTAGTGTGAAAATGTGATCTATTGTCGTCGGTTCGGTCGAAAGCCAGCTTGGTATTCCTGTATATTGTAGACTCGTTGCAGTTCCCTAGTGTTCTACCAATGAACCGAGGTCTGCCATCTGCTTTACCTACGACTGAGCCTGTGTGATTGTTCAAATGTTCAAATGTGTGTGAATTCTTAAGGGACCAAACTGCTTAGGTCATCGGTCCCTAGACTTAAACACTACTTAAACTAACCTATGCTAAGAACAACACACACACCCATGCCCGAGGGAGCACTCGAACATCGAGCGGGAGGGACCGTATGTGATTGCTCCATTATACATTTCAACAAATAACTGCACCCAGATATTCGCATGAGTTGATTGATTCCAGTTTTGACTCACTGATACTGCGGTTACAGTATATAATGTTTTCTTTTCATTTTGTGAAGTGGACAGTTTTACATTTCTCAATATTTAAAGCAAGCTGTCAGTATTTGCACCACGCTGAAGTCTTATCAAGATCTGACTGAATATTTCTGCAGATTTTTGCAGACGGTATTTTGTTACAGATATGAAGCTGTTCTTTTTATACACTGCTGTTACGATCGCCGGAGACAAATTCAGTCACTTGATGTTCAGAAACTCAACTGCATCGAGGCGTTTCGAGCAAACTCATCTTCAGAATATCAAAGGAGGCAGGGAGCTTCATACACACGGTGTGACGTCATGTAAAAGAACTGATGTTGGAACTTTCACATGGCGTCAAACCGTATTTATGAAGCTCCCTCACTCCTTTGATATTCTGAAACTGCTGAACATCAGGTGTCTAAATTTTCCCTCAAAGACCATAACAGTAGTGTATGAAAAAAGCTCCATCTCTATAAAATTGTTGCATGCACTTTATATGATGATATGTCACATCTCAGATTCGTTGCAGCTACCTTTATCACCAGCAAAAAGTTTGAGGTTACTATTAATACTGTGTGGAACGTCATTAATATACAACACGAACAGTAAAGATCCCAACGCACTTCCCTACGGCTCACCTGAAGTTATAGCAAGCAGTTAACGTTGTAAGTTACTCACATATAGATAAAGACATCAAAGCTATACCCCCCCCCCCCTCTTCTTTCCTGATATGCGCCAAACATATTTACGACCATTCCTGCTGCTCTTCTTTGTTTGTGTTCAATATCCCCTGACATTCCACGTCATTTAGGCAGAAATCCTGCAAATCTATTTCTAGATATAAAAGGCTTGTGTGTGTACGCATTGACAATCTTTTCTCCATGACCACTCACTGTCACCCACTCGTGATTGTGGCGGTAAACAGCCCCTGGTCTCCTGCTGTTAGTAAGGGAGTTTGGTTGTTGTGCGTGACAGTGGGTGAGTGTGCCGAGCGAGAATCCGCGAAATATGGAGCAATAAATCCTCCTAGGTAAAACTGTATACTCTGTGACTTCATTGTACATAATACATGTGAAAATGTGTTTACTGTTTCATTCGTGCCGCGTAATACGATGATTGCGCGGTTTTGTCATTTTGATAGCGACATGTAATACCAAATAGATCAGTTTTTAATCTCTCACCGCGTTTTCGTCAATCACGCGAACACCCTTATTATCATCTGGGTTGTCCTTCACCTTTAGATGGCTGCAGTTTCCAGTTAAATTAGCATACAGCGTGAGCATCAACAAAGCTCAGGGAGCAGACATTCAAATTCATAATGAATCATGTTCATATCACGGACGACTGTATACAGCGTGCTCACATGGTGGCTCTCCTACACATTTATTCGCTTGCAATCCGAATAAGGAAACTGCACATGTAGTCTATAAGCAAATATTGTGAAAACAAAATATTATACTTATACATATGGAATGAAAAATAAATGCCTACTGAAATAAAGTAACTTCAGTTCTTTCTCAGTTTCATTTAAATAGTATTGTATTACAATATTACGAAACTAGCAATGGCTCCGTGGTGTTACTCCCGGTTAAATATGTCGGCGTAACATAATGTTAATGCCAATATGGATGTAACAGGATGAGGATTGCATAAGCAAGTATATTCATTAAGACGGAAACGTTTAAAGTTCGTAAGTCATACATTATTTAACTATATGTAAGAACATGCATTGCTCCATGTTTCGCAGATTTTTGCCCACCCCACTCGCCTACTGCCACGCACCACGACCAAACTACCTTACTAACAGGATAACTGCATTGATAACATTATTAATGAAATATACATGTGTATGCACCTCGTATGTAGAATGGTACTCATGCCTTGTCCCATACCATGCATTCTGGCCCGGGCAACGCCGTGTTTCTCAGCTAGTGATATGTAACATAATTAGGCAAACCTTAGGACTTTATGAAACAAGTGCATACACAACTTTTTCCTTAAACATCTGGTGTTAATCTTGGTGTTAGTTGTTTACTAGCGTTCAAGAGGACGCCAAGTGTATATCCCTACGAGGCTTATAAATTTAGGTACGAAGGTAAAGAGAGAGCAGCCTGACCTCTATGCGTCCAGTAGATACACAAATAACACAGAGGACGACCGGCAGCTGTACCGGTCGCGTAGGAGAACAGCGGACGCCCGTGGGGCGCGTACTCACCAAGCAGTAGCGCCAGCAGCAGCAGCGCAACCAGCAGCGGGGACGCCCGCATGGCGAACTCAGTAGCGAGGTGCGGCTTCTGGCGTGCTGGCACCGCCTCCGAGGTCAGCCCGGCACTGGCGGCTCGCGAACGCCCAGCCGCCTTCTTATACGCCGGCTGCAAGCAGTCGCAGCGCCGCATCCTACATCATCTCCGGCGGACCGCAGATATCATCCCGTAAGGAACTACCTAACTTTGTAACCTTTCTGATGACGATGGCGCCAAGCTGCGATCTAATTGTAAACATTTCCGCCTCCTGCGGCATCTGGATGCGCACGCATACCCGAACACTAGTGCATGGCTTGGACAAAAATATGGAAATGCCGTGAGAAATGCAAGCTTGAACATAAATGCAGACGGTTGGCTGGTTTGGGGGATGGGACCAAACAGCGAGGTCATCGGTCCCATCAAGTAAGTAAAGGATGGGAAAGGAAATCGCCCGTGCTCTTTCAGAGGAACGATTCCCGCATTTGAGTGAAGCGATTTAAGGAAATCATGGAAAACCTCAGACTTCAAGATGAACATAATAATTCTAATCCCAAAGAAAGCAGGTGTTGACAGATGTGAAAATTACCGAACTATCAGTTTAATAAATCACAGCTGCAAAATACTAACTCGAATTCTTTACAGCCGAATGGAAAAACGTAGAACCTGACCTCGGGGAAGATCAGTTTGGATTCCGTAGAAATGTTGGAACACGCGAGGCAATACTGACCCTACGACTTATCTTAGAAGATAGATTAAGGAAAGGCAAACCTACGTTTCTAGCATTTGTAGACTGAGAGAAAACTTTTGACAATGTTGACTGGAATACACTCTTTCAAATTCTGAAGGTGGCAGGGGTAAAATACAGGGAGCGAAAGGCTATTTACAATTAGTACAGAAACCAGATGGCAGTTATAAGAGTCGAGGGACATGAAAGGGAAGCAGTGGTTGGGAAGGGAGTGAGACAGGGTTGTAGCCTGTCCCCGATGTTATTCAGTCTGTATATTGAGCAAGCAGTAAAGGAAACAAAATAAAAGTTCGGAGTAGGTATTAAAATCCATGGAGAAGAAATAAAAACTTTGAGGTTCGCCGATGACATTGTAATTCTGTCAGAGACAGCAAAGGACTTGGAAGAGCAGTTGAACGGAATGGACAGTGCCTTGAAAGGAGAGTATAAGATGAACATCAACAAAAGCAAAACGAGGATAATGGAATGTAGTCGAATTAAGTCGGGTGATGCTGAAGGAATTAGATTCGGAAATGAGACACTTAAAGTAGTAAAGGAGTTTTGCTATTTAGGCAGAAAAATAACTGATGATGGTCGAAGTAGAGAGGATATAAAATGTAGACTGGCTATGGCAAGGAAAGCGTTACTGAAGAAGAGAAATTTGCTAACATCGAGTATTGATTTAAGTGTCTGGAAGTCGTTTCTGAAAGTATTTGTATGGAGTGTAGCCGTGTATGGAAGTGAAAGATGGACGATAAATAGTTTCGACAAGAAGAGAATAGAAGCTTTCGAAATGTGGTGCTACAGAAGAATGCTGAAGATTAGATGGGTAGATCACATAACTAATGAGGAGGTATTGAATAGAATTGGGGACAAGAGGAATTTGTGGCACAACTTGACAAGAAGAAGGGACCGGTTGGTAGGACATGTTCTGAAGCTTCAAGGGATCACCAATTTAGTACTGGAGGGCAGCGTGGGGGGTAAAAATCGTAGAGGGAGACCAAGAGATGAATACACGAAGCAGATTCAGAAGGATGTAGGCTGCAGTAGGTACTGGGAGATAAAGAAGCTTGCACAGGATAGGGTAGCATGGAGAGCTGCATCAAACCAGTCTCAGGACTGAAGACCACAACAACAACATGGAAAACCAAAATCAGGGTGGGCGGACACGAGTTTGAACTATCGTCCCTCTTAGTGCGAGTCCAGTGTGCTAACCACTGCGCCACCTCGCTCGCTACATGCAGATTCCTGACTAGCCTACAGGTGGCGCCGTTGCATTTGACCACGAACTACACCTATGTGATTCCTCAAAACATTGCAAATGTCAGTGTTCCGTACAGCTGTGAGCGCATTACGCCGGAGGTCAAATTGTTGGTGCTCGTCTGGTGGGTGCTTCCGTATCCAAAGAAGCCAAAGTGTTCGGTGTTCCGAGAGGCGCTGCATCGAAGATTTGCACCGCGTACCGGGGAAGAGTAAAAACATCGTCCGCTGCGTTACAACACGGACGAAAGTGTGCTGAGCGAACGTGACGGATGATCATTGAATAAGATGTTTTGAAATATAACGGGTCTAGGGCTGCAAAAGTCACTGCAGAGAAAAAACTACGAAGGTGGCTTCATAACCAGAGAATTCCAGGGCGATCCAGCCGCCCAAAACCACTCATTAGTAATGTAAACGCGCTAACAGGAGAACGTGATGCCGAAGGCATAAAACCTGGACTATGGAGCAATGGGAGAATGTTATTTGGTCAGATGACTCTTGTTTCATCCTGTTTCCAACTCCTCGCCGATTTTACGTCCCAAGAATGAAACATGGCAGGGCTTCGTTGATGATTTGGGCAGCCATATCGTGGTATTCTAAGGGCCCCACGGTTACTGTGCAAGATCGCATTACTGCCAAGGATTAAGTGGCCATTTTGGCTGTTCAGGTCCAACCCTTGGTGCAATGTGTTCCAAGGCGACCGGACCCCTATTCACACAGCTTTCATCATCCAGGATTGGTTTTGTGGATACCAGGATGAATTGTCGCAGCCCCCCTAGCCACCCACCACAGTCAGCAAATCTTAACATTAATGAGCCTTTGTGATCTACTTTCGACTGAACGGTTCGTGAGGGAGGGGTGGAAGGGGATGTCGACAGGAGGGGCATCGGGTCGCGCTTTAAATTACCCATACCAAATCAGTTGATAACCATGCCGACCCTATACCGATGCGGGACAAAGCCGCAAGAATAAGAAACCTCAATCAGTAATATGTGTCGAGCCATTTCAGGGCTCCCATTCATTTTTCACATTTTTAAATATCGCAACAACAGAAACATTAAATTAAGACTAGTGTGTGGTTCGCACTTCACAAACAGGTGGACGGGCAGTAGAAAGTTCCAGTGGCTTGTCATTCCCCCGTATTACCACCTTCAATTATAATCGTCCGATCTACAAGGTTGGTATTTTTCACAACTGCAGCTCAGAATACAGAGGGTGAGTCAGGAGGAAAGGTACATGCTTTGAAGGGTGATAGTATTAGTGATTCTGAATAAAAAAAACTTCATGTGGACATATACCATGTTCCGAATGGTTTCTGAGATAGTACACCTTTAATGTGCATTGTCATTCATTTTCTGTATTATTCAAATATTGCCATTGTTTACAACGTACCACAGTAGTGTAGAGGGAGCTGAGACGTGTCAAGTCGGGCAAGTACCTGAAATTAGCCTATAAAAAGTACCTAAGCTACACCGCCTGAGCATCGCAAGGAATTTTATTGTCCTCGCGCTCTCTTGGTGCAGACAATTAGTCCTAGAGAGAAAAATGAATAGAATTTTCTTTTGCAGGAAAAGTAATGTAGTTCAATTTTGTACCACGAAAGGTTTTCGCTGGAGAGTCCGGTATTCGAGTTATTCAAGCATAACGTACAGAAGTGATATTAAATGTGTTCCGTCTTGGAAACACTCAAATAATGCACCTTTACTCCTGCCTCGCACTGCATATGGTCCCAAAAATAAACTGCGGGTGTTACAATATCCATCGCCATGTGAGAACGTTTTGAAAGTCTACCCTTTCGGCTACTCAGTTGTACCAGTATTTCATATAATGTGTGGATCTTTGCGCTACACACGACACAATTACACAGGGTGTATAATAATTAATACAGAAAACTGAGTTAGATGAAAGTCCACGGTAACATAAGCAAAAACATTCCAGTAAACATGGGTCCACTAATTAATGGTTTGCGAGATAACTGAGGTGAGTGGTTACTAGCCATCAACGACGTCAGTATGAAACTTTTTCCTAGTTAGTACAGAAGTATTCGAAACATAAATTTTCCCATATAGTTTCCATTTAACTGGCCTAAGTTAACAAGAATCGCAGAACTACTTCGGCACCTACATGTTACAATTTATAGCGCGCCTATACCTGTTGAGTTCCGTGTTTCAACCTCACAAATGCTAATTATGAATTCTTAAAAACATTCCCGCAACATCTTATAAATCCTGACAAGAATGTAAAATCTGCTGTTACATTTCTTCAACAGTGCCAACAGAGGTGTTGTACACTTCACTTCCCAGATAATTCCAGACAGCAGAATCCAGAGGATTGATCTTGAGGTCAAGGTACAAGCCGTACTCGACCTATTCACCTTCGACCATACTGGTGCCTCAGATGTCGTATTACATCAGCAGTCCCATCACGCAATTACCTCATTCTTCAGCGTTGCACAAGGGGAACATCCTGAAGCTATCCTTGAAGATTCCGTCGCAGGTACAGAAAGTATCCACGGCTTTCAGATTTTCTTTGAAGAACGTGTGACCCAATGGGCCAATTAGCTAGTGCCCTTGACGACAAACACAATGGGAAATGTTCCTGATTTGATCGCTCATGAAGAGCATGTGGGTCCACGTCAGATTTGAGCCTAATTAGACCGGGACTTAATGAAAAAGATTATACTTCAAATGCTTTTCTTCTAACTGGGCTAACATTTCATAGTGAAGTTCGTGGTGTGGCGGCTTGTTAGCTGACACAAATTTACCGGAACGTTTTTGCTTCTAAATTCGTATATTCAACTGCGTCAGTTTTCGCTACTAACTGTGATATATCCTGTACATACTCTAAGAAAAAAATAACCGAACTCCACGGAGGAATCAACAGAATGGGACGGAAATCGGTACATTTGACGTACATGTACAGATAAACAAATGATACAACTTCAGAAAGCTTGGATGATTTATTAGAGACAGAAAACTTCACAAATTGAGCAAGGCAATAACACACTGGTCCACACCTGGCCGTTACGCAAGCAGTTACTCTGCTAGTCGTTGACTGACTGAATTGTTGGATGTCATCCTGAGGACAATCATGTAGAATTCTATCCAACTGGTGGGTTAGATCGTCAAAATCCCGAGCTGGTTGGAGGGCCCTGCCCGTAAAAAAGTTCTCAATTGTAGAGAGGTCCGGGGGCCTTTCTGCGCAAGAAAGAGTTTGGCAAGGACGATGACAAACGGCAGAAACTCGCTCATACTGAAATGTAAGCTCAAGATTGCTTGCCAGGAGGGGCAACAAAACGTAGTGTGGAATATCTTCGACGTACCGGTGTGCTGAAAAGGTGCCGTGGATGACAGTCGGAGTCGTGATATGAAAAGAAATGGCATCCAAAAGCATCAATCCTGGTTGTTTGGCCATACAGCGTATGGGTAGCGCTATTAGAAAAAAATGATTATATCACATTAGGCCTAAAATTTGAGAAATTACAAACAAAACATTAATAAACGCTTATTAATTGCAGATGATATACTGAAGGCAATAAGTACATTTGTACTGCAAATACCGGACTTGTAAACACTATTCTTCATGTTAATATTTTTGTCAAGAGATCTTTCACGCGTCTAGCAATATGGGGTGGAGCGCCATCCTGCATAAACATCGTACGTTCCAGCAGATGTTTTCAGCCAAGCTGGGGATGATGCGATTCTGTAACATATCGGCGTACCTCTCACCCGTAACGGTAGCAGTTAAAAAACCAGAATCACGCATTTCCTCGAAGATAAAAGGCCCGATAACTGTAGATGTGGTAAATCCAACCCATACCGTGACTTTCTCGTCGTGCAATGGAGTTTCCACGACAGTTCTAGGATTTTTGGTAGCCCAAATTGTGCAGTTGTGGGCGTTGACAGACTCTCGGAGCGTGAAATGAGCTTCGTCGGTCCACAACACGTTACTCAACCAATCGTCATCTTCCGCCATATTTTGAAACGCTCACACCGCAAATGCCCTCCGCTTCACTAAATCGCCAGGTAACAGTTCATGATACCGATGAATTTTGTACGGATAGCATCGGAGGGTACGCCTCAGTGCCAACCAAACAGTAGTGCATGGAATGCCTGTGCGACGTGCGACTGCACGAGCGCTGACTTCCCCGTGCATAGAGGAACCCGCTACAGTCTCCATTTCTTCCTGAACTGTCTCAGCAGCATTACGCCTTGTACTCGGTCGGCCACTACGGGGTCTATCGTCTAAACAACCCGTGGCTTCGAACTTCGAAATCATTCTCGCCACAGCTGAATTTGTCAACGGACCTTTACCCGTTCGAATCCCCTTCCTATGGAGATAGGATCGTAATGCTAAACTAGCACATTCCCCATTCTGATAATACAGCTTCACTAGAAGCGCCTTTTAAGGTAACGTCAACATGCTGCGACTGCTAGCGCATCCGATTCTCTCTCTTTTTTTTCCCTCTCTCATTACAGCTCCTTTTATACACGATTGTCATGCGCAGTCACTGACGTTTTACCGTCCAGCGCCATCTGTCGGACTTTTGTGAACTTTGTTTTTTTGTTCTAATAAAACCCCATGTCATTCCAAGCATGAGTGTCAATTTTTACCTCTCTATCTACATTATTCCGTGGTTTATTATGTTTTCAAATTTATACTGGTCTTTTGATCACCCAGTATGTGTAATAAAACAAGAAAAAATGTGTTTCTCAAGACAGAACTACATTTCTTTATTACGTACTGAAACACAATGTTTTATTTTATCTAATCAAGCGAATCATTTACAATAACAGTACAGAAAATGTTCTTACAAAAATGTAGTAAACTGAAGAAAAAAGACTCTAACTGCTGTGGATCTTGTGGCTAATGGAAACACTGCAGGAAGGAAGGCAAATAAGATTTCCATATCTGGGCAGTTCTCAATTTCAAGATAAATGAGAAGCATATTAAATACAACAAACTTGAGATACAGGATGCATGACAGAGTTGGTTAAATACGAGCTGCTCTAAAGGTGGATTGCGCTACAACCTGTGTGAAACTTACATCTCCCAAGCACTGCAAATGAGCTCCATCCCAAGGGAGACGAGGGCGAGAATCCCAGTTCTCTCGCAACCTTCAGCGCAATTCACAAGTCCGGACTGAAGGGGCGAAATGATTGCTACTACCATTCTGATGGACGATAATGTATCTTCACCCACGCAAGAACAGGGGACTGCAATTGAAACTTCCCCACTCCATGGTGGTTTTTAAGACAACTGCTCGGAAAGGATTTTCTTCGGCTGCGCACAATGCCACTTTTTTAACGTAGAGTTATGTTTGTGTTGTACGATGATGACGATGACGACGACGACGATGACGAGAGAAGGGATAAAGTGAAACCTGGTGCCAGTATATAGCCTACTCCTCTTAGATACACTACTGGCCATTAAAATTGCTACACCAAGAAGAAATGCAGATGATAAACGGGTATTCATTGGACAAATATATTATACTAGAACTGACATGTGATTACATTTTCACGCAATTTGGATGCATAGATCCTGAGAAATCAGTACCCAAAACAACCACCTCTGGCCATAATAACGGCCTTGATACGCCTGGGCATTGAGTCAAACAGAGCTTGGATGGCGTGTGCAGGTACAGCTGCCCATGCAGCTTCAACACGATACCACAGTTGATCAAGAGTAGTGACTGACGTATTGTGACGAGCCAGTTGCTCGGCCACCATTGACCAGACGTTTTCAATTGGTGAGAGATCTGGAGAATGTGCTGGCCAGGGCAACAGTCGAACATTTTCTGTATCCAGAAAGGCCCGTACAGGACCTGCAACATGCGGTCGTGCATTATCCTGCTGAAATGTAGAGTTTCGCAGGGATCGAACAAAGGGTAGAGCCACGGGTCGTAACACACCTGAAAAGTAACGTCCACTGTTCAAAGTGCCGTCAGTGCGAACAAGAGGTGACCGAGACGCGTAACCAGTGACACCCCATACCATCACGCCGGGTGATACGCCAGTATGGCGACGACGATACACGCTTCCAATGTGCGTTCACCGCGATGTCGCCAAACACGGAAGCGACCATCATGATGCTGTAAACACAACCTGCATTCATCGGAAAAAATGACGTTTTGCCATTCGTGCACCAAGGTTCGTCGTTGAGTACACCATCGCAGACGTTCCTGTCTGTGATGCAGCGTCAAGGGTAACCGCAGCCATGGCCTCCGAGCTGATAGTCCATGCTGCTGTAAACGTCATCGAACTGTTCGTGCAGATGGTTGTTGTCTTCCAAACGTCCCCATTTATTGACTCAGGGATCGAGACGTGGCTGCACGATCCGTTACAGCCATGCGGATAAGATACCTGTCATCTCGACTGCTAGTGATACGAGGCCGTTGGGATCCAGCGCGGCGTTCCGTATTACCCTCCTGAACCCACCGTTTCCATATTGTGCTAACAGTCATTGGATCTCGACCAACGCGAGCAGCAATGTCGCGATACGATAAACCGCAATCGCGATAGGCTACAATCCGACCGTTATCAAAGTCGGAAACGTGATGGTACGCATTTCTCCTCCTTACACGAAGCATCACAACAACGTTTCACCAGGCAACTCCGGTCAACTGCTGTTTGTGTATAAGAAATCGGTTGGAAACTTTCCTCATGTCAGCACGTTGTAGGTGTCGCCACCAGTGCCAACCTTGTGTGAATGCTCTGAAAAGCTAATCATATGCATATAACAGCATCTTGTTCCTGTCGGTTAAATTTCGCGTCTGTAGCACGTCATCTTCGTGGTGTAGCAATTTTAATGGCCAGTAGTGTACTACCAAGAGGGCCGAAACGCTTAACATCCCCATCCAATGGACGGATCACCATCAACAGTGTCTCATGCCCTCAGTCCATGAGACACTGGGGACAGTTTTGGAATATGAGTCAGGACAGTGGCGCAGTCTTTTCGATGTAAGACATTGTCTCTTCGCTCTATATCTAGAACAGAGATGTGTGCGAGGAAGTAGTTTTTTTATTATCTATGGAGGGTGGTATCGTGAAAGCTTTCAAGGGCACGATTTATTTCTCAAGATAGTCTCAGCTTTCATAAAAGCTAAATTGTTTCATCTAGTAAGTTCTCGTATTTTCTCCTGACGAATATATTCTGTACATGAGCGGTTAGCAACCAGATGGGCTCGATGGCATTGTAAAAAGTCGCAGGGACTGTATTGCCTGGGCACCACGAAAAGTCTTCATCACATTTACAGCAGCGTGGCTGTTCAAAATAGTGCTTGCTTATGTGGCCAAATCGTAAGCAATTATAACACATTTTCACTAATGAAATAAAAGAGTTCACCGCACATGTAATTCCATAATTTGTACATCGTCTGGAGAAGATCGACAGTGAATAGTCAGTACACAGGTTTGAAGATCCTTTCCTTGATTTGAATAAGATTTTCCTTTCCTTCTGGCATTTATGAGGTTAATGGATGACTATCTTTCCGCTAACAGTTGCTCCATTCCAGATGGAATCTTTCATTCTGCAGCGGTGTGTGCGCTCCAATGAAGCCTTCTGGCAAATAGAACTGGAAGCCAAACCGGGACTCGAACCTGAACGTCATCTAAACAGTTGAGCTACCCAAGGAAGGTTTCCAGTTGGAGTCGTAACGCAAAAGTAGTTCACGAGGGGCCGGCAGAACAATGTGTCACGAGTTCCGAAAATGCAGCGAACACGCCAAGTATGTTTACTTTTTTATCACGTGCTTTTGAGTTCACTACTTTAGAGGTATCAAGATGAAAATTTAAGGATGGCGAGGAATATGAGGATTTACCATCTCGCATCTGTGAGCTACTTTATCAATTGGATGCAAAACGTGAGCATAAGATACTAGAAATTATTGTACAAATTGGACACTGATCGTGCTGTATGAACTCAAAAACTCTGAATGTGGTGGCAACAGCGAAATTTTACTGTCTAAATCATAGGTAGATTAATGAGAACGCTGATTTCTGCAGTTATTCTTGGTGGCAACAGCGAAATTATGCTGTCTAAATCATAGGTAGATTAATGAGAACGCCGATTGCTGTAGTTATTCTTGGTGAAGCGCTTTAATTATGTGGCGTCACCGCCAGACTCCACACTTGCTAGGTGGTAGCCTTTAAATCGGCCGCGGTCCATTAGTATACGCCGGACCCGCGTGTCGCCACTGTCAGTGATTGCAGACCGAGCGCCGCCACACGGCAGGTCTAGAGAGACGTCCTAGCACTCTCCCCAGTTGTACAGTCGACGTTGCTAGCGATGCTACACTGACAAATACGCTCTCATTTGCCGAGACGATAGTTAGCATAGCCTTCAGCTACGTCATTTGCTACGACCTAGCAAGGTGCCATTACCAGTTAATATTGAGATTGTTATTAATGTATCAACAAGAGCGATGTTCTCCAATTATGCATTAAAGTTAAGTATTCAAAGAGCATCGTACTTTATTTATTAGACTCAACTCCTTTAATTGTTCCAGACCTCACACCAGTCTGCGTGAGCTTAAACGCGTGCATTTCGGCCTCCTCTAGCAACACGGTGTTGGCTCTTCAGCGAACACTTCGTATGGCGACGAGGATTCTGCGTTCCTAACTATATTACCGTAATTTACTTGTGTCATGGCTTCGCCACAATCTCCAGATGTACTGTCCGAATTTTATCGCTTACAGAATCAGCAGATGCAGGCCTTATTGGATGCCCTTGGACAGCTCGTCCAGGGTCAACGTGCAATGCAAAACGATCCGGCGTCCGCCGCTTCACCGCTACCGCAGCCACAACATGCAGTTGTACCACCTTTTCGTCCTTTTGATGCGGCACTGGAAAGCTGGACGGAGTGGTCACGCCAATTTGAATTCCATCTCGCCGCCTACAGAATTCAAGGTAACGAGCGGCAGCCTTTTTTGCTTTCTTGTGTAGGTGTGTCCACATACCATGTGATAGTGAAATTGTTTCCCTGACGCGATGTAGCAAATCTGTCCTACGAAGAAATTTTGTCTGCATTAGATGCATATTTCAAAGACTCAGTCAATGTAGTTGCCAAAAGGTATACGTTCTTTCGTACAAAACGTACGGTCGGTCAAACTAATCGGGAGTGGGTTGCAACTTCGCAAGGCCTTACTAGGGATTGCGCTTTTGAGTGTGAATGTGGACTCCCTTATTCAGATACTATGGTACGTGATGCAATTGCACAGAACGTTTCTGATGTTCGTATAAGAGACCAGATTTTGAAACTAGTCAATCCCTCCTTTCAACAAGTGATAGACATATTGGATCAGCAGGACACACTTGACTTTGCACAGGAATCTTTTGATACTTCGCCACCCGTGTGTCAGGTTAACCGGCCCACCAGGCAAGCTGCACGGAACAGTAAACAGCCCTTGCGCCCGTCCGCACAGCCGCGTGTGCCGCGCAAGCAAGCAAATGAAGTGCTAAAATCATGTCCGCGGTGTGCAACTAGACATTCGCGTGAGAATTGCCCGTCACGCCAAGCTATTTGCTTTTCCTGTAATAAAAAAGGACATGTTCAAAGTGTTTGCCAGAAAAAGCTCAGAACGGACACTCACAACCATTCCAGGCCCTTTGCTTCACGCCGGAATCGGAATCGAACCAAGAATACTCAGGCTCGTGAACCTTCGCCCATGGAAATTCATGTAGTTAATTCCACTCCGCCCAGTGCCACTCTCGCTAACAGTGACAGTATTCATCCCACAAATAGTGTGCGTCGACATCGACGGAAATCCCGTCAAGTCGCAAGTAATTCCGTGCCAGTGTCAGTTCACGTTGCACGAGACAGTCACCCTTGTCGTCAGCAAGGCTATAAACTTTTTGTGGACTTGGACATTAACGGCAAAGTGATACCATTCCAGCTTGATACCGGGGCTGCTGTTTCACTGATCAATCAAGACACTTACAAACTGCTGGGCACACCTCCATTGCGTGCCGCAACTCTTAAGTTAACTTGCTATTCAGGTCAAGAGATCCCTGTGTTAGGACAGTGCAGCCTTCTTGCAACATACCAAGGACAAACAAAACTTGTGTCATTTTACATCCTTCGTTCTTCTTCTGCAGTGAACTTGCTTGGTTTCGATTTATTTCAGTTGTTTAACTTGTCTATAGTAAATCAGGTCTTATCAGTGAACCAGACTATGCCTTCAGACAGTGTTTCTCGTCTATGTGAAGAATTTGCAGACATTTTTGCACCGGGCCTCGGTTGCGCTAAGAACTATAAAGTACATTTGGAACTGAAAGTAAACGCGCAACCGAAGTTTTTCAGAGCGCGCAATGTTCCTCCCGCATTGCGTGTTGAGGTCGCAAGAACATTAAACGATTTAGAATCACAAGGTGTAATTGAACGTGTGCCGGCTTCTCTCTGGGCATCACCCTTAGTAATTTTGCCAAAACCTTCCGGTAAATTGAGACTTTGTGTGGACTTCAAGGCAACAGTGAATCCACAATTAGTGATTGCAACTTTTCCTTTACCCCACCCCGAAGATCTTCTTGACAAACTGTGCCCGGATGCGTACTTGCAAATACCAGTGGACGACGAATCCCAGCGAGTTTTGGTGGTTAACATGCATCTTGGTTTGTATCGCTTCAAACGACTGCCATTTAGGTGTGCATCCGCCCCTGCATTGTTTCAGCAATATCTGCAAACTGTTTGTGCGTTGGTCCCCACTGCAGCAAACTATCTGGACGATATTGTGATCTCCGGAAAGACAGAAGAAGAACATTTAGCCAATCTCAGAACATTATTTCAGGTCTTGCGACAAAATGGTCTTCGCTTGCGGAAGGACAAATGTGTGTTTTTTGCTCGGGACTTACCCTACCTGGGCCATGTACTCAATGCCCAAGGCATACATCCGAGTCCAGAGCACCTCCGTGCCATACAGGACTTGCCTTCGCCGCAGAATTTGAAGCAGCTACAGAGTGTGCTGGGAAAAATCAATTACTGTAACAGATATGTGCGCCACGCCTCTTCCATTTCAGCTCCGCTTCATCGCTTGCGCCATAAAGGTGTTCCGTTCGTCTGGACGACGGAATGCGAACGCGCCTTTCGCCAGTTGAAATCGGCGTTGCTTTCCACTACTTGCCTTACGCCATTCGATCCCCAGAAACCCCTTTTGTTGATGGTGGATGCCTCAGATTTCGGGATCGGTGCTGTGCTTGCGCACAAAGATGGTTCGCACGGTCGCCCTATTGCCTTTGCGTCCAAATTGCTCTCGTCTGCGCAAAGAAATTATTCCCAGATCGACAAAGAAGCTTTGGCTCTCGTCTTTCGTGTCACTAAGTTTCATGATTTCTTGTATGGTCGTCACTTTACCATCATCACAGACCACAAACCTTTGACATCGCTTTTTCATCCGCACAAGCCTGTACCTCCACGTACAGCGCAGAAATTCATCCGCTGGTCTATTTTCCTCTAGCAGTACCGCTACGATATTTTGTATCGGTCCACTGCTAAGCACGGAAACGGCGATGCGTTGTCCCGTTTGCCTGTTGCTGAGGATAGAGCGTTCGATTCTTCCGAACTTGCTTGCATGTTCATTGATGCGGAAACCGATGACGTGGTCGAATCGTTTCCGATTGATTTTCGTCGTGTAGCTACAGCCACAGCTGCTGACCCTGTCCTTGCTACCGTTCTGCGTTTTGTTGCCACGCAATGGCCCTTGTCAAAGTCACGGATCGAGGATCCGTTGGTTCGCCGATTTTTTGCTCACAAGGAGAGACTTTTTGTACAACGTGGTGTTTTGCTGTTGAGTTCTGATAATGATCAGTCCAGGGTCGTGGTCCCACGTTCGTTACAGTCCTCTGTCTTACGGCTTCTCCACCAAGAACACTGTACTTGGTTCGGAATCGATGCTGCGATTGCGAATATGTGCTTTTCTTGCATGGCATGTTCCGACCAACAATCCGCACCACCGCGGAAATTCTTTGCATGGCCAAAAGCCACTTCCCCTTGGCAACGCTTACACATCGATTTTGCTGGTCCATTCTGGAATGCTCGATGGTTGGTTGTGGTAGATTCATTCAGTAATTTTCCTTTTGTTGTCAAGATGTCTTCCACGACGTCCTCTGCCACCATCCAAGCGTTATCTGCTATCTTTTGTATTGAAGGTCTTCCACAGACTATTGTTTCCGACAATGGCCCACGATTCATGTCCGCAGAATTTCAGTCGTTCTGCAAGGCCAATGATATTCAACATCTGACATCCGCGCCGTTTTCGCCTCATTCAAACGGTGCCGCTGAACGATTGGTCCGGACTTTCAAGTCCCAGATGTTGAAGTTGAAAGAGTCGCATTCTCGGGAGGACGCGTTATTGCTCTTTTTGTCCACCTATCGCTCTCAGCCCCGAGCTGGTCGCTCGCCGGCTGCGTTGTTGCATGGTCGCCCTCATCGCACCTTGATGTCTTTACTACATCCGCCGCATCAGGTTCCTGTGCAGCGGCAGACACCTGCTTTTGCCCCAGGCGAAGTTGTATACTATCGCAACTATCGCGGTTCACGGCGTTGGCTCGCAGGGCGCATTCTTCGCTGCCTCGGCCGCGCTATGTATCTGGTTTTGGAGGCCACTGGTGAGGTGCGTCGGCATCTCAATCAGCTGCGCCTCTGTCGTCGCACGGGTTCTGCCGCTCCCCGTCTGCTTTCAGCGACGGTGCCGTCCGGTTAGCGCCCTGGGGACCCATCTACTGGCTCGCCTCATCCCCAGGTGTTATCGACGCTGCCTTCCATTTTGCCCCATGGCGACGCGCCGCCGCCGCCGCCTGTTCTCCCGCCGGCGCCGCCCGCAGTGGACGCGTCGCTGCAACCGCCGGGCGCCTCCCTGGGTCACGCGCCGCCGATCGCTTCCCGTGACCAGTTGTCCTCCGACATGGAACTCTTACCCGCTCCGGACCATATGTCGTCTCCGCCCGTCGGGTGCCCCGTTCTGATGGAGGTCGACCCGGACTAGGTTTTCAGGCGTTTCCTAGCTCCCCTCGGGCCGGATGGCAGGGTGCGGATGGTACAGCCTCGCCTGTTGTTAGGCTCCCCACCTCGTCGCATACGTCAACATGGGGTCCTCCTCACGGCGGGCGGAAGCCTTATACCACAGCCGTTCGCCGATTTGCGGGGGAGGAATGTGGTGTCACCGCCAGACACCACACTTGCTAGGTGGTAGCCTTTAAATCGGCCGCGGTCCATTAGTATACGCCGGACCTGCGTGCCGCCACTGTCAGTGATTGCAGACCGAGCGCCGCCACACGGCAGGTCTAGAGAGACGTCCTAGCACTCTCCCCAGTTGTACAGCCGACGTTGCTAGCGATGCTACACTGACAAATACGCTCTCATTTGCCGAGACGATAGTTAGCATAGCCTTCAGCTACGTCATTTGCTACGACCTAGCAAGGCGCCATTACCAGTTAATATTGAGATTGTTATTAATGTATCAACAAGAGCGATGTTCTCCAATTATGGATTAAAGTTAAGTATTCAAAGAGCTTCGTACTTTATTTATTAGACTCAACTCCTTTAATTGTTCCAGACCTCACACCAGTCTGCGTGAGCTTAAACGCGTGCATTTCGGCCTCCTCTAGCAACACGGTGTTGGCTCTTCAGCCAACACTTCAAATTATAATGTACTGAAGGAGATAGGGAAGCTGCTGTGCCACTCCGGTTGTGCTAGAATAATTACGTTCTGAGTAATGAGAACTAAGCACTGTAAGCCTTACACACACAAGGATAACTGAGGGAATTAAAACAAACTTTAAGAAACTTTTATTCGATGTCTTTGTATGTACCCTTGATCATTCCTAAACACGGCCTATATCACACTTGATTATTTCCAACAACGTGTTAACTATCATATCTGTCTGAACAATTAATAATCGTGGACTTTATTTCAGTGGCCTGAGTTACTTCATGTGACTGAACGCATTCCAGTAAAACAACCAATGTGCTTCGTGAATACGAAGTTTAAGTTTCCATTTTGTGGTCTAAGTGTACTGCGATACAAGAGAACACTCACAATTACTGCGTTTTTATTAATGTGTTAGTTGAAAAGTAAAACTTAAAAATAAAGTTCAAGATAATTTTTAATCGTTTCACTGTCATTCACGCTTACTTTAAACAGTTGTAAAATTTTTATGACGAAATACTAAAACCTTGATCAAATTTACAGTTACGCAGGTTTCAGCTTGATATCTCAATTTACCTGTGTGTAGTAGAAATTTCCTTTCATGTACTGTGAGCATTTTTATTATAATCTCTAGTGATAAGTTACGATGTGTCACAGATAGGAGGTACACAGACAGTCAATGTCTAGATTTGCGACTGTTATTTTGTGATGGCTATGTACACGTGTTAATGATACAGCTGTGGCTACAGACAACTAGAAATTCTAAAAATTCGCAGGTCCTCTGTGAATTAGTGGTTTAAACTGCCTCGTTGGTACCAGTCAGTTGCGTGTTAGGCAACCCAAAATTATATTTGCGTTGATGACAAAATCTCCTCGGGTCATCAGACGAGTGGTACCCTCAGTGGGATGGTAGTGGGCATTTGGGTGCAGAAGTTGCTGACATCAGCATCAGCATTCATGGAACTCTCTTCTCCCCCTTCTTCCCGAAATTACCCCCCTCCCTCCTTACCTTTTGCCCATGTGGCCAACTGTGTTATGTGTGTGTGTGTTGACATCATCGTGCTCTCAGCAAATCGCTGCAGTGCCACACATCGATGCAACACTTCTATGTGGCACCAGCCTGCCATTGACGTGATTTTATTACTAATTTGCAATATTCAGCCCAGAGCACTGACGTTTCACCTAGTGGCGGGCACGTTCAGCCCCCCACCCCTCGAGAAATTTAGTTTTTATAATTCGATCCTGTGAACGCCATCATATGCCGCCTGTACTTCGAGGATGAATGGGTTACACTGTTATCGAGTAACATGGTCTCCATTCCGTCTCAGAGCTCAGGTATTTCTCATAAGAAATTAATTTTTATTATTACTCCAAGAACGCGATAGCACAGACCGCAAAATGTTAGTCGAGTAGCACCAAATTGTAATACTGTTTTCTAAAAAAATTATTCGTGTTATGTAAACTTTTGTGTAAGGATTTGCAACCCAAGAGTCGATGTGGGCTTTCAAATAAAAAAATGTGGCCCTCAACTACGTACCCAACATAGCTCACGAGATATTCACTTCTAAACGCATACTACGTCTTCACTGCAGAAGCCACGGAAATCTCACAAGTGCACAAGTTGGCACTACGAAGTATTTTTATCTCCCACGACCACACGCAAACTGCTCAACTCTCTCCAAGTATTCCCTGCGACCGTCCGTCGCGCCTTCCATTCCACCACTCCCCCGTGTCCCGTGCGACCTGATGCTCCTCCCCCACTTTCATACAGTCTCTCCATTGACTTCGGTAGTACCCTGCCATAGTAACGAGTGCTGTGATTGGCTAGATCGCTCCCGCCATGTCTCCAAGCCAATACACAGTCACAAACATATTGAGACACATACGAAATACTGGATTTACATTTAACTAACTTGAAACACGCTCTAACACACATTATTAAATGCATAAACAAATTAAATAAACATATATGAAAGGAATAGAACAAATGTAGCCCAGTAGCCTAATGCCTCTGTGCTTTCTAAAACACAGTAAATATTTGACCAATTTCTTCATGAATAGTACATATCGGATATAAACAAAGACATAGACGAATAAATATATTTAAAAGCATGCTGCTGTAACTGTGGAGCACTTATTGCCTGACGCGATCGATAGTAATCGGCCACTTTGACCACCAATAACTCATGTACTATTCAAGTTACATGCCTGTAATTCATACCAATTTAGGATTACACTGTAAGAGGTATGCGCTATATGCGCTGCCTGCAATAGGCAAGGCATAGGAGAGTCTCTGACCAGAGAGCAGCATATAGTTAGTTGTTGCTTGTCGCTAGTCGGCATTAGTCGACAGTAGTCGGCAGTAGTCTGCAGTAGTCGACAGTAGGCCGCTGGAGTCTGTGCAGTAGTCGGCTGTAGTCTGTGCTAGTCTGCGGTTGTCTGCAGTCTGCTCTGGTCGGGACTCTGGAGGATGAGTATTATTGTAGAAGGTAAAGAAGCAGCCTTGCGCATATCTAGTAATGTATGTTAACTGTCATCCAATTTCTTTTAAAAAAAATGCCCCAATAATAATTTTTATAATATAAAGTATTTTTTTTAAAAAAAGCATTCATTTCAATTTAAAGATTTTATCTAATGGATGATTATTCCTTTCACGAATCACAAAGCATAGGCCAGCATTGCACGGAGCTGTGCCGAAAAAAATTTTAGGTAAGAGCAGATGTATTCGCAGTTTTTATTGAGGTAAGAATTTTTGCTTTTTTTATTCAGAGTACAGGGCCGTGGCGCAGCGCTGCTGTCGTCATAAAATTTACCAGGTTACTGATTTTTTTTATTATTTTGGTGTTTAGGAATTTTTGTGTTTCGAACTTAACATTAAATGAGAAAAGAATTTTGTGGATACATTAAATGTGAATGCATTTCTGCACAGAGATTATGAATGGGAACCAATTTTGTTCAGAGGTTACAATATTTAAAATTCATTTAATTTTTATATTTTTGTGGGGAGGGTACACTTGGCGACATCCAGCCAGGATCGTATTTCTTTGTGAATCTTCTGATAAGTAGTCATATATCTGCTCTTATTTACTTAAATGTAGTTTGCATCTGGCGCAACGCATTTACTAATTTGTCACTCTTTCTCCACAGATCATCGGCAATTTGTTGCTCTTTGTTGTAATTGTGTTTGTTGCATTTTTGCATTGTCCTTGTTTCATTTGTGATTAATTTTGATTTGTGAAAAATGCCAGGAAAAACTGTTAACAGTACATCGCAATGTGCAATGAGTGAAATAGCCGACTCTAATAATTTGACCGACAATACTTGCGACACTCAGTGTCTTAATGATAATCCTCCATTTACTGACAATCAGTGCGTACCGACCACTAGTAATGATTTTAATGCTAATGATGAGCAAACAAATTCAGTTGTATCCTCTGTTAATTTAACGACAACTGATGACGCGGGACGTTCTGTTACAATGAACGCTGCCCAGCGTGACACACCCGGTTTGCAAAATTTTCGTAATGAACAGACAAATATTTCTAACGAAGGTGAACAATGTACTCAAAATACGTCAGATTTATTTGATTCCGGTGTAGTAACCAACAGTGCACATCCGATTAGCAAACACTTTCGAGAATCACAGAATGACCAAATGGTTACACAAAACGTGACAATTGCAGGTACGCCGTTAAACAGCACAGAGAATAGAGTACGTAATATTGGCTTGGATCAAATTATGGCAGTATTGCTACAACAGAATGAAAAACTAGACAACAATTACAAACAGTTGAATGAAAAACAGGACAACAATTTCAAACAACTTAATGAAAATAATGAAAATCTCAAACAACTACTTAGTGAACAGATTACAGCCGTTGCCGCGCAATGTCATGATACTAAAGAACAATTACGTGAGGAAATTAAGGCTTGTGCTAGAAACAGTAATGAAGAAATTAGATCTGTGGCACAAGAATTAAATAATAGACATGCAGCTACAACTAAATTACTTAGAGACGAAATTAGTGCAGTCGGTAAACAATGCTCTGAAAACGCAACACAGTTATGCGACGAGTTTAAATTAATGTCAGCAGAACTTTCGCGCACACTGGATGCAAAAGTAGACGCGATATTCGACCAACAGAACAGTCAAATTGACGAACGTTTTAATCACCACCTACAAAACAGTGAAACGCGTTACCGTAAATTCATACAGGAACAAAATAAAGTAAAACGACAAGTCATGGAAACAATTACCGCATAGAGACAGGAAGATAAACGTAAATTGTTTACGAAAGCAAAAACATACGTAGACAACAATATTGCTACAGTATCAGACGAAATTAATACTATCAAACAGTTGAACACCGAATTGCGTGATGAAATTTCCGATCTTAAATCAAAAACAGATACACACACAGTAGACTTTCAGACAGTGACCGACAGACTCGAACAATTAGAACTAATACAGGATTCCGATGTCATCAAAGCAGACGTTAAAAAATTGAACGAAACCACACGTAAAATACAAAAACAGATTAATGCTTGTGACACTAAAAACGATGATCAGGTAAAAATACTGACTGAAAAATATGATGAATTGGCCAGTCGTATTGACGTTATCGAAAGTAATAATGACACCAAATCAGACGATGCTTCACCGATTTCGTTTAATCAAACGCCTGAATTCCAAAATTTACAACAGACGATCAGTGAGATAGATTCGTCCAATAATACATTACGTAGAAAATTGTCAACTTTACAGCAAGAGGTAACAGAGATGAAAAATGTTTCAGCCTTTAACACATCACAGCAGACGCCACTTTGCGAACATTTGTCAGACTCACACAGCCAGTATAATTTAGGTAATTTACAGAGAGTACGTGAGTTAGATTCCGAACAGTCACAGACAAATAGATTCTCATACAATCCTGAACCTGTTCAGACATACAGAGACGATAATTTTGATTACAAACATTTTCTATCAGTGAGAAAATCTAAAGTATTTAAAAATGACAGAACACAGATCCACCCCTTGGATTGAATACAACAATTTAGCTTTGCTTTTCCACCGACTTGGCTCGTAACACACAAACTTGAATTTATTTGCAGTTTTTTGGAAGGCGAACCGGCAACTCGTATGAGACCGATCGCGAAACAATGCTACTCGATAGAAGAATTTGAGAATGCTTTTCTGTCAGCGTATTGGTCGAAGACGACACAGCGCGGAATCAAGGATCAATTAATTAGTTTACCGAACTATGAGAACTCAAATTTTCCCACTGTCACGCAATTTTTCACATGGTCCAACAAAACCAGTACTTAAGTGAACCATACGGTGAATCTGCACTTATTCAATTATGTATTCCTAAATTACCATGATCATTAAGAGTGTCACTTTTAACGGGTCAGCAGAAACAAAATATTTCGGCATTCAGAGATTTGTTACAGCGTTTGGAAGTGCAGCAATCGAATTACTCCTTCATAAACAAAATTTTTTCACATAATAACCAAGGTCAACAAGGATGCAGCAATTACGATCAGTCACGCTATTTCAGTAGCAAAGCTAATAGACGCTTCAGGAACGACAACCACCAGAATTTTAATAACAGACAAAATTTTAATTATCAGTATCGTCAGAATTATCAGCAACAGGAACCACATTTTGGTAACAATAGAGGTTTTTCCCAACGACAGCAACAAAACCAACCGGTTAGCATACCTAACCAACAATGTAATGTACAAGGTCAACCAAGCTTTAATGTTTCGCCGCGTACGCGTATAGCGTCGGCCCCAACAAATAGTAACGCACAGCAACAAGAAAATCAGTACGTACAGAAAACACACTATTTCAATTCCTATCGCAATGCACCGTACAGAAATGACTATCATGACAGAGGTAAAAGTAATGAGCACAATTTTCAGCGTACGTTTAATAACAGTCGGTCTTACTAGCAGCAGAATCATCCGCAACAACAAATTATTATGAATGAACCAGACAGAAGATATTATTCCGAACGTAATACGTCAGGACGAAATAACAGAACAGTTCAAATAGTGGAAATGCCACAGCATCCTCCCGAAAATAATAGCACGTCAGATAGAATTTGACTAGATACAGTACAGGTTGCATCTTCCAGTAACGCAAGCAATACTTTTGACACGCAGAATCTTGTTCACGAAAATGTTATTAATTTTTTCGGCATCCGAGACACTCTTTTTCAGGAAAGACCAGTTATTCAAAAAAACATTTCACACCCTGTCATCGATGTAAAAATTGGATCATCCAAATTTTCAGCTGTAATCGATTCTGGATCACCTATGTCAGTCATAAATGAAGAAACTTTCAACGAATGTAACAAAGAGAATACGTATCCTACATTACCATTAGGCAAAACGAAAGTAAAAGGAGCAGTATCTAGTAAAGGAATAGATGTAAAATTACAGACACATTTATCATTTTGTATTTCAGGTCATACATTTCACTCAAATTTTTGGATTGTTCCCTTATTGACGACAGACGTTATTTTATGTACGAATTTTCTGGTACAACACGACGCAATTATTGACTTTCAAAACTCCTATTTAATGTTAAAGGATGAAAACGTACAACTGGCTTTAGAATTTCAGCACTCTTTATCTGCAGAAGAACAAACAATTAATCGTACAGAGGTCATTTCCGCATCATGTAACATAGACTGTCTTTCCACATTGTTCACAGATACGTACGTACACAATTATAATACTCCAGACGAAGCCGACTATGACGTTATACAGATGATTTCTGATAAAGTTAAACAGAGCAGTGCACATACAGACGAAGCTTTGTTGAATGCACGCAACTACGCAAAATTCTTTTACAGCAAACTCCAGTTTTTGACAACGTTCCTGGTACTATGTACGGTTTTATGTATGAATTTCAAGTTAAACAGCACGACACATTTAAAGCCAAACATATTCCGTATATTCACAGAGAACAAGTTAAGAAAGAATTGCAAGCTATGCTTGATCAAGGAATTATTGAACGGCAGTTAGTCCGTACATAAACCCGCTCCATATTGTTAAGAAAAAGAATGGTTCACTTCGCCTCGTACTTGATTCGCGTCACATCAACGACATTATTATTAATGAAACAGATCGCCCACAGACACTAGAAGAACTTCTACAGAAATTTCATGGTACTGCTATTTATTCCACATTAGTTTTGAAATCGGGATTTTGGCAAATTCAACTCCATCCGGACTGCAGAAAGTACACGGCTTTTCTCTGTTTTGGTGACTGTTATCAATTTTGTAAATTACCGTTCGGTTTAACTATTTCTTCAGCAGCATTTATTCGCGGTTTGAATACAATACTTCCGACAGAACTTAAAGACAGAATCACAATGTATGTAGACGACATTCTTATTGCAGAAGCTAACTGGCGTGAACACAATCTGATTCTTGAATAACTGTTACGAACTTTTCGTGCACAAGGACTTACAGTTAATCTCAGTAAATCGCATTTTGGCAAAACATCTATAAAATTTCTTGGACATGTAATTTCAGCAGAAGGCATTGCACCTGACCCGGAAAAACTTCAAGCTTTACGTGACATTACTGTTCCTACGACGAAGAAACAACTACGCAGCTTTTTGGGTTTAATTAACTTTTTTCGTAAATTTATTCATTACTCTGCTTTAGACACCCCTAGATTATGTCAATTGACAGGTAAAAACACTATTTGGTCCTGGGATAGGCAAGCACATTCTGAATTTGTGAACCTGAAAGAAGCTTTGTTGAATGCACCACTTTTATCACATCCAGATCTTACTAGAAATTTTTCCATTGCCACCGACAGTTCTAACATCGCTTTAGGCGTACACATTTTTCAGGAAATTGAAGAAGGTGGCACTACAGTAATTAAAAACATAGCCTTTGCAAGTCGCATTCTGTCACCTGCTGAACGCAATTATTTTGTTACAGAACTTGAAACATTATGTGTTGTATGGGCATTTACGAGATTTCGGTATTTTCTTTATGGAAGACACACTACCGTTTACACAGATCATAGAGCGATACAGTTTTTACTTTCCGCTAAATTTACACACTACAGATTAACTAGATGGAAACTTTATTTGCAGGAATTTAATTTTACAATTGTTCACATTCCCGGTACACAAAATATTGTAGCAGACTCACTATCGCGTTCTCTCAGCAACAATCAGCAAGACATCGCATAGCAAATTTCAGCGTCATGTACATTCAACAAGTTGCATTTGAAAATTTCATTTCGTCGTCATTACAAGACATAGCAGAAGAGCAGAGTAAAGACAACGTATGGAAAGAAATTAAACACCTTTGGCAAGATATGAATAATGTTCCCATTAGAAACCATTACACTGTACGCAATAACATTCTGTTTCGCCACTCTCACCCTGACAGCAACAATTGGTTATTATGCATTCCTGACGAACTTGTTAACAAATTAATTTGGTATACTCATTTAAGTTACGCACACTACGGAGCCAGAAAATGTTTTCTTATACTGATACAGAACTGTTATTTTGCCAACATGGAGAAACGTATTCGACGAGTTTTAGCGTCATGTAAAATCTGCCAGAAAGCTAAGTCAGATACGACTTCACATATTCCTCCATTACATCCCATTGTACCTGTTAAATTGAGACACATGGCCGCTGTAGACATTTTTGGTCCGATTCCCAGAACTAATAGAGGTTTTTGCTACATCTTTGTCGCTGTTGAACTCACTTCGAAATTTGTTACCTTCACTCCGTTACGCAAAGCTACTGCTAAAACTGTTTCGAAAGCATCTGTAAAACATTTTCTATTTCATGTAGGGCATGTGTTGAAAGTAATTTCCGACAATGGACCACAGTTTCGATCTGCTATATGGACACGTATTTTACGAGCTAGAAACATTTCTTCGATCTATATATCCAGGTACCATGCCTCTTCGAACCCTTGTGAACGATTAATGAAAGAAATTGGTAAACTGTGTAGAATATACTGCCATAAAAACATATTGATCGGGACGCACACATACTCTCATTCCAGGATGTAATTAATTCCATACCAAATGAATCTACTATGCTATCTCCGTCTGTTATACTGAAAAATGTTGAACCACCTTACAAAATTAAAGAATTAGTAACCTTTCCTACATCTCGTCGACTACGACACCATGAAATAATTGACACTGGGCTGAACAACATCAAACGTGCCGCAGAGTGCCGGAGAAGACAGCAAAAACAGGTTTGTACACGCCGTGACTTTCACATTGGACAGAAGATATTAGTACGCACACATTATTTATCTAATAGAGGAAAAAGTAGATGTAGTAAATTTGAGCTTCTATATGCAAGTCCATATCGAATTCGCAGCCTTCCTCACCCCAATGTAGTACACGTCGAAACTCTGAGAACCAGAAAAACCAAAGGGAATCACCATGTCTCCAACATCAAACCCTTTGTTGAATGAACATACATCATGATTTATCACACTGTAATGCCATTTCCTGATTTTTTTATATAACCACTTACGCAATTACATTCACATGAACACTTACTGATGATTATCGTATTTTTTCTTGGCAAGTGCCCGGCAAGGTAAGGTTAGCAGGTCGCTTTTCTTGTCGTTACACATCAGATTGTGCACATTTTTCATGTATGTATGATTGTTTTGCTGTTTTGTTTGTATGCACTATGAAATATTTAAGATATAACAAACACCAGTTGACTTTGACATTGTGCCTTATGATATCTCAACATTGTGACTATTTTACATTTTTTTTTTTTTTTTTGCTACTACATTATGATATTCTGTGTACATTTTTGCACCTGAACACTGTCTGTTTTTGACATAATACGTTTTCTGTCATGCTATGCTGTATGCTTAATTATATCACTAGAAACCAGTTTTTATTTAATGGGTATATGATTTAAATGCAAGACATTAATCATTGTTTATCATTTTCGGAAAGAAATAACGTGTAAAAGAAATAAATTAAACAGAAATGGGAATTTCGCCTTCGAAATGAACGAAAAGAAGATGCAATACCTCGTCACGAAGAGTAAATGGATCAGAATTAACAAGCATTAACAAGAATATACTATACACATCGTATGATAGCAGTCTTAACTAATTTTTTCTTTCAGAATACGAGGCGATTGATGCAGGCTGTCAGACAGAACTATACATCTTAGTTTTAGTGATGAAATATGCTAGAAATAAGGAACTCTATACTATGAATAGTTGTATAATGAATAATGAAGTGACTTTTTTGCAGATGATAATGAATGATGATGAATAGTGATGAAGAATATAGTGATATGGATAATGAAATTTTTCTTTACAGGTGATGATAATAATGGAGTTATGATGATATGGATAAATGGTGCTGAATAATGATGAAGAATATAGTGATATAGATAATGAAGTATTTCTTTGCAGATGAGGATAATGATGGAGTTTATATATTTACTGTTAGTTAAGAAATGCTATGTAGTTTTTAAGTATTTGTTGCAGTTCGTCTTGACAGTATGTCTTATGTCACGTGGTATTATGGCTGAAGGTTTTGGAAAGGACAGCTAGAGAACATATATATATATATATATATATATATATATATATATATATATATATAATACACATTTCATTACCTGTTAATTCGAAATTCACTAGTTTTCAGCATAATATGCGTTTCTTCTTTCAGCTTAATAATCCATTTTGTATTTTTACAGGAGAAGCTATTCATGAAATTAATGTGCTATAAGCAGTTGGTCATTAAACTTGCATTTTTTTTACCCATTTGTGTGTGTCATTCATGAATGTGATCACATATACTCTATTTGTTTCATAACCTTGCTACAGCTGACTCATGACGAATGACGTTACCTATCCTCATTTGCAGCAATAAGTCAAAAGCAAATACTGTTATACCCCAGCAATTACTTATTGATCCCAATGCAATGCATTGCTAGCACAAAAAAAACGTATTACCAGTCCCAAATAATGCTACTAGTTTAAAAGAGTTATGAGTAATACTGAATGATGTTTTCTAATTACAGACTTGAGTAATAGTTACAGAGTGTTACATTTTAATTATGTCTTATGTCACTTGAATGATGAGTTCTGAGTAATAGTGAATGATATTTTGTAATAATGTATGCATGCTCTACACTCTTTAACTCCTGTTTTGAAGGATGACTTCTGATGTTTTTTAACTGGCCAATGAGTGCCAATAATTATTTTTAAATATGTCATATGTTACCTGAATGATGAAAAATGTTTTGTAATATTCAATACTTGCTGGCGAACGAATGCCACTGTTTCTTATATATTTTAAATTTCTATTATGTCACTTTCATGCTATATATATGAATACCAGTAGCTTGATGCTACACTCATTAACTCCTGTTTTGACTGATGACTTCTGATGATTTGTAACTGATCAATGAGTGCCAATAATTATTTTAAATATGTCATATGTCACTTGAATGATGAAAAATATTTTGTAATATTCAATACTTGCTGGCCAATGAATGCCACTGTTTCTTATATTTTAAATTTATATTATGTCACTTACATGCTATATATATGAATACCAGTAGCTTGATGCTACACTCATTAGCTCCTGTTTTGAATGATGACTTCTGATGGTTTGTAACTGGTCAATGAGTGCCAATGTTCTCTGTAAACAGTTGACTTATGAACATTATTCTGTAATACTTCATACATGGTACAGAAATGTCCAATAACTGGGCGATGAGTGCCACCAATTACCTAAATCAGTTGTTAGACTAGTGTAATTATCAATGATGACTGGCGTAAGACTTAATGTCCTTCACCTTCGGATCTAATTACCAGAAATTACTGCAATATCCGTTTGTCCTGTCTATCCTCATGATCATGGAGCACTATACTTGGTTTTTGCACTAATTCTACGTTGGTGTATCTTACAAGAACGTGGTGTTGACACGACATGCTATCCACCACCTTGAGCGATGGAGATGTTATTATGGTCCCACTGTTTGGTGTACATAATGTACTACCATAATGATAACATGGAATATTAATACGACATTTCAGTGTCTTGGCTACACTGATTAATACTTCAGAGAAAAGAACTTCAGATTGTCTCACTTGGTGTTGTGCCTCTGTAGAAAGATACGGACTTTCAGTGCAGCTGCGTGCAACCTAATGTGCTACAACCATGATGCAATCCTTCCCTTTCCTATCCTAGTTCTTGTAAAATAGTAAAAAAAAAGAACTACAGTGCGTGTGCACTTTATGTCATTTGTTAATATGATTTGTATTCATTGCGTATACATTTTGTGATTTGCTGATATGTTCAAAACTACAGTGCGTGTGCACTTTATGTCGTTTGTTAATATGATTTGTACTCATTACGTATACATTTTGTGATTTGCTGATATGTTCTGAACTACAGTGCGTGTGCACTTTATGTCATTTGTTAATATGATTTTTACTCATTGTGTATACATTTTGTGATTTCCTGATATGTTCTGTACTACAGTGCTTGTGCACTTTTGTCATTTGTTAATACGATTTGTATTCATTGCGTATGCATTTTGTGATTTCCTGATATTCTGAACTACAGTGCGTGTGCACTTCATGTCATTTGTTAATATTATTTGTACTCATTGCCTATACATTTTGTGATTTGCTGATATGTTCTGAACTACAGTGTACACTTTATATCATTTATTAATATGATTTATACTCATTGCGTATACATTTTGTCATTGCTTGATATGTTCTGTACTCAGTGCATGTGCACTATATTTTATTTCATGTTCTGCATGCTGATATGTTCTGAACTACAGTGTGCACTTTATGTCATTTATTAATATGGTTTATACTCATTGCGTATACATTTTGTCATTGCTTGATATGTTCTGTACTCAGTGCATGTGCACTATATTTTATTTCATGTTCTGCACTTATATATATGTATATATATTCTGTGATTGTAAACTTAGTTAATTAAGAAAAATTTGTTGCTCATGACAAGTTCAATTGACTCACCATCGCTGCCAAATTTTTGCCCCCCCAGTGGAGGGTTATGTAAGAGGTATGCACTATATGCGGTGCCTGCAATAGGCAAGGCATAGGAGAGTCTCTGACCAGAGAGCAATATGTAGTTAATTGTTGCTTGTTGCTAGTCGGCATTAGTCGACAGTAGTCGGCAGTAGTCTGCATAGTCGACAGTAGGCCGCAGGAGTCTGTGCTAGTGTATAGTAGTCGGCTGTAGTCTGTGCTAGTCTGCAGTCTGCTCTGGTCGGGACTCTGGCGGATGAGTATTATTGTAGAAGGTAAAGAAGCAGCCTTGCGCATATCTAGTAATGTATGTTAACTGTCATCCAATTTCTTTTAAAAAATGCCCCAATAATAATTTTTATAATATAAAGTATTTTTTTTTAAAAAAGCATTTATTTCAATTTAAAGATTTTATCTAATGGATGATTATTCCTATCACGAATCACAAAGCATAGGCCAGCATTGCACGGAGCTGTTCCGAAAAAAATTTTAGGTAAGAGCAGATATATTCGCAGTTTTCATTGAGGTAAGAATTTTTGCTTTTTTTATTCAGAGTACAGGGCCGTGGCGCAGCGCTGCTGTCGTCATAAAATTTACCAGGTTACTGAATTTTTTTTATTATTTTGGTGTTTAGGAATTTTTCTGTTTCCTACTTAACATTAAATGAGAAAAGAATTTTGTGGATACATTAAATGTGAATGCATTTCTGCACAGAGATTATGAATGGGAACCAATTTTGTTCAGAGGTTACTATATTTAAAATTCATTTAATTTTTATATTTTTGTGGGGAGGTTACAACACTAATAGCTTTCTAAAGACACGTCGATCGACAAAATCGGATGAAACGTTTAGATTTTGGAAATTCGCTGCTGGGTGTTACTTGTATAATTTAGAGTCAGATACGAAACTTTAAACTAATAGAGATATTGAAAATCTGAATACTCCATCAGAATCGATGTGCAGATAATGGTAATGTACATGTTTATTTTGGCACTCCCGGCATACAGATCTCATTCATCAACACAAAGCACAGTCCTCGACACAGCGTCAACATGGAATTCGCAGCCATGCGGTCGGCCTACACCACGCGCTGGGGCTACCCATCTTGCTCCGGCTCATGTTCGCCACCACGCGGTTGCTGACGAGCCCCGGCTTGCCGACCGGCCCCTGCGGCCACGCCAACTCCGAACTTGGAATATTTTCAGGGCGCCACAGCTCGCCCGTTACCTCATAAAATAGAAGAACGCACGTCTTTCAGTTGTTTTGGGGGCGGGGGGAGGGGGGTGGGGGTGGGAGCAGCTAGGACAGGACTGGATGTTCAGATTTGTCTTTCCTCTTTCAGCCGTCAAATTTAAGTAAGCATCGTGAGTTGTAGCTAATAATGATTTCTAATATAGGAAGTGACTTCGAGTTAACAATATGTCCTATCTTTATTAATACACCAGGTCATATTGAAAGGGTACAGTACCGCCCAACATTGAAAATAGGTACGAAATTCTTGTCAGAACAACACATTTTTTGTGTAAAAGTAACTCAATTTCAATTAATACAGCGAAGCCGGATACCAGTGTGGGAAAGAATGACAATTTATTTATTTAATTGATCACATGTGCACTCCCTCAAAATAAATCCCTACATCCAGTTTGGTGAGATCTGTGAAAGGAATGAATGTATGGTCGTCTGCTAACCACAGATAGTGAATCGGAATATATGATCATCTTTGAGTCGATCCTTTGGCTACCTTTGGTGAGACCAAAGAGATGGAAGTTACCAGAGCTTTGAGCGTCTGAAATGTGGCTGACCAATAAGGTAGCAAGGTGCTTCTCCCACTTCGAGAGAGGTGCGAGAGAATCAGAATACGGCCATGTTTCAGCACTCTGCCGCTGAACCTTCTGCTGTAAAGACCTGTTTTTTTGTTGTGCTCCGGAATGAAAGAGTGGAGGCATGGTATGGATGTGGAATATTTAAGAGTAGTTAGAATTAATAATTTCTCTTTCACAGGACCTTTTGTGGGGAAAATTACAAGGTGAGGCAGGTAATTTTAAGGGGATTGTAGTAAACCAACGGTCACAAAGAGCCCACGTGTAGATATAAGTTGAGATACTTCCGTGAGCTTAAGCTGAAATATTTAAGAATTAATAGCGTGTGTACAATAAGCTGAAATATTTAAGAATTAATAGCGTGTGTACAATAAGCTGAAATATTTAAGAAATAGCGTGTGTATCATAAGTTGAAGTATTTAAGAAATATCATTCCGTGTGACGCTGAATTTAAACTCTGAGAGAGAATCAAGGTGAGTCGGCCGTTTTTCCAGCAACGCCACATGGCTTGCATTGCACAGGAAGACGTGCGTTTATCTCCAGAGTTCACATTAGGAAAGTAGAAATTACAAAGTGGGGCAGTGTCGTGTGAAACTGGGATAAGTTGTAACCGTTCTTTGTGTAATATTTCATATTGTTGTGTTGTGTATGTCTTGTAATTTGGGTATGTGTGTTTTGCATGGGAGTAGCAAGGTAGTTTCGAAAGATTTGTGGGTATGCCTGTTCCTTCTGTATCGCCCGATCTGGAGGAAAGTTTCGTGAGGATCATTGTGAGAGGCGAAGTGTGAGGTATAATAAAAGATCCACCATCCGATCCAGGGAGTGCACTGTTGCGGTAAATAGATTACGAGACCATAGTATAGAGATTCACTAACGTAAAGCCATGCCCACTGGGCGGAATTTCTCATGTGATTTTGTTGTAGGTTGTAGAATTTGTGTGTTTAGGAATAAATCAAATAGTGAAAAGAAAGAGATTGGTGGCCTTTTTTCATTAAATTGTATGTTATTGTAATGTCCCGAATTTATATAAAAGCCGTTAAATCAAAGACAAAAGGTAAATGTGGTTGGTATTGCCAGTGCGTAGTGTACAGTCAGAGTTCTATAAATCACTGATAGTCAGATGCGTGTTTCCGTTGCGTATTATTCATACAGGAGGATAATTTGTAACTAAATAGTAAGATACGAGAATTCATGTTGCTCGATAAATTAAGGAAGATTCCACTCGCTTGGCAAACCACACATCTTGCAGGCCTGACTGCTTGATGCCACAGTATGAGAAAGGCAAGTGGGTGCCTCTCAATATGTTTACCTCAACATGTATTGTGTTACAAGTTCCATCTCAGCTTTTCTCGCGCTGAAGACGCAACACTTTGACGTGACACCAATCTGCCACTGACGTGATTTGATTATTAATTTGCAATATTCATTTTTACTTGTCTTACGACCAGAGCATGCCATTATTCAGGGAAAAATTCTGAGGTTTTTTAATCACACAGCACAGAACGGATATCAATTCGCGATACGCAGTTAACGTTTTCTAAGATTACTTCAGCCCACATTTCCTGTTGAGCTACTCCCAAAACAACTCTGGGACACTTACAAACTTCTTTCTGGTTATGGTTTTTTTAAATACTTCAGATGGCGAAGATGTAAGTCAACTCCAAAAACCAGTGAGAGGACCCTTGCGCAAAAGTATCCGAAAGACCTAGCGACGTCGCACGAGCATATACGTGGTGTATGGAGCATAACTGTGGCATATACGCAGCATTGGGAAGGCGTAAAGCCGACGTTGCGTCGGGTTTGGTTGGGTTGTTTGGGGGAAGAGACCAAACTGCGAGGTCATCGGTCTCATCGGATTAGGGAAGGACGGGGAAGAAAGCTGGCCGTGCCCTTTCAAAGGAACCATCCCGGAATTTGCCTGGAGCGATTTAGGGAAATCACGGAAAACCTAAATCAGGATGGCTGGACGCGGGATTGAACCGTCGTCCACCCGAATGCGAGTCCAGTGTGCTAACCACTGCGCCACCTCGCTCGGTGTTGCGTCGCCATCGCATTACGTTATCATACGCTGCTGAGACCCGTAATTAATTTAGTGCTCGAAAGTTGCTTTATTGTTTATGAACCGTGCGCTGTTGCTCTCCATTCAACGCCTTTCCTCTGCACAGAGGGGCTCAGGTCATGTAGTGAGATGTAGAGTTAAAAAAACTGCGACGTGAAATGCTTTGACATTTCAGTGTGCGTGACGTCACAGCGTATTTTGCGAAATGTTAGTCGAGTGGTATCTTACCCGGAAATCGGTAGTACTGATTGCAAAACTTAGTAGGTGGCCAAATCCATAAAATGGCAAATTGACAGATCAGATCAAAATGCAGATGTATGAACCAAAAAAGAATTGATGGATGTATAAATATATCCATGCTTGCAGACGTGCATTTACGGAGCGGTTATAATTAAACTGACGACCATCCGCTATAACGGTGCCGGAGCGCGGCACCCTCGACCTCGGCGACACCTCAGCCATCAAGGTGCCGACACAGGTGAGAAAAAAAAGGGCGCCAGAACTGAGAAGTTCATTTTAGCTGTAAGGTGAGTTACTGATGACAAATTGGCGCCAAACATCACCACAATTATGCTCAACACCACCATGGACGTGGCACACGATGTAAAGGCCTTCACACCACCTTTTACCCAGCTTTTAGCCCTTTTTTTGACCCTGTGCGATGGTGAAGGTCAGAACCGCGACACCTAACATTTAAATTACGCAGGTTTCTGATGAGTGGCTTACGATAACATCTCGAACACACCGCTGCTGTAAATCGACGAGAATGGGCTTCAGGATGTGACATAAGGGGCGTCAATGAAACCACCCCCTCTCTAGGCACGTTCATTGTCACACATTTCGTGCTCTAAAACGACAGTTTGTTCTTCGATGTACATTGGGACGATGTTGGTGACAAATTTTTACCCCGCTGACACCCCTATGACGATTCAACCCATTTTAAGGACATCGCACGGCTGCAAACCCATTGAAAGTCGTCTCTCATCCCTTTACACTGCAACGTGATCACAAGTTTTGCTTTCGTCTGTATGGTGGAACCGCTAGGAACCTTTTAAACCGATCGACGTAATTTGAACGTGATCCGAAGCAGAAAATGGCGTTTGTGCTTTTTCATTCGTTCTTTTTCGCGAGTGCACGGGGGGCTGCGACATTGTAGAGTGCGTGAATAAAACGGCAAAGAGTCCCTGAGAAATATCCAAATTCGATAACACCATGGGTGTCGCCTGCGCACCTTTGTTGGACACTTTAGAAATGTCTCTGTATAGGGACATCCATCCACCGATCTCTGTCCGCCGGCCAAATAGTAACCCTTTCGATGGGATTCTCATTTCGTGTGTTGCCAGCAGCTGCTAGGGTGAAGGGAGTTGCATCTCCCTCCTGCGGATAGGGATCGGCGAATGAGTGTTTTGTACAGGGACATTTTTAAATTTCCCAAGAAAGGTGCTCAAGGGCACTTTAAGCCTATATGATTTATGAAACAGACGTAAAAAATAAGACTTTAATGCATTGTAATTTTGCTTATACTACGCTTTGAGAGCCATAGTTGGACTGTATTCTGTGAAGAGAGAAAAGTATAAACCAGTGCCATCTTTGTTGTTATGTGGTCATGAAGTTATTTTCAAAACCTCTAAAGGCAGCACTGAATATATGTTTTAGCGTATATAAGAGTTGACTTTGATAAATTTTCTGTCATTTTGCTGCATACGCCATGATATCGTTAATTTATGCCCACTATAATGCCAAAGTATCTTACGTTAATATTTACCACTATATGCAAAGTGTGACACGACGTCATTAATTTGTGCTCTCACTGTAATATCAAAGTAACTAGCAAGAATCAAATTTAGAAGCAATGTCATGATTTGTAATGGATATATTGGTCTGCCACCTTAATGAACAATTTTTTCCGGCATTTTGCATAATATACCATGACATCACTAATTTGTACATGTTATAATGACTGGAGATTTGTCCTTAAGATTTTGGAACGTATACTATGTTGAATATTATGAAATACCTAAAAATAAACCAACATGATGTGAAGGAAGCGAAGTGTCCAAACAGTTTGCTTTTAATTAGCTGCACCACGTGCTAGCGCTCTGTGCAAATAGAGCTCTCACAGATGGTGCCTTCTATTGCTGGGCTGATAATTTTGAAGTAAGAAGTTACTACCCATAAGAGAAATTATTTGTAGTGTTAGTAGATGCCACGCGGGATTAGCCGAGCGGTCTATGGCGCTGCAGTCATGGACTGTACGGCTGGTCCCGGCGGAGGTTCGAGTCCTCCCTCGGGCATGGGTGTGTGTGTTTGTCCTTAGGATAATTTAGGTTAAGTAGTGTGTAAGCTTAGGGACTGATGACCTTAGCAGTTAAGTCCCATAAGATTTCACACACATTTGAACATTTTTTTGTTAGTAGATAAATATCAATGAGTAATTATGGAGCAGAACGTAAAACTGTTTTTCAGACAAGGCCCGTGATGCGCTGGAGCAGAACGCAGAATTTCCAGAATGGATTTACACTCTGCAGGAGAGTGTGTTCTGATACGAAATTTCCTGGTAGATCAAAACTGTGTGCCTGACCGAAACCCGATCTCGGGACCTTTGCCTTTCGCGGGCAAGTGCTCCACCAACTGAATTACCCAAGAACGACTCAGGGCCAGTCTTCACCGTTTCACTTATGGCAGTACCGCATGTCCTACCTTCCAAACTTTACAGAAGCTCTCCTGCCTAACTTGATCGATTGACGTTCCGGGAAGAAGGGATACTCCGGAGACATATCTTAGCCACAGCCTGGGGGATGGTTTCCAGAATGAATTTTCATTCTACAGTGAAGTGTACGCCGATATCAGCATTTTCCCTGGATGGCAAAGGTCTCAAGTTCGAGTCCTGGTCTGGCACACTGTTTCAGAACACAGAATTGTTTATCCAGACTTTGAGCTTCCCAGGTATCTGCTTACATCTATTCGGTACATTGAATCAAATAGATGTTTCGTAATAGTACAGATAGAAAAAAATAGCAAATACCCTCTGTTCTGTTGAACTACTACCAAATTGTGGTGTAGTGCTGGATTACGAACAAAATGATTTTACGTAGAGTAGCAAAGGTGGTGCAAATGCTGGTCATAGCTGTCAGAGCAACAGCGCAAGTAAAACTGTTTCCCTGTCTTCGATCATCGGATTGCATAGCAAGGATCCGGCCCAAGTAAGTTGGCTGACCAGAAGAAGAAATGGTAGCCTTCTGGTACTTGCGTCCATTAAAGAGTGTATAAATTAACGCGATTCTTGATGAGTTCGCTCTGTTCCCGACCTATGAGTGACGTCGGACACCATGCTTCTCTGCTTGCATTACACTTAGCTTTTTATTTATTTATACGTGTCCAGAACGTAACATATTAAATATAATTCATCATACATAGTATATCATATCATACATACACAGGGTTATTACAAATGATTGAAGCGATTTCACAGTTCTATAATAACTTTATTATTTGAGATATTTTCACAATGCTTTGCACACACATACAAAAACTCAAAAAGTTTTTTTAGACATTCACAAATGTTCGATATGTGCCCCTTTAGTGATTCGGCAGACATCAAGCCGATAATCAAGTTCCTCCCACACTCGGTGCAGCATGTCCCCATCAAGAGTTCGAAAGCATTGTTGATGCGAGCTCGCAGTTCTGGCACGTTTCTTGGTAGACGAGGTTTAAACACTGAATCTTTCACATCACTATGCGTGAAACTTGCCCGCACGCGTTCAACCGTTTCTTCGCTCACTGCAGGCCGACCCGTTGATTTCCCCTTACAGAGGCATCCAGAAGCTTTAAACTGCGCATACCATCGCCGAATAGAGTTAGCAGTTGGTGGATCTATGTTGAACTTCGTCCTGAAGTGTCGTCGCACTGTTATGACTGACTGATGTGAGTGCATTTCAAGCACGACGTACGCTTTCTCGGCTCCTGTCGCCATTTTGTCTCACTGCGCTCTCGAGCGGTCTGGCGGCAGAAAACGAGTTTTTCTACGTATCTGTAGTGTGTCGTGACCATATGTCAATGAATGGAGCTACAGTGAATTTATGAAATCGCTTCAATCATTTGTAATAGCCCTGTATATTACAAGTATTACAGAGAATATGTGCATATTTATATTCCATGTGCTGCCCAGAATTCCGCTGCACAGACTGCCTTATCATTGGCGATAATCAGATCGTCCATGGACACAGGTTCCGACAGTTTCCTGCAGTTGAGTAGGTGCTGCTGATGTTAAGGTTCACCACACTCACATAGTTCGTCCCCTGAGATGTATCTCCATTTCTTCATGTTCTCCTTAAACCGAGATACTCCAGTTCTCAGTCTACTGAGTACCTTCCATGTCGTGTATGGGAGATGATGACCTGTAGCAAATTCTCCCTTGTGGTTGTCCCAGTATTTCTCCGATGATGAATTACACCAGAGTTGTATCGTATGATCGTATGACATGCAGGTGATGTCTGAATTGGTTGCGTTGTCCGGAGAAAACTTTTTCTCGACTTGAGTCTTGGTGTTTGATGTTCGCATCCAAACAGGGGGGGGGGGGGAGGCGTCTCTGATCTGTCTCCTGCTTCTTTCTTTCCACTCCAGCTACTATTCTCTTTCGGATGTCTGCAGGTGCTACGCCCATGAGGTGGCAGATTTTGTCAACGGGGGTTGCCCGCAAGCAGCCAGTTACAATTCGTCCTGTTTCATTTAGGGCAATATTTACCTGTTTGGCATGGCTGGAGTTCTGCCATACAGGTGCTGCATATTCAGCAGCGGAGAAGCACAAACCGAGGGCAGATGTGCGGAGGACCTGTGGGTGTGTTCCCCAGTTGTTGCAGGTCAGTTTCCTAATAATGTTGTTCCTCTCACTGACATTCATTTTTGTATCTGTACAATGGTCCTTGAAGGTCAGGGACTGGTCCAACTTCACTCCAAGGTTCTTTGGGGTGTCACAGTGGATCAACTGTTGACCTGTCCAGGTTATTCTCAGTTTCCTCCGTCTCTCTCTGTTCCGTAAATGGAATAGGCACACTTGTGTTTTGGAGGGGTTTGGTTTCAGGTAGTTGCTATCGTAGTAGTTAAATAATGCCTCAAGACTTATTGTCAGTTTTTCTTCCACCTCCTCAAAAGTTCTACCTTGCACGGCAAGTGCTGTGACATCTGCATACACGAAAGATCTTGTGACAGGATTAACTGGCTGGTCATTAGTGTAAATATTAAACAGCAGTGGGGCTAGCACACTTCCTTGGGGGATACCATTTCTCTGTGCCTTCCACCGGCTGCTCTTGTTTTGTAGAGTAACAAAGAAACGTCTGTTTTGTAGAAGGCATCTTACGAACTGTGTTAGGTGCAAGTCTTTCGTGATGGCATAGATCGTTGTTACTATATCATTGACAGTGGAGTGCTAGCCTGCTTATTACATCACATTCTGTTTGTAGGAGGGTTTGCGTTTGACGCTTCCCTCACAACTAGACAGTAAGATATACATACTTTGACGTAAAGACCATCTCGCATATAAAAAGCAACCTGATCAGCCAGAACGTTATGACCACCTACCTGCTATTGATATAAACCCGTCCAGGCGATAGCAGCATCACCTGGCGAAGAATGATAGCTAGTCGGACACACGCACGGTGCATGTAGTATCAGTGAGCGTGCTGTGCTGTGTAGATTGGGGATTGCGTGCGATCTATCTGAGTATGACCAAGGGTAGAATGTGATAGCTGGAGGCTCGGCACGAGCATTTCGGAAAACGTACAACTTGTTGGGTGTTCGAGGAGAGCTATGGTGAGTCTTCAACACGTGGTGAAACCGAGTCCTATCGTCGTGAGGCTGGGCGGCCAACCTTCATTACAGATGCCAGACGTCGTAGAGCGTAATGGAGTGGTTCGAGGAACACAGAGGCGATTTCCTGTTGACGCGCTGGTCCCAACTAACTCGCCAGATCTGAACCCGATCGAACATATCTAGGATGTCATTGAATGTGGCGTCAGAGCTCATCGCCCTCTCCCCAAAATTTACGCGAATTAAATGACTTTTGTGTGCGTACGTGATGCTAACACCCTCCAGCTACATACTATACGCCCATTGCTTCCACGCCACGACGCGCCGCCGCTAGTATCCATGCCAAAGTTGGACATATCGGCTATTAGGTACGTGGTCACAATGTTCTGGCTGATCAGAGTCTGCCTGAGTAGATGTTTGACGGTGTGCAGTAGCAGTGAGTATACAAAACAGACTTCGGTTGATTGTTGTACTACATCGTGTTCTTTGTATTACTGGTGTTAGGTTAGTGGAAGTATTTGTTATATTTCATCGCCCCTCAGTTTGGGTACGAGTGTGTTGTCCCCAGCCCCGCAAGTTAACTACAGTGAAATGATCATCTTTGATTGCGTATCATGTCCATCGAAAATGCTGCAAATAGATTGGGTTTTGCAGTATATATTGCTTTACTGAGCAATGATACTCGTGTAATATAGTTGGCACTTTTTATACAAATATTGAATTACATTTGCTACTTAAGTAAGTTTGATTTTTCGTCGATGGATAATTCTATATTCCCAACATGTAACTAATTTACTGAGTATACAACTATCTTCCTAACGTGGTAAATGTATGAGGTGTTGAGTCAAATATGGCAGCCTCTTTAGAACTGAAATACGCTTGTATCCATCTTCTGGACTAATGGTTCCATGTACTCAAAACAAGACGCATCTGCTGGTTGTAAGCGTTCTGAAGAAGTATGAGCACCATCTGTCAAAACCGTAAACAATAAAGAGAACACAGCACAAAGTATTAGTAGTGCCTCTAGCATACCAGTACTTTATATACTTACCGATGATGACCCACGTTGTTATGTGGTCACTGAGTGATACTTTGTAAGTATCAGTAAGCATAAAGTTGTACGAGTGGCGTTCAGTAAGTAATGTAACACATTTCTTGTTGGGCCAGTCGCAGTTGCAAAAATGCGAAACTTGTTGTGGGACATCGTGGAATATTTCCGCTTCAGCCCTTGTTGTTTCATGAAGTTCCGATGGCTGGTGGGGCTATGGGTAACATTCAAATGGTGTCTGTAACAGAGCTGTCATTGAAACTCGTTTGGTGGAAAACCACAGCATCGCAGATGTTCACAGGCGCTTGGAAAATGTCTACGTAGACCATGGAGTGAACAAAAGCACGAGAGTTGTTGGTAAGTGGTCTGTCACCATGGCAACAAGATCGCGCAAACCTGTCCTCCTGCAATGCTGAAACATGCGGACACTGCATTTGAAGTGATCGATGGATCACAGTCAAACACCTCGCTGCTCAACTGGACGTCTTGGTTCGTGGTGCTGGAACACTCGTCAGCCAGTTGGGTAACTCAAAGGTGTGTACAGTGGGTTCCTCGCAGCATAACAGAAGACCATAAAGAGCAACGAAGGACCATCTCCGCAGAACTGCTTGCGCTTAACGAGGCTGACAGTGACAATTTGTTGAACATCATCACAGGCGATGAAAAGTGGGTCCATCACTTCAGAAACAAAACGGTAATCCATGGAGTGGTGCCACATCGCCTCTCCTCCGAAAAAATGTTCAAACCGGCACCTTAGCCCGTAAGGTCACGGCGACGGCCTTCTGGTACTCTGAAGGTGTTATTCTCTTTGGCGTCCTTCTTCATGATGCAACGATAAGCTCTGAAGTGTATTGTGCTTATGAAAACTGGGGAGCCAACTTCAGCGTGTTCATCGTCACAAAAATGAAAAGAAATTCTCTTTCTCCAAGACAATTCAAAACCTCACACAAGATTGCACACCCAAGAGGAGCTCACAAGAAGTCTTTGGACTATTCTTCCTCATCCATATTACAGCCTGGATCTCGCACTTTCCGACTTCCATCTGTTTGGCCCAATGAAGGATGCAGTCCACGGGAGGCAGGGCATGGATGATGGGTAAGTTACTGATGAAGCAAGACATTGACGCCGACGTCGACCAGTGTTAACCTGCGAGCATACTGGGCCTCCCAGTAAGGTGACGCAAGGCTGGCGCATTGAGCCGAGGTTACGTTGGAAACTAGGGTTTTTGCAGTCAACAGAGTGGGAAGAAATATAGTGTAATGGAATGAAGAACAAAAGAAACCGTCTTCAGAAAAAAAGTGTTGCATTACCTATTGAACGCCACTCGTATTTAAGATAGGAGTATAGTCAGCAATCTATGTTTTTTTTTAATTTTTTTCTATTTTTAGCGTATGTATAGGTGTTGGCCTTGACGGTTAGTACTGCGTTGCGTTACATGTTTATTTCATAGCATACTACTGGCCATTAAAAATGCTACACCAAGAAGAAATGCAGATGATAAACGGGTATTCATTGGACAAATATATTATACTAGAACTGACATGTGATTACATTTTCACGCAATTTGGGTGCATACATCCTGAGAAATCAGTACCCAGAACAAACACCTCTGGCCGTAATAACGTCCTTGATACGCTTGGGCATTGAGTCAAACAGAGCTTGGATGGCGTGTACAGGTACAGCTGCCCATGCAGCTTCAACACGATACCACAGTTCATAAAAAGTAGTGACTGGCGTATTGTGACGAGCCAGTTGCTCGGCCACCATTGACCAGACGTTTTCAATTGGTGAGAGATCTAGAGAATGTGCTGACCAGGGCAGCAGTCGAACATTTTCTGTATCCAGAAAGGCCCGGACAGGACCTGCAACATGCGGTCGTGCATTATCCTGCTGAAATGTAGGGTTTCGCAGGTATCGAATGAAGGGTACAGCCACGGGTCGTAAAACATCTGAAATGTAACGTCCGCTACTCAAAGTGCCGTCAATGCGAACAATAGGTGACCGAGACGTGTAACCAATGGCACCCCACACCATCAAGAGGGGTGATACGCCATATGGCGACGACGAATACACGCTTCCAATGTGCGTTCACCGCGATGTCGCCAAACACGGATACGACCATCATGATGCTGTAAATAGAACCTAGATTCATACGAAAAAATGACGTGCACCCAGGTTCGTCGTTGAGTACACCATCGCAGGCGCTCCTGTCTGTGTTGCAGCGTCCAGGGTAACCGCAGCCACGGTCTCCGAGCTGATAGTCCATGCTGCTTCAAACGTCGTCGAACTGTTCGTACAGATGGTTCTTGTGTTGCAAACGTCCCCATCTGTTGACTCAGGGATCGAGACGTGGCTGCGCGATCCGTTACAGCCATGCGGATAAGATGCCTGTCATCTCGACTGCTAGTGATACGAGGCCGTTGGGATCCAGCACGGCGTTCCGTATTACCCACCTGAACCCACCGATTCCATATTGTGCTAACAGTCATTGGATCTCGACGAACCCGAGCAGCAGTGTCGCGATACGATAAACCGCAATCGCGATGGGCTACAATCCGACCTTTATTAAAGTCGGAAACGTGATGGTACGTATTTCTCCTCCTTACACTGTCTATATGCCTCTGTACTCAACAGCATTTGAGTGCTCATGCATAGCGCCAGCCGGGTGCTGAGTACCACGAAATACCGCGTGAATCGACTTCTGCAAATCTGCTGCGTGCTGAATTCGCGCTTCATATGCATCGGGCGATACAGCTGTGTGACCTTTTTAGCAAGAAGACGACTTGCGGGTTCTGTTACCGCGAATGCCACCAAGCAGCAATTCGTGCCGCAGCGATGTGACTTCCTGAGTTCTGCTATAGGTTCAGTGAGCCCATTATGCTGGAGCCAGGTGAACTCCAACGTGGTGAGCTGTCGAAGGACTTCAGAGTTGATAGTTCTCATATGAATGTCCGTCGTTATGTCTCAATATTGCTAAATTGTAGAGTATTTTTTTCTCAGTTACATCGCGGAGCTGGCACACACGCACGTCTGCCCTCGGGCGGGTTCGCCTGTGTGCGTGTGTGTAAGAGTTTACTATCAAATACGAACTTTTCTTTCACTGCTGATTATCATATTGTAAGCATGACGCATGACGAAACAGCAGTCGATTTAGAAGAGATAGGGGACCCGGTATTAGAATCAGAATTTAAAAGAGCTTGGGGGACATAAGATCAAATAAGGCAGAAGGGATAGATAACATTCCATCAGAATTTCTAAAATCATTGGGAGAAGCGGCAACAAAACTACTATTCACTTTGGCGTGTAGAATGTATGAATTTGGCGACATATCATCTGACATTCGGAAAAGTATCATCCACACAATTCCTAAGACAGCAAGAGCCGACAAGTGCGAGAATTATCGCACAATCAGCTTAACAGCTCATGCATCCAAGTTGCTTACAAGAATAATATACAGAAGAATGGAAAAGTAAATTGAGGACGCACTAGATGACGATCAGCTTGGTTTTAGGAAAGGTAAAGGCACGAGAGAGGCAATTCTGATGTTGCGGTTAATAATGGAAGCAAGACTACAGAAAAATAAAGACACGTTCATAGGATTTATCGACCTGGAAAAAGCGTTCGACACTGTAAAATGGTGCAAGATGTTCGAAATTCTGAGAAAAATAGGGGTAAGATATAGGGACACACGGGTCATTTACAATATGTACAACTGCCAAGAGGGAATAATAAGATTGGACGACCAAGAACGAAGCGCTCGTATTAAAAAGGGTGTCAGACAGGGATGTAGTCTTTTGCCCATACTGTTCAATCTGTACATCGAGGAAGCAATGATGGAAATAAAAGAAAGGTTCAGTAGTGGAATTAAAGTTCAAGGAGAAAGTATCTCAATGATACGATTCGCTGATGACATTGCTATCCTGAGTGAAAGTGAAGAAGAATTACATGATCTGCTGTATGGAATGAACAGTCTAATGAGTACAGAGTATGGATTGACAGTAAATCGAAGAAAGACGAAGGTTATGAGACGCAGTGTAAATGAGAACAGCGAGAAACTTAATATCAAAATCGATGGTCGCAAAGTAGATGAAGTTAAGGAATTCTGCTACCTAGGCACTAAAATAACCAATGACGCACGGAACAAGCAGGACATCAAAAGCAGACTAGCGCTGGCAAAAAGGGCATTCCTGGCCAAAAGAAGTCTACTAATGTCAAATATCGGCCTTAATTAGAGGAAGAAATTTTTAAGAGTGTATGTTTGGAGTACATCACTGTATGGTAGTGAAACATATACTGTGGGAAAACCGGAACAGAAGAGAATTGAAGCATTGGAGATGAGGTGCTACAGACGAATGTTGAAAATTAGGTGGACTGATAAAATGAGGAATGAGGAGGTTCTGTGGAGAATCGGAGAGGAGAGGAATATGTGGAAAACACTGATAAGGAGAAGGGACAGGATGATAGAACATCTGTTAAAATTTGAGGGAACGACTTCCATTGTACTAGAGGGAGCAGTAGAAGGCAAAAATTGTAGAGGAAGACAGAGATTGGAATACATCTAGCATATAATTGAGGACGGAGGTTGCAAGTGCTACTCTGAGATGAAGAGTTTGGAACAGGAAAGCAATTCGTGGCGGGCCGCATCAAATCAGTCAGAAGACTAATAACTCAAAAAAGAAAAAAAAACCATGACGAAACGAGTGGTTGTATATCTCTAGAAAGTTTCTTATCTCTATTTGGTGGGAATTTTACAAATCGCCAGTCGGGGTGGCCGAGCGGTTCTAGGCGCTACAGTCTGGAACCGCGCGACCGCTACGGTCGCAGGTTCGAATCCTGCCTCGGGCATGGATGTCTGTGATGTCCTTAGGTTAGTTAGGTTTAAGTAGTTCTAAGTTCTAGGGGACTGATGACCTCAGATGTTAAGTCCCATAGTGCTCAGAGCCATTTGAACCATTTTTGATTTTACAAATCAGTAACGTAAATTGATTACATTTGTTTTCTATTATCACATAGTTCTCGTTATTACTAGTGATTAAAAAATATGTGACCAACTGAACTGTCAAAAATAGTCAGAGGGCGGGCTAGGAGTTCACATCGCTAGAAGGGTGGGGTGCCTCTTGAAACGCACTCAGTAGAGATCTGACCAGCTGCATGACGTCCTATTGTTGTACAATCTTTCTGTCAGTTTAAAGGTATGCGTTGAGATGTGATGCTGACACATACATAGATGCACGACACTATATTATTCCAGTATTTCGAAACCACAGTACAATACTAATTTTTCGCGGGGCCACTTTCTATATATCTTATTTATGGTGGATTGCGCTACTACTTAGTTCACACATGCACGTAAAAGTAAAAAGTGAATAATTTGCTTATTATAAAATGACGTTTTTCTTACCTATCTGGAATGCTGTCTACAATGGTTTGTTCAGCGGCAGTTTTGCTGGATGAAGTGATCATGACATCGACATCGTATGTTCCCTGCATGTGATGAGGGTGTCACGTGACAGGGCGTATTACAGTCATCAAAAACCATGTAGATATATCTTGAGCATAAAGTGAAATAAAGCCAATCACTTGCAGAACTTAAACGTTTATTCAAACTATGTGTCCTAGGTTTTGACGTCTTTAAAAACATCTTCGGAAGGACCTGTGGTCACACATAGAACTCATATCATTACATACATGTTAAAATATAGGTATAAAGGAATGTGGAAAATAATTCATTACCATGCAACGAATTATTTACACTTCTTGATTTAAATAATGGAACTGCACCAGTCGCTTATAATTTGATAGTTAGCACAAAGCGTTTGGAGAATTTATTCCCTTTTTGAAGCGCACTTGTGCATTTGTTTACATGAGTATCTCTGCTACACCACGAGGATGACGTACTACAGGCGCGAAATTTAACCGACAGGAACAAGATGCTGTTATATGCAAATGATTAGCTTTTCAGAACATTCACACAAGGTTGGCGCTGGTGGCGACACCTACAACGTGCTGACATGAGGAAAGTTTCCAACCGACTTCTCATACACAAACAGCAGTTGACCGGCGTTGCCTGGTGAAACGTTGTTGTGATGCCTCGTGTAAGGAGGAGAAATACGTACCATCACGTTTCCGACTTTAATAAAGGTCGGATTGTAGCCCATCGCGATTGCGGTTTATCGTATCGCGACACTGCTGCTCGGGTTCGTCGAGATCCAATGACTGTTAGCACAATATGGAATCGGTGGGTTCAGGTGGGTAATACGGAACGCCGTGCTGGATCCCAACGGCCTCGTATCACTAGCAGTCGAGATGACAGGCATCTTATCCGCATGGCTGTAACGGATCGCGCAGCCACGTCTCGATCCCTGAGTCAACAGATGGGGACGTTTGCAACACAAGAACCATCTGTACGAACAGTTCGACGACGTTTGAAGCAGCATGGACTATCAGCTCGGAGACCGTGGCTGCGGTTACCCTGGACGCTGCAACACAGACAGGAGCGCCTGCGATGGTGTACTCAACGACGAACCTGGCTGCACGTCATTTTTTCGTATGAATCTAGGTTCTATTTACAGCATCATGATGGTCGTATCCGTGTTTGGCGACATCGCGGTGAACGCACATTGGAAGCGTGTATTCGTCGTCGCCATATGGCGTATCACCCCTCTTGATGGTGTGGGGTGCCATTGGTTACACGTCTCGGTCACCTATTGTTCGCATTGACGGCACTTTGAATAGCGGACGTTACATTTCAGATGTTTTACGACCCGTGGCTGTACCCTTCATTCGATACCTGCGAAACCCTACATTTCAGCAGGATAATGCACGACCGCATGTTGCAGGTCCTGTCCGGGCCTTTCTGGATACAGAAAATGTTCGACTGCTGCCCTGGCCAGCACATTCTCTAGATCTCTCACCAATTGAAAACGTCTGGTCAATGGTGGCCGAGCAACTGGCTCGTCACAATACGCCAGTCACTACTTTTTATGAACTGTGGTATCGTGTTGAAGCTGCATGGGCAGCTGTACCTGTACACGCCATCCAAGCTCTGTTTGACTCAATGCCCAGGCTACCAAGGCCGTTATTATGGCCGGGGGTGGTTGTTCTGGGTACTGATTTCTCAGGATCTATGCACCCAAATTGTGTGAAAAAGTAATCACATTTCGGTTCTAGTATATTTGTCCAATAAATACCCGTTTATCATCTGCATTTCTTCTTGGTGTAGCAATTTGAATGGCCAGTAGTGTATTTAATGTAAATGCGGTACAAAGTCTAGATTTTTGTTGAGTGCTTGCAGAAAAGTCCAATAATTTGCTGCTGGATACGAAAACCACTAGTTATGGTAATATGAGGCAATTCCTTGAATGTTGATGTCAGGAACGCTGGTGCTGACATCGGCAACTTTTGGTCCCATATCCCACTGCTCTCCTCTTGATGTCGTTTTGTCCCAATATTTCAATGACTTTCGTAACCATCAGCTTCAGGTGAAGTTCGCTTGGGCACGAAACTCATTAGAACGTTGGGAAGAGATGACACCATTACTCGGCTGATCAGCCGAGTAGATCTTGTCGTTTGAATATCCCCAAAAAGCCTACAATCACAAACATATAGGTGCACTGCCGGAAAAAATGTAAACCCCTCAAGGACAAGGTCACTTCTTTTGACAAGTTCAGCATTGTAAGATTGTATGATAATAAATTCAGACTACATGAAACACACATGTGTCAGTAAAGAGTGTCAAAACAGTAGCATTAATGCCTGCTATAGACTGTCCCAAGCATCTCGCGCCCTTTTTTTCTAATTCGGCAACGGTTCTTGCAGGCCCTGGATAACGAGTAAGTTCTCACTTTATCATATCCCACACGTGTTCAATTGGCGATAGATCTGATGATCTTGCTGGCCAGGGCAGTTGTTGAACATGATGGACACTTTGCAGTCTGCAGCCGTGAATGGACATGCATTGTCCTGCTGAAAAGCACGTCACCATCCTGTCGAGAAATGGCAGTAGCACGGGATAACATCCTTTGTAATGTAGCGGGCAGTGCATACTTTACCTTGCAGAAACACCAGATGTGACCGCGAGATGTAACTGATGGCTCTCAACACCATAAAGCTTGGCATGCGATCTGTGTATCGTGTGTGAATGCACTCTGGAATAGGCAGCTCCCCAGGTCTGCGCAATACACGTGTATGTCCATCACTCACATGCAGACGTAACCCACTCTCATCACTGAAGACAACAGAGCGCCATTCCACTCACAAGCAGAGTGGCTATGCTTGGAGGTGTCATGGTGCCAGTGGTAGCCTGGCCAGAGGAGCACGTGATCTTAATCCTGCTGCAAGCAGACAGTTCTCAATGTTTTCAGAAACTGCAATATTTGTACGAATTTCGTACCTGTACGATGTTCAGTCGGTCATTTCTGCTCGCAATTTGCGTCGAATTTAGAGTGCGCCTGTAGCACACGGACGTCCTGAACTATGTCTAGATGTTTGGGAATGTTCCAGAGACCACCGTCGAAAGCAGCGACACACCACCGATACACTGTGTCCAACGTGTGCAGGTATCCGTCGATATGTCTACCCAGCTTCCCGCAACCCTAAATGCGATTTCGTTCAAATGGATGAAGCTGTTCAACAGGAATATGTACTCGTCGGTGGGGCATAGTTGTACTCTAGAATGTAGGTTGCAAACACTCGAAACTCAGTACAGTAACTGCCTGTAGAGCCAAAACAGAGGGCGCACAGGCAGCCCTCTTGAGCGCCATCTGATCAATGACCGTGATAAATGAATCACTAACACTACAACACCTCAGGATGCACATATTATACCCTGATTCCACTGAACACAGTCCTTGAGTGTGCTGCACTTTTTTCTGGTAGGGTATTTGTGTTCTTGTATAATATCCAACTATTACTGACTAGGAAGCGATACGTTATAGCGGGTACTGGGAGAGTGCGATCTACCTGTAAATGTAGACACATACGCGACGCTGTTGCACCCTATTTTACAGTGTGTGCTCCAGAGCTGGGAGACTTTACTAAGCAGACATAATGTCGGACATCGAACGAATCCAAGATCACATTGCTAGGATTTCAACAGGTCAACATAGCCAATATATAAATGTTATAGAGGCGCTCAGAATACTTAAGGGAGTTGGGCCGCCATATATTGACTACGTTAAATTTGGTTACTTGGCTTCCCTGTACTTCAGAAACCACTGTAGCAATGGACACGAAGTTTTTACAGAACATTATACGTTATGTTGTTAGTGCACTGAAGTAAGATCTTCGAAATGCATGCAATAGTTTGGAAATACTATTAATGTACAGTTAAAATTTTGTCTAATTTTTTGTACTTTCTCCAAAATAATTTTAATTATACATAACATTCTGTTTTCACTATATATGACGGTAGTATCTGTTCCGGAAACAACAGTTACCGTTGATGTCCATGCAGCTTTTAGAATGAAATGATTATTAAATGGACACCCTAGCTGCAAACAGGCGTTAGTTAAAACATGGCTTCCCGGCAACTGACCTTCTTGTGCGAACGCACACGCTGTGCCCGAACTCGTACGGGACTTGGTATATTAATCTGCCACGAGTAATGAGTATGAGTGGCAAACATCTATTAGGCGCACTACGAATGTAGTCGTGTGGACATGTTGGGAATGTGGGTCTCACGGGGAGCGTGCAAGGGATAAGTCCCTGCAGGCGCACTATTCTCTGTGCCCTCGGTGGCCCAGATGGATAGCCGGCACGGTAGCTCAGCGTGTCAGAGGGTTAGGTGCCCTCTGTAATAAAAAAAACAGAGTTGATCGATCAACAACGAACTTCAACGGATGTATTACGACGTCCGCCCCGAGCAGATGCAAAAAAAAGACATTTTCAACATGCCCCCAATGAAGTATATCAACGCCTGTTTGTAGCTAGGGCGTCTATTTAACTATAATTCTGTTTTCATTTTGATTCAATAGATTCAGTATATCTCTTTTGCAACACCCTCTACTTCAAGTAGTTCCTGCGATTTAGGCAATAACGCGGCTGATACCGTTGTATCGATACTCGCGCTCAGAGTGTCTCTTTACACACTGCGCTGAGGTCTGTGTTCCAAAAGGGGTGGGCGCCTTGCGCGCGAATGAGTAAATTAAAGGGCCATCGCATGCGATGGACGGGGAAGACTCCTGCTGCAGACCAGGACGCCAATGGAGGTCGCCGCGTGAAGTCAACGGCCACGACAGGGCAACGTCTGAAGTGCGGCTTGCTGCTCGGTGTATGGGGAAGTCATGATACAGCAACAAACGAAGATTGTCGTCGACGGTGGCGTGTCTGGGCGCGATCGAGCAAGTGTGTGGGCACCCGCATATTCCCTGTTGCTCAACTACGGGAACGCCAGCATGTATGGACTTCATGTTCAGAAGCGGTGATTTTCCTTGTTAAATTGTGCTCCGAATTTCTTGACGGCGAGCTAACTACTGATCGCCGATTTGGGGTTGTGAGAAGTTATGTCAAACAACGTGGCCGTCGTTCCGTCCTTACTGATAGTTGAAGTGTACTAAGCCGGGGTTACAAACTATTGCGGCTTATTGATGGTTTAGACATATAAAGTCAGTTCTTTCTGGCATTATTCCTTAAGTATTTAAAGATGCAGCGCTTCTGGGAAATGGCTCTGAGCACTATGGGACTTAGCTGCTGAGGTCATCAGCCCCCTAGAACTTAGAACTACTTACACCTAACTAACCTAAGGACATCACACACATCCATGCCCGAGGCAGGATTCGAACCTGCGACCGTAGCGGTCGCGGGCTTCCGGACTGAAGCGCCTAGAACCGCTCGGCCACAACGGCCGACGCAGCGCTTCTCACTGGGTCACTGAATACTGGGTTGATTTTCTCGAAGAAGAGTAATGGTAGTTGTCAGGCAAATTGTTTGCTGGTAATCAATTTAATTACGCGGTATATTTTGTGCCACGGGGGCGACGGCCTTGCCGCTGTGGATACACCGGTTCCCGTCAGATCACCGAAGTTTAGCGCTGTCGGGAGTGGCCGGCACTTGCCTGGGTGACCATCCAGGCCGCCATGCGCTGTTGCCATTGTCCGAGGTGCACTCAACCTCGCGATGACGATTGAGGAGCTACTCGACCGAATAGTAGCGGCTCCAGTCAAAGGAAACCATCATACGACCAGGAGAGTGGTGTGCTGACCACATGCCCCTCCTATCAGCATCTTCAGCTGAGGATGACACGACGGTCGGATGGTCCCGATGAGCCCCTTGTGGCTTGAAGACGGAGTGCTTTCTTTGTGCCACGAATGACTGTGTTTTCTAGGATAATCAATGCTCACGTATTCTAAAGGCAAGAGGCTCGGCGCTACCAAATTAACTGTGCAGCATTTCTTTTAGTGCAATCGATAGTTGTCCTCTTGTAATTCATGTTCTCACTGGAGGCAAAGGCAAAGCGCCGGACATTGGTAAATGTGACTGTGGATTAATTTTCCCTGTGCACTAAAAGACTATGATGACCATAGTTGTTGGTTAAAAGGCAAGCTTGTCGGGGCAATATGTACGTGTTTTAGCCTCGTACCTTCTAAGAGTTTAACAGCCTTGAAACTGAACAATGTTTCTCTGTTTCACAAGGTGCATTTCTTTTTGTTACGCGCCCGTCCTGTGGGGCGACGGCCCGTCTATATCATGCACCTAGTGGAGGCGTGGTCGACTGCTGGGCCGGCGTGTATTCGTGTTATTGTATTTTTTAAATTGTTTAATGGATTCATCTTCGTTATATTAATTGGTTTGTCCATGGTGGTCACTTTGTAGATAATTTTGATTTTAAACTAAAGACTATGCTTTGGATGTCGAACATACTGCAGCTTTGTACAGATTTAACTAAACAATTTTGGTATTGGTTCTTTAAGTAACCGATGATTACTGGGTTGCTTTATCACATAGGATTAATTAATTAAATTATGTATCTGTGCTTATACCAGGATTTAAAGTTGTAAATCTCCTTATGACTTATGATTTTCCCTGAGATATGTGCTGCTTCACCTTTACATGGTCAATAGTACTTACTGCTAGTGTGTACACAATAATTGTTGTGAGAAATAAAATTTGTTATTGTTTTTGCTGCTGTGGGCTCAGTGATTTCCACTCCCGGATACCCATGTCCTGTTATCACATTTCAGCATCTGAAAATGCAAATTTTCAGAAACAGCTTCCAAAGTTAGAAATGACTAAAATTTACTTAATATACGTTTAATTTTTTACTTTTACTCACTCAGAGGTACCCTGCACCATACTATGTATCATCCGCTTGATCATTTTCTCATTCTTTTTTCCCTTGCCATTATTTTCTCACTTGTGGCCTGGTTAGTGGCCATTTCCGCAGCTTACTATGCTTTATCTATGCGAACCTTGTCCATCTATTGTAGATGTTGGCATTATTCAGAGCAATAACAGCATCACAGACGCCCTCATTTGAGTGTCTTCCTCCCAACAAAGACACTTCGCGAATCTATGTGAGATTGGTAGAATCCTCATTTGGATTCTGAGTCTCCCTATGTAAACATTTTTTCAACAAGTCAGTATGTACCGGATAAATGAAATTTATATATTCCATGACTGCTTCTGTTGTGAAATGATCCTGTCTTTACGAAGTATTTGAGTATTGGGGTTGCAATATTTACACCATGAATATGGTCCAGGAGGGCAAAGTTGATGTTTTGGTTTGTCATGTGGTGACTGTTTGTGGAAGAAGGTTGGCCACACTACCTATCTTATTCTGAACAAATCCACAGTCTTATTCCTAAGAGCTGTCCAAAGATATTGTTGTAATTTCTCAATAATGTTGTCTGCCAGCCTACCCCTCATTGATTTACGATCATAAAGTAACTTGTTTCTCAAACTTAATGTCGTCTTCCAAAGGCCGGATTCCATCCTCTTCTGGACGATACTCACACATTCTTGTTTTGTGATAATCTTATCACCATAAGTTCGAGGTGCTGCAACACCGTTATATGCTTTGGAACCCCCAACATCTAAGAATCTGGAGTAACCAACACCCCTCTCTTTCACGGATCTATTGAAAATTTCACACTCATCAGTGTTTCAACCGAATTCTTAAAACTTTTACATACAACTTGGTTTCATATTGTTAGCGCCCGCAGGCGGAAATTTGAGTTTTCAATTTTAACGGAGGACCAGGAATTTAACGGACTATACAGGGTGATCCATTGATAGTGACTGGGCCAAATATCTCACGAAATAAGCGTCAAACGAAAAACTACAAAGACGAAACTTGTCTAGCTTGAAGGGGGAAACCAGATGGCGCTATGGTTGGCCCGCTAGATGGCGCTACCATAGGCCAAACGGCTATCAACTGCGTTTTTTTGAAAATAGGAACCCCCATTTTTATTACATACTCGTGTAATACGTAAAGAAATATGAATGTTTTAGTTGGACCACTTTTTTCGCTTTGTGATACGTGGTGCTGTAATAGTCACAAACGTATAAGTACATGGTATCACGTAACATTCCGCCAGTGCGGACGGCATTTGCTTCGTGATACATTACCCGTGTTAAAATGGACCGTTTATCAATTGCGGGAAAGGTGGATATCGTGTTGATGTATGGCTATTGTGATTGGCGTGTGCTATGTATGCTGCTCGGTATCCGGGACGACATCATCCAAGTGTCCGGACCGTTCGCCGGATAGTTACATTATTTAAGGAAACAGGAAGTGTTCAGCCACATGTGAAACGTCAACTACGACCTGCAACAAATGATGATGCGCAAGTAGTTGTTTAACTGCTGTCGCGGCTAATCCGCACATCAGTAGCAGACAAATTGCTCGAGAATCGGGAATCTCAAAATTGTCGGTGTTGAGAATGCTACATCAACATCGATTGCACCCGTACCATATTTCTATGCACCATGAATTGCATGGCGACGACTTTGAACGTCATGTACAGTTCTGCCACTGGACACAATAGAAATTACGGGACGATGACAGATTTTTTGCATGCGTTCTATTTAGCGACGAATCGTCATTCACCAACAGCGGTAACGTAAACCGGCATAATATGCACTATTGGACAACGGAAAATCACGATGGCTGCGACAAGTGAACATCAGCGACCTTGGCGGGTTAATGTATGGTGCAGCATTATGGGAGGAAGGATAACTGGCCCCCATTTTATTGATGGCAATCTAAACGGTGCAATGTATGCTGATTTCCTACGTAATGTTCTACCGATGTTAGTACAAGATGTTTCACTGCATGACAGAATGGCGATGTACTTCCAATTTGGTGGATGTCCGGCACATAGCTCGCGTGCGGTTGAAGCGATATTGAATAGCATATTTCATGACAGGTGGATTCGTCGTCGAAGCACTATACCATGGACCGCACATTCACCGGATCTGATGTCCCCGGATTTCTTTCTGTGGGGAAAGTTGAAGGATATTTGCTATCGTGATCCACCGACAACGCCAGACAGCATGCATCAGCGCATTGTCAATGCATGTGCGAACATTACGGAAGGGGAACTACTCGCTGTTGAGAGGAATGTCGTTACACGTACTGCGAAATGCATTGAGGTTGACGGACATCATTTTGAGCATTTATTGCATTAATGTGGTATTTACAGGTAATCACGCTGTAACTGCATGCGTTCTCAGAAATGATAAGTTCACAAAGGTACATGTATCACATTGGAACAACCGAAATAAAGTGTTCAAACGTAAATACGTTCTGTATTTTAATTTAAAACAACCTACCTGTTACCAACTGTTCGTCTAAAATTGTGAGACATATGTTTGTGACTATTACAGCGCCATCTATCACAAAGCGAAAAAAGTGGTCCATTCATATTTCTTTACATGCTACACGAATATGTAATAATAGTGGGGGTTCCCACTAAAAAAAAAACACAGTTGATATCCGTTTGACCTATGGCAGCGCCATCTAGCGGGCCAACCATAGCACCATCTGGTTTCCCCCTTCAAGCTAGACAAGTTTCGTTCTTTGTAGTTTTTTCGTTTGATGCTTATTTCGTGAGATATTTGGCCTGGTCACGATCAATGGACCACCCTGTAAATACAACAGCTGTAGGCCTTCTCTGAAGCTTCGCAGAATCCGTGCAGTTGAATGCTGACAAGTTTTCCTTCTGTAATGACTCTCCGTACGACACGAATATTATCTATAATACGAACCCCTCGGTATAGTGTCTCAGGCAATCATCGTTGGTCGTACCACTCGCTCCTTCCAGCTCCTGGATTTCTCCCTTACTGTCTGCGCCCGTCCTGTCCGCCTCACCCCCACCCTCACCTACCTTGGCCTCACCATTGACCGTCCCCTCACCTGGATCCCTCATCTCCGCTCCATCCAATCCAAAGCCCACAACCGCCTCCGGCTCCTCAAACTCCTCTCTGGCCGGACATGGGGGTTGCACCCCTCTACCATCCTCCACACCTACAAATCCTTAATCCGTCCCATCCTCTGTTATGCCAGTCCTGCCTGGATATCTGCCCCCCCCCCCCAAATTCTATAAGTCCCTCCAGATCCTTGAACGTCTTGCACTCTGCCTCGCCTTCCGTATACGCCTCCCGTCCCCCATGTGGATCCTATATGATCTCATTCCTTTCCCCCATCTGCTCCTATTCCTCGAACATATCCGCATCCTCTACACCTCCCGCCGTCTTGAACCCCCTCACCCCCTGGTTGCTCCTCTCCTCTCCCATCCCTGCCCCCTACCACGTCTTCACCGTTGTGTCCCCCCTACCCTCCATCTCTACACCCTTCATCTCCTTTCCCAAGGTGGCTTCCATCAACTTCCCCTCCCAGATGATGCCCTCTCTCCCTCCATTTATCCCTCCTATCAACTCTGATCCTCACTCCCCCTCCTTTCCTCTGTAATTTCCCTGGACTCCCTCTTCTCCCCTTCCGTCCTGTTTTCTCCCCACTAAACCTCTCCCTACCTCCCTTCTCCCCCCCCCCGAGTCCTTTTGGATTCCCCTCCTCTGCCTACCCCACTCCCTGTCGCGTCTGCCCAGCGCCCCCCCCCCCCCTCTTATGGGTCCTCATCCTCCATCAGCTCCTTTCCCAGCTCCCCCCCCTTTTTTATTTTCCCATCATCTGTCCAGTTTTCTCCCACCTGCTCTCGGCTGTGGTATGTCACATTTGCCAACTTTTTAGTGCAGTGTTTCAGTGACTGTTCAGTGTTGTTCGTCTTTCTCGTGTTGCGAACAGAAACCACGCTGTCGCTGGGTGTGAATTTTATGTCTTTTGCGAACAGAAACCGGACTGTCGCCGTGTTTTTTTAATTGTCTGTCTGTTGTTTTACCTGTCTGCTTTGTATGTATTTTCTTAGCGTCATCATCCCTCTGTTCTTTGTTTTAAGTTGCACGATTTCTTTTCGCCATGTTCCTCTTTAAGTCTCCGATTTTATCGCCTGTTTTTATGATTTATTCTCTTCATCTTTCTAACAAAAGTCTGTAGGCTGAAGAGCGGCATACTAAGCTGCTGCCAGCCCGCCCCCTACGGGGGGAATTGAAATTCAATAAAGGAAAAAAAATATATAGTGTCCGCCACATGCAATTCAACTCTTGGGCCAAGGGCTCGTCCTATATCAACTGAAGCTGCCACAGATGTTGCAACAAGACTTTGAATGTGGTAACAATGAGACTGATTAATCCCAGAGGATCAAAAATGGATGACGTGACAGCCAGTACAATGCGTTTTGTGAAGCTGTAGACCTTACATGCTGGTTTCACGTTATTCACAATTTGCAGCTGATCAGCAGCTGGGTGCCAGAGTAAACCTGAAGTTTTGATATCCTCGGCGTAACAAGCCATATGTGTACTTGTGTCTCTCTTAACTCTGAGGGGATATTTTCGAGGGATTCCACACTGTTACTGGACCACTTCCATAATGAGAACGACCTTTCTTCAAAAGCTTCGTAAGATCCTGTTGGACTTTGATTGCAGCCTCTACCGTATCGCAACCTGAGATACAATCGTCCACATAGAAGTCATTAGCAAGAATGTTTGCTGCCTTGTTACATCTGCCCTCTTCATGAGCTAACTGTAACAGACTTCGCACTGCAAGAAAAGGTACACAGGCCATTCTGTACGTGACTGTCTTTAACTGCTATTCCTGCAGAGGTGCAGATCTGTCGCTCCTCCACAGTATTCTTTGGTAGATACGATCTTCATCCGTTACCAGAGCTTGCCGATACATCATCTCTATGTCAGCTATGAAAGCAATTTGATGCTTGCGGAAGCGTAATATTATGGAGCACAAATCTTGTTGAATCGTTGGTCCAACCATCAAGAAATTGTTTAGCAACAAATTAGAGCTCGTTTTGGCTGGACAATCAGAAACTACTTTTGTTTTGGTAGTCGAGCTGGCTTCCTTACGAACTGTACGGTGTGGCATGTAGTATGAAATGGCAGCAGGTGTAGCTACTGGTTCCATATGTCCTAAGTCTTTATATTCCGTCATAAACTGTGTGTAGCTTTCTTTAAGCTTTGGGTGATTCGCTAGTTTCTGTTCAATCTGAGAGAAGCGATCTGCTGCAGTGTTGAAAGATTCGCCTAATTTACTTGGCTCTTCGCGAAACGGAAGATGGACAACGAATCTGCCTGGGGAATCTATCGTTTTGTGTTGCACGAAGTGCGCTTCACATTGTTCCTCTTCTTTCGTCATTACGTCACGATTTAATTCTTCTATCTTCTCGAAGTTCTTCAAGAGTGTTTGAACATCAGTGTTCGTTTTTACAAAGCACGACACAACTGGACGTCGTGACGAAATGTTGTGCTCCACCGTTTGATACAGACCAGATATGACCCAACCTAGTTCTGTCTCTTGAAGCACAGGATGGTCAGTTCCTACGGAGATAGTCCTTGATTTGTGAATGTATGGTCGAAATTCTGCTCCTAGCAACACGTCGATCTTTCCAGGTGACCAAAACTCAGGATCCACGAGTTGTACATTTGGCAAGTGCCACGTACTGGGATCAATAATTTGTTCAGGCAAGGCGTCAGTTATCTTTGGCAAAACTAAGCATTCGACAGATGACAAAGTTGGTTACACAGGAACCCACTAGTACAGAGACAAGGTGTTTTGTTTCTGAGCGGGTTGCTCCTGTCCCTTGAATCGGTACTCTGCTGTGCCATTTTTGAAGTTTGGGGCGTTGTGCACATGTTTCTGATATGAAGCATGACTGTGCCCCAGAATCTAATAGAGCACGACAAGTCTACCATTTTCCACTGATATCTTGCAACCTTATTCTCGCTGTCTCAAGGAGACTCGCTTGCCTGGACTGATCTTCTGTGAACAATAGCTCGATGTAGTTGACTGATGTTTGTCATTGCGATCGTGTTGCACGTCACCTGCACACTCTTTCATTGGCGCATTTTGTGTCCATTGTGATTCTGCATGTAATAACGTGCGGTGTCGTTTACCACAGGTATGACAGGTAATGGAGTTGCACTGAGATCATTCTTCCGACAATTGTAGCACAAGTTGTTGTGCATCACAACAGCCTTGCGTTCACTACACGTGGCTTGTTTGAATTTGCCGCACTTGTGCAGCGTGTGAGGCTGGTAGCACATGAGCACATGACACATGCAGTACGTATAGCGACGGATGACTGTTTCGAATGCCCAAATTGCTTGGTGATGGGGGCATTCTGATGTTTATTAATAGTTGTGCCGTGATGTTGTGGTGCTATACTCTTGGCTATTTCTAAAGATTTAGATTTGTTCTCGAGAAAGGCACAAGTTTCTTTAATTGTTGGAAAGTTACTCGAACTCAGACTGGCTTCAAACTCGGTTCTTATAGAATGTTCAACCCTTTCTACAAGGAGATGTGACGTATTTATATCTTGCAAAGAGACATCTAGCTGTAATGCCATCAGCGCATGCACACTGCTTAAAGCTTCGTTTAATAGTGCGCGAAGTTCACTTGAACATGGCTTTGTCATTGCCGGTAGCGTCAACAGTTACTTTAAGTGTGCTGATGCAATCAGTCGGGGATTATTATATCTATTACAGACCAAATCAAAGGCTACGTTAGAGTTATTATTAGTCACAGGGAGATGGGCAATTACATTGTGTGCTTCACCTGTTAATGAACTCAGCAAATGATGAGAAAATATACATATTCGCCATTTAGCATACGAGGCGTGCGGGCCTCGACATGTGACAGCCGCCCGACCGAGTGTCCATTCACAACTGCAAATCTCTCCCTCGCTGCGGTGAGACTCCCGCTAGGTGCCCTCGGAGTGATGACCCACTGACCACTGTCCCTCATGTATAAATACCTCCAGAGAGGGCAGCACTGTCCAGAGACTCAGTCACGTGTAACAACCGAATATACATTATGAAAAGTAACTATATTGCCTTCGAAAATGCTACCAATAGAAGAAAAAGAATTTCGGCTTTATAAAATTGCAAACCAAAGCGTTCTATTTGAAAAGTTACCGACTTTATTTGATTTTTAACATTTTAAACAGGTGCCGGCGATATTAAAAAAAAACATATAAAATTGATTCCATGCAAGTTTATAAATGATTTGTATACTATTTTATTAAAATAAAGCCAAATTTTGTAATGAGATGAAATCTAAGGATATCAAAAAATTTTTTTTTACTTCTCTAGCTCTCCTTAAATGGTTATCTTGAGAAGAAAAACTATATAGTTCCCGTGAAACGTTAGTTTAATTTAGATAGCTGGTATTTGACGAACATTGTAACAGTTCTGCAGTCCCGCCGTGAATGTAGCATAGGGTTATGAAAATAAGACAGGAATGAAGAAGGAGGGAACCGAGGCAGACAGTCAGTTATTCGTCCATTGCACCATATGTTCGCGCATATGGATAAATAGTGCCCTCGACAGTTTCCTGTTCGGTGCTTAAAGGCTATACCAGTAAACCCCCGATTGTTTAAAGTATCTAACCCTTATGTATAAAACATCTTCAAACAACTGAATACAAATGAGGTCTTCTGTTAAATATTTTACGTTAAGCAAGTAAGTGAGAAAAAGTTTAGAAAATGCTTGAAATTATGCTTAAAGTATGTTGGAAGTCGCTAAGAGCTCTTCTTACAAAACACTGAATATAATCTGGGAAACTTGACCTCCATTTTAAGAAAAAGCAAGTTTTTCACGCATTGTAATGCTTATCACGTCATATCTCCTGAACTATTTGTTGTAGAATGATATAATTTTGCAGGTTCATTGGGTGGTATAGGTGAATATTTTCTACAAACTATTTTGTGAATAGAGTCGGTAATGTAGAAATAGTAAATTAAAGCGTCATGTCGGATGCTGAAGTTTTACAGAATGAACAGCGAAAATGCGGTAAAAGAAAAACTTTTTTCTAGTCAACATCTTGCGATGAGTGTTAATGAGAAAAAATTTCGTGATGGTATGAAATTTTGTGTTAAGTTTGTTGGAAGGCGCTGAGTGCTCTCATGCTCAAACACTGGATGAATGAAGTCCGAGTAGTTGGGTGAGACCAGTTACGCTGCCTCTAGAGAAACACACAGTTTCTAACTGCAGTACTTTTCTTACTGTGTTACACTTTCAACGAAAGTATTTACCTCTTAATAAGTAAATTACGACAGCATTTAAAATTTTTGATTTCGGTGAATAAGTACACGACTTATTGAAAGTCAAGTTTTTGTTGCCCCTGGAAGCCTCTAGATAGGCAACCTCCAACTGAAATAGGGTTCCAGGTTCTGGGTTCAGGGATAGTCGCTTAGTAGAGTGATATAAACACAGGGTGATCAGCAGCCCTTACCTACGAGCTTCTTGCAACGCTTTCAAATACCAGGAGCAAGAGTTTCATATTCTCTCCCTCGCTATGTGCGAACTGTTAGTCCTACAGAAAAGGTGAAAAGGGCCTTTTTGTAGGAAATTTAATGTAGCTAAATTTTATACTATGATATGTTTCTCGGTAGAGGCAGTAGTTTTCGAATTATTCAGTAAATTTTCTTACATAAAGGTCCTATTGATTTTTGCTGTGGGACTGTTCGTGCGGTTTTCTGAAGGTGTTGTGATTGGCTCAAAATCCATAGGTACGTGAAGCATGATATGATATCGTTGCCACTCGTTAGAGCAGCATTCCAATCTAGATACTACAAGTGTTTCGAAAGCAACCTTTGTTCTAGACAAAGCTCAGTTATAGTCAGTTCACTTCATTGACCTACGAATAAAGTGGAGCCTGCAATTTTCTTTGTGTAGTGACTTTCATCTGGTCATAACTGTGGGTTCCCTGGTTGCTCTGGGATACTGGTCGTCAGACTAAGGCTCATGAGGCTTTAACACATGAAATACTAGTTCACTTTATCCCATAAATGAATAATAGATTTCTTCAACTTTTACACACTTCTTTGCCACCGGATTTCTTGATAATTTATGTCACTGACTATGAAAGCATCACTTCATGCACAGACTAACAAACTATTCTCTTTCAGTACGAAGTGCAACATTTATGAAAGTGCATTTCATCAGAAACTTTAACTGTCAATGTCCTACTTGTCTGCCGTAGCTGAGGTCTCAAACTGGGGCTCAGCTCTTGTGTGCTCGACACTATATTGACCTCAGTGGGAGGGTGCTGCTGTGCTGAGCGGGAGGTGTGGTCTTCTGGAGGGCGTCTGATTCGTCATTGCGGTTCGTAGCGCAACCTCGTTAACCCTTATGTCATCAATATACTTTGGCGACATAGGTGTAGCACCACGATCTGTGGACGATATCACCCTTTTCGAATATGCCTTTGCTACTACTTAGCTTGTCAGAACATTCGAGAATTTTGTAAGCACATTGGTAGCCATTAGAATTGGAACAGCTTGAAGGCAGTATGCAACAAACGCCAAACTGCCAAGGGGTGCACTACATGGTTCTGTATGCAATGACCAGCATTTCAACGCAACCGCACAAAGCACGCACAATTACGCAGTACTTTTCTGGTTCAGGTACTGCATTTGAATGTTGTTTTGATCAGCAACTGAAATTCGACAACAACAAGATCGTAGCTTATTGAGACCACGATTTATCACTCCGCGATATTGCTGTCACATTGGTCGGTGTCCCTTGATAGTTATTTGAATATGAATTTTATGGGTTCAGAATAGCCATATTCAAGGTCGGGATGCAAGATCCAAACGGCTCCACGCGACCAACTCCCGAAAGAAAAGGCGCATCCACTCGCCCATACATGATCGTAGAACCACGCCGAGTACTCTGATTCTCTAAACTGGCCGTTCTGCAGTAATACTAGTATCTACAGGGGCTGTGCGACTATGTCTGGAACAACACGAACTATCAGCATGGCGACTGTTGTATTGACGCGTCGGGAGACAGAGGCCGACAGTGATGAGTTGAACGACGACGTTGGACAGAACAGTAGCACAACATCGTCTTTCTCGACGAGTCGCTATTCTGTGTACAGCATCAACATAACGGTGAAAGTATCTGCAAGTTGAGGCTCCGAAGAAAACTTAGGGTGCAGGATTCCATTCGACATCGTCATAATGGGGCAGCATCTGGTATGGGATGCATGTAATGCCACTGTGTACACCACAGGATCATAAATTCTGGTTCGGATGGGCGTTAATTTGGACAGCAGGCGTTGCACTGCTAACGTGTTAAGACCAGTCGTTCCACTCTGCCTTAGAGGTTGTCTTCCAACAAGAGACCACAGTTCCGCACGTTGCCCTTACTGTCTAGACCTACGATGCAGAAGGTACTCGACTAGTGTCTTAGCCAGCACGTTCTCCAGGTCTCTCACCCACTGAAAACACTTGGTCATTGGCTGCCGAGAGACTGGCATAGCACCACTCACCAGCCACTGTGACTGATGTACTCTAGCACGAAGTTGTAGCAGTGTGGAATGGCGTACCTGTATCTGCCATCCCAGCTCAGGTGGACTCAGTGCCCAATTGTGTTAGAGCTATTGTCGCTGCCATAGGCGGAAGCTCTGTGTTCTACAGTTCCCTCCCTCTATATCCTCAAATGACATACAAATTTAATTGTCTGTTCTTTCTGCTACTCTGTATGTACACAATAAATAAAATTTCGTTTGCTGCTATGCTTCGTAGCGTTACAATTTTAACCGCCAGCAGCGTAATAATGTACATCAGGCTGAAAGTTTTTGAAGTGTATTTTTTCGTTTCTTTTAATCCTAAATTTACAGATGTAATGAGAAGATTTTTTTATCTATATACATACACACATACTCCGGAAGCCAATGTACGATGCGTGGCGATGCGTATCTAGTACCGCAGCTAATCATTTCCTTTCCTACGATAATGGTGGAAGCAGGAGAAATGAATTAAAATTTGTGCCACCACTGGGACTCGAATCTGGGTCGTCTTGCTTACTAGGCTGCGCCCTGCTGGGGTTCTATTCCAGTGCCGGAGAGTCCTGCCAATAGTAACAACATAAGCGGGAAAATAAGCTGTAGATATGAAGTTTGTGTCGAGGAGGGCACTAGACCTGGGCAGTTCGTGTAGCAATATTGATCATAGTACTGCGGTGGTGTAATGGTTAACATTTCTCCCTAGTAAGGCCGGCACGGTAGCTCAGCGTGTTCGGACAGAGGGGACAGAGGGTTACGTACCCTCTGTAATAAAAAACTGTGTTAATCGATCATCAACGAACTTAATCGGATGTCTTACGACGACCGCCCCGAGCAAATAGAACGAACAGACGCGGACAAAATGAGAATTAAAAAAAAAAAGTAAGTAAGAAGACCCGGGTTCGAGTCCCAGCTGTAGCACAAATTTTAATTCATTTCTTATGCATTATAAAGATGAGACTTAGACGTCTTAATTATATGATCTATAATGAAGTTTCTTCACCAACAACAAAATACAAAATAAAATCATACACAGCACCAAAACCGCTATACAACAGCATCAAAAGTCAGATGTATACAAGTTCATTTGCAACTCATGTCCAAGCTTCTACATTTGACAAACTGGTAGAAGCTTCACAACAAGATTGAAAGGACACATAGATGCACTCCGTCTCAACAACCTGAACAAGTCCAGCTTTGCCTCACGTCTTGCCCAACACAATCATTCTGCAAACAACATAGAATAAAATCTCCAAATACTCCATTTTGCCTACAAAGGCACGATACTTGACCTTCTTGAAGAAACTGAAATATTTATCTACACAAACACAGCACCTACCTACCTACTCAATGACCAAATTGAACTGAGAAACAAATTTTTCCTTCAGAACTTTGAAGATGTACTAGTTCAAAACAAGTAACCACTCATTCAACTCCAAACCGCGTCCCCATTCCCACCCCACCCCCTCCCTAACGCCCCCCACCCCCCATCCCTCTCCTTACATCCTAACTGCACTTGTGTCAATGTAATATCATATCACAGCATAAAAGCTCTACTATATTTCTAAATAGAACAGCCCTCTACTGTTAGCATAAATCAGTGCTTTTATACATATTAGTTCTAGCTGGAAGAAACAGAAGCTGCCTATACGAATATTCCAGCTCACTTTAATGTAAGAACAAAAACGACAACAGTTCACTTGAACTTTTGTTCCTGGTTTTTAAATATGAAGTGTACTGTCATACAAACAGCTTTAGTCCATTACAAACACTATAAATTTTTTACATATACCTTTAGCTAAAATAAACAGAATCTGTTCTTTCTAATATCCCAGATCATGTTAACATAACAACAGAAGTAAGTTAAGAGTTCATTTGAAGGTCTGCTATTAATTAAAAAATTTAAATTTAAATATAAAGATCCTAATCAAACAGACAGCTGTATTTCATTGCAAATACAATAACTCTGTATCATTAATTCCTGGCCAATCATGATTAAAATATTTGCTATAAACTGCCTGTATTATACGTAAATATACAAACAGAAATAAGATATCAGGTCACCTGAAGTTTGTTCTGATAGTATTTTATTTATTTATTTTATTTTGTGCTCTCATGTTACCGCCAGTCTGATTAAAATATTTGCCCTTATATTGACCTTAATACATGTAAAAAAAGTAGGCCTATGCCATATCTTTTTGTCAAGATCTTTGTTACAAGCAACAGTTGTAAAGCGCATGCTGGATGCTGGAAAAGTCTCGCTGTCAGAGTGTAAAGTAATACAGATTGTGTGGAAGTGTATGTAGTGATGTAACAAATGGACATCAAAATTGTGGCAGATAGATGGACACTAACCGAAAAGAGCCGCCCATACTGCCGCAGTAAGTAAAAAACTAAATTTACATCCATATCGGCAGATAAGCAATAGTCATGGCGATACGTTAAAGCGTGTTCCATCTTTCTGTCATAGAGCCAGCACCCAGCATTACGCTAGAAATAATTATGTAACTTCCAGAAACCATCTGAAGACAAACCTGAAAAGGTTCGACAACCGGTTCGTGGAATAAAACATAATTATTCAGAAAAGTAACTGGTTGCAGTTTTATATAACTTAATTACTATAATTTCCTTTTCTGTTCCACTCGCAAGAAGAGCGAGGGAAAGACGACTGTCTGTATGCCTCTATATAAGTTCTAATTTCTCGTATCTTATACTCGTGGTCCTTACGCGAAATGTACGTTGGCGGCAGTAGAACCGCTCTGCAGGCAGCTTCAAACGCCTTTTCTCTGTATTTTCTCAACAGAGTTTCCCAGAAAAGGACGTCGCCTTCCACAGAGGATTCCCATTTGAGTTCCCAAAACATCTCTTTAAAGCTTGAGTGTTTTTCGAACCTACCGATATCAAATCTAGAAGCCCACCTCTGAATTGCTTCGATGTCTTCCCCAATCCGGCTTAGTACGGATCCAAAGCACCCTAGCAGTACTCCAGAAAGGGTCGCACTAGCAGCCTATGTGGGGCCTCCCTTACAGCCGGCCGCTGGTGGCCGAGCGGTTCTAGGCGCTTCTGTCTGGAACCGTGCGACCGCTACGGTCGCAGGTTCGAATCCTGTCTCGGGCATGGATGTGTGTGATGTCCTTAGGTTAGTTAGATTTAAGTAGTTCTAAGTTCTAGGGGACTGATGACCTGAGATGTTAAGTCCCATAGTGCTCAGAGCCATTTGAACCATTTTTGATCCTCCCTTACAGATAAACCACAGTTCCCCAAAATCCTCCCAATAAACCGAAGTCGACCATTCGCCTTCCCTACTACAGTCCTCACGTGCTCGTTCCACTTTCATATCGCTCTGCAACGTTATGCCCAGATATTTAAACGACGTGACTGTGTTGACACTACTAACACCGTACCCAAAATTGCGGGTTAGTTTTTCCCACTCATCCGCATTAATTTACATTTTTATGCATTTACAGCTAGCTGCCATTCATCACACCAACTACAAATTTTGTCTCCGTCGTCGCCGCGCGGGATTAGCCGAGCGGTCTAGGGTGCTGCAGTCACGGACTGTACAGCTGGTCCCGGCGGAGGTTCGAGTCCTCCCTCGGGCATGGGTGTGTGTGTTTGTCCTTAGGATAATTTAGGTTAAGTAGTGTGTAAGCTTAGGGGCTGATGACCTTAGCAGTTAACTCCCATAAGATTTCACACACTTTTTTTTTTCTCCGTCGTCTTGTATCCTTCTACAGTCATTCAATTTCTACTCCTTCCCGTACCTCACATCATTAGCAAACAACTGCAGACTGCCGCTTAACCTGTCCCCTTGATCATTTATGCTGACACGAAATAACAGCGGTCCTATCACAGTTCTCTGGGACACTTCTGACGACACCCTTGTCTCTGATGAATACTCGCCGTCGATGACAACATACTGAGTGTACTGCTTAATAAGTCTTCGAGCCACTCACATACCTGGGAACCTACGCTTGTACCTTCATTAACAGTCGGCAGCGTGGCACTCTGTCAAATGCTTTACGAAAATCTATGATTATGGAATCTGCCTGTTGTCCCTCATTCATTGTTCGCAAGATCTCATGTGAGAAAAGGGCAAGCCGAGTGTTGCACGACAGATTCCTTCTAAAACAGTGCTGATTTGTGAACAGTAGCTGAGAATAGGTCCAAGGATTTTGCAGCGAAACGATGTTCAAGATATTGGTCTGTAATTTTGCGGGTCTGTCCTTTTGCCCTTCTTATATACAGGAGTCACCTGCACTTTTTTTCAAATCGTTTGGGACTTTGTGCTGGGCGAGAGATTCGCGATAAATGCAAGTTAGGAAAGGGGCCAATGTCGCAGAGTACACTTTGTAAAGGCGAATTGTGATTCCATTCAGACCTGAGGGCTTATTTGTTTCCAACCATTTCAGGTTTTTTTTCTGTAAGCTAGGGATGAGTGTCTCACCTCCCTGTCGCTCCACCGCAATGTTATGGGTTGCAGCCTTCATAGCAGCACTAGAAATATTTTAGTCGACTTGGGGAAAAGCTTATCACACACGAGATAGACTTTTCTATGAAGATCTGGAAATTTGAATTGAACAGAAATGCATCAGAAGGATCGTAACATAATTTAGACCTTCGGAGAAGTCTTCTCAGAGTTCGTGAAGTAAAATTGATGTAAGCTATTCGTCCTTTAGATTACAAGCCTAACTACAAATCCGAGTATTTCGACCCATAAAAGCTAAAAACGATGATCCATCAGAATAGCTCAATGTTAACGTGAGGAAACAATATATAACAAAAAAATGGCTCTGAGGATTACAGGACTTAACATCTGAGGTCACCAGTCCCTTAGAACTTAGAACTACTTAAACCTAACTAACCTAAGGACATCACAAACATCCATGCCCGAGGCAGGATTCGAACCGGCAGTCGCGTGGTTCCAGACTGAAGCGCCTAGAACCGCTCGGCCACACTGGCCGGCCAATATATAACAGTTCTTGGGGGAAATTCTGGTGTTCTTAAAATATGTCGTTTCTCCCGTATCGTACTATGATACGAAAGTAGGATAGTCTTATTTGTTCGTACAGTATAAGTAAAGAGTGTACTTGCGTAATTAAGTGCTTTCATATAACAGAATGACACTTTACTAGCTGAAGAGTACATTTTTACGCTCTAAACAGTTGCAATAATGTTGTGATCGATTGTCAGCGCATGAGTGGGAAATCAAATTTACGACAATCTGAAGTGTTAGAAACTTTAAACAATTCCCACGACAAAAATTAAACGAGCAATCAGCATTGTCTGTTTGCCTTTTTTCTCTGTTCACTTACGTCTCTGGTTATTCAGCACCTATGTGGACAGGAAAAGGTTGAAAACAATTATTTAATGGGTTCCTAGACACGATTTTCTCTTATCTGTATAAAAATATACAATGTATTCCCTCCTGCACAACAACGGCAACAATGAGATTTCGTAGATGTGCATCTACGGTGTCTGTCTTGTGAACAGATTCGCGTGACCCAGAAGTGTCTCATTTCTGACGGTGAAGTTATCTGAAAACCGGTTCTAAAAATAAGATAAATTACAAAATATCTGGCACAGTTTCTTTAGTTAGGATTATTAAGACCTTCCAATTAGCACGAATGGATTATTTCACTAATGATGCTGCGTTCCTGCGCCATTATCGTGTCCACAGTTAGATGTCTTGCTTGCGCCTTTCTCACAACCTCAATTCGGTCGCAACGGCGGGAAAACACTCCAGCACTGCCGGCAAAAAGTCTCATTACACCGTTTGGATGATGCCCCTGCTATGTCCTTCAAAATAACCAACAGATGGGAGCAAACTGAACATCTATTGTGTTTGTAAATTCATTGTTGCGTAGATAATTGCTTCACGTCTTAAGAGTTATTCCCTGTTTCTTGCCACGTTTTATATCCGACATGCTGTCAAACAGGCTTGAAACAATAATGTACTCTCTCCTTGAAGCTACGCTAGCGACAATTGCTGTCGTTAATAAATTAGACGCAACTTTGCGTCAGGTCTTCAGCACGACGTGCTATTGTTGTGATATTCAGCGGGAAGACTGGTTTGATTCATTTCTCCACACTAACCTGTCCTGTGCAAGTTTCTTCCTCTCTATGTCACTACTGTAACCTACATCCATTTGAACCTGCTTACCGTATTCGAACCTTGGTCTCCCCCTACATTTTGTACCCCTTTCACGTCCTTTCACTACCAACGGACGATTCTTTGACGACTTCCGATGAGTTCTACTAACTAATCTCTGGCCAGGTTGTGTATTACGTTTCTTTTTCCCTCGCTAGCTACGCGATCTATCCGTTCAAAAATGGTTCAAATGGCTCTGAGCACTATGGGACTTAACATTTATGGTCATCAGTCCCCTAGAACTTAGAACTACTTAAACGTAACTAACCTAAGGACATCACACAACACCCAGTCATCACGAGGCAGAGAAAATCTCTGACCCCGCCGGGAATCGAACCCGGGAACCCGGGCGCGGGAGATCTATCCGCCTTCAGCATTATCCTGTACTTCTAGATTTCAGAAGTTCCTATGCTCTTCTCTTCTGAAGAGCTTATCGCTCACATTTCACTCTTATACAAGGTTACATTCAAGACAAATACCTCGAGAAAAGACCTAACACTTACATGTGCATTCGATGCTAACAAATTTATCTTCTTCATAAATGATTTTCATGCCATCGCAGTTTCGCGTTCTATGCCCTCTCTCCTTCGGCAACCATCAGTTATTTTGTGACCCAAATAGCCCAAATCATCTGCTGCTTCTAGCGTATCACTTCCTAATCTAATTCTCTCAGCACAATTTCATATAATTCGATTACAAAAATGGTTCAAATGGCTCTGAGCACTATGGGACTCAACTGCTGAGGTCATTAGTCCCCTAGAACTTAGAACTAGTTAAACCTAACTAACCTAAGGACATCACAAACATCCATGCCCGAGGCAGGATTCGAACCTGCGACCGTAGCGGTCTTGCGGTTCCAGACTGCAGCGCCTTTAACCGCACGGCCACTTCGGCCGGCAATTCGATTACATTCCATTACAAAAATAGAAAACAGTCTCTGTTGCAAGGAATTTATTAATAATAACGCGTTTCACACAGTTATCGCATCTTCATATTATCTGTAATTAGCAATAAGCACCTAGTTACTTAACAATTTATTCACGAATCTATCTAGAACCGATCAATGGGATAGCAAAGCTAAATGTGAGACGTAAAGTGATTCACTTGCCTTGAACAACAGGGACTGAATTAGTTATATTTAAAAGCCATTTATATGACGGCGTTCAAGCAAAGGCCGCAATCTTCAAATATGAACATAGCAAAGCCTGAAATGCCAATCGAAAATCTCTATTTAAAAGTGTAAAATTACGGCATTAATCAGAAATTAAATCTGCGTGAGCGCAGAATTGGGATCCGAGAAGAAACTCTTCAAACCATGCCAAACTGCGGGGCGAAGATAGGTTAGCGACCACAGGCATTAATCACAGAGGTAAACAAACAATGCTCTAGACAACGCATACGTTGAAGCGAGTCGGCCGCACAACACACTAACCAGAGAACGAGACTTCCTGTTAATGAAAGCGCCGAGTGGCGGCGTTGCCCGCATCTCGTGGTCGTGCGGTAGCGTTCTCGCTTCCCACGCCCGGGTTCCCGGGTTCGATTCCCGGCGGGGTCAGGGATTTTCTCTGTCTCGTGATGGCTGGGTGTTGTGTGCTGTCCTTAGGTTAGTTAGGTTTAAGTAGTTCTAAGTTCTAGGGGACTGATGACCATAGATGTTAAGTCCCATAGTGCTCAGAGCCATTTGAACCATTTTTGAGCCGAGTGGCGGCGTTGATGGTAAAAACGGGGTTGAAATAAAGTAAATGCCGAACACATACAGTTAAAACGATGGAACAGAATAAAATACTTTTAAGAATAATCTGTCCCATTGTTTTAATTGGCTCTTTTCGGCATTTACTTTATTTCAACCCCCTTTTTACTATTAGCGCCTTCAATGAGTTTCGTTCTAAAGTCAATCCACTGTACGGCCCACTCACTACGGCATATAAGTTGTTCAGAGCAGTGTTTGTTTACCACTGGAATACATGGCTGTGATCGCTAACCTATCTTCACATCGCAGATTGTCATGGCTTGATGAGTTTCTTTTTGGTTTCAAATCCTCCGTCACTCATATTTAATTTCCTATTAATTGTGTAATTTTACACTTTTAACATAGAGGTTTTAACTTGGCATTTTAGGCTATCCTATGTTCATAATTGAAGATTGCGGTCTTCACTTTAACGCCATCATATCAATGGCTTTTAAAAATGACTAATGTGTTTCTGTTGTTCAGGGAAAGTGATTCCCTTTACTTCTTACATTTAGCTTAGCTAGACAGGTTCGCGAATCAACTGTTATATATCAAGATTGTTATTACTAATTACAGAAATCTTAAGTTGCGCTAACTGCATGTAACCTGTTATTATTAACAAAACACTTGCAACAGAGATATTTCCACTTTGGGAACACTGAATCACTGTTACTTCAACAGGTCAAAATGGAGTGGAGTTATATGTTGACATTCCATAAAACCTAGTTACTTTTATTGATTTTTCACGTTAAAACCTCCTTTCAAGGCGTCATCCATACAGTTCAACTGCTCTTACAAGTCCTTTGCCATATTGGCCAGGATTACAATGCCACAGGCAACCGTCTAAGTTGTTATTTCTTCCACCTGGTCTTTAATTTCCTTCCAGAATTCTCGTTGGTTTTCTTTCCTGTCTGCTCAATGTACTTAATAACACTAACGACAGGCTACAAACATGTCTCGTTCCTTTATCAATTATTAGTTTCCTTTAGTGTCCTTAACCCTAAAACTGCCCTCTGATTTCTGTACAAGTTGTGTATATCCTGTCGCTTCCTGTTCTTTTATCCCTCTTAGCTTCAGAAGCCACCAAGATGTCAGGCAGAAATGTCTTTCACTTTTCTTCGCGCGGGAGGGAAACCACTCTACAGGACGAAGGAATGTTTTGCTTGGCTTCTAAGAAACGTCGATGAAGTGGTCAGTAGAGATGGAATGCAAGCTCTGATATAGAGTATCACGAGAGTGGGGAAGGGAAACGATCGTATAAATTTCAGACTATCACATTATTCACCTCGTGTGATGTAGGGAAACCTAGGCTAACATAACTCAAGATCACCTGATAGCTATTTGACCCCATTCCAAACGACTGCATGTACCGTGTCTTAATCACTGTAGCACCTAGCTCGGAGTTTGGGTCTTCTTGAAAAGTACTCTTACCGGGTTTCACAAATAATCTCCTCCATGTCGCACTGCGCTTCTCTTGTAGCGTGTGTCACAGGCGTTTTACGGGCACCTCCATCACCCGCTTGCCCTGATTATAAACCTGTAACGGAAATTGCAAACAAGTACGGCAGCTTCATTCGAGGTGCAGTTGTGGAAATGTCCGAACATGATAATTGCTGTCCGCGTCAACCCGTCGTACCTCATGGATTCCATACATCGACAGGTGTATACACAGCCCTTAACTGCCGTGATCTGCGTTGCCGTTGGAGGATCACATGGCCACATGATGCGTGTTCTACACCATTTTCAGCGCTGTAAAGTGATCTGTGTGGTCATTCAAGCGCTGACTGATATTTTGTTTCATGAATTTATTTTCTAGTTTGAATCAGTAAAAAAACCCTAGACTGTGACTATGCAATTTCTCCGCAATATCTTCCCTTCCTGAGATGCTTGTTCGGCAATACAGATTATGTTTCTATTAAGTTTGCAAAGTAAGAAAGACCTTCTGAGAGAACTGAAGCTGTGAAGACGAGTCTATTCGTGGCTCAAGGCCGTTGTCTGCAATAGGCAGAATTCCAGGTTCAAGCTTCGCCGTGGGACAGAGTTTTAATCTGTCACAATAGCATGCACCTTCCTACGGAGAGAAATATTCCTTTTACAAGAATAAATTTGTCAGGAAAGCCACTCTACTTGCTTGTAACTGTTGGACATTATGGTTCGTCTACAAGAAATACTCTGCATTCCTCGCATACCTGTTGAAAGGAGTCTCTGGTGTTATGAAGTTCAAGTGATGGATGTCGTTTCTTAGGTGGTTGTCCGTTAATGGAATACCCGTGTTTTTCATCCTCCATGGCACTATAATATACTTATTTCTGGTTCGTATTTACTACACAGTTTATAGTCTACGCTTCGTTTGACAAGATGACCTGCTATCACGTTCGTTTATAATAAATGAAACTAGCTCCTGCTTGGGGCAGGGTAAATATTTTTAATCCAGATGCGTTTAACCTTTGACTTAGAGAGCAAAATGTGTGAGAATTTTGAAATATTATAAGATCTATGAGTTCATTAACGTTAATCGTTGATTCAGAACAGTTTTATAATAATGATTTTTAGGTTAGGGCCGCCTCTAAGCAATATTTGCAGTGACACACATGTTTCGCCTCAATTTATTTAGGCATCACCAATAGACTGAAATATATGTATCTTTTCATTTGCACTCGGCACCGTCGACGCATATAGTCTGCTATTGTACATATAAATTACAAACGGTTCTGACGTAGAAGTCTTTTGCTCAATATACGTTTTATTTATCACTACATGTGCTCTTTTTGTACTGTTGGTGAAGCTATTGTTCTGCCTGTAGCATTAATAACATTTTCAGCATAGGACACAAACTGGGTTGTCGTTTACGTGTGTTTGGTCACTTAGCAGTTGCTTGTTCTCTGCTACAGATTATAAAGCGAGCAACTGATAAATTTCCAGGCACATGTAAACAACAATTCGCCACTGAACCTTATCAGTAAGTACCAGAGTTGACACACACACACACACACAAATATAACCTTTGAACACATTATCATAAAATAACTCCCACAATAGTCAACATTACATAACTGGAAAAAGATTAACGTGGTGAAAGAGTATGTATGCAGTTTTTGTCCTGTGATGGAAATTGTTTTTGGTCTTACTGGCAGGCCGGCCGGAGTGGCCGTGCGGTTCTAGGCGCTACAGTCTGGAACCGGGCTACCGCTACGGTCGCAGGTTCGAATCCTGCCTCGGGCATGGATGTGTGTGATGTCTTTAGGTTAGTTAGGTTTACTTAGTTCTAAGTTCTAGGCGACTGATGACCTCAGAAGCTAAGTCGCATAGTGCTCAGAGCCATTTTGAATCTTCCTGGTAGAACAAAAGCTTCAACAGCACTACAGTAGAAGACATATATAGAAAGTAGTAAAACATATATATTGTGCAAAAGATGCCTAGGTCAAAACAAAACTGTTTGTAACTTAAATGTACAATAGCAGAATAGGTAAGTCGAAAGTACTGCATAGAAATGAAAATGTGTATGTATTTCATTCCACAAATCCAATTCCTCTCCGATGTATATAACTAAGGGAAATATATTTAAAAAATTTTAAAATATTGTTATAATTGTATAGACTCACTGTGTCTCTCTCTTTTTCTCTATATTTTTACACACACACACACACACACACACACACACACAAGCGTGCGCGCGCGCAAACGCACAAGCAGAGAGAAAGAGAGAGACGGGAATTGGTTGGGGGAGGGAAGGTGGAGACGAAAAGTTGACGATACTTCATGACAGAAATGAAGAATTTCAAATCAGGATGACAACTACATCTTCTTTCAAACTCACATTTCTCGTGCTTCGTATCTGTATGCCAAGATCACTTACAAAGCTTTTTCAGTTAGTGCATTCGAAATAAAATCTAGTCGAAATACAGGCCAGCGGATTCTACATCTACATGATTACTCTGCAATTCACATTTAAGTGCTTGGCAGAGGGTTCATCGAACCACAATCATACTATCTCTCTACCATTCCACTCCCGAACAGCGCGCGGGAAAAACGAACACCTAAACCTTTCTGTTCGAGCTCTGATTTCTCTTATTTTATTTTGATGATCATTCCTACCTATGTAGGTTGGGCTCAACATTCGGAAGAGAAAGTTGGTGACTGAAATTTCGTAAATAGATCTCGCCGCGACGAAAAACGTCTTTGCTTTAATGACTTCCATCCCAACTCGCGTATCATATCTGCCACACACTCTCCCCTATTACGTGATAATGCAAAACGAGCTGCCCTTTTTTGCACCCTTTCGATGTCCTCCCTCAATCCCACCTGGTAAGGATCCCACACCGCGCAGCAATATTCTAACAGAGGACGAACGAGTGTAGTGTAAGCTGTTTCTTTAGTGGACTTGTTGCATCTTCTAAGTGTCCTGCCAATGAAACGCAACCTTTGGCTCGCCTTCCCCACAATATTATCTATGTGGTCTTTCCAACTGAAGTTGCTCGTAATTTTAACACCCAGGTACTTAGTTGAATTGACAGCTTTGAGAATTGTACTATTTATCGAGTAATCGAATTCCAACGGATTTCTTTTGGAACTCATGTGGATAACCTCACACTTTTCGTTATTTAGCGTCAACTGCCACCTGCCACAACATACAGCAATCTTTTCTAAATCGCTTTGCAACTGATACTGGTCTTCGGATGACCTTACTAGACGGTAAATTACTGCATCATCTGCGAACAACCTAAGAGAACTGCTCAGATTGTCACCCAGGTCATTTATATAGATCAGGAACAGCAGAGGTCCCAGGACGCTTCCCTGGGGAACACCTGATATCACTTCAGTTTTACTCGATGATTTGCCGTCTATTACTACGAACTGCGACCTTCCTGACAGGAAATCACGAATCCAGTCCCACAACTGAGACGACACCCCATAGGCCCGCAGCTTGAATAGAAGTCGCTTGTGAGGAACGGTGTCAAAAGCTTTCCAGAAATCTAGAAATACGGAATCAACTTGAGATCCCCTGTCGATAGCGGCCATTACTTCGTGCGAATAAAGAGCTAGTTGCGTTGCACAAGAATGATGTTTTCTGAAACCATGCTGATTACGTATCAATAGATCGTTCCCTTCGAGGTGATTCATAATGTTTGAATACAGTATATGCTCCAAAACCCTACTGCAAACCGACGTCAATGATATAGGTCTGTAGTTCGATGGTTTACTCCTACTACCCTTCTTAAACACTGGTGCGACCTGCGCAATTTTCCAATCTGTAGGTACAGATCTGTTGGTGAGCGAGGGGTTTATGATTGCTAAGTAGGGAGCTATTGTATCAGCGTAATCTGAAAGGAACCTAATCGGTATACAATCTGGACCTGAAGACTTGCCCGTATCAAGCGATTTGAGTTGCTTCGCAACCCCTAAACTATCTACTTCTAAGAAACTCATGCTAGCAGCTGTTCGTGTTTCAAATTCTGGAATATTCCATTCGTCTTCCCTGGTGTAGGAATTTCGGAAAACTGCGTTCAATAACTCCGCTTTAGCGGCACAGTCGGTAACAGTACCATCGGCGCTGCGCAGCGAAGGTATTGACTGTGTCTTGCCGCTCGTGTACTTTACATACGACCAGAATTTCTTCGGATTTTCTACCAAATTTCGAGACAATGTTTCGTTGTGGAACCTATTAAAGGCATCTCGCATTTAAGTCCGTGCCAAATTTCGCTCGTCTGTAAATTTTAGCCAATCTTCGGGATTTCGCGTTCTTCTGAACTTCGCATGCTTTTTCCGTTGTCTCTGCAACAGCGTTCGGACCTGTTTTGTGTACCATGGGGGATCAGTTCCATCTCTTACCAATTTATGAGGTATGAATCTCTCAATTGCTGTTGCTACTATATCTTTGAATTTGAGCCACATCTCGTCTACATTTGCATAGTCAGTTCGGAAGGAATGGAGATTGTCTCTTAGGAAGGCTTCTAGTGGCACTTTATCCACTTTTTTAAATAAAATTATTTTGCGTTTGTTTCTGGTGGATTTGGAAGAAACGGTATTGAGCCTAGCTACAACGACCTTGTGATCACTAATCCCTGTATCAGTCATGATGCTCTCTATTAGCTCTGGATTGTTTGTGGCTAAGAGGTCAAGTGTGTTTTCGCAACCATTTACAATTCGCGTGGGTTCGTGGACTAACTGCTCGAAATAATTTTCGGAGAAAGCATTTAGGACAATCTCGGAAGTTGTTTTCTGCCTACCACCGGTTTTGAACAAGTATTTTTGCCAACATATCGAGGGAAGGTTGAGGTCCCCACCAACTATAACCGTATGAGTGGGGTATTTATTTGTTACGAGACTCAACTTTTCTCTGAACTGTTCAGCAACTATATCATCGGAGTCTGGGGGTCGGTAGAAGGAGCCAATTATTAACTTAGTTCGGCTGTTAAATGTAACCTCCACCCATACCAGTTCGCACGGAGTATCTACTTCGACTTCACTACAAGATAAACTACTACTGACAGACACAAACACTCCACCACCAATTCTGCCTAATCTATCTTTCCTGAACACCGTCTGAGACTTCGTAAAAATTTCTGCAGAACTTATTTCAGGCTTTAGCCAGCTTTCTGTACCTATAACGATTTCAGCTTCTGTGCTTTCTATTAGTGCTTGAAGCTCAGGGACTTTCCCAGCACAGCTACAACAATTCATAACTACAATTCCCGCTGTACCTTGATCCAAGCACGTCCCGTATTTGCCACGCGTCCTTTGAGATTGCAGCCCACCCCGTACTTTCACGAGGCCTTCTAACCTAAAAAACCGCCCAGTCCACGCACACAGCCTCCGCTACCCGCGTAGCCGCCAGCTGAAAAATTGGAAATGAGAAGAAAGAGACCTAAATAAAGTACAGCACTTCGTCAATTCTCTAAGTGTGACCACTTGCAGACAAAATAAAAATAATTTAGCATAAGTAAAACAAAAATTATCTGCACAAACGATTTCGTTTCACACAGAAAACACAAAGTGAACTGTTTGATATCGATAGCTTATGTTTTAAAAACTTAGAATCTCTCAGTAATACCTTCTGAAGATACATCATGAAAAAAAGCAAACGCATCTGACTTAAAACATTTTATATGTCCATCTTTTTGGCAGGAGGTCTTTGGGACGACCGACGTTTACTATTGTGACAAATTAAAACACCTACAGCCGTCCCAATGATTTTATTTCATTTTGTTGCAAAGAATTCCAGCCCTTCGATTCGCCATCTTCAGGCTGTAGTTCAAGCGGAACGGGTTGATGCGATCCCTTGACATAGACTACAGCCCGAAGATGACGCATTGAAGCGCTGAAAGTGGTTGCAACAAAATAAAATAAAATCATATGGACGGCTGCAGGTGTTCTATTTCATCACACTAAAATATTTTAGTTGCAGCACCATAAGGAACATCCTTTTATTAGAAAGTCACCATTTATGAAGCTGCTATGTAAATGACCGCTCCAAGAAACTTGTTAAGACGACATAAATGTGTGAATGTGTTTATCTACTCGTTCGTGTAGTGGCTGAACAATTTATATTTAATGCGGCACGCAACCTGTTACGAGCCTTTCTAGTTAAAGCATGTCAGACGTCTGTTTCGTTTAGGTGATTGTTATGACTGAGGGTATATGGAGAATTAGTTTAGTATAGTTAATAGTGATGATGATGAGACAATAATAGAGGGAGATACTCACGCCGTCACATAGCCTATAATTCTAAAGAAAATATCAAAAACCATCAATGGGGCAGCCGAGGTTTCAGTTTCACCTTCTCCACGAATCGTTACACAAAGGAATTTCATTTAACCCAGTTCATTGTCCCACAGTGTAATGATTAGGAATTGTAAGCCACCACATTCTGACCCTCTGCCGACTAGATCCTGGCGATGATGCTTTTCCGATTACAAGGATTTGAACTGTGATTCTTCAGTTTCTCTCGGTGGTATAGTTGATCGAAGAGTCCACAAGTGTATTGCCGATTCATAGTATCCAACGGCCACCACAAGTTGGTGAAGAAGATCAGGGCACTCACAAGTACTCGGATTTATCATAAGGGGCTATCAAGAAATTGTTACCACAAAGACCTGTTCCGCCAATACTTTTAACGACTGCCGAAAATCCGCATGAACCATGGACCTTGCCGTTAGTGGGGAGACTTGCGTACCTCGGCGATACAGATAGCCGTACCTTAGGTGCAACCGCAACGGAGGGGTATCTGTGGATAGGCCCGACAAACGCGTGGTTCCTGAAGAGAGGCAGCAGCCTTTTCAGTAGTTTCAGGGGCAACAGTCTGGATGATTGACTGATCTGGCATAGTTACGTAAACCAAAACGGCCTTGCTGTGCTGGTACTGCGAACGGCTGAAAGCAAGTGGAAAAGACAGCCGTAATTTTTCCTGAGGGCCTGCAGGTCTACTGTATGGTTAAATGATGATGGCGTTGTCTTGGGTAAAATATTCCTGAGATAAAATAGTCCCCCATTCTGATCTCCGGGCGGGGACTACTCAGGAGGATGTCGTTATCAGGAGAAAGAAAACTGGCGTTCTACGGATCGGAGCTTGGAATATCAGATCCCTTAATCAGGCAGGTAGGTTAGAAAATTTAAAAAGGATAATGGATATGTTAAAGCTAGATATAGTGGTAATTAGTGAAGTTCGGTGGCAGGATTGTTGTTGTTTTTGGGGGGAGGAGACCAGACAGCGAGGTCATTGGTCTCATCGGATTATGGAAGGACGGGGAAGAAAGTCGGCTGTGCCCTTTCAAAGGAACCATCCCGGCATTTACCTGGATTGATTTAGGGAAATCACGGAAAACCTAAATCAGGATGCCCGGACGCGGGATTGAACCGTCGTCCTCCCGAATGCGAGTCCAGTGTGCTAGCCACTGCGCCACCTCGCTCGGTGGTGGCAGGAGGAACGAGATTTCTAGTCATGTGAGTACAGGGTTATAGCCTAAATACAAAATCAAATCGGAGTATGCAGGAGTAGGTTTAGAAATAAATAAAAAATAGGAATGCGGGTAAGCTACTACGAACAGCATAGTGAAAGCTTTATTGAAGTCAAGATAGACACGAAGCCCATGCATACCACAGTAGTAAAAGTTTATATGCCAACTAGCTGCGCAGATGAAGAGATTGAAGACATGTATGATGAGATAAAAGACATCATTCAGATAGTGAAGGGAGATGAAAATTTAATGGTGATGTGGAACCTGAATTCGATAGTAGGAAAAGGAAGAGAAGGAAAAGTAGTAGGTGAGTATGGAATGGGGGCAAGGAATGAAAGAGGAAGCCGCCTGGTGGAATTTTGCACAGAGCGTACCTTAATCATAGCTAACACCTGGTTTAAGAATAATGACGGAAGGCTATATACGTGTAAGGGGTCTGGAGACACTGGAAGGTTTCAGATAGATTATATAATAGTAAGACAGAGATTTACGAACCAGGTTTTAAATTGTAAGACACTTCCAGGGGCAGATGTGGACTCTGACCAAAATCTACTGGTTATGAACTCTAAATTAAAACTGAAGAAACACGAAAAAGTTGAAAAGATAAGGAGATGGGATCTGGATAAACTGAAAGAACCAGAGGTTACAGAGTGTTTCAGAGGGAGCATTAGGGAACGATTGACAAGAAAGGGGGATAGAAATACAGTAGAAGGAGAATGGGTACCTTAAAGAGATGAAATAGTCAAGGCAACAGAGGATCAAGTAGGTAAAAAGATGAGGGACAGTAGAAATCCTTGGGTAACAGAAGAGATACTGAATTTAATTGATGCAAGGAGAAAATATGGAAATGCAATAAATAAAGCAGGCAAAAACGAATACAAATGTCTCAAAAATGAGATCGACTGGAAGTGCAAAATGGCTGAGCGGGATGGCTAGAGGACAAATGTAGTGATGTAGAGGCATGTATTACTAGGGGTAGGATAGATACTGCCTACAGGAAAATTAAAGATACCTTTGCAGAAAAGGGAACCACTTGTATGAATATCAAGAGCTCGGATGGAAAACCAATTCTAAGTAAAGAAGGGTAGGCCGAAAGGTGGAAGAAGTATATTGATGTGGACTGACAATGCAGCCAGTCCACAGTGAGGGTAGCCGAAAGAAAGGCACGCGTACACACACGCCGACTGGCGTGAAGTCTGGAACAATATAAGTAATGAATGCTAATAAGAAAAGAATGTATCGTCGGTTTACTTAACTTTTATTTATCCTTGTTATACATCTCTCTTGACTATACAAATGAGACTCTTAAGATACATGCACTGTTACAATTGGCGCCTTGCTAGGTCGTAGCTATGGACTTAGCTGAAGGCTATTCTAACTGTCTCTCGGCAAATGAGAGGAAAGCTTCGTCCGTATAGTCCCTAGCAATGTCGTCCGTACAACTGGGCGAGTACTATCCCGTATCGCGAGACCTGCCTTGTGGTGGCGCTCGGTCTGCGATCACACAGTGGCGACACGCGGGTCCGACATGTACTAAATGGACCGCGGCCTATTTAAGCTACCACCTAGCAAGTGTGGTGTCTGGCGGTGACACCACATTCCTCCCCCGCAAATCGGCGAACGGTCGTGTGATAAGGCTTCCGCCCGCCGTGGGGAGGACCCCATGTTGACGTATGCGATGAGGTGTGGAGCCTAACAACAGGCGAGGCTGTGCCACCCGCACCCGGCCATTCGGTCCGAGGGGAGCAAGGAAACGCCTGAAAACCTAGTCCAGGGTGTACGTCAACATGCGGTGGATGCGCCCGTAAAGAGACAGGAGGGGCCGAAGGGTCGACCTCCATTGCGTCGGGTTACCCGACGCGCGATGACGTCATGTGGTCCGGAGCGGGCAAGAGTTCCATGGCGGAGGACGGCTGGTCACGGGAAGCGATCGGCGGCGCGTGACCCAGGGAGGCGCTTGGCGGCCGCAGCGAAGCGTCGAATGCGGGCGGCGGCGGCGGCGACTGCGGCGGCGCGTCGCCATGGGGCAAAATGGAAGGCATCGTCGGTAACACCTGGGGATGAGGCGAGCCAGTAGATGGGTCCCCAGGGCGCTGACCGGACGGCACCGTCGCTGAAAGCAGACGGGGAGCGGCAGAACCCGTGCGACGACAGAGGCGCAGCTGATTGAGATGCCGACGCACCTCACCAGAGGCCCCCAAAAACAAATACATCGCGCGGCCGAGGCAGCGAATAATGCGCCCTGCGAGCCGAGCCAACGCCGTGAACCTCGATAATTGCGAAAGAATACAACGTCGCCTGGAGCAAAAGCAGAAGGCTGCCGCTGCATAGGAACCTGATGCGGCGAATGCAGCAAAGACATCAAGGTGCGATGAGGACGACCGTGGAGCAACTCAGCCGGCGAGCGACCATCTCGGGGCTGAGAGCGATACGAAGACAAAAAGAGCAACAACGCGTCCCCCCGAGAATGCGACGCTTTCAACTTCAACATCTGTGACTTGAAAGTCCGGACCAATCGGTCAGCGGCACCGTTTGACTGAGACGAAAACGGCGCGAATGTCAGATGTTGAATACCATTGGCCTGGCAGAAGGACTGAAATTCGGCGGACATGAATTGTGGGCCATAGTCGGAAACAATAGTCTGCGGAAGACCTTCAATGCAAAAGATAGCAGACAACGCTTGGATGGTGGCGGAGGACGTCGTGGAAGACATCCGGACAACAAAAGGAAAATTACTGAAGGCATCTACGAGAACCAACCATCGAGCATTCCAGAACGGACCAGCAAAATCAATGTGCAAGCGTTGCCAAGGGGAAGTGGCTTTTGGCCATGCAAAGACTTTCCGCGGCGGTGCGGATTGTTGTTCGGCACACGCCAAGCAAGAAGAACACATATTCGTAATCGCAGCATCGATTCCGAACCAAGTACAGTGCTGACGAGCAAGTTGTTTCGTTCGCACTATACCCCAATGTCCTTGGTGAAGAAGCCGTAAAACAGAGGACTGTAACGAACGTGGGACCACGACTCTGGACTGATCATTATCAGAACGCAACAACAAAACACCACGTCGAACAAAAAGTTTCTCCTTGTGAGCAAAAAATCGGCGAACCAACGGATCCTCGATCCGAGACTTTGACAAAGGCCATCGCGTAGCAACAAAACGCAAGACGGTAGCAAGGACAGGGTCAGCAGCGGTGGCTGTAGCTACACGACGAAAATCAATCGGAAACGATTCGACCACTTCATCGGTTTCCGAATCAATGAACATGCAAGCAAGTTCAGAAGAATCGAATGCTTTATCCTCAGCAACAGGCAAACGGGACAACGCATCGGCGTTTCCGTGCTTAGCAGTGGACCGATACAAGATATCGTAGCGGTACTGCGAGAGGAAAATAGACCAGCGAATGAATTTCTGCGCTGTACGTGGGGGTACAGGCTTGTTCGGATGAAAAAGCGATGTCAAAGGTTTGTGGTCGGTGATGATGGTAAAGTGACGACCATACAAGAAATCGTGGAACTTAGTAACACCAAACACGAGAGCCAAAGCTTCTTTCTCTATCTGGGAATAATTTCTTGGGGCAGACGAGAGCAATTTGGACGCAAAGGCCAGAGGGCGATCATGCGAGCCAACTTTGTGCGCAAGCACAGTACCGATCCCGAAATCCGATGCATCTACCATCAACAAAAGGGGTTTCTGGGGATCGGAAGGCGTAAGGCAAGTATGAGAAAACAACGCCGATTTCAACTGGCGAAAGGCGCGTTCGCATTCCGTCGGCCAGACGAACGGAACACCTGTACGGCGTAAGCGATGAAGCGGAGCTGAAAGGGAAGAGGCATTGCGCACATTCACTCAGACCTTGTGATGCTAAATTGTGTAACGTTGTTGCGACCTCAACACGCAATGCGTGAGGAACATTGCGCGCTCTGAAAAATTTCGGTTGCGCGTTCGCGTTGACTTTCAGTTCCAAATGTGCTGCATAGTTTTTAGCGCAACCTAAGCCCGGTGCAAAAATGTCTGCAAATTCTTCACATAAGCGAGAAACACTGTCCGAAGGCACAGTCTGATTCACTGATAGGACCTGATTTACGATAGACATATTAAACAATTGAAATAAATCTAAACCAAACAAGTTCACTGCAGTAGAAGAACGAAGAACGTAAAATGACACAAGTTTTGTTTGTCCCTTGTATGTTGCAAGAAGAGTGCACTGTCCTAACACAGGGATGAGCTGTCCTGAATAACTTTTTAACTGAACATTTGCGGCACGCAACGGAGGTTTGCCCAGTTGTTTGTACGTGTCGTGATTGAGCAATGAAACTGCAGCTCCGGTATCGAGCTGGAATGGGATGACCTTGCCATTAAAGTCCAAATCTACAAAAAGTTTATTGTCCTGCTGACGACAAGAGCGACTGTTTTGTGCAATTTGAACAGACACTTGTACAGAAGCACTTGCTACTTGACGCGATTTCCGGCGACGTCGACGCACACTTTTTGTGGGACGAACACAGTCACTGTTAGAAAGAGTGGCACTGGACGAAGCGGAATTAACGACATGAATGTCCATGGGCGAAGGTCCACCAGCCTGAGTGTCCTTGGTTCGATTCTGGCGCGAAGCAAAGGGCCTGGAATGATTGTGATTGTCTGATCTGAGCTTTTTCTGGCAAACACTTTGAACATGTCCTTTTTTATTGCAGAAAAAGCAAATAGCTTGGCGTGATGGACAACGTTCACGCGAATGTCTAGTAGCACACTGCGGGTATGATTTCACTGCATTTGTGTGCTGGCGCGGCACACCTGGTTTAGAGCGCGGCGGCAGCTGCATCGAAGTGCGCGAGGGCAGGTTACCGGGCCGTGCAGCGCGCCCGGCGGGCCGGTTAATGTTACACACGGCTGGCGAAGTTTCAAAAGATTCCTGAGCACAGTCAAGTGTGTCTTGTCTATCCAATATGTCTATCACTTGTTGAAGGGAGGGATTAACTAGTTTCAAAATTTGCTCCCGTATGCGAACATCAGAAACGTTCTGTGCAATTGCATCACTTACCATTGTATCTGAATAAGAAAGGCCACAGTCACATTCAAACGCACACTCCCTAGTAAGTCCTTGCAAAGTTGCAACCCACTCCCTATTAGTCTGACCGGCCGTACGTTTTGTACGAAAGAAAGTATACCTTTTTGCAACGACATTTACTGTTTCTTTGAAATAGGCGTCCAATGCTGACAAAATTTCCTCGTAGGACAGAGTTGCCACGTCGCGTCGGGGAAACAATTTCACTATCACACGGTACGTTTGCACGCCGACACAAGACAATAAGTGAGGCTGCTGCTCGTTGCCTTGAATTCTGTAGGCGGCGAGATGAAATCCAAACTGGCGGGACCATTCCGCCCAGGTCTCGTGGGTGTGGTCAAACTTGCGAAACGGCGGTGCAACTGCATGTTGTGGCGGCGGCAGCGATGAAGCGGCGGCTGCCGCATCGGTTTCAATGGCACGTTGACCCTGGACGAGCTGTCCAAGGGCATCCAATAACGCCTGCGACTGCTGATTCTGCAAGCGATAAAATTCGGACAGTACATCTGGCGAAGCCATGACACAAGTAAATGTAAGCAATTAGAAAGAACACGTTTCCCTCGTCGCCAATGATGTGGACTGGCAATGCAGCCAGTCCACAGTGACGGGTAGCCGAAAGAAAGGCACGCGTACACACACGCCGACTGGCGTGAAGTCTGGAACAATATAAGTAATGAATGCTAATAAGAAAAGAATGTATCGTCGGTTTACTTAACTTTTATTTATCCTTGTTATACATCTCTCTTGACTATACAAATGAGACTCTTAAGATACATGCACTGTTACAATTGGCGCCTTGCTAGGTCGTAGCTATGGACTTAGCTGACGGCTATTCTAACTGTCTCTCGGCAAATGAGAGGAAAGCTTCGTCCGTATAGTCCCTAGCAATGTCGTCTGAACAACTGGGCGAGTACTATCCCGTATCGCGAGACCTGCCTTGTGGTGGCGCTCGATCTGCGATCACACAGTGGCGACACGCGGGTCCGACATGTACTAAATGGACCACGGCCTATTTAAGCTACCACCTAGCAAGTGTGGTGTCTGGCGGTGACACCACATATATAGACCGTTTATACAAGATCGACGCACTTGAAGGCATGTTATTGAAGTGGAAGAGAACGAAGATGAAGATGAGATGGGAGATATATTGCGTGAAGAATTTGACAGAGCACTGAAAGATGTTAGTCGAAACAAGGCCTTGGGAGTAGACAACAATCCATTAAAACTACTGACAGCCTCGGGAGAGGCAGCTTTAACAAAACTCTTCCATCTAGTGAGGAAGATGTATGAGACAGGCGAAATACCCTCAGACTTCAAGAAGAATATATTAATTCCAATCCCAAAGAAAGCAGGTGTCGACAGGTGTGAAAATTAACGAACTATCGGTTTAATAAGTCACGGCTGCAAAATACTAACACGATTTCCTTACAGAGGAATGGAAAAACTGGAAGAAGCCGACCTGGGGGAAGCTCAATTTGGATTCCGTAGAAATGGTGGAACACGTCAGGCAATAGTGACCCTACGACTTATCAGATAGATTAAGGAAAGGCAAACCTACGTTTCTAGCATATGTAAGCTTAGAAAAGGCTTTTGACAATGTTGACTGGAATACTCCCTTTCAAATTCTGAAGATGGCAGGGGTCAAATACAGGGATCGAAAGGCCATTTACAATTCGTACAGAAACCAGATGTCAGTTATAAGAGTCGAGGGGCGGGAGAGGGAAGCAGTGGTTGAGAAGGGAGTGAGACAGGGTTGTAGCCTATCTCCGATGTTATTCAATCTGTCCATTGAGCAAGCAGTAAAGAAAACAAAAGAAAAATTTGGAGTAGGAATTAAAATCCACAGAGAAGAAATAAAAACTTTGAGGTTTGCCAATGACTTTGTAATTCTTTCTCAGACAGCAAAGGACCTGGAAGAGGAATTGAACGGAATGGACAGTGTCTTGAAACGAGGATATGAGATGAACACAAAAGCAAAACGAGGATAATGGAACGTAGTCGAATTAAATGAAGTGATGCTGAGTGAATTAGATTAGGAAATGAAACACATAAAGTAGTAGATGCCTTTTGCTATTTGGGGGGCAAACTAACTGATGATGATCGAAGTAGAGAGGATATTAAATGTAGACTGGCAGTGGCAAGGAAAGCGTTTCTCAAGAATAGGAATTTGTTAACATCGAGTACAGATTTTGAAGTGTCAGGAAGTCTTTTCTGAAAGTATTTGTATGGAGTGTATACATGTATGGAAGTGGAACGTGGACAATAAATAGTTTAGACAAGAAGAAAATAGAAGCTTTCGAAATATGGTGCTACAGAAGAATGCTGAAGATTATATGGGTAGATCACGTAACTAACGAGAAGGTACTGAATAGAATTGGGGAAAAGAGGAATTTGTGGCACAACTTGACTAGAAGAAGGGATCGGTTGGTAGGACACGTTCTGGTGCATCAAGAGAGCATCAATTTAGTATTGGAGGGAAGCGCGGAGGGTAAAAATCGTAGAGAGAGACCAAGGCAGGAATACACTACACAGATTCAGAAGGATGTAGGTTGCAGTAGTTATTCGGAGATGAAGAAGTTTGCACAGGATAGAGTAGCATAGGGAGCTGCATCAAACCAGTCTCTGGACTGAAGAACACAACAAGGTCCGCAAAAACAATTCTGTGAATTTTGTGGAATTTAAGGAGGAAGAAGTGAGGCCTTCTAATGAGCTTTGGTGTCGTTTCGCTATTCATCACGGTTCGACCACGAGAGTCACTAGAACTCATTTTTGAGAAATTTGTATCGAAGATGATCGATCTTGGCAGGCATGTCATGGGCTCCATGAATTTTCTGTTTAGTGCAAAATACTATGAGCAGACGGAGGGAATAGTAATGCACAGCCCACTCTCTCTGCTGTGGCTTTGAATGTCTATATGGAACACTTCGAGGAAGAAGCTCTGAAGTCATCCAAATAGAATCCCACTAGCTTTTTCCCTTATATGGACGACACATTCGTCATCTACCTAAACTCCATACATCCTAACATCAGATTTACCATGGAAACCGAGACAGACAGAAATCTACCTTTCCTGAACGTCATGGTCAATTGAAGAGTGGATGGCAACAAGGACCATAGTGATTATAGGAAGAAAACGCAGATTGACCAATACTTGCACGCAGACATTTGCCACTACCTTGAGCAGAGGACTGGGGTGCTCAAAATTCTAATACACCATGTCAGATGTAGAGAGTCTCCCTCGGTAATTGGAACATATCAGAATGGTGCTCTGGAAAAACGGTTAGTCAGATTGGCAGATTTGGCCTTTTGTGCCCCGCCACTACTGTACGACCCTTTGATATGGACGAAGTCAGTTAGAAAGAGGCAGCCACTGGCTTCATCCTATACCTGACGCGTTATCGGGAAAAATCGGGCAAATACCGAAAAAGCGCAGAATAATAACTGTCTTTTTCCCGCCCAATAAAACACGGGCGTTATTGGGGAGCGTCAAAGATTACCTTGGTTTACAGAAGGCTGGGGTATATCAGATTCCGTGGCTAGACATGTGGATAAACAGTACGCACATCGAAGATCAGTGCTGAGAATCACATCGGCACACTCGACTGATGTATTCTAAAAGGTTGACAGTCACAGATCAGTTATTGTCTCAGACCCACGAGATGGAATAGGAACGCACCTGCATATTAGCACATACGTCGAAATACTGGAGCAGCATCATTAGATGGGCCATCGAAATGTGCACCACAGACAATCTCATCAACCGGGACGGCAGCTACGGTGTCAGCAGTGTTTGGGGAGCAGCAGTGGGTCTAATTAAGCAGACACTCAGCAAACATAGGGAGCTGCCGGTCAGGGCGAACGGAGTGTAGATCCACCTTACCGCAGCCGGCGTACCCCGCTGGATGACGCCTGCGCAGACGTCAGCGCCAAGCCCTCGAGCGTGGACGAAATACGAAGCAGCCCGCGAGGGGTGGGGATATAAATCAGCACTGTGCCACCACGAGGACAATTCATCAGCGCACAGGACAACGGCGACAGGCCTAATCGCCGAAGTATTGTGCCTGTTGGAAACTAGGAACCGGCAGTACGCCCATGGACACCCAAGCACTGTTCGATCTGAATTTGAGCTACTCAAAACCGTTAGAGCCATTAGCTATGGTAATGTATGTTTTCATTCTGAAAATATATTAGACCAGCGATCCTCCTCCTAACCCCCCCCCCCCCTCCCCATCTTCGGGTGGGTAGCACCAAATGTCTATGACCAAGACTTCTCAGCGTAACAGTAATAAATTATAGACGCATACCTACCTTGTTAATCAATCTATTTATTCTTGAAAACCGTATCAAAATCCCTACAGTAGTTCCTGAGATTGGTCCTCACTTACAGTCAGCAAAATGCAGTACGAGACTAATTTATAGTATGTTGTGACAGATGACGGTACACTTTTGGAGAACGAATCTAGCTGTACAATTTATATCACGTAGCCACTGATATAGGTAGGTAAGTGTTGATGAAGCTCTAAATAGATTCTCTCACAGATATACCTCACCTTGGCAGACTTATTACTCCAGTTATCTGTGGTACTTTAAGCTCTTCTATGCGCACGGCCTGTAAGCTAGCAGCTCTTCGTTAATATTAAGCTTCGCAGAGACTCTCCCACAGTGTTGCAGGCCGAACACCCGCGGGAAGAAGGATATAGCCAAGGTATGACTTCACCGTCGCCTCAAGGCTATTGCGGAGATCTAATTCTGGAGTCTTAGTGTGGTATATACTAACGGTTTCCGAACCGGAAACTATCAGGTCTCGTTTTGTAATAAATTTTTATAGGGTACATTGAACTTAAATAAAAGCGCAAACGACTGTTAACTCATGATTTATTCACGACCGGTTTCGCTGAATTAAAGTAGCGTCTTCAGGTGATTAGTAGTGTCACATTTATTAGCATACGGAGACGCCCCTAAAGTTCGCAGCCAAAGAATCGTTGAGGGCGTCTTCGTGTGCTAATCTGTGGGACACTACTAACCACCTGAAAATGTTCCCTTAACGCAACGAAACCGGTCGTGCATAGATCATCAATTAACAGCTGTTTGCTGTTTTATTTAAGTTTATTTTACCTTTAATTACAACGGCGATTGCTACCCACATTATGAAGTTGTATGTGAATTTTTTTTGGAACTGTTTGGAACCTATCTGTAAAATTCATGGCCTCGACACTGTAGATCGTCGAGATAAGATTCATGAAACTGCCAAACAACGCATTCTGTTACACATCGGGCATACGGAGTTTGGAAACAAGTAAAAAATGTAAATGTCGTATGGCTAAACAAAAGCATACGTTCGTGGAATGTAGGAATGGCGGATGTCCATGTCGGATATCATGAATCTGATACCTTTTAGTGACGAGGTGGAACAATTCAACTCACCATCCAACAAAATATCCTATAGGAAATGCGAGTAAATCACGCGTTATACTGAAGAACTGACGTGAATCGCCAAATATGTACGAGCATTGCACAGTGCTGTCGCCGGTGTACTGTGGCCGTACTTTTTCACACTCGCATAATGAAATCAGTCTTCTAACTAGAGATGTAGCAGCAATGTACTATCGATGATCTCTAATTCTTAATGAGGTACGAGGGGCAATCCTAACTTTTTATTGTCACCTCGAGAAAATATAGTTACGTAATTCATGCAAATAAACAAAAATTCATATTTAATTATTTTATTGTTTCGAGATGAGAATAAAACTTTATAACCACCCTCAGTAGTTACATGAAGACTGCACGTGATGTACGTATAGTCCGTCACAACCTCGAATGCACATTTCCACGTACCTGGATACAGCGATGGACCATTATGATAGTATTTGAACATTGACGACGAAACCAGTGGCTGTATTTGAATCTAACGTCGTTTATTCTTTTTAAAACATGCTGCCAGTTTCGACACCACATGCCCTCCTCAACCGTTTTCCTGTGCAATGAACAGAATCGTATGCAGCGGACCAAAATTAATTGGATTCCGCACCTTCCGTGGCAATAACAAGCCCATCGCGGTCAGACGAGATCCAATTTTGTCGTCATTATTCTAGTACTACGTGTCCGGGTGCAGTCCCACTTGATGGATTACCAGGGACCATTATGAGTTCCGTAGTCCGCGAATTCAACAACCTGTAATTTCTGTTTGTGGGATATAGTGCTAGAGTGTCTTCTGTCGTAATGTGAGAGATATAAACGATCTTGAAGACAGGAAATAGTGCAGACTGTGACATCATACACTACCAGTAATTATCTTCGGCTTAAGAACAGCATTCTTGATCGTCGATTCTCGTGTATAGGTCATCCGGTTGTTACTTGGAAGAAACCACATATGTTCTGTGAATGATGTACACTGACAAGAATATAAAGTGTTAGTCCACTCCCATCTAGACAGAGTGCCATCAAACTGGTAGTCATGAATTTCCATGCCTGTAGGATGTGTTGATTAAATTTTTATCCATATGTGAGCTTGTTTTCACCATAGAAAAAGTCATTCCTACAGATGAAGAGGGGTACGAGTACACGATGGCCTTTGGGAGTGTCTAACGTTACTGAGACTTCTCAGGTTGAGAAGTTCCAGAGGTCGAACAAGCGCATCCTAGCGCCATCTTTCGGTCTTGGAGAAAGATCGAATCATTGAGGTGAGGGACGTGGAGGCATCATCTCGAGAGGTCGCACAGACAGTAGGCTGCATTGTAATGCCCACAGACCGATTGTTGATGATGTGGACTCGTACAACAGTGTGACTAAAAGGATAGGCACGGGTTCTTCCATAATGACTACACCTCCAGAAGACGAACAGACGGTTGACAACAGCTGGAATTCGGGCAGTAGTTGCAGGCAGAGTATCACCACGAACCGCCTGGAATGGATTACTGGAAGCTGGCTTCAGGTCTTGAGTTTCCATACGTTGTTTGCAGCTGATACCGTAGCAAAGACAACACAAACTTGCATGCTATAGAGCAGTGTTATCCAGCCTTTCTATGACCATTATCCTTGAACGAGATCAGATGTCATTCATTACTCTGAACAAAGTTTGAGATCTAATTAGACATAAGACTGACAAAAATTAAGACTCTTCTTCTTAAAGTGGCAAACGACTGTAATACTTAATAGTCAAACAAATGACTCACAGTTTTTCTATGTGTTCCAGCAATAAATAATGAGTGACTGGGATCTTTGAGTCTGCTTCTTTCCAACAATCCTTTTTTACGTTTGGTCTGGCGTCCATCACCGCACATAGAAAACCATACGCCAAGTTTATTTAATTCTTCACTTTCGTTTTCATTGCTACCGTAGTCTAACGTTAACTGTCCACATCTGTAACTTGTGGCTAGTGGAATATGTATTCTTAAGAGTTCTTCCAATTGCGATAGCAATCGTCGACCTTTCACTAAGATAATAGCCTTCAAGACTCAAGAAATTAAACAATTTGAAAATATTCCTTAATTCACAAAAACTGGTCTTGTAACCCACAAATTTACTTCTCAGTTTTTCAAATCAGAGAAAATTTTGATATTAGAATTTTTTTATACCGAGTGATGGACCAGAAAGCCAAAGACCTTGCCGCAGTGGCAACGCCAGTACCCGTCAGATCACCGAAGTTAAGAGCTGCCGGGCGAAATCTAGCACTTGGATAGGTGACCGTCCGGGTCTGCCGAGCGCTGTTGTCAAATGGTGCGCACTCAGCCCCTATGAGGCGAATTGAGGGTTTTCCTGATTGAAAGATTGGAAATTTGTCGTAACGTCTTATGGGACCTAACTGATGAGGTCATCAGTCTCTAAGCTTACTCTACTTAATCTAACTTAAGCTAACTTACACTAAGGACAACACACACATCCATGCCCGAGAGAGGACTCGTACCTCCGACGGGGGGTGGGGGGTGGGGTCTCGCGAACCGTGACAAGGCGCCTAAGACCACTCGGCTACACCGCGCGGCCCTGTTTGAAAAGTAGCGACTCCGGTCTCAAAATCTAACTGGTTGTTGACTACATGCCCCTCCAGATCCGCATCCAGTGACGCATATGGACTGAGAACAACACGGCGATTGGTGGGTACTGCTGGGCTTTCCGAGGCCTGTTCAGGCGGAGTTTAGTTTTAGATGGACAGAAAAATAAATATATACTGTGGAACAAAAGCAAACTACTGCTTTTCATTTATTATAATGTTCTTCTACCAAGAACCGACTGAAGATTCAGTTAACATATATAAAAGTAAATACGAGCTTGACTGCTATTGGAAGCTAAATAAATTTTCAGGTTGAAGCTTTTATCATTTACAAACAGTTCATATGACAAACGGAGAGATGTAATTTGCAAATTACTGGGAGGTGGGCTGGACAGTAGCCAGGAAGATGGATGGTAGGTGACCAAATGAAGTTCTTTCCTGGATTCCAAGAAGTAACAGAAGACAAACTTATGAAATTCAAGTACATAACATCAGAAGATAAGCAGGAGGCATAGAGACTCGTATCGCTCAAGAATACAATGCATGCAAACATGTAGAGGACGCTTTTATCCAGCAGTGGATGTCAAATGGCTGAAGATGATCTACGTTATCATATATTAGAAACTACCGTATAGTAATGATCGCAATCCATTTTTATAGAACTGGAGCGCTCAATAAGTCTTCATCGAAATCCATTTTGTTTTTGCCCCTCACAAAGTTTCATTTTTCGCTCAGGGGAGAATTACCTCGAGGTTGGGAATCACTGGTTCTGAGCCAAAGACAGCTGCGACATTGAGTGACGTTCTGTGGCATTTAACAATATGTCTCGCTTCTGTTTGTGGCCGTCAGATCGTCGACATCCTTTTTGTAGACAAGAAACAGCGATTCTCAAAATCTATATCTCTCCAGCTCTTGAAATATCCGGTGGGGAGCTATTAAATATGACAGCAGCGCGTACCTGGCAGTTGTTGACGGGAGGCTCATTGCTCACCAATATGCGGCACGAATGGTAAACCCATATTGTCATACTCTTCACGATCAGGGTACCAAATGGCATATTCCAACAGGATAATGCAAGATCCCACACTACAGTTCACACCACAATCTCCTTGAGGAATGTACGGATCCTTAACTGGCGTGAGCGGTCTCCTGGAGTATGTTTGAGACGCAATAGTAGGAGAACGTATGATTTCGTAGCAGCCTACAGCCAATAGTCTTAGTGAACTGACACGGTATGTGTTTCAGTCATGGCTAAAAGTTCTTCGAGATGACATTCGAAGGCTCTTATCTCCCATATCAAAATGAATTAAAGAGTATATTTGCGCCCATGGGGACACAACTTCTTTTTTATTTTTTTATGTCATCTGTCTTCTGACTGGTTACATTAGATTGGTTTGATCGGCCCGCCACAAATTCCTCTCCTGCGCCATTCGTTTCACCTCAGAATAGCACTTGCTCTTACGTCCTCAATTATTTGCAAGATGTAGGCCAATCTCTGTCTTCCTCTACAGTTTTTACCTTCTACAGCTCCCTTTAGTGCCATAGAAGTTATTTCCTGATACCTTATCAGAGGTCCTATCATCCTGTCTCTTCTTCGCCAAGGTAGCAGAATTTCCATATATTCCTTTCCTCCCTCATTCTGCCAAGAACCTCCTCAATCCTCAACGTGTGGGGTGGCCGCGCGGTCTGGGGCCCCTTGTCACGGCCCGCGTGGCACCCCACCGTCGGAGGTTCGAATCCTCCCTCGGGCATGGATGTGTGTATTGTCCTTAGCGTATGTTTGTTTAAGTTAGATTAAGTCGTGCGTAAGCATAGGGACCGATGACCTCAGCAGTTTGGTCTCATAAGACCTTACCACAAATTTTCAAATATCCTTATTCCTTACATTATCAGTGCACTTGATTTTCAAGATTCTTCTGTAGCACCACATCTCAAATGCTTCCATTCTCTTCTTTTCCTGTTTTCCTTTGGTTCACGTTTCATTGGCTTACAATACTGTGCTCCAAACGTACATTCTGAGAAATTTCTTCCTCAGATTATGACCTGTATTTGATACTAGTAGATTTCCTTGGCTAATAACGCCCTTTTTATCAATGCTAGTCTACTTTTTATGTCCTCCTTCCTCCGTCCATCATGAGTTCCTTGTCGCCTACGTAGCGGAGTTCCTTAACTTCGTCTACTTCATGATCCCCAATTCTGATGTTAAGTTTCTCGCTACTCTCAAATGACATTATGTACTCATCAGACAGTTCATTCCATTGAACAGATCCCCTAATACTTCTTCACTTTCATATATCACCAGCGAATCTCATCATTAATACCCTTTACCTTGAATTTTAATCACACTCTTGAACCTTCCTTTTATTTCCGTCATTGTTTCTTCGATGTGCAGATTTAACAGTAGGGGTGAAACACTAAATACCTATCTTACACCGTTTTTAAACCAAGCTCTTCGTTCCTGGTCTTCCGGTCTTGTTGTCCTTCTTGGCTCTTATACATACTGTATGTGCATTGCCCTACTTTCCCCACAGCTTACCCCTTTCCTCAGAATTTCGAACATCTTGCACCATTTTACATTACCCAGTGCTCTTTCCAAGTCGATAAATCCTATGAACATGTCCTGATTTTTCTTCACCCTTGTGTGTATTGTGTATTGAACCAGGGACCTAGAATCTACGGAGCAGCTCCGTCCCACCGTAACCCTCAGTGGTTCACAACCTCACAACAGGCCACAGCAGTCCACCCACACCGAACCAAGGGTTATTGCGCGGTTCGGCCCCCAGTGGAAACCCCCCCCCCCCCCCCCCAAAGGAACGTCGCATGCAAGATAAGTGTAACCCCAAATATTTGTTTGGTAGAGTAATGATGATGTACGCATACGTCGAGACTGTTTGCGTAGCAATCGCCGACATAGTGTAACTGAGGCGGAATAAGTGTAACCCGCCCACATTCGCCGAGGCACATGGAAAACCGCCTTAAAAATCATTCACAGGCTGGCTGGCACACTGGACCTGGACACTAATCTGCCGGGCGGATTCCTGCTAGGGACCGGCACATCTTCTCGCTTGGGAAGCAGCGCGTTAGACCGCATCAGAACTGACTCTCTGGTGCCTTTACCTTTCCCAAAGCCAAACTGATGGTCATCTGACACATCCTCAGTTTTCTATTCCATTCATTTCTATATTGTTCTTGTCAACAGTTTGGATGCATGAGCTGTTGGTTGGTTGGGTTGGGGTATAAAGAGACCAAACTACAGGGTTAACAGTCCCTTTTTCCTGACGCAAGCAAGTCTCAAGGTACAAAAACATCCAATACCACACCTAAAAAGAAAACGAATGGAACAAACAAAAAATGCGGAAAACATACACCACAAGCATGAGCAAAAGAAGGTATTAAAACCATAGAGCATGTGGTCTGGGCTGGCTGATCTCAATAATAAAAGAGGATGAGCCAGCCACTCTGCAACACATTAAAATGTCCACACCGAAAAGACAATGCGAGAGAAAACATATAGGGAAAAGACGACCATCAAGACAATAAAATGCAAAGAAAGTGCGACAGAGTTAAGATGGAGAGAGGGTGGCGACCTCAGAGAGAAGGCTAAATGACCACCCTTAGATGGTATGATAAAAATCCCCCTCACGAATAAAACATAAAACTAAATCTGCTGTTGAGGCATTGTCGCCCAACACCGAAGGTTGGGTGCTGCGAAGGTTAAAAGTCCGCTGCAGAGCAGTTAAAAGTGGGCAGTCCAAGCAAGACGTGAATGACAGTCATATGTGAGCCACAGTGACACTGAGGTGGGTACGCGTGATGGAGGAGGTAGCCATGTGTTAGCCACGTATGGCCAATGTGGAGCCGGCAGATAACCACAGAGTCCCTGCAAGAGCCCCACATGGAGATCTTCCACACATTCTTAGTCTCCTTAAGGGCATGCAGTTTGTTGTGCTTACTGAGATTATACCATTCCGTCTCCAAAAACTGAAGAACCTTGTGGCATAATAATGATCGCAGGTCAGTTACAGGGATTCCGATCTCCAGAAGCGGTTTCAGTTTAGCCTGTTTGGATAGCCTGTCAGCAAGTTCATTTCCTGTGATTCCGACATGGCCTGGGGTCCACACAAACATCACGGAATGACTGGACAATTCCAGGGTATAGATGGACTCCAAAGGATGGAGGGAGGGAGTAGCACTGGTCGATAGCTTTTAGGCTGCTCAAGGAGTCAGTACAGAGAAAAAACGTCTCGCCAGGGCATGAGTGGATGCACTCAAGAGCACGAGATATGGCCGCCAGCTCTACAGTGAAAACAGTGCAGCCATCTGGCAAGGAGTGCTGCTCAATATGTCTTCCATGATCATAAGCGAAACCATCGTGACCATCAGCCATCGAACCATCAGTGTATACCACTTCATGGTCCTGGTACATGTCCAAATCGCGAGGAAATGACAGCAGAGAGCTGCGGGCTTAACTGAGTCCTTAGGACCATGTGAAAGGTCCAGGCAAAGCTTCGACCTAGGTGTACACCATGGAGGTGTACGTGAAAGGACCTCGAGTGTAGGTGATAAAGGCAAGGACTCCAGACAGAAGAGATCGGACGCAAACCGCAATCGTAAGCCCTAACCTGGGCCTCCAATGTGGGAGATGAGCCGCTATGGATGGGAAATGGAGACAGTAAATCGGAGGCACAGGAGAACTATGAATGTGTGAAACATTAACTGTCGATCAGTTGTGCACGCCTAACCTTAAATGGAGGGACACCAGCCTCCAACAGGACGCTGGTCACCTGACTCGTCCTAAAAGCTCCTGTTGCCAGTCGAACGCCACAGTGGTGCACTGGGTCGAGTAAATGCAACGCTGAGGGTGCCACCAAACCATAAACCAGACTCCCATAGTCAAGGTGGGATTGAACAAGGGCTCTGTAGAACTGCAGAGCGTAGAGCTATGTGCACCCCAGTTGGTGTTGCTCAGGCAGCGGAGGGCATTGAGGTGCTGCCGGCACTGCCGCTTCAGCTGACAAAGATGAGGAAGCCACGTCCATCGGGCGTCGAAAACCAGTCCTAAGAATCGATATGTCTCCACTACAGTGAGTGGATCGTCATTAAGTTAATGTTCTGGTTCCGAATGAACGGTACGAGGGCGACAGAAGTGCATGACACACGACTTCGCAGCTGAAAACTGGAAGCCGTGGGCTAGAGCCCATGACTGCGCCTTGTGGATGGCTTCCTGTAGGCCCCGCTCGGCAACACCAGTACTGGAAGAGCAGTACAAAATGCAGAAGTCGTCTGCATACAGAGAAGGTGAGACCGACAGCCTGGCAGCTGCTGCTAGACCGTTAATGGCCACTAAAAATAGCGATACACTCAATACAGAGCCCTGCGAGAGCCCATTCTCCTCGATGTGGGGGAACTATGGGAGGCAGCAACTTGGACACGAAAAGTACTGAGTGATAGGAAATTTTGGATAAAAATTGGGAGCGGGCCCTGGAGACCCCACTCATATAATGTGGCAACCAGGTGTTGGCATGTGGAAAAGGCTGTTCATATGACAGACTCGAGGGAAACTAGATTATCAGTGGTAAAGCGACCCTGGCGGAAACCGCCCTGGCATGGAGCCAGTAGGCCACGTGACTCCAGGACCCAACGCAACTGCTGACTTACCATACCTTCTAACAGCTTACAAAGAACGTTGGTTGAGGCTGATGGGCCAATAGCACTGGAATGATGGTGCTCTCCCGCCATTGCAATGGAAAGACGGCCATCGCACCAGACCGGTTGAAGATGATGAGGAGATGTCACTTGTAGTCAGACTTGAGATGTTTGATCATCTGACTGTGGATCCGATCTGGCCCAGGAGCTGTGTTGGGGAAATGTGCAAGGACTCTGAGGAGCTCCCATTCTGTAAATGGAGCATTATAGGGTTCACTGTGACGTTTAGTCAACGAGAGGACTTTCCTTTCCATCCACTGTTTGAAGGTGCGAAATGCTGGGGATAATTCTCTGACACGGAGGCTCGAGCATAGTGCTCAGCAAATTGCTCAGCAATTGAGTTTGAGTCGGTAGATAACACGCCATTGATGTTAATGCCAGTAACACAAGTCAGGGTCTGGTACCCACAAATACGTCTGATCTTCGTCCAGACTTGAGAAGGTGACGAATGGCACCCAATGGTCGAGATGTATCTCTTCCAACACGCCTGTTTCCGTCTTTTATAAGCTGGCGAAAGCTGACACGAAGCCGTTTAAAAGCTATTACGTGCTCTATGGAAGGGTGCCGCTTGTGTCACTGTAAAGCCTGCCGACGCTCTTTAATGGCCTCAGCGATTTCCGGCGACCACCAACGTACATACTGACTTTCGCCAGGGGCACTACAAAGAAAAAGGGATCGTGTTTTCGGCCGCGGAAACGATCGTTCTAGTGGCCTGCTCAACTACCACATCGATGGTACCATGTGGGGGATGCAATGGCGACATAATAGGTGAAAGCTTCCCAGTCTGCCTTATTTAAAGCCCCTCTTGGTAGACGTCTGGGAGAATGGCGCTGGGAGAGTGACAAGAAGATGGGAAAGTGGTCACCACCACACAAGTCGTAGTGGGCTCTCCAGTGGACAGATGGGAGAAGTCCTGGGCTGCAGAGGGATAAACCAAGGGCAGAGTAAGTGCTATGTGCAACACTGAAATGTGTGGGGGCCCCAGTATTTAGTTTCGACATTTCTACCTTGGCCTGTAAGCACAGTGCCACCCCACAGGGGGTTATGGGTGTTCCCAAACATAGGAAAGGTTTAGGGAGTTGATGAATCAGTGCAGCCAATGTGTGCAGGGGTACTGTACCATCTGGAGGAAGATATACGTTGCAGACAGTTATTTCCTGTGTCGGCCTTATCCTGACAGCCACAGCTTGTTAAAAGGAGCACAGGTTTACTGCATCCTGGACTCAGAACATAGACACAAACTCCACCTGACACTGTATTATAGTCACTGCGGTTTTTGTAATATCCCCTATAGCCGCTAAGGGCAGGGGTCCGCATTATCGGGAGCCAGGTTTCCTGGAGAACAATGCAGAAAGCAGGTGTAAAGCAGTTGCCATAGCTCAGCCAGGTTGTGGAAAAAACTGCAGAAATTCCACTGGAGGATGACGTTATCATAAGGCTGGGAAAGCATGAAGCATGCAAGGAGGCAGGTTACACCTCAGGGTGACCAGCTGCCACCGACTGAATATTTGTGTCCATTCCTATTGTGGATGAGGCATCAGTGAGATCCAGGTCCTCAGGGGATGCTGAAATCTCCACCTCATCCGCAGGTGCAGAATTTGTAGGGAGTGGTGGTGGGGTTACTGGAGGGTCCTTTTTCTTAGCAGACTTCTTTGTTTGCTCGCCCTCTCGCTTCTCTTTACGGGCTTGCTGGGAGGACTTCTCCGAATTAGCTTCAGGCGCAGAGGAAGGCCTTGAAGCTCTCTGTCCAGCAGCTTTTGGTTCCTTTAGCCACTAGCGAGTGTGCACTGTGGCATTAGTGGAGATTTTTGGAGAGAGGGGTACCAAGGGACCCCTTTTGCATGAGAGGAGTTGGAGGAGGCTGTTGCTTCTCTGGCCTGGATGAGGGGACCGATGTCCCCTGCAATTCGGGATGCCTTGCTCCCAAAGTAGGTACTTTGGGAGCAACGGAAGAAGATTTTCCCCCTACCACCAAGGGGGCGGATGTATTCTGGAAGCCTGGAGGGCCCACTGTTCGTGGCACAGAGTGTGGTACGGCTGGTACTTGTGATGGCGATGGTAGTGTAGCTGCAGCACATGTGGACGTCGACCGAATGGTGTGTAATTCTTCAAATTATGTTTAGTCTCTTGGTAAGTCAACTGGTCCAGGGTCTTGTACTCCATGATTTACCGCTCCTTTTGGAGTACTGTGCAGTCTGGCGAGCAGGGGCGTGCTGCTCTCCACAGCTGATACAAGTGGGAGAAGGCGTACAGGGAGTATCTGGATGCAACAGACGTCTGCAGTCTCGACATGTGGTGTTGGAAGTGCAGCGGGAAGACACGGGCCTGAATTTCCATCACTTAAAGCACTACATAGGGGGGAGGGACGTATGGCTTAACGTCACAGCGATAAACCATCACCTTGACCTTTTCTGGCAGTGAATCACCCTCAAATGTCAAGATGAAGGCACCGGTAGAAACCCTTTTGTCTTTGGGTCCCCTGTAAATGAAATGAACACCCCACCACTGTAGATTGGCGCGGAGCTCGTCTGCAGGCTGCAAGAGGTGGTCACGATGGAAAATAATCCACTGGAGCATGTTGAGGCTTTTATGGGGAGTGACAGAAACAGAAATATCACCCAGCCGGTCACAAGCGAGTAACGGCCAGGATTGGGCTGGGGATGCTGTCTGAATCAATACTGCACCGCTTCTCATCTTGGACAGCGCTGTCACTTCCCCAAACTTATGCTCATGATGTTCAACAAAAAATTGAGGCTTCGTAGACTAAATACCGAGGCGAGTATGGCTTTATTCTTTCTGTAGCCCTACGATCCTCCCATGGTGTAGCGAGGGAGGGAAACGATTTAGGGTCATATCTGTCAGCATTGTACTCTATCTTGCCTTTCTTAGAAACTGCAGGCGCTGTACAGTCACCAGCAAGAGATTACTTAGTCCACTTCATTGTGAGTCATCCAACCTGAAGCCATCCACTCTGATCAGGGGCTCTCCCCACGGGCGCCACCAAGCCACAGCAAAGGCCACCTGGCATGATGGCTGTTGCCGGGAGTCCTGATGCCCCAGGAAGACAGGCATCTACTTCTTGGCATACGTGGGTAGTTTACAGCTCAGGCAATAGCAGTGCGATCCCTTAGTTGTCAAGGGACTACTACCATATGGGTACATGATGACCCCACCACAATGGACTGGCTACCGTGCCGGATATTGGGAGCAGAGAAATCCAATACTGGCATGTGGGCGAAAGAGGACAGGAGACAACCGAAGAAGATGACATACCCTGTAAAGTGCCCTTGTCCAAGTAGTTGAATTGCAGGTGAAGATGCAAAGCCATGACAAGAGTTTCAGGAGATCGAATCTAAGGGCATTATGGACAACTCATGCACCACTTAAGGCGTCCTTTATCCTGTGGCCCTCACTTCTGTAAAATTTGGAAAGTGACAGGTCAGACCATAAAATGGGTCCTGAACTTATGGGGCCGAAAAGTGTGAGACTCCTTTTAGTCGCCTCTTACGACAGGCAGGGATACCTCGGGTCTATTCTGAGCCCTGGACCCGAAGGAGGCGATGCATGAGCTGTCAAACTGATTATGTGGTAATTCTCACCCCTGTCGGCGCATGCTGTTTTCGTAACTGTGTGGATGACGTTTTTCCGAAAGTATGATGGTGTGTCGCCAGTCTCATAGTCTGATACGTCTATTCTCCGACGTGAATAGTCATCTTACTGCCACTTTTCTGGTGGAATATGGATATCTATACCTTCTGTCTTATTTGATCTTACGTCGTCCGAAACTCTTTTAAATTCTGATTCTAATAATGGGTTCCCTATGTCTTCTCCGTTTACTTCTGTTCCTTTTTACATTACGTCATCAGACAAGACCTCCCCCTCATGGAGGTCTTCAGTGTAGTCTTTCCACCTGCCTGCTCTCTCCTCTGTATTTACTTTGAAATTGCGCTCTGAACGTTACCGTCCTTGCTTTTGATTTCACCATAGATTGTTTTGACTTTTCTATATGACTTTTTCAAGTCCATTTCGTCTTACCTTGCCTGCACTTCCTCTTTATTTCATTCCTAAGTGACTTGTGTTTCCACATTCGTGAATGTCCCTGAACATTTTTGTACTTCCTTCTTTCGTCCATCAGCTGAGGTATTTCGTATGTTACCCATGGATTCTTCACAGTTAACTTCTTCATACCTATGTTTTTATTGCCAGGTTCCGTGATTGACGTCTTTTGCGATGTCTAATCTTCAACTGAACCGCCTACTTAGCTATTGATTATCGCAGTATCTACAGCCTCAGAGAACTTCAAGCGTACCTCTTCCTTCCTTAGTACTTCCGTTTCCCACCTTTTCGCACACTGATTACTCCTCGCTAGTCTCTTAAAGTTCGGCCTACTCTTCATCACTACTATATTGTGATGTGAATCTATATCTGCTCCTGAGTGCGCCTACAATCCAATATCTGTTTTCGGAATCTCTGCCTGACCATGATGTAATCCATCTTGAGTCTTCCCGTATCTCCCCGCCATTCCCAATATACATCCTCCTCTTATGATTCCTGAACAGAGTATTCGCTGTAACCAGCTCAAATTTACTGCAGAACTCTATTAGTTTTTCTCCTCTCCCATTCGTACTACCAAAACCATATTCTCTAGTAACCCTTTCTTCTACCCCTTCCCCTACATCCCGCATACCAATCCCCCATGAACATTAGAGTATCATCTCCCTTAACATACTGAATTATCCGTTCAGTATTCTCATGAACATCCTATCTTCATCTTCTGCTTGCAACGTCGGCATTTATACCTGAACTGTTGTTGTCGGTGATGGTTTGCTGTCGATTCTGATGATAACAACTCTGTCACTCAACTGTTCGCAGTAACTCAGTCCTTCCTGATCATAAACAAACCTGCTAGCGTTACACGATTTTCTGCCGGTGTTGATATTACCCTATGCTCGTCTGACAAGAAATCCTTGTTTTCTTTCTATTTCAGTTCACTGACCCTAATTACAGCTATACCAAGCCTTTGCATTTCCCTGTTCAGCTTTTCTAGCTTCCCAGCACGTTCAAACGTAAGATATTCTATGCCCGGACTCGTAGAACGTTACCCTTTCGTTGGTTATTCAATCTTTTTCCCTTGGTCACTTCCACCCTGGCAGTTCCCTGCCAGAGTTCCGAATGGAGGATTAGTCCGAAATCGTTTGCCAATGAATGGGGTCATCACAATACCTTTCAATAACAGATCACGTGTTCTGTGGATACACATTATGTGTCTTTAATGCAATTGTTTCCATTGCCTTCTGCGTCCTCATGATGTTGATCATTTCTGATTCTTCCGCCTTTTAAAGTCAGTTCCCCACTTCAAGGACAAGTTAGTGCACAGAACATTTGTCTGCTCTTCGGCGCTCTTTGACAAAGCCTTTGGCAGAACGAGCGTAACTTGTTATGTCGGGACATTTCTCCCAACTAGAGAGCAATTTGTTCATACCGCCACTGTAGAGTGTTTGAATTTATGGATGGAGCCAAACCTACTTCTGCTTACAGCACTTCATCACTGTGTAAGTGAAGTATGTACTCGAATGTATTCTTTGCGTTCTCGAAACAGATGAGAATCGAACGGGACCAAGTCGGGATTGTACGGAGGATGGCCCACGACAGTGAATCCAAGGGTTCTGATTGTTACAGATGTCTCGGTGATCGTGTGTTGTATCGGACTGGACTTTCGTGGTGGAAACTTTCCATTTCCGTCAGTTTATTTTAGCATAATGTTGATATCTGTAGATTATGAACCGCAGCTGAAAGAACCAGATTGACTTAAATCCAATGAATAATGTGAATTCCACGTTATTCACCGTCTGTTGGAAATGCGATGAAGAGGTGGATGGCAGGCTATGAGCTACATGTATGCTCTCCCGTCCCGCTCCCCCACCCCCTCCCTACTCCTCTTTTAAATAATGTATACGTTAGTTATAGATTAAGCATTGTTATTGTTAATGTAATACAAGAAACTACAGTGGAAATATCAGTTAGATGTCGACTCTGTAAACAACTCGCATGTACTAGTGTTCAAACACAGCAGCAATGTCCTGCAGAGGGCTCGCCGCTTTTTGGCGGGTTCGTACTTGGCTACCACGGAGCTCCAACTTTTGCAGCATAATTTCTCTTCCGTGCTGCATCTCTGTCCTCTTGCTGTTCTTTCCCCCCCCCCCCCCCCCCCCCCCCCTTGGGGAACACGACTGGGATGTTTTTGGCAATGTGTTTTGCATTTTCATTAACTGACATCACAACAGTCTCTCCACTGTTTCTCTTTCCTTTTTTATTTCTTCGTTCTCCTTCTCTTATCCTTCCTCCGCTTCTTCCTCCCTGTGCGCTCCTGAAGGCCAGCCTACGTGTCTGACGCGTAACAGATGACTGGGTAAGGCGTAATTCCCAGTGACGGGTCGACAGGTAGGGTTCGCACGTACCCCTGATACAGGCCAGGCCCACGGAGGATGATTGCTTGAGCTGCAACGTTCCCAAATTGCCGATTGGTCCCTCTGTCAGGTGTTCGGAATGTGTAATCTGCGGTGTGAACAATCACCTAAGACGGGTGCACCTCCTTCTGAAAGGGGTCTCCCAGTTGGAAGGAGCGCGACATAGGACACACTGGCAATCATGAGGGATTTTCTCGCAATGAGCCAATCATCTTCTTCACAGTCAGTGTCTACTAAAAGTAAACGAAATGGAGCTCATGATTCAAAGACCATCCTAGCTGCACCACGGCTCCTCATGGTTTCCCATACTGAAGACAGACTACGAGAATTCCGTTTATTATTCAGAAAGGTGCTGATGAAATTGCCGGCCCTGTGAAGTGGTGCTCTCGTTTACACAACGGCACTTTGGTTTCGGAGACTACTTCTGATTCTCAAGCACAACAACTGCTTGCAGCTTCCTCCACGGCTATCCTGTACTTGTCAAGCCCATCGAACACTGAATTCTTCCCATGATGTTATGTACTCTTAGGCTGCTCGATGGTCCCACCGAGGCAGAAATCCAAACGTACGTTTCCGACCTGGGTGTCATTGCAGTGGATCACGTGATAAAAAAGGTCGATGCATCATTAGTGCCCACACACACTCTTTTTCTCACTTTCGATACAATGATGCTTATGTAAAAGATCAAAGCAGGCTATGAAGTTATCTCAGGTCAACTGTACATTTCGAACCTGATGCGCTGACAACCACACTCGTATGTCTTGCCAACACCTGGCCAAATGTGTAACCTGTGGTAGGGATGCTGATGGGGGCGATTGTCCACTTCCTTCTCCCTGCTGTATCAAATGCAATGGCAGCCATGCAGCCTCCTCCCGAGATTGTTCCATGTATCTCGATGAGCGGACTATCTGGGAGACCTGGATGAAGGAAAAAATGCCCTACCCGGTCGCTTACAAGTTTTTGGCTAGTCGAAAAGCCTGCATTCTACCATCCGACACTTACAATACCATTCTTGCTATACCTCGCTCCACAAAGGACATGGACACCCAGACATGCCACCTCAAATAGAGCACCACGGTTGTAAAATCGCCCAGTGTCTCAGCAGCAACCCAGTATCCTCCTTCAACGGTGCAACAAGCCACCAAACTTTCGCCTCATGGGGCGAAGTTACCTGCTACACAACTGGCAGGCCGGAAAGAACAGAGGGAGTACTCCCACAATGTTTCCTACGTCCCTCCTGCCAACACACAAATGAGGCTTCCTCTTCCAAACGGAAAGGCTTCAAGATATCAAACAAAGGCGAACGGTCTTCTCCTTCGCCAACTCCGAGATCCTCTTCGACAATGTTGCCACGTGATACCCTCACCCGCCCGACCTCCATGTCGGCGGTGCAAACCTAAAACCGTTTTACTGCCGTGGACTCCACAGACCGACAGAGGAGAATGCTGACATCCCTGTAGATCTCATGGAGCAGGATTGTCCAGCCTCTGCGTGCTGCAGCAGTGAGTCTTCCAAGGCTGGCACTCGGCAGCCGCCGAGGTGACAATCCTTCATTTTTTCCCTCCTTCCCTTTCCCCATCGTGACCCTCCTTCAGTGGAACGTTCACAGTCTTAGAGCCAACAAAGAAGAATTACGGCTGCTCTTGAAATCATAGTGTCCACTAGTTCTCGGACTAGAGGAAACAAAATTGCGTCCTCAGTCTTTGAGCTCTCTCATCCCTTTCCAGCCCACTCTGACCTTTCCCCCAGGGATGGCATTCCATTTCAAGGGGGAGTCATGCTGCTCATCTGGGATACTATTCATAGTCAACCCATTTCCCTGACTACCTGGCTCCAAGCTGTTGCAGTCCGCATTTTTCTTCCTCACTTCATCTTTCCCCTTTGCACCATTTACATCCCTCCGTCATTTGGTGTCACCAGGGCAGACTTACTCCAATTTATTAGGCAAGTCCTTCACCCGTTACTGCTGCTCGGTGACTTTAATGAGCGCCATCTTCTTTGAGGCTGTCCCAGAACCTGTCAGAGAGGTGCCTTCTTGGCTGATCTTCTCAAACAACTTAACCTCATCTGTCTAAACACGTCATCACCCACGTTCCTTTCTGTCTTCACACACACCTATTCCAATTGGACCTCTTCTTCTGTACTGCTCAGTTTGTCCATCGTCTCTAGTGGTCCGATCTCTCTGGCACGTCCTGGAGCGACCCTTTCCCTTGTGCTATCCATTTACTGACTCCTACCCCACCTATGCGCACATTCAGATGGTAGCTTTCTTGGGCCCACTGCAGTCTTTATTCAGCCCTGGCGACCTTCGGCAAACAACATTTCCCTAGTTACGATGAGCAGTAGAATATCTTACAAACGTTATCTTTACCGCCACAGAACGTTCCATTCCTCGCACCTCCTTTTTACCGGGCCGTGATCCGGTCCCTTGGTGGTCTCAGGCATGCTGCGACGCAATTGGCGCGCGTAGACGTGCTCTCCCCGTTTTTAACCGTCATCCTACGATGCAAACTACATTCGTTATAAACAATTGCGTGCACAGTGTCGTCTCGTTCTTCGAGATACCAAAATTCAGTTGGATTTCATTTACTAGTTCTTTTAACAGTTCCACTCCCTCCTCCGGCATGTGGGCCAACCTCCGACGGCTCTCTCGGACCAATTCCATCCCCCGGTTCCCAGACTCACCGTAGAACACGATGTCATAGTGGACCTTATTGCTGTCTCCAACACTTTGAGCCGCTATTTCGTGGAGATTTTGAGCTGCACCCACTATCGCCTTGCCTTCTTCCATAGGAAACGAGTGGAGGAGGCACGGGCAGTACCCGTAACAGAATCGTGAGTGCTACAATGCCGCCTTTATTATTAGGGATCTAGATCATATTCTCACTCAAGCCCATGTCTAGGGGGGTGGGGGCAGACCGGGGTATCTGCCCAGGGCGGCAATTCAGATTCAAATGATCGAAGAAAAAGAAGTTGTTTTACAAATCCCAAGCATCCAGGACACGTTGGTCTCTTGATTATTCATATGATTTTGAAACACATCCTTACTGGTTTTTGAACATTTTTAACACATTCTAAGTTGATTTATGAACGAATCTTTAGTTGATGTTTGAATGCGTGCACAGTGTACATGATGCCTTTGCCAGGGGAATCCCCACTGCATCTAAAAATAAAGAACTTTCCCGCAGACAAAAGTGGATGGTGCTACATGCGCTGTCCCGCATAAACCCTAACGGGTGAGTGCCAATCGCTGTTTGTTTATGTGGTTGACTGGATGTGCGAATGATCAGCGTTGCTAAAATTATTTGCGAAATCCATGGATACACAGAATTTTTGTAGGCGGAGCTTAAGGTTAACACTGAGACCCTGATTGATCAGATGAAAACACAGCCAGATAGTTTTTTTTAAACCAACTTCAGTAAATTGTAGTAAGGAGAAGTTAGGAGGTAGTTGCTTCCGAGACGGCGAGCTGGATGGAGCTGCGGCGGCCGCCGTCCCCTGACGAATACCGACAAGGTAATGAACGCATGCGATGCCGCATTTTTGAGCGCATAAGGCTTCACTCAGAACTGCAGAAGTCTCATCTGTCACATCCCCTTTTTACGTAATACTAGTGTCGATCGTCAATTGAAGCTCATGGTATTCACATTTGCTACGTAAGTTAAAATCTGGAACACGATGATTTATATAATTATTGAGAAGCCACATCAGCCACTGTAATTTACGACAAGTTAGATAAGTAATTAAAGATAATTGAGGGTCACTGTAGACCATTTTGATAGTTTTCTCTTTTGTGAAACTTAATTTAAACCTAGATTATAGATGTGATATGGCATAGGTCATCCTTCGATCCATTGTAGAACTTGGAAACCCATTCAGGCAATATTCGTTCACATTTTTGTTGAATGCAGTTGGTTTTTATCATCCTGTATTAAAACATTTCCTTTTATCAATAGCGCAATTTATAAACAATGTTTTGTGAGTAGAATAAAATTTCCAATGGTAAACATAACTGCTTTTTCGACGTTATTTTAACAGCTAATTAAAAGTAGGAAAGCCTTGAACCCCTTCCACTAAATTTAGTTAGTATTAAGGTTCTTTTACAGGGAGTGCAGTGGAGCAGTCGCTGAAATCATTAAGTATTTGGTTACATCATCGCTAGTCTCACTGAACTCTTCTGAACTCTACATGCCATGTGTGGTCTGGCGTCTCCTTCCCAGCAACAGGTCCCAGGTTCGAACTAGTCAATTCCCTAAAAAACACGCTCAGAGCATCGTTGAGCGAATGTGGTAGGGAGACACGACTTAGAACAAACAGAAACCACGCAGAATGTTAGAGAATGGCGACCCTGCCAGGATGGTAAAATACCATGATTGAAGGTCGACCACATGCCTAACTAGGTCAGGAAAATATCCTGTTGAAAAATTTTCTCCTAAAGTTATAAATAGTCGAAAACAGTAGCTGCAGCGATAGATAGTAAGAAAGTATTCAATAGAACGTGAGACATTCTAGCAGAGACAATAACATAATTAAGTTATGAATTTTAATATTGTTAGAATTAAGTTTTCTCTCCAATTCAAGCGCACAGGTGGCGGATACATCGTTGACAAGTTGGTTCTGACCCAAAAAGTAAGTGAATTGTTTGTCAAGTCGTGTGTGCCAAAAGTTTATGAAACGCGTGAGATCGTATGAGCGCATGTTGACGCGAAGTAGGGCGCGTGAATTGCTTTTAAAACAGGAAATAAGGGATTCGGAAAGATTAGCAATGGCAGATCGAGACCTTGACCGAATTGAGTTAGAGACCCAACATGAAGATGGACAGAGAACAGAGGACAGTACAACAGACGATGCAGTATCGCGAGAAATAGGACAGATAACGCACCATAACGAGGATAATGTACGCCAAGGCACAGAAAACCTAGGTCAGCATACGACAGAGGCGCAGGAAAGTGGAGAGACAGCCGATGAGGATTCTAACTTGCGTCTTGAATACGTAGAACCCGTAGTACAAGTAATTAGAGCTCCCTCACCACAGAGTACAAGGAATTCGAACAGAAACGTGTCACCGCACAGTTCAATGCAATCGGTTGCAAACCAACAATTGGGCGAAAACGCAGAGAGTAGGACGTCGGAAGAAAACGCAATAGGACCCACCAATCTGGCAGAATTATTACAATTAATGACGGAAACCATGACAAGACAAAATAAAGAAATTGCGAACCAAATTAAAATTCAGAATGCAGAAACGACGAAACAAATTGCAGAAACCACGAGACAAATGCGTGATATTAAAGAACAAAACAAAAAAATTCAGTTACACCTAAGTCGTACTGAAGACGAGGCAAAAGAATCTCGAGAAGTGATAGGAAACTTAATAACAGGTCACAATCAATTGAGAACAGACATTGACAAGGTACAAGCGGACGTACAAACATTGCGTAATGACACTCAGGACGAGATCAAAACATTACGTAACAACACCCAGGGAGAAGTCAAGAAACTAGAGAAACAGATAAACGTAATTACTAGACAAGCAGCAGGTACAGCGCGTGAAACTGTTGAAAACAGTGTGTTACGCAAACGTATCACAAAAGCAGCGCTAAGAAGATATGATAACCGCATCATCAAAATAGAAGCGCAAACGAAGCGACAATTTCAGAAATTGCGAACAGAGTTGTTGCAAACTATCGAAGAGCGAAGTGAACAGGATCGAACAAGCACTGAGTCTGCAACCACATCCGTATCTGTAACAGCACCGGAAAAACAAGCAATTGACGAAGATATCATGCATTTTCGATTCCAATCACAGGCGGAAAATAACATACGTGAAATCAGACAGCCTGCAGCGCAACCAACACGTTTCGAAATTCTTGATGAACAAACGGCACCACAAACACATGCGGGACCACAAATATGTGTTTCAAGACAGTTTGGATCGTGCAATGAAGCGGCAAGGTTGGCCAGACAAGATACCCAACCAATACGTGACAATGGAAAGCCAGGTCGCGAAGAGTACAGTGCAATGCTTTCAGCTACACGTTCACAACCGATGGAAGAAAATTATTGCGTACCACTCCAACGATACTACGCAGAAGTACGCGAAAGTTACAGTGGACAATATCCAATGGATCTACCACAACCGGAAAGAACGACGGGAGAAATGATCAGAAACAAAAGTGGCGAAGAATCGCGAATTTCATATGGAACTATGACGAAGTACGACAACGATCATTTCCTCACAGTCAAAAAATTTCAACACTTTCGAGAAGGAAACTCATTACATCCACGAGCTTTTATTGATCAATTCCGAGTAGGATTACCAGAACACTGGACGCTAGCACACAAATTAGACTTTATATGTGCACACATGTCAGGAACAGTCGCAGAAACCATGCAAAATGTTGCAGCGACATGCCGATCGGACGAAGATTTCAAAGAGAAGTTTCTCTTACGATATTGGTCCAGCGAAGCACAGAACAGAGTGAAGTACGAATTAATACAAAACCCATATTTTGAAAATTCCGGAGAGAAGAATCCCGTGAAATTTTTCGAATTAATGGCAAAGAAAAATCAATGCTTAGATGTACCATACAGTGACGGAGAGTTGATTAAATTATGCGTGATGAAGTTACCATTGAAATACCAGCAATCATTAGTAGGTCGCGGAGGCAATGACGTCGAAGCATTTAAAAGTATTCTAAGGGAACTAGAGTTCATATTTTCGGAAGATGACGCAAGAAAAAGACGAAGCGCACGTGAAAACAAAAGCAAAAAGCAGTGGAATCCACAAGACACAGTACGAAGAAACAATAATTACGAACCACGTGATAACTTCGCACCAAGAAACGACAATAGATTTCAACAAAGAACCGGTTATGGATTTAGAAGAGAATATGGCAATAACTATAATTCACCCAGGAACGGCAATAACTATTACAGAGGGAATAACGACAACCGGAACGGGTACTGGAGCGCCAATAGACCGACAAATTATCAACAAAGAAACCAAGATCAACAAGCGGAGCAAGAAAAGAGAATACAGATAGAAGAGGTGGAGGTAAGACCACCAAACCCCGAAAAACGTTCGAATTGACAGCTAAGCGCCCATGCCAAAGGGAATGACGCACCGACCCAGGACAATTGCAGCACCTTCTACAGAGAAGTAAATACCTTAACACGAGAAGAGAAGAAGGAAGAAACAAATCCGCAGGGACCAAATGAAAACGAAGACAGGAAAATAACAATATCGTGTTGGGACGAAATTAATTGGGAGAATACTGACGAGGAAGATGAATTACCAGAGGCATGCACAACGAATGTAGGAGTAAAGGACGAAGTAATGAGTATTGCAAAGCTATTTGAGATGGAAACCAGGGAAAGCGAATTCAATGAGGATAATGCGCAGTCGACAGAAGTTGAAAATAAGTTACTAGTGGGCACACAACCCAGCGTATATAATGAAGGAAGTTATGAAGCGATAATTAGAGCATTTAGATGCGATTATGTGGAAGTAGCGACGAAGAAGGAGAAGATAGACGAGGATGAGGAAAAAGTAGAGGATGTTGAAGAAAGCGTAAATGAAGGAAGAAATAGAGAAGAGGAAGTAAAAGAGAGAGAAGTAGCAGTCGAAGCTTATCCTACAGAAAGTTCGAATTCACAAGGGAAATTCCTGAAAAGACTCATGTATGATTCAGTGGAGGATTCGTTGATGCAAGAAGAAGAAGAACAGAACCAACCCTTTCAAATTCAACCAATTGTGAAGGCCATGGTAAAGCATATCCCAGTCAATATTGTAATTAATAGTGGAAGTGAACTGACTGCGACCTCAGAAAATTTATTCATGCAGTGTAATGCCAATGAGGAATTGCCAGTTCTGAAAACACGTAAGATTAAAGTAAGAGGCCCTATTAGAAACAATGCTGCGGAAGTTACGAGACAAACAAGGTTAACGCATTCGTGTCAAGGTGAAAAGATCAAAGCCGACTTCATGATTATACCTAAACTAACTGTAGATTTGATTATAGGCGCAGATTTTTGAAATGAGAGATGAGCGATAATAGATAGGGGAAATGTAGCGTAACATTCGAGAATGTCACACTTCTCTTTGAGCAAAAGCTAAAATTAGAAGAAATACCAGTTATAAACAAACAATTAAGAATGATGCAAGATAAAGAGGATGAAGAATTAGAATGGTATGCACGAAAGGGGAAACCTTAGGACTTCACCATGTGAGCCACATCAAAAAGTTTGAAGATTAATTTTATTACTGGTAAATAATCAGCACAATATTTCAAGATTATGTTGCAGATAAGATCGCCAGGAGAAAGAAGAATGAAGAGAGAGGAAGGTGGGAAAAAGAAAGTAGTTTCAATAAAAACAAAAACAAAAATAACACCAATAGTACCATAGATTAAGGTGAAGGGATAAAGCGTAGATAGTCTAACAGCATGAAATACTAAAATGCTATACACCACGACACTACACAAAAAATAAAAAACGAATTTGAGGATTCTTGTAGATGTTAAGACTCAAAATATCTTAGAATTGTAACATGGAAAGGGTGCCGAAATTTGTAAAGCTTTTTAAGAAGGTGTAAAACAATGTAGGTACTAGACATATGTTAGATGATTATAAGTAAAACTTTTTGTAAGAACCATTGTAAAAACTCCAGCAAAGACCAGATGCAATGACCCACAAGTTGCAACATGAGAAGTATCAAGAAAGAAAAGGACGTAACTAGCAAGACACGATTCCTACAAGGCAGAAGCGTTGAGAGAAGGGAAAGGACAGCAAGACCAACAGAGGGCCCTTGTATCTGATGTGGGCAGTAAACCTGCCCGCTAAGCGGAACCCTGCTGTGACAGAACACGGAAGGTCAACAGGGTCTTGGGACTCAGCGGAGCGAGCAAGAAACGGCCTGACGAGAAGACCACTTGGGCAAGCCACCACTGGCAAAAAAATATGTGTAAAAGTCACAATACTGCTATTAAACAGCACACAGATGCACGAAACTGAAGAAAAATTCCACAAAGTAAAAATGACATGCCCAAACAATTTATCAAACTGTTACTAAGAGGAGAACTTCAAAGCGACTAGTTATCAATAAATATTTCCATATCCTACCCAGAGAAGAACCAAGAATCAAGTAAGAAGCAGAGAAAAAGCAGGAAGAACAGAAGTTGAAGATTCGCAAGATTGAGACCAAGAAAGAAGATGAGTGAAGAATAGACGACATACCTTCCCAAATCCCTATCCTATTGTAAACTAGTCGTCTGCGAAGCATTACTACAAAAAACGACCGCTTTCAGCGACACATAACGATGACTTTCACGCATACAAAGTCAGTAAACCACGAGATTCTGCACTCACAGTTCCATTCCATTATGGGACCTCCACAACAGCAACACACACTTGCAAAACCAACAAGGAACGACGAACGAAGCTGTACATCAAATACTTGCCCACATCCATCTCGCTCAAGTCCATCACCCTCGTGTAAAAACATTTGCCAACCTCATGCTTAAACATTCATAGGATTGTGTGAATGTGTGAAATCAAATTATGTGGTGTAGGAATTGTGCAAAAGAAATGTGTCAAAAACTAAATAAGTTAAGCACACCAGACAGCTAATGAACTACAAAATAACAGTCATTGACTATGGACTTAAGTAAAAAATAGATTATCGATAAAAATAAGTCATTAGTTCTGAAATGGACAGTATATAAAGAACAAAAGTAAGGCATAATAAACACTAAAACTATATGCCACTTATTTTCTCCTCATAAAAATAAAAGAATAACTATATTTTACTTATTTTCTCCTTATAAAAACAAAGAATAAAAAATTATCTTGTTGGATGTTTTCCCTTTTTTTTTAACATTTGTACCATTTGTTAGGATAATATCTCAATACTTGTGTATGTATATTTCTTTGTCAAAGCAATTCTTGGAAATAATTCTTATTTGTTAATGTAACAATGTTGAAATGAGTGTCTAGAAACAAAAAGATTTTAATTGTACATGATATTTAGAAAATGTGTTAGGAATAGATTTTACTTAATTACTACATTTATAAAAATAAAAAAAATTTCTAAGAAAATCGATGTGAAAGACTCCTCACTTTCGATAACAAACTTCTTAAAAAACAAACTTCACATTTAAATAAAGAAAAAAATAATTAAAAAATAATAATTATAATAGAATAAAAATATTCTTCTCTTGTCAATAGAAACATATTTTTGAGAATAATGTGGAAGAATACAAAAATATAAATTAGTAATACAAACTAGCATAGAACCAGAATAATGTGGCTGAACAGAAGGCAACAAAATTTAGATAAAGGAATAATTTTTTGACTGACTTAGACAACGATTCAATCATTGCCTAAATTCAGTGCAAACATTAAGTTCGAAGGGTGGTGATATGTAAGGTGTCAGGCAAATCCAACGCCTTCCATGAAAACCCTGACATGATAAGCAAATCCAGTAGTATCTCACATAGCTCTGAATAAATCATGACATTAAATTAACCAAAGTAATACGAGTAACGAGTGAGCAAATGGAATACCACAGACTAACACAAGAATGCCTAAATGCATGTCATACCTTCCCACCGTGAGACAGATGCAGCTCCGAGGGGAGAAACAAGAACAGAATCCGAGAGCAGAATGGTGACGGCCCTACGATAAGGGTCGGACACCCACGTCGCCAGCTAACCACCAGGACCACCACCTAGCCCATGTTAAAAGCTAGAGCCCTCCAGAAGAACAGTATAGATCTTACGATAACACTAAAAGGGCCACACCAGCCGCAAGTTTTAGTGTGAGACTTTTATGCGTCTCTGTTACGTTGCAAACGTTAAAAACATTGCCGCACCACGAAAAGTATAACGTTTCTCATTGGATAGACATAATTTTTGTAGGCAGAGCTTAAGGTTAACATTGAGACGCTGATTGATCAGATGAAAACACAGCCAGATAGTTTTTTTTAAACCAACTTCAGTAAATTGTAGTAAGGAGAAGTTAGGAGGGAGTTGCTTCCGAGACGGCGAGCTGGATGGAGCTGCGCTGGCCACCGCCCCCTGACGAACACCGACAAGGTAATGAACGCACGCGATGCTGCATTTTTGAGCGCATAAGGCTTCACTCAGAACTGCAGAAGTCTCATCTGTCACATCCCCTTTTTACGTAATACTAGTGTCGATCGTCAATTGAAGCTCATGGTATTCACATTTGCTATGTAAGTTAAAATCTGGAACCTGATGATTTTTTCTGTTATATAATTATTGAGAAGCCACATCAGCCACTGTAATTTACGACAAGTTAGATAAGTAATTAAAGCTAATTGAGGGTCACTGTAGACAATTTTGATAGTTTTCTCTTTTGCGAAACTTAATTTAAACCTAGATTATAGATGTGATATGGCATAGGTCATCCTTCGATCCATTGTAGAACTTGGACGTTCACATTTTTGTTGAACACAGTTGGTTTTTATCATCCTGTATTAAAACATTTCCTTTTATCAATAGTGCAATTTATAAACAATGTTTTGTGAGTAGAATAAAATTTCCAATGGTAAACATTACTGCTTTTTCGACGTTATTTTACCAGCTAACTAAAAATAGGAAAGCCTTGAACCCCTTCCACTAAATTTAATTAGTATTAAGGTTCTTTTACAGGGAGTGCAGTGGAGCAGTCGCTGAAATCATTAAGTATTTGGTTATATCATCGCTAGTCTCACTGAACTCTTCTGAACTCTACATGTCATGTGTGATCTGGCGTCTCCTTACCAGCAACAGGTCCCAGGTTCAAACTAGTCAGTTCCCTAAAAAACACGCTCTGAGTGCCGTTGCGCGAATGTGGTAGGGAGACACAACTTAGAACAAACAAACCACTCAGAATGTTAGAAAGTGTACAGTGTATCATGTTTTAGTGTGTTTTTTTTTCTTTAGTTAAGCTTGCGTAAATGTTCGCAAAAGCTGTGTTGTGTTACTTCGTCTTATTTATTTTGGCATTATCTTTTTCTTTATGTGTCATTGTTTTTTTGTAAGAATGAAGAAGTGTTTTCTCTTAATTCTATCCTTGGTATTTAATATTATTACCCCAAAAATGTGTTTTTGAATGTTACTTAAAGAAGAAAAATACTGCACAAATCATTTTGTAATTTTACATATAAAAGAAATAAATAGACTTTCCATGAGTTTGTGAGATTATATAACTATACTAACTCAGTTTCTTTACAAAAGGTTTAAGGTATCTATAAATTGTGGACTTTACATACATAATAAAAATAATTACTCCCACAAGAAAGGAAAAAGGTACTTTTAAATTATAATTTCCTTAACTCTACCTTTGTGTTATATCAGTCTCTTCCCTTTTTTTTGCTGCATCAGTTTCTGTGCCGACGATCCCCACTGAAATACTGGAAGGTGTCAACTCATTCGTATGGGTGTCACAAATCATGAGAGAAGCACTCTAGCATGCAATGCCAGGTCTTACTTGTTGACATTGTCATCATGGAGTGGTACTTTTAACCGATGATGATGACTGTGGTTTACTGCATAAACAGTGATGTCTTGGTACTCCTTTGCTGTTACACCTGGGACTGTGTGGCAGTTCAATGATTGTAGTTGACTACCGACGATCGTCACCCAATATTGTGCTGTGACGTCTTCGTACTTCACACCTGGTTCGGTATGGCAATTTGATTATGTGGTAGGGAGAATACTGTTCATTTTGCTGAATCTATTTCTAAATAATGTTGGTTGGTACTACTTAATATTTCGTTTGAGGTTTGCTTGTATTTGTTTGACGATTCAAGGTTTATTTTTAGAGAGGTGGTTGTAGTAGTTGCTGTGCCTCAAAGTTCATGGAAAGACGTTTCTAGCAATTTGCTTTGTAGGATAGGAAAGAAAGGTATCTTGCTGTCTTCTGCCCTTCTTCATCTTGCATCTTCTGTTCTTCTCTTCTTTCTTGCATTCTTCTGTTCTTCTTGGGCTAGGAATATGTGAATTTTAGTGTAGGAGTGATATAAGATTTGTAGGATCTGACTGCCTTTCCAACTGTTACTTGATGAGTTTGTGGATCTTAGTAATTTTTTGTACCTTTATTGTCGTCTCGCCATATTAGGATTCTCCCCACACGCTTCTGTTGTGTAGCAGTGTCGTGACATATGAAATGTCCATGTTGCACGTTGTCCTCCTAAAGTCCAACCTGGTTGCAACCTGCATTTCCAGTGTGGTGTTGGTCTTCATGTTGTTGTTATTGCCCTAAGTGCTTTCTCAACATGTCTATACCCTCTCCGTCGCTATCTCGAAGCATCTGGTGTTAAGGGAGCTGGTGATTGGTGTTGGTGGCGATGTCCCTCTGACGCATAGAAATATTTACAATTTTTGTTTTACATATATTTATTTACAAAAAAACTCTGATTTTATATAATGCAAAAATTTTCTGATAGTAGCAAAAATTATTGTATGTGTATGATTTCTTTTCTTTGTTCTAATTATGTCCTACTGCTTGTTCATTCTTTTAATTGTTGTGTACAATTTATTGTTTGTGTGCATGTTGTAGTGTACTTGATACTACAAGATATTGTCAGTGTGTATCGTGTTTCTTTTTCTTCTGTTTCATGTGTTACTTTGTTGATTCTTAATTTATTTTTTGATTTACTGGTTAGTATAAGATTGGGTGGACGTTAGTTTGCCTAACCTCTTCCACATTTTTCCATTCAATCTTTACGTTTTGCAGTATTTGATGGCCTAATTTCTACATCTAGTTTCTCTTTGCTGTGTTGTTCTTGTCTCTGTGTTCCATAATTTCCTGTGTAATCATTCGCGCCTTGGTCTCGCCAGTTACTGTTTCTAACATCGTGACCTCTTTCAAAGTACCCTTGACCGTTGGCATTTTGATTTATTAATCCATATTCGCCACTGTATGGGTGTCCATTACCGTTCCTATTTCGGTACCAAATATTCTGGTTATCGTTTCTATGCCAATTGTCTCCATAGTGCCACTGTCCTCTTCTGTTAAACTGCCTGAAATTATTGGTGTTAGGATTACGATTTTTATTATTGTTGTTGTTGGAATATTCGTCCCTAGTCCTCTCCTTTTGCTGTTCCCTTTTCTTTTTTTTTTTCTTTCGCCTCGTTTTCCTTAAACATAAATTCAAGATCCCTTAAAACCTCTGAATTCTTCGGTATTTTCATTTTTTCCTACTATTGCCTGTTGATACTTTACCGGTAATTTCATTCTACACAGACGTATTAGCTCTCCGTTACTGTATGGTTTGTCTAGGCATTGATTCTTTTTGTCCATTGTATCAAAGAATTTTACCACGCGTTTCTCTGCTGAGTTTTCATATGGTGTCATCTGAAGTAACTAGTATTTAATTTTGTTTTGCGCCTCCTTCGACCAATATCTTTCGAGAAATGCTGTTCTGAACTGTAGGTAAGACGTAAAGGTAGCCGCGATCTTTTGCATCACCTCTGCTACTGTCCCTGACATGTGTGCACAAATGAAGTCAAGTTTGTGAGCTACGGTCCAGTGGTTTGGTAAGCCTACTTGAAACTGGTCGATGAATGTGCGTGCATGCAAGCTACCGCCTTCTTCCTTGAAATGCTGAAATTTTCTAACTGTAAGGATGTGGTCTATATCATATCTACTCATAAATCCGGTTTTTGGATGATTCATGGGCTCAAATAATCTGCCATTGCTTGTGTCGTCGTGTTTATTCTCTGGTAATCTACTGTCTGTGTGCCTATTCTCAATTTCCTGACTCATATCCGTGTCATATCGTAGAATTGGTGAACAAAAGTGTTGTTCGTGTGTTTCTACTCTCGTCGTTCGTGGTGTAGTACCTGTGCTGCTATTATGTTGTGTCATTGGATTTACTGTAACTGTGCTGCTATTATGTTGTGTCATTGGATTTACTTGTTCAGTTGCCTGTCTTTCGATTGGTATCGGCTGAATGTATGTCTTCCGTTTTTCTGGGTACTGTGCCTGGTCCTGTGGCATGTCATGTATTACTTTAATCGGGGGTTTCTGTTTCGATTTCTGCGCGAGTGTTACGTCTAGCCTTGGTTCTACTTGAACTTTCTTAGACGGCTCGTGTTCGTGTACTGAATTAATGCTTGACGCGTCAGTTGTTTCGCTACAGGTGTAATCGGTCTCGATCTTTTCTTCGACAGTTTGTATCAACTCTGTTCGAAGCTTTTCAAACTGATCTTTGTTTTTAAGTTCTATTTTATTGATCCACTGATCATATTTTTTTCAGTGCAACCTTTGCGACCTTGCCTTGAATTGCTTGTTCTTCTGAAATTTGTATTGCTGTTAGAGTGGCTTTTTTCGTAAAACGTTCCACCTTTTTGTCAACGTTTACGATGTCCAATTGGACCTTGTCCACGTCAGTGCGTAATTGCTGCTGACCTTGTGTTAGTACCTGAATTCTTTCTCTAGATTCTTTCGCGTCTTTGTTTATCTGAGTGATCTGACTATCAATTCTAGCGATCCCTTCTTCCATCTGAATTTTGACCTGTTGAATCTGTGTCTTAATCTCTTGTCTCAAGTTCTAATTGTCCTGTTCGACCTGTGTCTTAATAGCCTGATTATCCTGTTTCAATTCCTGATTATCCTGTTTCAATTCCTGATACTGTTTTGTCATACTAGCGTTCATTTTATGTAACATCTCCATGATCGCGTCCTGTCCTGTAACACTATCTTCTGCTGAACTATGTATTCTCGATCTATTGTTTTCTACTCGGTCAGTTACGTCGTTTACTGGGCTATGCTGTGGCGTTTCTAAGTTTGATAACTGCAATAACTCGTGCTGTCTGTGTTGAGGACTAGTTGCGTTTGTCATTGAACCGTCATTGAACCGTGGCGCAAACAACTTCGCATTCTGCCCTCTCTGTTGTGTATGTCTTGTGTTTGCAGGTACAGTTGCGTCTGTTACGGAACCTTTTCGTGGCGCTCGTAACTCCGCAAAATTCTGTGTCTGCTGTTGGGGCATATTTAGAATGTGTACGATAGGTTCGACTTATTCTAAATGTTTCCCCTCTTCCTCACTGTCTACTTCTCTTTGAACGTTACCTAATTGCCGGTTCATTGACCGTATTGACGCGTATTCAGTCACTGAATATGCGGCAAACAAACGCATTTCCGTGCTCGTTTCGCTTCTAATCTTTGCCATTTCCTACGTGGGCTGTCTATTTCTGGCTCAGAATGTGCCCTACCTGGAATTTCATATTCTGGAAATTCGATGTTCTCATCCCTTCGATTTCCATCTGTCTGATCTATCTCAGTCTTATCCCAGTCTAACTGAGCCTGCTGATTCTGCAGCTCCCCGACTGTCCTATTCTCTGATTCACCGTCTGTCCTATTTTCAGGTTCACCTTCTGTCCTATTCTCAATAAGCTCGTTTACTTGCTGTCTATCTGGTTGATTCTCCCCCATCTTGCCTACTTGCTGTCTCTCACGTAACCTTTTGGCTTGTGCTCTCGATAACATGGAAATTCTTTCAACACACCACAACCCTATCTACAAAACTGTACGACCACTTACCAGTTGGTTGAACCAACAACAACAACAACGTCGTGACTTCTCGGCTAATGTTCTGTCTGCTGTGCTACTGTCTCCAATCTCTACCTGTGCGCTTGCAAAGGGAGACAAATGTTATTTCTTAATTCTAATTTATGTGATGCTGCGTCACACTGCGTCTCTCCGTCACTCTGCGTCTGTACCTATCACATGAAAATTCTATGCCCTTAGAGCTACACAAAAATAGTAAAAAAATGCAAAATTTTCCAACACAGTAACAAACGCCCTTTTCCCTACAATTCTGCTTTCTTCACTACCTGTATCTATTCTGATCCCAATCTTTGCAAATAGCTATTTAATACATGAAAGAAAGTTCTTCAAAGTGCTACTGCTGCGACCTGCCATACCTAACTATCCTGACACTTTCCTATCCTGGTAGCTTACCTATTTTACCTATCCTGGTAGGGTCGCCATTTTCTGAGGTGTGGGGTTGATCTGTTATTCTGCACAACGGATTAATCTGAGATGTACCCTTTACCCTGTGGCTCCTGCAAGATGCAATTTCCAATCCCACACTACTACAGACTACAGACGCTCCTAACGTTCTAAAGAGAAATGCCTGAAAAACTTTCAGCAATAAATATCTTCTGGAGTCGTCTGCTGTAAGGAAATGACACAAAAATTCACAAAATTTCTTAAGTAACTAGTGGGATACTTGGGTACTGGAGTAGTGCTAATTAGTGTAAGAAAAACATGAAACTAACCAAAGCTATTATTTATTTTGCAAAAATTCTGAGAAATCACAATGGCACTTTTAGTTATGAATTGAACAAGTTATATCCTGGTTCTTTTCGGAAGTTACCTCTCAAGGATAGGATTCACTAATGAAATTTCTATACAAAGTTTAAGATGGTTGTTGACTTGGCAGAATGGCTGAGAGGCGTGCCTACTCAACTTGAATAATTATCCTTTAGATTGTTGCTAGGTACAGTCGAGGCTGTTGCGTGTGAAATGCAGTGAAGTGTACTGTTGTGGAGGAAATATGGGGCTCGCAATAGCTGTAGCACACAATACTGTAAGCTGTGACGACTGCTGTCTGCGCCGCTCACTGCTGACAAATAAGATAACTCTCATTCTATCTGGATTGACCTCCACCAATCAAACTCTCCCTATGCCTTGATGAAGTCAAGGATTCCTATTCGCCCCTAGTCTAACTATTGGCATGGTACACCGGTCAGATAACCAGTCCACCGCAATGCCACTCAAAATTCGCTCACAGGCGTTTAACTACAACTCTGTCCGTTCACATCGCACAATAAGTGTATTGGCCAACACAGTGAACAATGCTTAATTGCAAGGACTCAACATAGAGTAGCACTTCGATTTGCTCTCAACAGAGGTGCTCTCCCAGTGAAGTACTGAGGAGAGACTTGTTCCTCGCTCCAAGATTGACAATGGAACGGCGCCTCTCCACGCCAGACGTGAAGGGGTATATCTTTTGGTCTCTTCCTTTATTTCTTCAGCTCAAGGCAAGGTGTCAGAAATATCGTCTGCCAACCAGCATTGCTCTTCATAAACGGGTTCAAGGCAACCAATCCGGAAACCTGTAGCATTGGCGTTTGGCGTTTGCTGTCTCCCTGTGAAAATCTCTGAAACTGCATGCTATGTGTAAAGACTGTGTAGGCTGGCCGCTCCCACACAATGTAGCGGAATTGGCTTTTAAGCCGAACACGGGGTCGTTCCCCCTTTTCACTCGGGCCCACGCTGTCCGCTACATGGGCGGTCACTGGCCGACATAGGCTGGGTCGCCCTCTGAAGGGACCGGCGTCCAGTTGTGCAGTTTCTTTCCTGAACTAAAAGCTTCTGTGACCGTTACGTATGGAATGTATGAGTGTATGCCAGCCTCGAGTATTTCAACCACAGTGAGCTTACTTGTTAATTGCATATCGTTTACATGAATTCATACAACATTGACTTTATCTTGTCAAGTTTGGGTTCGAATGAAGTGTCTTGAAGTGGAGAATATGATTGTGAGGGCGGAATATGTAAGCAATGAAGGTCAGGAGACGACGTTGTCTTACAGTACATAAAAATGACCATTTATGCCAAAAAAATCTCGCTGATTTGGCGAGTGTTACAATTGCTGCAATATTAGAAAGACCTCTTTCAAAAAAATGGCTCTGAGCACTATGGGACTCAACTGCTGAGGTCATTAGTCCCCTAGAACTGAGAACTAGTTAAACCTAACTAACCTAAGAACATCACAAACATTCATGCCCGAGGCAGGATTCGAACCTGCGACCGTAGCGGTCTTGCGGTTCCAGACTGCAGCGCCTTTAACTGCACGGCAACTCCGGCCGGCAGACCTCTTTCGTTTTGTCTAGCAGACAGTGACAAAATAGACGTAATCAAATCGAAAAACCTCCCCAGTATTGGGTGCCAAACGTATTACCAGCTCTTTCAGTATCAGACAGCGACATTTCGATTCTTCATGTAGCAAAACGTTTGACGATCTTTGACGAGGTAATACATTCTTTCGCAGAAAGGGAAGTACGTCGTGTAAAGCTGCAACAAGCTTAGAGAGCAAAATTGCTGGGCCCTAAGGATTGAAGAAATACGTACTATCTTGCTTGTCTCTTGTCGATACTAGTTTCATGTTTCCTATATTTAATTTTACGACACACAAGAGAGAAAGTTAGTAGCAAATAGGTAATACAGAGTGCAGATTTTTCCCACCTGTATTATTATGAGTTTTTAACGGAGGTAGGACGTCAAGCCGGCTGAGTGGAAGCAACAGAGGCACCACAGGACATTTTAATTTCCACTGTCCTGAATATTACATTACAAAGTATACATGTTTGAATTCCACAGAGCGATATTTATTTTATATATCAAATTCTTCACAGAGGTGTGCGCTACAAAATGAATATATTTTTGAAAAATAGATTTTTTAATGTCCTATCTCAAACGCTCGAGTATGGTGGAAGGATGTGGGAGAGACGAAGGGGGGAGGGCGAGCGCCACATCAAGTTTTTCCCCGGTTCGGAAATATCATAGATCCAGGGCTGCTCTCACTTCATCCCGATCCTCCCCCCACCCCTTCCCCCCTCCCCCCCAGGGCAGGACGATGTTCACAATCAGATGTTGCAGAACCTCTCTCTTACGGGCAAGCACTTTCTCCTTCATACGTACAATCGCATCTGGGCAGAGGGCACGTTTCCCAGATGTTGGCGTGAAGCCACTGTCATACCCATACCTAAGCCGGCAAGGACAAACATCTTCTTCTAGTTATCTTCCCATTTCTTTCACCAGCTGTGTTTGCAAGGTGATGGAATCTATGATTCCGTGGCTGCATGCCCCGTTTCCTTCATGAATTTTTGAAAGACAGAGTTTTCAAGATATGTGTGGATTCTGCCTTGTCGGACACCTTTATCCTGGAAAACGGTGTGCCTCGGGGTTCCGTCCTGAGCGTCGTCTTCTTTGCTATCGTCATTAACCCTATTATCGCCTGCCTCCCGCCGGACATCTCTGGCTCCCTTTTCATCGACGATTTTGTCATATATTGCAGTTCTCCATGGACTTGTCTCCTCAATCGGCGTCTTCAGAGTTGCCTCGGTCGCCTTTACTTGTGTAGCATCGACTATGGCATTCGCTTTTCCATTGACAAAACCGTTCGTATGAATTTATAGCGGTGCTATTGGTTTCTTCCATCGTCTTCACATCTTGGGCCTGTTTCTCTTCCGTTCATTGAAACCACGAAATTCCTAGGGCTCATGCTCGATAGGAAACTTTCTTGGTTCTCCACGTGTCTCAGGTGGTCGCCCGCTGTAAGCGGTCCCTCAAGTGTCCTAAGTCTCCTTAGCGGTACTTCCCGGGGAACGAATCGGATCATCCTCCTTCGTTTGTACAGGTTCTTTGTCCGTTCGAAACTAGATTATACGTGTGTCGTTTATGCATCTGCCCATCCGTCCCTCTTACGCCGTCTCAATACTATCCACCATCGTGTCATCTGATCACTGTGGCCTTTTACACTAGCCCTATGCAGAAGATGGCGAACTACCGCTGTCATACCGCAGTGATTTCCTCCTCAGCAGATACGCATGCGGTTTGTCTGCCACGCCTGGCCACCCATACTATGCCTCCTTCTTCGATGACCCCTTTGATCGCCAGAATGGGGCGCGTCACTCTTCTCTGTTACCTCCTGGAGTTTTCTTCGTCTAATGCTCTGGCAGCTTAACTTTACGCTACTTGCCACTTTCCCAAAGGGCGTGAACCCTTCACAACCTTGGCTTCGTGCGGCGGCCTGTGTTCACCTTGGCATTCATTCGCTTCCTAAGAACACTACTCCAGCCTTACTCTGTCGCCGTAAATTTCTCGAACTTTTTATGGAACTTCGCGATAGAACTTTTGTGTACACTGATGGCTCTCGGACTGACCGTGGTGTCGTGTGTTCCTTCGTCATTGGCACCGACGTTTTTCGGTATCGGGTTCCGGAACACTGCCCAGTATTTACAGCAGAGCTCTTCTCCCTGTATCAGGCCACGCAGTACGTCCGGCGACACAACTGTGTCATCTGCTCCTACTCTCTCGGTGTCTTTCAGAGCTTCTGTATGCCGTACACCGTTCATCCCTTAGTGCAACGGGTCCAGGAAAGTAGTCACTTGCTCACTCTTGATGGAGTCACTGTGACGTTTATGTGGGTCCCTGATCATGTCGGTCTGACGATTGGTTGGTTTGTGTGGGTGGGGGGGGGGGGGGGGGGGGGGGTTGAAGGGCCATCGGTTCCCGGTCTGACGGGAAATGCCGCTGACGCTGCTACCAAAGCTGCAGTCCTCATACCCCGGCCCGCTAGTTCTTCCATTCCTTCCGATGATATGTGTGTTGCCGTCTGTCAGCAGACGGTAAAACTTTGGCATCACCAGTGGTCCTCCCTTTATAGGAACAATCTCCGGGGAATTAAGCCTCTCCCAGCGTCATGGCCGACCTCCTCTCGGCCTTCTCACCGTGAGATCATTTTAGCCAGGATGCGTATTGGGCACTGTCTTTTTAGCCATTACCATTTGTTAAGTGGTGCCCCCATCACTTTGTGCTCATTGCCCTCAGGTTTTGACGTTTCGCCGTTTTCTGACGGAATGCCCATTTTTTAACCAGTTACGTTCTCGTTTATGTTTGCCGTCTGAGTTATCCGCCGTTTTAGCGAAAGCCGCGCGGGCTGTCGACCGCGTTTTACTTTTTTTCCATCATAGCAATATGGCGAAGGACATTTAATCTTTAACTCAGCACCTCCGTTTCTCTATAACGTATTTTATGGATTTTTCACCAAGTCCCTGTTTTTAGCTGTCTTTGCTTCCGTCGATTGGGCTTAACGTGTAGTCGTTTTTAACTCCTTTTTTTGTCTTCGTGTTCTACGTTTCTGACAAAGGCGCATATGACTACTTTTTTGCGCTCTAAAACAAAATAAAAATAAAACAGAATGGCAGCAATGTACACTCGAATCTCGAGCCAAGTGACTGAGGTATCCGTGTATTGTCCTACCTATGGCACGTAGTTGGTGGTGTTTCATAATAAGGAGGGCTAATAATGAGTAAAATAATAACAGCAAGAAGTACAAGGGTACATATTATAGTTTATTTCCAAAAATGAGATGAGTAAATCGTCGTACATATGGAACAGTTGCTCATATATCGCATCTTTTAGTTGGTTTCAAATCCTAATCAAAACCAATCGTACTGTACGTGAAACAATCCATTCCATTGAGGACCTTATACACTCCTGGAAATTGAAATAAGAACACCGTGAATTCATTGTCCCAGGAAGGGGAAACTTTATTGACACATTCCTGGGGTCAGATACATCACATGATCACACTGACAGAACCACAGGCACATAGACACAGGCAACAGAGCATGCACAATGTCGGCACTAGTACAGTGTATATCCACCTTTCGCAGCAATGCAGGCTGCTATTCTCCCAAGGAGACGATCGTAGAGATGCTGGATGTAGTCCTGTGGAACGGCTTGCCATGCCATTTCCACCTGGCGCCTCAGTTGGACCAGCGTTCGTGCTGGACGTGCAGACCGCGTGAGACGACGCTTCATCCAGTCCCAAACATGCTCAATGGGGGCCAGATCCGGAGATCTTGCTGGCCAGGGTAGTTGACTTACACCTTCTAGAGCACGTTGGGTGGCACGGGATACATGCGGACAAGCATTGTCCTGTTGGAACAGCAAGTTCCCTTGCCGGTCTAGGAATGGTAGAACGATGGATTCGATGACGGTTTGGATGTACCGTGCACTATTCAGTGTCCCCTCGACGATCACCAGTGGTGTACGGCCAGTGTAGGAGATCGCTCCCCACACCATGATGCCGGGTGTTGACCCTGTGTGCCTCGGTCGTATGCAGTCCTGATTGTGGCGCTCACCTGCACGGCGCCAAACACGCATACGACCATCATTGGCACCAAGGCAGAAGCGACTCTCATCGCTGAAGACGACACGTCTCCATTCGTCCCTCCATTCACGCCTGTCGCGACACCACTGGAGGCGGGCTGCACGATGTTGGGGCGTGCGCAGAAGACGGCCAAACGGTGTGCGGGACCGTAGCCCAGCTTCATGGAGACGGTTGCGAATGGTCCTCGCCGATACCCCAGGAGCAACAGTGTCCCTAATTTGCTGGGAAGTGGCGGTGCGGTCCCCTACGGCACTGCGTAGGATCCTACGGTCTTGGCGTGCATCCGTGCGTCGCTGCGGTCCGGTCCCAGGTCGACGGGCACGTGCACCTTCCGCCGACCACTGGCGACAACATCGATGTACTGTGGAGACCTCACGCCCCACGTGTTGAGCAATTCGGCGGTACGTCCACCCGGCCTCCCGCATGCCCACTATACGCCCTCGCTCAAAGTCCGTCAACTGCACATACGGTTCACGTCCACGCTGTCGCGGCATGCTACCAGTGTTAAAGACTGCGATGGAACTCCGTATGCCACGGCAAACTGGCTGACACTGACGGCGGCGGTGCACAAATGCTGCGCAGCTAGCGCCATTCGACGGACAACACCGCGGTTCCTGGTGTGTCCGCTGTGCCGTGCGTGTGATCATTGCTTGTACAGCCCTCTCGCAGTGTCCGGAGCAAGTATGGTGGGTCTGACACACCGGTGTCAATGTGTTCTTTTTTCCATTTCCAGGAGTGTAATATCATTGCCATGTTAAGATATCTACATCAGTGTTTTCAGTTTTTAATTAGTATAGCGTCACATAGAACTTCCTCTTGTGCTTTATGATGAAATCTGTTACGCTGTGTACAGTAACCTGCATAAGAAACAAGCTCTTGATGCTTAGAATTTTGAACAATGAGTCGTCTCCAGTACAGAAAAATTCTTGTTTCTTCTGTAGTATCTTTATTCATTTGTCTAGAGTTTGCTTGAGATGACAAACACTGTCATGTTTTGGAGCGTCCAGTGTCTCATTGGTGGAAAGTTCTCTGAACTACTTGAACTTACTTCATTAATCTCCTGAGACGAATAATGGTCAGACGATCACGTTATATGATATTCGTATCGAGGCATTATATTTGGGGCTGTTCCGCATGGGAACCCGAACGTCACATAGCTCCATAGTTGTTTTAGTCATCTGTAGTTCTTGTATGTTGTTGTTCTGGCTGTACTCTTCAGTCCAGAGACTGGTTTAATGCAGCTCTCCATGCTACTCTATCCTGTGCAAGCTTCTTCATCTCCCAGTACTTACTGCAACCTAAATCCTTCTGAATCTGTTTAGTGTATTCATCTCTTGGTCTCCTTCTACGATTTTTACCCTCCACGCTGCCCTCCAATACTAAATTGGTGATCCCTTGATGCCTCAGAACATGTCCTACCTTTCTTCTAGTCAAGTTGTGCCACAAATTTCTCTTCTCCCCAATTCTGTTCATACCTCCTCATCAGTTATGTGATCTACCCATCTAATCTTCAGCATTCTTCTGTAGCACCACATTTCGAAAGCTTCTATTCCCTTCTTGGCTAAACTATTTATCGTCCACGTTTCACTTCCATACATGGTTACACTCCATACAAATACTTTCAGAAATGACTTCCTGACACTTAAATCTATACTCAATGTTAACAAATTTCTCTTCTTCAGAAACGCGTTCCTTGCCATTGCCAGTCTACATTTTATATCCTCTCTACTTCGACCATCGTGAGCTATTTTGCTCCCCAAATAGCAAACCTCATTTACTACTTTAAGCGTCTCATTTCCTAATCTAATTCTCGCAGCATCACCCGAATTAATTCGTCTACATTCCATTATCCTCGTTTTGCTTTTGTTGATGTTCATCTTATATCCTCCTTTCAAGACGCTGCCCATTCCGTTCAGCTGCTCTTCCAGGCACTTTGCTGTCTCTGACAGAATTATAATGTCATCGGCGAACCTCAAAGTTTTTATTTATTCTCAATGGATTTTAATTCGTACTCCGAATTTTTCTTTTGTTTCCTTTACTGCTTGCTCAATATATAGCTTGAATAAGATCGGGGATAGGCTACAACCCTGTCTCACTCCCTTCCCGACCACTGCTTCCCTTTCATGCCCCTCAACTGCCATCTGGTTTCTGTACAAATTGTAAATAGCCTCTCGCTCCCTGTATTTTTCTTGTATGACCTGTCTAGTTACCACTAGGAACTAACCTAAAGCGACCATCGCTAATTTGGTAAATAGACAAATTTGCAACATCAGTTTAATTTCGTTCGTATCAGACCTCTACACTATACGTCTGTGAGCAGTGAAGGTGTTAATTTCGACGACTGACTGAATCTACAAGCAGTCGCTCCTTTCTGCAATCACGGAGGCGGTACAATGAGTGTTAAAATTACCGCTTGTTTCTCTTCTAATTTCGGCCGTCTGTCCTTGACTTTTCCCTCCTCCGTATCTCTCTTCTCTTGCAGAGTTGTTCGACTATTTCCTTAGCGCCTCCGTACTACGAGAATCTCCGAAGTCGACGTTTCTTACTTGCGTCATGCGAAGTTCTGAGAAGACGTAGCCATACTGTTCATTAAAAGCATTCGAGCGAAGTTCCATAAGAAAAGTATGGAAAACCTCGACCGCTGCTTCCTGTGACTTTCCCAACAATCATCTACACTTAGTAATCCCCCAGCCATATCTGCATACTCGTAAAAACTTTTATAACGAATTATCATTCCAACTGTTAACAGTGTAGTGGATTCCAGTGCATTGTTTACGTATTTTTGTGCAAAACTTTCAAATCTTCCAATGAACTATTGAAATTCTTTATGAGTGTGCTTCTGATCTAAACTCGTAATTAAAATCAGTAAATTAGATACATAAGAACAAAAGACATAGGGAATGTAGTCCTAGAATTAGGGGCTGTAGAACTTAAACAGTTTACAAATTACTAAGAGCTTTGTTAGACGACTTCTGACCATGAGAAAAACATGAACTACTGAACAAAAGTAGAGAATGCTTAGAAACTACGTTATCGTAATACTGAAAAAGCTCTATGTGCGTATTACGCAAATATGCTTAGTATGTTACGGTATGGTGTGACGTTCTGGGAAACTACGAGTTTTGCAAAATAAATCAACTGCTAAGTAGCACATGCGATGGAAGATATGTAGAATAGTCCAGCAGAACATTCGATACCCGTCACAAAGAACATATCAGAGTATGGAAATATCGGACCACATTTCAGAGATATGGATCCACAAACCTACTACAAGAGATAAATACATGAAAATAGTCGGAATAAATAATGAAACGAAAGACACATGTTAACTTTACAAGAAAATTATCACATGTACAAAACGAAGGCAGAAAATAAGCTGGTACTCAATAACCAAGTGAATATAAATAACCACTTACTGTTTACACTAAATGATTACGTACGTACTAGACAGAAATCCCAATAAATGATCACAAATCCCATTCCTCTCCTAAGTGTATAACAGAGGAAAAATTAAATAAAAAAATGAAGAAATTGTCTACACACACACACACACACACACACACACACACACGCACACACAGGCGCGCGCGCGCGCGCGCTCGCGTGCTCACACACAATTTACAGGTGAAAAGTTATATTATTTCTGTGTTTTTAGAGCAACCAGAAGCCAACCAACTAAAGTCAGTACAAGATGGATTACGTTACAACCAGGTGCCAACCTAAATTGTGTACACACAGCACTACCACAAATTCCAATAGCAAAAACAGTGACGTTTGTAAGCTAACATTTTCGTATTTCTTAATAACAACCGTGCGTCACCTTTGCAGATGACAAGCTGAATCCAGAAAAAATTGTAACAGGCACAGAAATTATGCAGTGACGCTAAAGTAAAAAGTTATTTTAAAGCTGTTCACACAACATAGTATATGGGGCCAACCATAAACATTTAATAAAGTTTTTCATTATGTTTTGTAGCATGTTTGCATGTTATTAGAGTAGTCTGGGGAATAAAATAAACAAAAGGGCTTGCATCAAGAGGTACCCACAATTCCATATTGCTTTACGCAGACACTGATCAACAGAAGAGTTTTCAAGTTACAATGATTAACTTCCATCAACACACATCAAGTCCAACAAAAACGATGTTCGTACAAATCCAATTAGTTGGTCCCTTAGGTTTCTTTCATGTAACTTCTGTCTGTTTTCTCCGCGCGATCTTCCTCCGAAAAAAAATTTCTGTTCATTTTTTAGTAATTTTCGATATCGCGAATGAGAAAAGACAGCCGCCTCCTGCTCCAAACGGAACACCACGACTTTTCTAACGTCGGAGAGTACCGCACGAATTTTCCGCTAAAAGGTAATAGAATTTCTTAAAGCTGGATCAATTACACATGTTGCTGCTGTTCTCTGACAAATCTGGTGTGATTAATAGTAATTCATTCTGTCACGACAAAAAGAACAATTTTATTTTTACCAAAGCAACAAAGCTTTCAATGAAATTACTAAAAAAATCATACCAGATCTGGCGCCCGAACAGGGACTTGACTAAAACTATTGAAAGTGTCATGGTACTAATATATGATTGTCTTATTTCATGTATCGCTCTTTGGAACCCAATGCTGCATAAAATTACGGATGAGCAATAAATATACGCAATATTGAAGGACGCGGTATTTACACAAAAATCTTGGGATTTAATAAGACGCAGATTTGCAGTTTTGAAGACAACGCCGAGTGAGTACCAAATTTTCGTTTGCCATAGTTCTGTCTAAAGAGTAGCTCATTTGACCTTCAAATTCGACCTCACTCTATCCTTTCTGTAGCTTAACGTAAAAAAAAAAACCATTTTTTTTTCTACGTAAATATTTGAACATTTTCTGTAACCTTTTGCTTGACTATTTGTTTTATACTGTAGTTAGTATTCTCGTGTAAGTTCAAGATGGATGCCATTTCAGTCTTTTCTGTGTAACAGCGTTGGCAATCAATTGTTTCAACGGCGTTGACTCCATCTTGTCTTTTTGCTACAGACGTGTGTCAGTTATTACCCACGTAACATTAGACATTTGACGAACGCGCCGCGACTTTAACTTGCGCGGCAAGAATAATTGACAGTCAGAATTTCAGTTGGCAGTACCCATTTTAAGTTGGCAATAGTTGAATTTCATTATGGCGGACGGACAAGCGAGCGCGAACTCTGCAGACGAAAGCGACGGCACTGTTAACAAACATTACCGACTCCGCTCACGCGGAACGACGGCCAGGACAGACGACAGACAAGAGGTAGCTAACGTGGACGACACTCAGCAGGAAACATCCACCTCCCCGATAACGGTATCAATTGACATTGTCAAAATGTTACAGGAATTGATACTAGACAAACAGGAGAGGGAACAACGTGAGAAAGACAGAGACAAGTTTTTATCAGAGTTGAAAACGGATATGACAACACAGATTGACTCAGTTAGGAATGACGTAAAAACCACCATTGATGCGAAAGTAGGCTCTCTCACAGCGAAAGTAGGTACCCTCACTACGCAAGTAGGCTCTCTCACAGCACAGATAGATTCGGTTAAGGGTGACGTCACGGCGCAAGTAACCACTTTGACAACACAGATAAGCACTCTGAATAACAAAATTGATAACATTGGTCAGAATCTCACAACTCAAATCGAAGCGTGTCGCAAAGAAACCGATTCGGTAAAACTTGCGTATAAAACAGTTGCACGACAGGTAGACGAGTTAGCGACAGCGGTAGCCACTGTAGAATCAAAAGTAAGTGCAATGGCGAATGACTTGTCGGACCGAACTATTGAGGAAAGAGTTAACAGTAGTGTTGCTTCGCACACTAAAGCACTTTCCGAACATTACAAAGAATGGATTGATGTACAAGAGAAGCTTGTTGAGGAGAAGGTTACACGTGACTTGAAAGATGTTGTTAAATCCGCAACCTTAGACATATTATCTGCGCCCGGCAGTTCAGGAGACACTGTTTGTACTGAACTAGGCCAAATTAGACGAGTGTTTACCCGGGATTTGCCGGAATGGCGGAAGCAAGTAACAGATGAGATATCCGACCTGAAACAGCAAATTCAAACACTACAGTATGATAACCAGAGTGACGGGAAGCACTCACTACCTTCTGAGCCAGATGAACATCAATACCAGACAACACAACACAACACACCACTGTACATTCCGCGACCGAAAAATGAATTTAACGATCCACACAACAACAACACCGAACAATTGACACTCACAACCCTCATGAAAGAGGAGAGTGTATTGAAACAGAGTTTTTCAACCATTCCAACCGGAAAAGCGAAATATTCATCCAGTCGTTTTCCTAAAGAACTTTTCAGGGGTCTTTCCAGCTGCCTGGAATGACAAACAGAGAATACAATTCATTACCGGATATATACAAGGAGAAAGTGCTATATGGGGAACCGAGATGGTTGATAAGTGCAAAACATTTAGCGAGTTTGAGAAGAACTTTTTAAGCAAGTTTTGGAGCGCAGGTGTTCAGCAACGCCTACGCAAAGAGGTCTACAACGCCGAACCTTTCCATTCGAACAGTGGCGGACTTCGCCGGTACTTTGAAAAGTACTTGAGAAAGATACAATATTGGGACACTCCCATAACAACAAAAGATGTTATTATGATTCTTAAGTCAAAACTACCCATTTCCATACGCGAAAAATTAGTGAACGTGTCAGAGGAAGATCAGGACGCATTTTTATCCGTCCTTGATTCGCTCGATCTTATACACGAAGACGCGCGTGCGAATGCTAACCGTAAGAACAACAACGCAGGCACGTATTCGAATGGAAACGGTAGTAATGGAAATGGTTCACACGAAACACAATACGGAAACGAACAGTACAATAACCGCAATAGAGGCCGAAACAATGGTTACCGTAATGGTTAACACAAAAACAAGCATTACGGCAACCAACGGTACAATCCAATATACAACACGCATCAACAGTATTACGGGAATGCCCCATACCAATCAAACAATAACGGTAGTAACTTCTACCAGAATGGGAACAAATACAAGGGTAAACGTTGCAACAATCAAAATTGCGGAGGTCAGCTACCTCCACCACAACCCTATGGGCAGCCACAACATCAGCAACAACAGCAATACACGCCTCAGCAACAACCATTCATGCAACAACAACAGTACACGCCACCACAACAGGACTTTAGATACAATAACAATAAACCAAGAAAACAATACAATCCACCGGTATATTTTACGCAGGCAAGTAATGTACCGATTTTTCAGCCTGGTAACCAAGTGCAGTACCAACAAGGGTTTGATACAAATCAACACACAAAAAACCAGCGAGAATGGTCAAGTGATGTGACAGAAGAATCAAATCAGTCGCATCACAAGAAAGCGGAAAACTAAAGGCAGCACCTTTTCGCCTCCTTGGGGATGCGGCGGAATTAATGACGAGTCATCGGGAAAGAAATGAATGGTTAGATCCCATACCTAAAATTGTAGAACCAGAATTAGATTTAGATGCAAAACTTAGGCAAGCATTGGTATCCTTAGCTGTACAGGCGAATCTACGCAAGAAGTCTTATGACAAGAAAGTATCTAAGGCTCTTACATATGATATTAATGAAAAGGTGCTTTTACGGACACATTTTAAGTCATCGAAGTTGTTGAAAAGAAATCGGAAATGGAGGCTATTGTACGACGGACCATTTGTAGTAATTAGAAAACCACATACAGGATGTTATCTAATGGCGGATCCAGCATCTGGCAGAATTAAAGGATTGTATCACCACCAGGATCTCAAGAAGTATAACGAGGCAAAGTAACAAGCAAAGGAACATTAGCCTAAGGTTTAACCTGTGAAACACTTCGGTATTCAAACACACCAATACGAGTAATCACACTTTGGCGAAAAACTATGGAGGTAATTGAAGATTTGATTTATTATGGCGTACGAAAAGGAAAGCACATTCCATTTGAGAGGACAGATTCTCAGTTAGTTTTAAGTTAGTCATAGGTGTAAGCAGTCCAAGTTGGCTGTTGGCATTGAGGAATGCCGTTATTGGTGAAAGGAGATACGGAAGGAAGTAGCAGATTGCCACCTTCCAACTCCAATGAATATATATATGTATGTGAAATATTAGGTTAAGCAGTTTCTTTTTCAGCCCTCAAGATGGAATGTTAGTCTTTAAGTGTACAGGGTACAGCCTATTGCGTGTAAACTGTGCGTTATTGTAACACCGCCATGAACTATACATTTTGTTAGCGCGATCTTCAGAATTAAACAATTTGTGTAGCCAAGTGTTTGAACTGTCAAAAGCAGTAAATAACAGAGAGAGAGAGTATCACGTAGTATTTGATAGTTTTCAGGAGATTCAATCTCAGATTCAAAGTATCATCTACGAACAGTAAGCCTCATAAAGATTTAATAGTTAAGCAACAAAGCATTTCCTTTATTCTGTTTTACAACAGCTATTAGGTCATGTAGTCGAGAGTGCCACTACATGGAAACATATACGTCGTACTGACAAGTCTGAAGTATTCCTGATGGTAAAAGTTTCTTCTTTAAACATGTAAGATGCACTAAAGTAATTAGCTATTTCACAGCCAAGCCCGACAATCGCTGTCACCAGATATGACTCACATTATAATAATAAAACTAAGATCTGATATTAGATTAAAGAATAGCCACTTGAAGGCACACGTGACGCATGTCATGCATCTAAGGTCACAAAAATATCCTAGTGTAGTTGTGCTAGAATTTGTATATGTATATAGTGTATTTATGTTCATATTTGATCCTCTCCTCTTCCACTTCCCCATCCTATCCCATTAAAAAAAAAGTGAGGATTAGAATTTGACAGGCTCATCTGAGTGCTCTTTAGACGGTTGAAGTGGAAACGAAATTTGTGGGAGAGATCCGTTAGCGAAAGTTTTGTTCTAATCGCGTATCGCGAGTAGCAATGTTGAGAGATTATAATACATTCCGCGAGTAGTACTTGCAGCCAGTAACTTTATGAAGCATGAATCTTCCGGAGAGAAATGCATGAGTATGCTCGACCTGTAGAGACAGAATTTGTTCAATCTGTGCTCTACATAAACAGTGACACTAAATTTTGAAGAGAAACGAAATAACAAGCTGCTTAAAAGATTTGTTTTAAAAAAAAATTTACCTTTGTAAAAGGGAGAGAGAATAACCGAAATAATCGTGCCTTGATGCACAAGTAGTGGTATTCAATACGCTAATCCGGCGTGGCGTGACTGAAAAGGTTAACAGAATTTTGTGACTGTAAGCAAACTTAAGAAATGTATGTATGTATGTATGTAATTTATGGACATTGTTTAATCTTGTAATGTATTTACCTGTGAGTAACTTGAACTGTGAACTTTGAAATCACAATGTGAGATGGGAGATGTGAATTTGCAGACACTAAGACGTTCTAAACAAAATGCGAGTGATAAAGTGTACAAAATACGTGTGCAGTGACATGTGTACACGCAAGTGCAGGTAATGACAGCGATCACAGCAAAATTATTTTGCAAACTATATGTAAAACGTTGGCTTCACTGACCTGTGTGTAAGCAGCATGGCAGGTCGCAGGGACTGTCGTGTGAAATCCTCGATACAGACGGTGGTATTTTCTACCCAAGTTTTCGATACGCCGATCGACGATGGAGGAAGGACACTAGACGTGTGTTTTCCGCGTGTTCTCATTTTAGCAGAGCGCGAGTGACACACGTTAAACTTCATACGAGCATACACGAGCGCGTGTTGCACTGGACTAGTAACCGGCAACAGCGCGGAGCTGCTTGCAGTTGGACTCAACAATTAACATTTGAAACACAACCGACGCGCGCGCTGTGGAGGCGTGTCATTGACCTTAGAATGTTTTCCGTCTCACAACTACGCAAGAGACATTGCTAAAGCTATCACAGTGAAACTTAATTATGAACTTTATTTATTCTGTAAAAAGAGAAGTCTTAGCTTCAAATTAATTTCCATTTAATCAGTCACGTCGGATATTTTGCGATAGATAGTTAAATAAAGACAAGGCATTACTAAGCACTGAAACGTTAACTGGAAGGGAAGGTTATCAATCCTGTCCAGAATCCTATAAAACCTTTACCTGTAAGTCTACATTATAGCATGAACCTAACACAGGTTTCTTTCTGTTTATTTGCATGTAAACGACATGACGCTTGATGCGAGACACTGGAGAGGCAACACGAGCGAACACAAAAAAGACGCTACCCAGAGTCGTGGCCTCTCGGACGACGCCGCTCACCGAACGAGAATAGACGTTGCAGACTCCGGTTAAGTGAGCGTGTGACAAATAAAAGTGTACAGTGTAGTGTCAAGTGAAACGTCCTGATTAACAACGACATTCTAAAAGAATCTAATGAAACGGATAAAAAAAACATTACGAGACCAAACAGGTCACAGACAATTTTAGAGGACTGTTTAAGTAATTATTTCAATGTATCTGTGTATGTTTGTCTACTGACATGTTTTGTTTCCTATATAGAGTATTATTCATTTATCTTTGTGTGTGTTAGACTTAAGATTGTTTTTTTGTCATATTTTGTTTCGCAGTAACAGCAATTAAGATAACAGTGCAAGGACACCTTACAATGAACTGAGAGAAGTGCCAAAGTGCACAAAAGACACTGAAAGACTATTTGTTTTCATAACTGTACTGGAAGCATAAAACAACTAGATGACGAACTTATTCCAATTTTATGTTAGAACGAAAGTAAACAGATGATAAAACACAGTAATGTCTTGAAACTACATGTGAGTCCTGATGATCCTTCCGGAATCATCCTGCCTCACATGGGAGGCATTGTGACATTACAGCCTTTATCACTGCGATTTTTAACGTGTAAAAGTTTTTTTTTCTGTATTCGCGTCAGTATGTGCGAACTTTTAACATATAACAATGAATGTTGTAACCAGATATCTTTGCCGCGCTCCTGAAAAGCGCAGAATATCACGATAGCTATAAACTGTTATACGCTGCTATCGATCAGTAAAAAAAAAAAAAAAAAAAAAAAAAAAAACGATGCACCTATGTTTCAAAATAACAATTGCCAATTTTTACTTCTGCAGGGAGCCGCGCCGCTGTCTAGCTGTTCTGTGAATGTGTTGCGAGTCGGACGCAAAAGTATTGTGCTCCATACTGATATAATCATTTTATTGTAAAGTTAAGAGTTTAAGTGATTAAAAATATATGTAGCCACAAACAAGCGAGAATGTATATCGTGAAAAATTCGCTCCATCGCCACAATGGGTGGCCATGTTAATGTAAGTTTCCGTTTGATAATATAATACTTGAAGCCTTGAAGTTTATTTAATTTCAAAGAAAATCTCTCAACCTTATTTTCATTAATTATACTTGTGATAATCTTTTCTGTTTGAAAGATTTATGCAGCTTATGATCCAGCGTGTGTTCTGTCGGAACAGGAGGCTGTCGTGACGAGATCGTTATAGTATTTATTCCAAGTTCTTTCAGTTCCGTTTATATGTTCGTACAAATCCAATTAGTTGGTCCCTTAGGTTTCTTTCATGTAACTTCTGTCTGTTTTCTCCGCGCGATCTTCCTCCGAAAAAAAAATTTCTGTTCATTTTTTAGTAATTTTCGATATCGCGAATGAGAAAAGACAGCCGCCTTCTGTTCCAAACGGAACACCACGACTTTTCTAACGTCGGAGAGTACCGCACGAATTTTCCGCTAAAAGGTAACAGAATTTCTTAAAGCTGGATCAATTACACATGTTGCTGCTGTTCTCCGACAAATCTGGTGTGATTAATAGTAATTTATTCTGTCACGACAAAAAGAACAATTTTATTTTTACCAAAGCAACAAAGCTTTCAATTAAATTACTAAAAAAAATCATACCAGAAACACTTAAAAAAGCAAATTACATTCTAGACGCAGAAAATGGCATTTATAGCGTTGTTTCGAAAACAGACAACAAATAAAATTGCAAGCTTTCGACCAACGTTCCACATTTGAGAAGGCTGCTTGGTTTACAAATAATGAATTAGACGCTGATCTGTCAGTACCTTTCTGCTTTATTATAAAAAACTTGGGATGAACAGTTTTGAATCTATAACCTAAAGAAACATATAGTATTCAGAACGTCCACTGAACATGCCTTGTTAAGAATGCGAGACGTGTCTGGCTGCATAAGGAAAACAGAAAGATTAATGTACAGCATGCAAAAAGCGTTTTTCTTGTAAACTACTGCAATTTTTGATGATATTTAATATAGATGTTCCAAAATCACCTTTAAAAATTTGATCATGCGTGTTTCAGAAAGGGGAATAGGTAGAAAGTTGCGGTTTGCGGCGTAATTTTCACGTACATCTATAGTTTTTTCTTCTTCTTGTTAGTCATTGATAATGTTCACACGTAACTGAAGTTCCATTTTTATTGTTTTTGCAGGTTAGCTACTGACGAAAATGCCCCCCCCCCCCTAGCAGATGGCGCAGACCAAATCTATTGCTCACATCCAGCGAAACTTCCGGAGGCTCTACAGAAGCATCACGTCCGACCATCAGATGACTGTACACGAAATTGAGGGAATCCGGAAGTGTCATGAAGAGGACGAGGCCTGGGCGACCGAGCACGAGTGATGCAGATGTGGAATGGGTGCAACAGAAATCTATTCGGAGCCCAACCTAAGCAATCCGTCAAGCGTCTGGACTGTTACAGCTACCAACAACCACGGTGCATAGGACGATAAACGAATGCTGAAACTTCGTGAATACGAGGTGCAGCTGCTGCATGCTCTTCAACCTTCATTTGTAACAGGAATTCTGAGTCGCATCGACGATGAACCACACAATCTGAAAAAGGTGAGGTTCTCGGAAGAAGCTTGCTTTCATATTTTCGGGAAGGTAAATGGACCTAATATGAGGATCTGGGGATTTGAGAACCTTCACTTTAACGTGCAAATTGTGCGCGCTAGTCCAAAAGTCTGCTTCATGAGAGTATGGTGGGTTGTCTCTGCAGATACGTCAATAGCCTCGACTACTTACCTTGACAAGTTGTAACAGTTTGTTTTTCCACAGGTCTAAGAACTGCAACCCGACCTCATGCTGCTGTAGGGTGCTGACCCTCCTAACTGGGCTTTGGACGACACATTTCCAGATCGCTGGATTAGAAGAGGAAGGCCCATTTCCTGAGCCACAGCCGGCCGTTGTGGCCGTGTGGTTCTAGGCGCTTCAGTCTGGAACCGCGTGACCGCTACGGTCGCAGGTTCGAATCCTGCCTCGGGCATGGATGTGTGTGATGTCCTTAGGTTAGTTAGGTTTAAGTAGTTCTAAGTTCTAGGGGACTGATGACCTCAGAAGTTAAGTCCCATAGTGCTCAGAGCCATTTGAACCATTTTTTGAACCTGAGCCACAAGGGCTCTAGCTATAACCTCATCATACACTTTCTTTGAGCTTCGTGAACGATGCTGTCTACGAGACACAGGAGCGCGACCTGCAGGAACTGCGAGCTCACATTAGAGCAGCAATTGCACATATTAATGAAGACATGCTAGGTCGAGCGTGGGAGCAACTAGAAAATAGCTTACATATATTGCGTGCTGCAGATGGCTGTTAAAACTTCACGTGTGTAAACGTTATGTCGCAGACCGCACCTTTCTACCTATCACCATTTCTGGAACATGCGTGATTAGAAATGTAAAGATCATTTTCAAACACGGCATTGAAGGATACAGAATGCACGCAATTTTCACATTGACGCAAGTCTTCCGCTTTCTTCAAGATTACATTAACGTGTGTTACTATGTCTTACATGTAATGAATGTTTCTGTTGTTTCTTCTCTGGTTCCATTGTTTTCGACAGTATGGCAACCAGAAAATTTTGTAGTGAGCTTGGTGAAGAGCAGCAACAATCGTGTGAGTGAAATTAGGTTTATGAAGTTATGGGAGTGGAGTGATGTCAGTGTTGCAAAAATAATTTAGAATATAAGCTTTCATTCCTTTGATTCATGACTAAAACAAAAATTTGTATCTGTGTTACAATATTTACATCTGTGAATTTTACAGATGTACAGAAGTAACTCGTACTAAGTATTGTACAATAAGATGAAAGTATGAACAAATATTATTATTTGTTACTATGGGTTATCCGTCGTGAGCTGACTGTAATCTAATTAAAAAGAATTACACCAGACGCATTTCACTTTTATTTACAAAGCAGCTTCCGTGGTTTTTTGGTGTTTCTGCCACAGTGGCAGTGCAGAATGAAAAACAGTTAAGAAAGTCAATTGTAAATACTGCAGAATGCCAAAAACTGCCAAGTGCAGATGTGAAATGAAGCCTGTCGATACCAACCACTGTTAGCAAGAAGGGAAGGAGCAGATTATGTAAAGAAACTCCAGAAAAAACACGGAAAATGCTTTGTAAATAAAAGCGAAATGCGTCTTTTTAATTAGATTACAGTCAGCTCAATACGGATAACCTATAGTAACAGATGTTAACGGGTGATGCGGAAGACGGCCACATAAACAAACTTATTATTATCATTATTATTACTATTACCGATTTCTTATTCTTACTGAATACTGAGATATTTAATTAGTAACACATACATGCAGTTTCAGTTGAAAAGAAGTCACCATCCGTCAGCACCTGGGAGCGCATCTGTAACAATCACGATATTGTGTGTTTTATAAATGGTCGTGACCAGCTTGTTTACAGACAAGTTGCCGGAATAGCATCCGAGTAAGGGGAAATTTGTCCAATCGCACTTGGAAACTTGCCTAGTTTAGCGAAGTTTCCTACAAGCTAATTTCAAGTAGCCTCGTACCCTCCGTTGCTACAGCGACCTACAATAAATGTTGCAAGTAAGGAAGCAAGTTCTGTTACATAATTTGTGCAGAATCTTACAGGTATCTGATAATATCCAGATACATTTCCGCTCTTGTGCGGCTTTACTTGGTTTTCTGTCCCATAATCACTTACCGCAATTTCTGCAACATCATCAAAAATGGTTCAAATGGCTCTAAGCACTATGGGACTTAACATCTGAGGTCATCAGTCCCCTAGACTTAGAACTACTTAAACCTAACTAACCTAAGGACATCACACACATCCGTGCCCGAGGAAGGATTCGAACCTGCGACCGTAGCAGCAGCGCGGTTCCAGACAAGCGCCTAGAACCGCTCAGCCACAGCGGCCGGCTGCAACATCATCGTGCGATGATTAAAAAGGAGAAACAGTTTCGGAAGAACAATTTTCGAGTCTTTTACTAAATTTGCATTAGACTAAAATATCTTAAGATCGTTGGTCATATCGGTTTCACCCGTAGCCTTTTATAATTTTCCGTTCCTTTCCTCCTGAGTCACTTCAAGTGTCTCTTTTTTATTTCTTATATCTGCATTTGTATACCTCGATTATCTTAGAAAAAGACCTGCACAAAAGTTTATGAGAAATAGTCGCCACCACAAGAATCCGATACATGAAAGTAGGTTGCTTGTTTCGTAGTTTTCAGAGATAATCTCTTATAAGGTACCCATTATTCATTTCACTGCAGACCACCCTCTAACGTATCATACTAGTTGTTGACAGCAGCCAGCCTCCGTGGCCGAGTGGTTCTAGGCGTTTCAGTTCGGAACCCCGCTGCTGCTACGGTCGCAGGTTACAGTCCTGCTTCGGGCATGGATGTGTGTGATGTCCTTAGGTTCGTTAGGCTTAAGCTCAGATGTTGAATCCCATAGTACATAGAGCCATTTGAAACATTTGTTGACATTACTTTAAAATCTTTAGAGCTGCAAACTCACTATCACTTAGACAGAAATGTTGAATCCGTTGAAATCGACGCTCATGGGAAATCACTTCATATACAAATTTTTAACGACATATTTTACAGAAAATGTTGTTTTTCACGTGGTACCGAACCTCATACGAGCAGATCAAAAGTATGCGGATACCTACACTCCTGGAAATTGAAATAAGAACACCGTGAATTCATTGTCCCAGGAAGGGGAAACTTTATTGACACATTCCTGGGGTCAGATACATCACATGATCACACTGACAGAACCACAGGCACATAGACACAGGCAACAGAGCATGCACAATGTCGGCACTAGTACAGTGTATATCCACCTTTCGCAGCAATGCAGGCTGCTATTCTCCCATGGAGACGATCGTAGAGATGCTGGATGTAGTCCTGTGGAACGGCTTGCCATGCCATTTCCACCTGGCGCCTCAGTTGGACCAGCGTTCGTGCTGGACGTGCAGACCGCGTGAGACGACGCTTCATCCAGTCCCAAACATGCTCAATGGGGGACAGATCCGGAGATCTTGCTGGCCAGGGTAGTTGACTTACACCTTCTAGAGCACGTTGGGTGGCACGGGATACATGCGGACGTGCATTGTCCTGTTGGAACAGCAAGTTCCCTTGCCGGTCTATGAATGGTAGAACGATGGGTTCGATGACGGTTTGGATGTACCGTGCACTATTCAGTGTCCCCTCGACGATCACCAGTGGAGTACGGCCAGTGTAGGAGATCGCTCCCCACACCATGATGCCGGGTGTTGGCCCTGTGTGCCTCGGTCGTATGCAGTCCTGATTGTGGCGCTCACCTGCACGGCGCCAAACACGCATACGACCATCATTGGCACCAAGGCAGAAGCGACTCTCATCGCTGAAGACGACACGTCTCCATTCGTCCCTCCATTCACGCCTGTCGCGACACCACTGGAGGCGGGCTGCACGATGTTGGGGCGTGAGCGGAAGACGGCCTAACGGTGTGCGGGACCGTAGCCCAGCTTCATGGAGACGGTTGTGAATGGTCCTCGCCGATACCCCAGGAGCAACAGTGTCCCTAATTTGCTGAGAAGTGGCGGTGCGGTCCCCTACGGCACTGCGTAGGATCCTACGGTCTTGGCGTGCAACCGTGCGTCGCTGCGGTCCGGTCCCAGGTCGACGGGCACGTGCACCTTTCGCCGACCACTGGCGACAACATCGATGTACTGTGGAGACCTCACGCCCCAGGTGTTGAGCAATTCGGCGGTACGTCCACCCGGCCTCTCGCATGCCCACTATACGCCCTCGCTCAAAGTCCGTCAACTGCACATACGGTTCACGTCCACGCTGTCGCGGCATGGTACCAGTGTTAAAGACTGCGATGGAGCTCCGTATGCCACGGCAAACTGGCTGACACTGACGGCGGGGGTGCACAAATGCTGCGCAGCTAGCGCCATTCGACGGCCAACACCGCGGTTCTTGGTGTGTTCGCTGTGCCGTGCGTGTGATCATTGCTTGTACAGCCCTCTCGCAGTGTCCGGAGCAAGTATGGTGGGTCTGACACACCGGTGTCAATGTGTTCTTTTTTCCATTTCCAGGAGTGTATTAGTGGACATTAATACGGGGCGTGTCCACTCCTCGTCTTTATGGCGGCCTGAACCCTGCTGGGAACATTCTCAGTGTCTGTGAAGGAATGGCGTCCGATTCTTTCTCAAGAACCGAAACCAGAGAAGATAGTGATTTCGGGCAACTGGAGTCTAAAGCGTAGTCGACGTTCTAACTCATCCCAAAAGAGTGCCATTGTGTTCGGGTCGTGGCTGTGGGCAGGTCAGTTCATTTCAGGAATGTTATTGTTCACAAAACCATAATGTCACAGATACTGCGTTACAACAGCGTGCACTGTCATTCTGATTCAAACAATCGTAGCTTCCAGAGTGTGTCTGCTGTACACAGTACAGAATGCTATAAAATGTGTTCACATCCTTCTGCATTTAGCATTTTATTAAGCGCAATGAGGGGCCTCTCTGTAACCATGATAAACATTCCATACCGTAATATCACATCCTCTGGATTACGCTGTTGGCATTACAATGACGGCAGGTAAGGTACTCGAGGCATTAGCCAAACACAAACCCTTCCAACGGATTGCCACACGACACATCGTTTCCAGTGATACTCAGTACAGCGACTTCGCTCTTTACTTCAACTCTAGCGTCGCTTTACAGTGACTACAGAAATGTGTGGCTCATGAGGAACTCCTCGACCATTACACGCCCTTCTTTTTAACTCCCGACGCAGTCATTGTGCTAGCTGTACTGCTGGTAGCACTTTCAAACTCAGAAGTTAAACCTACCGCTGATTCCATGCGTGTTTTCACAATCACCCTCCGCAATGCTCGACTGTCTCTGCCTGTCAGTACAAGAGGTCTACCTGGTCTTGGTTTAGCTATGGTTGTTTCTTCCCGTTTCAAACTTACAGTCACGTCACCAACAGTCGACTTGAGTACCTTTGGAAAGTTCAAAATGTCCCTCAGAGATCTGTTACTCAGGAGATTCCAGTCATTGAACTTACCTGCTGTTACTGGTTATCTGCTGAGAATACAATACTCGCGGTCTCCTTTTATACCGCAGGACCACTTCTCGTAATATATAGTGGTCAATTCAGCATTATATGTGGCTGTCCGGATACTTTTCACCAGATAGTGTATTAGACACCTCATTAAAAGAGCATGTTCGTGAGTTTGGAGTGTTTTATATGGTGTGATAGGGTACCAGATCATGTGACCCTCAATCGCTCATGTAAGTCATGGCAGTAAGACGGTTCGGCGTGGAAACGTGACAGAATGGTGGAAAGAGGTTATAGTATTTGAGACGTGCTTGTGATTACACACTGAATGAAGTGTGTGTGCAATGAATGGTGTACTCCTCGCAGCCATGTAACACGGCATAAGAACTGTGGTCGTAAAAAGAGCTACGTATATGACTAAATATACCCTCTGCAAAACAATGTGAAGTGCATGGCAGCGGTACCATCCATTTTACTGGTCATTGGGGCTTCTTCCCGTTCCATCCATGTATGGAGAGGGGTAAGAACGATTGCTTCAGCGTCATGTGCGCACTGCAGTTAGTTTAATCTTGTCCTCTCGATCCCAGCAGGAATGACATGTAGGGCCCCCAGAATGTACCTAGTCCTCATCTAAAGCTGGTTCTTGAATCTTTGGAAGTAGGGTTTCTCGGGACAGTTTGCGTCTCTTTCCAGACATATGCCAGTTCAGATTCTTCAGCATCTACGTGACACTCTCCTGTGTGTCAAACAACCCTATTACCATCTGTAATGCCGTTCATTGCAGATATTCAGTATCCCCTGACAGTCCTGGTCTCACGTACTTGAGTAATACTCTAGGATAAGTCACACGATTGTTTTCTAAGTAATCTCCTTTGCAGATTGATTGCGCCTTCCTAATATTCTACCTACCACTGAACCCATACGTTTGTCCCATTCCATGTAACTTCAGATTTTTACTACCTGATATTTGTGTGTATTGACCGATTGACTTGCGACGCGTTGATATTATACTCATAGGATATAAGGTTTTTTTCGTTTTGTGAATTGCACAGTTTTACATTTGAAGCCAGATACCAATCGTTGTAATCTTCTGAAATCTTATCCAGATTCCATGAATATTCGTGCAGGTTTTTTCCAGATAGTGCTTCATTATACACTCCTGGAAATGGAAAAAAGAACACATTGACACCGGTGTGTCAGACCCACCATACTTGCTGCGGACACTGCGAGAGGGCTGTACAAGCAATGATCACACGCACGGCACAGCGGACACACCAGGAACCGCGGTGTTGGCCGTCGAATGGCGCTAACTGCGCAGCATTTGTGCACCGCCGCCGTCAGTGTCAGCCAGTTTGCCGTGGCATACGGAGCTCCATCGCAGTCTTTAACACTGGTAGCATGCCGCGACAGCGTGGACGTGAACCGTATGTGCAGTTGACGGACTTTGAGCGAGGGCGTATAGTGGGCATGCGGGAGGCCGGGTGGACGTACCGCCGAATTGCTCAACACGTGGGGCGTGAGGTCTCCACAGTACATCGATGTTGTCGCCAGTGGTCGGCGGAAGGTGCACGTGCCCGTCGACCTGGGACCGGACCGCAGCGACGCACGGATGCACGCCAAGACCGTAGGATCCTACGCAGTGCCGTAGGGGACCGCACCGCCACTTCCCAGCAAATTAGGGACACTGTTGCTCCTGGGGTATCGGCGAGGACCATTCGCAACCGTCTCCATGAAGCTGGGCTACGGTCCCGCACACCGTTAGGCCGTCTTTCGCTCACGCCCCAACATCGTGCAGCCCGCCTCCAGTGGTGTCGCGACAGGCGTGAATGGAGGGACGAATGGAGACGTGTCGTCTTCAGCGATGAGAGTCGCTTCTGCCTTGGTGCCAATGATGGTCGTATGCGTGTTTGGCGCCGTGCAGGTGAGCGCCACAATCAGGACTGCATACGACCGAGGCACACAGGGCAAACACCCGGCATCATGGTGTGGGGAGCGATCTCCTACACTGGCCGTACACCACTGGTGATCGTCGAGGGGACACTGAATAGTGCACGGTACATCCAAACCGTCATCGAACCCATCGTTCTACCATTCCTAGACCGGCAAAAGAACTTGCTGTTCCAACAGGACAATGCACGTCCGCATGTATCCCTTGCCACCCAACGTGCTCTAGAAGGTGTAAGTCAACTACCCTGGCCAGCAAGATCTCCGGATCTGTCCCCCATTGAGCATGTTTGGGACTGGATGAAGCGTCGTCTCACGCGGTCTGCACGTCCAGCACGAACGCTGGTCCAACTGAGGCGCCAGGTGGAAATGGCATGGCAAGCCGTCCCACAGGACTACATCCAGCATCTCTACGATCGTCTCCATGGGAGAATAGCAGCCTACATTGCTGCGAAAGGTGGATATACACTGTACTAGTGCCGACATTGTGCATGCTCTGTTGCCTGTGTCTATGTGCCTGTGGTTCTGTCCGTCTGATCATGTGATGTATCTGACCCCAGGAATGTGTCAATAAAGTTTCCCCTTCCTGGGACAATGAATTCACGGTGTTCTTATTTCAATTTCCAGGAGTGTACTTTAGATAACCATGTCACCTGCGAAAAGTCTGACTTTACTGCTAATGTTGTCCGCAAGGTCACTGATATACAGAATGAACAACAAGGGTACCGACACACGTATCTGCGACATACCTGAAGTTACTTCTGCTTCTTTCGAAGGCTCTCCATCCAAAATAACAAGCTGCGCTCCCCCTGTAAATGCAGATAAATATTTTGGTTTATATCCAATATGATCGTACTTTTGACAATAAGCGTAGGTGTGGTACTGAGTCAAATGTTTCCCGAAGTCCAAAAATACTGCGGCTACTTAACTGCCTTGATCCATGGCTTTCTGGATATCATGTGAGAGAAGAACGAGTTGGCTTGGGAATCTATCTATCGTGGAGATCATCTGTCCATAAGTACTTCATTACCTTTGAGATCAGAATATGTTACAAGATTCGACATCAAATGGATGTTCAGGTTACTGCACAGTAATTTTGTGGACCATAGCCACAACCCTCTTGGTAACGTTCGTGACCTGTGCTTTCTTCCAACCGCTGAATGCAGTTTTTTGTTTGAGACATCGTGTTACATTACGTTTAAAAAATGGGCTAATTAAACCGGAAAGCCAGTATATAATCTGTCAGAGATTCCATAAGGCCAAGGAAATTTGTTCGATTTAGAGATTTCAGCTGTCTCCGAACACCACTGACATTAATCTTTGCACTGGTGCGAGAGTTAAATTAGATCCGTACTCCTGGATTTTTCCTTGTAAAGGTACATATGAAAATGGAGTTCAGCATTTCTACTTTTCGTTTCCTTACGCCTCCATTAGTGACTGGTCACTAACTTTGGCACCACTAACAGTCTTTACATGTGACCAGAATTTTATAATAATTTTATAATGCTCTCTACGATAATCGTTCAAGCCTTCCCGCATTACTGTCTTAATAGCCAAACGCATTCCATGCAACATCACTCTTATGCGCTGTTTTGAACTTACTATGCAGTAGTCTCTGTTTCCTTAAAAAATTTCTTTACTGTGACGTTGAACCAAGGAGATTTCTTCCCATCAGGAACTGTTCTACTAGTAACATATTTCTCCCGTTCGTGGCCAGCTATTCTTTTCTGTTGAGCCACAGTTCTTCAACTTGCTCACGTCCAGAGACAAATGTTTAAAATTCCTCATCGATATATGACACTTCTGCCTCTTTCAATATGGGCGTCCTCAAAGATTTCAGGTCTATTCACTGCCATTAGATCGAATATATTTCCATCATTAGAGAGAGGGCTTCGAGCCATCTGTTGTAGTTAGTTCTCAGAGAACACATTTAGCAATGCTTCGCAGGAGGTCTTTCCACGCACATCACTTTATTTTTATCAACTGATGGTTGTGTGATGAAAGTGTCCTCTAATGCTGAAGATATGATTGGGGAACTTACATACTAGTGAAATTGAGTTTTCTCTAAAGTTTTCGCTTACATTTAAAAGTGTCCTTTACATCTCGGTGGATTTGAGCGTCTTGTCTACGGTGACAAATACGCCACCTCCATTTCCCATGATCCTATCCTTTCAAAATACCCTTAAATGTTCCTCAAAACCTGAATGCTGTCGATTCCGGATTTTAGCTAGCTTTCTGTGAGGTCCACAGATTTTTTACGAGCGCATCAAACTCTGACAGTTTATTGCAGATGGCAGTTAATCGCTAGGATTTTGATACTTCTCCCCTGCATGAGGCATTTCTTTAGATCCTGCATTGGTACTTCCGGTTCTCCTGCAGATGTCATTATCTGGCTTGGTTGAAAAGTGACCCAATTTTAAAAAACCTTGTGAGTAACTTACACTCAGACAGTTACTTTGGTAGCAGTCTCTGATGTGTAGCGCTCACCTGATCCATTTAGGCGGGCTCTCCAATTCCCATCCCAATTCACTAAGTGGTTTGTTGGTTTAAAGAGGGGAAAAGAGACCAAACTGCTAGGTCATCGGTCCCTGGACCAAGTGCAGAAGCCTGCAGCACAGGTGATAACAGAACCTTCAAAGTCTCTCCTTCCAGGGTTGCACTAAGAACTCGGTGCCACGATCGCTTCTCGGGACAATGTTGCAAACTACGAGCTTTAGTGGAACCCCTTGAATTAGGCTGGTCTTCACAACTTACTCTGCCAGTCATTGGAATGATGTCGGAGCTCTGAGGGAAGTCGTCGTTTGTTCCATCTAGTGCTACTATCTGCTTCAAGAAAAGCATCCACAACGTAGTGATTGAGATCCCTAGGCATATACGTGTTCATCTAGTGTTTCTTCCCTTCACTTGCTGCCATTTCGATAAACGGTACCGTTATTCATCTTATGTTTGAACTGGTGAAGACAAATAGATCCTTTCTTTGAGTCAACAGTCTTCTGGCTCGTTTGATGCGAATCGTCACGAATTCCTCTCCTGCACCACCTACTTTTCGGTGTAGTACTTGCACCCTACATCCTCAATTAATTGTTTGATACATCTCGGTCTTCCTCTACAATTTTTACCCTCTACAGCTCCCTCTAGTACCATGGAAGTTATTCCCTGATGCCTTAACACATCTCCTATCATCCTGTCCCTTCTTCGTGTCAGTGTTTTCCATATGGTCTTTCTCCACCGATTCTGCATAGAACTTCCTCATTGCTTGTCTTATCAGTCCATCTGATTTTCAACATTCCTTTGTACCACCATATCTCAAACTCTTAGATTCTCTTCCGTTTTTTCCCTTTCACTACCATACGATGCTGTACTCCCAACGAACATTCTCAGAAACTTCTTCCTTAAATTAAGGCCTATTTTTGTTATCAGTAGACTGCTTTTGGACAGGAATGCCCTCGTTGCCAGTGCTAGTGTGCTTTTTATGTCCTCCTTGCTTCATCCCTCATGGATTATTTTGCTTCCATGGTAGCAGAATTCTATAACTTTGTGACCACCGATGTTGATAAGTTCCTCGGTATTCTCATTTCTGTTTCTTCTCATTACTTTTGGCTTTTACTGGTTTGCTCTCAATCCATATATACTCTTCATTCCCATCACTAAACTGTTCATTCCATTCAGCACATTCCGTAATTCTTCTTCACTTTCTATGTGGATAGCAGTGTCACCAGCGATCATTGATATCCTTTCACTCTGAATTTTAATCCCACTCCTGAATCCACCTTTTGTTTCCATCATTTCTTCTTCGATGTATGGAATGAACAGTAGGGGATAAAGACTATACATTCCGTCTTATATCTTTTTTAATCCGAGCATTTCGTTCTTGATCTTCCAATTTTGTTGTTCCCTCATGGTTCCTGTATATGTTGTATATCACCCGTCTTTCCCTGCAGCTTACTCCTATTTTTCTCAGAATTTCGAACATCTTGCACTATTGCACGTTGTCAAATACGTTTTCTAGATAGACAAATCTTACGAGCGGTATCTTGATTTTTTCAATCTTTCTTCCACAGTAAAGTCAGAACTGCTTCTCTGGTGCCTTTACCCTTCCTAAAGCCAAACTGATCTTCCTCTAACAATGCCTCAATATTCTTTTCAGTTCTGCTGTATATTATTCTTGTCAGCAGATTGGATACGTAATATGTTAAGGAGAGTGTACGATAGTTTTCGGACCAATCTGCCGTTTCTGTCTTTGGAATTGTGTGTATGATGGTTTCTGAAATTCTAATGTTATTGCGCCAGTCTGATAGATTCTACACATCAACTTGATTCATTTTTTGGTTGCAATTTCCCCCAATGATTTTAGAAATTCCGATGGAATATTATCTATCCATTCTGTCTTTTTTTACCTCACGTCTTCCAGAGCTATTTTAAATTCTGGCTCTAATATCCGATCCCTGGTGTCTTCCTTATCGACTCCAGTTTCTACTTCTATCAAACCATCAGACATGTCCTCCTTATAGACACCTCCAGTTTACTCAGTTCAATATTTGCTGTTTCCTCTGCGTTTGAGAGTGGATTTCCCATTCCCCTCTTAATCTAACACCATTGCTTTTAATTTTTTTCCGTATTTTCTGTATGCTGAGTTAGTCCCTCCGACGACAATTATTTTACAATTTCTTCAAATGTTCAAATGTTCAAATGTGTGTGAAATCTTATGGGACTTAACTGCTAAGGTCATCAGTCCCTAAGCTACACTACTTAACCTAAATTATCCTAAGGACAAACACACACACCCATGCCCGAGGGAGGACTCGAACCTCCGCCAATTTCTTCATATTTTTCCTACAACCATTTCGCATAGGCTACCCTGCACTTCCTATTTATTTCATTCGTAAGTGATTTACTGTATGTTACCCAAGGTTTCTTCGCGGTCGCTTTCCTTGTACGTACGTCTGACTGCCCAACATCTGCGTTCGCACGTTTTATATATGTCTTCTCCTCTTCAACTGAACTGCCTACTGCGATAGTCTTTGTCGCAATATCCACATCCTAAGCGAACTTCAAACGCGTCTCATCATTCCTCAGCATTTCAGTATTCCACTTACTTCCACACTGATTCTTACGTATGTTTCTCTTAAACTTGAGTCTGCTTTTCATCATTACTAAATTATGATGAGAGTCGTATATCTGATCCTGAGTGCGCCACACGATCCCATATCTGAGTTCGTTATCTCTGTGTGACCATGATGTAATCCAGTTCGAATCTCCCCGTGTCTCGAAGTCTTCTCCAAGTATACCTGCGACTCGCAGAACTTTATCTCATCTTTTTCTCATGGTCACCTCGGCTTGGCACTCCCCACCCGGAGATCTGAATGAGGACTAACATGCAATTTTTTTGCCAATCGAGAGATCATCCTGACACTTTTTCAGTTACAGGCCAAATGTCTTGTGGAAACATTGTGTGTCCAGTGGTTTCCATTGCCTTCTACTTCCTCATGTCGTTGACCATTGCTGATTCTTCTGCTTTTTACGGCCAGTTTCCCACTTCAAGGCAAAAGAGTGGCCCCAACCTCTTTCCGCTTTGAGAAGGCCGTTGGTAAAGGGAGGGCGACTTCTTATGCCCAAAGTCTTCGGTCATCATTACTGATGATTTTTATTCAAAATTTAAGCAGTGGCTAGGTTTGTAACTGCGACCCAACATGTTTTGAACACAAGTCAATGACTCTGTGCCTAGCCCACGGGTTCAACCAACTGATCCGTACCCTTCTGTATTTACCTCCCTTTAACATGGGGTACAGCAAGCTTTCCGTAAAGTGAAGTAAGCCTTACTGGCTCAGTTTCGGTTCAGGGGAACAAAGTAACTCCAACTTGTTAGTTAGGGGGATGGGTGTAACATCCTAAGTTCTCCTTCGTCCCCATCTCCCTCATACACAGCGCTTAGTCCTATCACTGTCATGCCCCTCACAGTCAAGTCAGTGAGTGTGAGGACACAGGATACACAGGAGAGAATAATACTTCTGGTACTTTTGCTACCTCTGGTACGTGAATATCGGTAGTCCTCGCACTAGCTTCCAATCACTTGCGAGTCGTCAGGGCGATTTCCTGCTGCTTACGACCATCAACTAATTCATTCCAAGCCCGAAACAACATTCAGAGTGTGACTGCGTTGTGGGTGATTCAAAATTTTACGGAACACTCAACAAATAACTACAAAACAAGCGTGCCGATTTTTTTTAAATTTTTACATCTGTTAAGCTGAAAGTATAAGCAAAATGGAATAATTGTTAATGCAACAGAAAAAACTGGGATAAAAGTTTCCGATTTCCTGGAACCTCTCCGACGTTGTGGTCTGAAACTCGAAAACATCGTTAACTGTTTACTTACGATGAATGGAGCTAATTTAAACACGTATTTAAATGGAAAAATAAATAGAACATGTCAGCTATGCCGTAATATGTGCTACAATAGCTACAGATCATAAACTCTATTTACTACGAAATATGTTAAGCACAATATTGGTAATATCCGAAAATTCTGAAAAACATACGTTTAACTCCTAACTGACATGGACGAGAGGCGAGTGTCACTTGTTGTCAGTGCTAATCGGTTTCAAATCCGAAAAGAATTGCTGCTGTCAGTGAATATCGGTCTAATTTGACCAGGGCATGCAATGGATATTTGAGTCGGGTACCTTACAAAAATCTGCTGTTCGCAGCCCTAATAAAGCTACACATCTCCAGTGGGCCAAGCAGCACAAAAATTGGCCAGCTGCTGGCTGGAGGCATGTAGTGGGATCCGACAATTCGTGATGTTGCCCGTGCCCGATCTATGAAATGTGGAGAGCGAAACGACGGTTCTATGAAGCGTTTAGCCTGCAGCGTGTTGAAGGAGTAGTTCAGGGTTGAATAGGTTTGTGATGGGATGGGGATGTATTTCGTATCATGACTCGGCCTCTCTTTCATGTTACCATAAAAATGAGCTCTGATACTTACTGGGTGATTGTAATTAAAGTGTAGCTACTCGCGGAGTTCCATTGTGGGCTGTAAGTATCGTATACCAGAGAAACTTGCTAGATATGCTTATAAATAACGCAGAACCGATTTACGCTGAAAAGAAATTAGTTCCAATTTTGGCTACCATGATCAAATCTGGCGCTGTGTACTATTTGTCCACGCTGTCATTTGACGAGCCATTACGTGAATGAACAGTATGGGAGATTGTGTGCTGTTAGTGAAACTGTTTTGTGTGAACGGCAGCAATTACAGTGCTCCATTGAGAGAGTATCGCCCCCTGCATTGTCTGACAAGAGCCCCGTGTCCTTAAACTCGAAAACACTGGTGAGTTTGGCGTGACACCTGGAAGGCGTCTCATCCCGGTGGAGGTTATTGACGAGGTTGCTATTGTTGTAACTGGTTATGCATCACGTGCCATGGGTAGTGCTAGCACTTGCGCAGTGACAGGAGCGTTGTCCATCACACAGTCAACAGTAGGCAAAGTCTTGCGGTCTACATTACACTGATACCTGTACCACATGAACCGCAGCAACGTTCTAAATTTGCTCTTCGGTTTCTGGCACGAATCATCGTTGATTACAGGTATCTAGGCAATATACTATGGAGTGAGGAGGCACATTTTATACTACAAGCTGCAGTGAATACACAGAGTTACCGAATTTAGGATACGGTTACGTTGTCTGTTTTCCTCGAGGAGCCATTGCAATCGCCGTACGTTACTGTGTGGTGTCGATTCAGAAGCACCTTTATTCTCGGCGTGTCCTTTTTTGAAGAGAATGCGCCGAGAGGGCCTGGTTGGTGTACCGTGATGTCTGCTCGTTATCGATATCACCTTGTACAGCATCTGATTCCTGCTTTCGAAGAGCGCAGCTGTGCGTAAACCACTATTTTCAAGCGAAATGGGACAACACCTCATGTCGTTCGCCGAATGAAAGATCTGTTCAGTGCAGCTTTCCGCGAACGTGTCATCTCCAGAGGTTTCTCCAGACGCATGGCCTGCAAGATCACGTCATTTGAATCCTGGCGACTTTTGGCTCTGGGTATATCTACCGTAAAAGAAGGCGTTTACCAGGGACACGTTCGGCCTCTATCTGATTTTTCCGCAGCTCGTGGACTAGTGGCTAGAATTGCTGCCTGTGGATCACGGGACCCCGGATTCGATTCTCGGCCGGGTTGGAGATTTTCTGTACCTGGGGAATGAGTGTTTGTGTTGTCCTCATCATTTCATCATCATGACCATCATCATTCATGACAGTGGTTAGATTCTACTGTTTGAAAAATTGGAATGTTTGAAAAATTGGAGTGTTTGAAAAATTGGCCTGTTTGAAAAATTGGCCTGTTTGAAAAATTGGCCTGTTTGAAAAATTGGCCTGTTTGAAAAATTGGCCTGTTTGAAAAATTGGCCTGTTTGAAAAATTGGCCTGTTTGAAAAATTGGCCTGTTTGAAAAATTGGCCTGTTTGAAAAATTGGCCTGTTTGAAAAATTGGCCTGTTTGAAAAATTGGCCTGTTTGAAAAATTGGCCTGTTTGAAAAATTGGCCTGTTTGAAAAATTGGCCTGTTTGAAAAATTAGCCTGTTTGAAAAATTAGCCTGTTTGAAAAATTAGCCTGTTTGAAAAATTAGCCTGTTTGAAAAATTAGCCTGTTTGAAAAATTAGCCTGTTTGAAAAATTAGCCTGTTTGAAAAATTAGCCTGTTTGAAAATTGGGACTTTGTACGGGTGCTGATGACCACGCAGTTGAGCGCCTCACAAATCGAACATCATCATTATCATCATCTATCTCATGTGAAGTCCAGTATACAGTAACACATTGCTCAGTTTCCACCGGAACTGCTACTATCAACTGTTGATCACGTCGTTTTACTGATGCAGCACCTCATCGATATCTCTGGTGCTCATACCAACCAATTGTGTAAGCGGCGGTTAATAATAAAATCAATATTATGCATTTCTCACAGACCTTTTCTGCCCATGTGCCGTTCCTAACCGTTTACAAATGGAAACATTTCTATACGTTTTTCTTGCATTCACAGCGCCAGATTTGCACCTGGCGGCCAGATAGGAACTAAGTTTTTCCCAGTCTAAATCAATTCCGCATTTACGCATTAGAGTATCTACCAAGTTTTGCTGTCATAAGATGATTACGGCCCACACTAGACCACTGTGAGATGTTGCACTCCAGTTATAACCGCCTGATAGTTCTACGTTCTCGGCGATCAAGTCTTACCTTTTGTTGTACATCTTCGTGATTAACACGCTGTGGATTTGAGAGATTTTCCAAGACTAAAACAGACGTGTTCACAAGGCTGCACTCTTATATTTCTACTTTGAGGAACACTCAGGCACCCTATCACACCTCACATGATGCTAATTCCACAGCATATGAAACTTAGTACTCAAAACCCCTGCGATTTAAGAGCTGTGTTGGATCTAATCATTACTGAGGGGCCTCAACTGGATGTGGTTCAGCCGTTGGACAAAAATGTGGCAAAAACGGCGATGAATACATGATTGAACTTAAATTCAGATGCTAGTCAAACCGACAGGTTACGATGTTATATTTGACCACGAAAGGCACCTGTTTGACGTCCTCAGTACTTTGCAAGTGTGAGTCTAAGGTGCCTTGCCACGGTCCGCGCGGCTCCCCCATCTGAGGCTCGAGTCCTCCCTCGGGCATAGGTGTGTGTGTTGTCCTTAGCGTAAGTTAGTTTAAGTTAGATTAAGCAGTGTGTAAGCCTAGGGACCGATGACCTCAGAAGTTTGGTCCCATAGGAACTTACAACAAATTTCCCAATTTTCAGTCGTGGTCGGAACAGTGTAGTTGTGAGTGCATTATGTCAGAGTTTAGTGAATTCGAACGTGGAAATATCGGTGGCGTTCGCAAGGTGGGTACTTCCGTAACTATGAGAGCGGAAGTGCTTGGTGTTTCAAGCGGCTCCATATCAAAGATTTACACCCCCATACGGGAAAAGCGGAAAAAATTATCAGCTAAGTAAAAACGCGGACGAAGAGTGTGTGAGGAATGATCGGTGACGGACGAAAAATAAGGGGACGACGGCTCCAACAGTCACTGCAGATCTGAATATCGCACAAGCGAATCCTATCTGCACCAACACAACACGAAGGGAGCTCCATGAGCAGGAAACTGCGGGGCAAGCAGGAATTCTAAAACCACTCATCAGTGATGCAAATAAAACGTAAATCAAAAGTGGAGGGGAGAGGGGGAATAAAGGGATTACTGATGGCAGCTGCATCAACGCATTACTTGGGAACAGCGGCGACGGCCGAAAAATGTGTACCGGTCCATGATTCGAACTCTGGATTTCCCACTTACTATGCAGGTGCGTTAACCACTGCGCCATCCAGGACACAGCGTTATCGCAACTGCGCAGACTATCTCGGCACTCCTCACGACCGACTCACATTCCCAGCGAGAAAGAACAGACACCACACTTTCACATAAGTAAGGCAAATGTCCGTAACAGGAAAACGCGGTGCTGAAGCCACAAAACGTAGAGTATCGAACAATGGAAGGAAGTCAATTGATCGGATGTGTCCTGTTGCAGACCGTCTCCACCTTATGGCCGAGATTACGTCCATAGACTGAAATGTGACGGGAGTTCGCTTTTGATATGGGTACTCGTATCGTGGTATTCCATGGTTCCCATGGTTACTTTGCAAAATCGCTTTATTGCCAAAGATTATGTGACCTTTTGGATGATCAGGTCCATTCAATTGTACAGTTTTTTTTTCTCCAATAGTAGCGCCATGTGCCAAGACGACAGGGCCCTGTTCTCACAGTTCGCTTCGTCTGGGACTGGTTTTATGAGCTCGAGGATGAATTGGCGCATCTCCCCTGGCCACCACAGTCATTAGAGTCCAATGTTATTGAGGCTTTGAGGGGCGCTTTTGAGAAAATGGCCCGTGATCGCCACCCTCCTCCATAATCGTTACCTGAATGTGCCAGTATTTTGGAGGACGAATGGTTTAAGATTCCCCTAAAACCATACAGGTCCTGTGTTTCACTATTCCGAGACGACTGGAAGCTGTTTTGGATCCCAAAGAATTTTCCTGCACGTTATTAGGCTTGGTAATGTGTTGTGATATTAGTGTTTCCATAATTTTGTCCACCCCCTGTACACCTGAAAAAGGTTGTGGATTGTCTTCCTCGTCAGATTAAGACGATTGTGAAGATCTACCTCGGTGTTACACGGTATTATGTATGTCTCGTGGTGAAAAATTTTTTTCCGATGAGCTTATTGGAAGTGCAGCGTACTACAGCAAGTCTTTGCAATATTAAAAGCTTCATGGAGAGTTGTGGGAAAATTTTATCATAGTTCTGCTCTAAACTGAATAATAAAAGACGCAGCCAAATGTGATAGCAGGGGTCAGAACAAGCCGTAGTTAGCGCCTAAGTAATTCAGAGCAGTGAATAGACGTCTTACCCTCATTAAGAAGAAATACTTACATTAGGATGTAGTTACTGGTGTGTGTGTTTTGTAAGAATGAAGGACAAACGATTGTGCAATTTTTTTCTAGATGATTACACTGGTGCAAATTGGGCTGTGAATATTTGATGTAGAAATATTGTGTCTATAAGACACTCTGACGGAAGACAGTAAAAACCGATGTAAAGTGCTATAGACTGTCTAGAAACCAAAAACATGAGATGACGACACCGAGCACGTACGTGTCTCTAATTTGCCGAAAAAGAGGTCCGTTTCTTCGAGCACTGGAGACGTGTCAGCGATAGCGCGTTCAGTGGCTATGCAAGTTTCGATGGTCTGTGAACTTCCAACACACTAGATGAAACATGTAACTTAAATATTTGTTTGGGGGTCGGACGTCTAAGGAATGTGTACATATAGGTCTTCTCAGTTAAAGACAGCAGTAACATACGTAATCTACGTATTCATACCTGTTCAAATGGTTCAAATGGCTCGGAGCACTGTGAGACTTAACTTCTGAGGCCATCAGTCCCCTATAACTTAGAACTACTTAAACCTAACTAACCTAATGACTTCACACACATCCATGCCCGACGCAGGATTCGAACCTGCGACCATAGCGGTCGCGCGGTTCCAGACTGTAGCGCCTAGAACCGCACGGCCACTCCGGCCGGCATTCATACCCGTATTACAGTGTAAGAGTACTAGTCTTTGATGACAAAGCCACAGCTGCAGCCCAAATTAGAACCAATGTGTTATTAACTAAGGTGTTACTAAGTACCAACAGGCACTGACTGCTGAAAAATAAACTATGCTTGAGGATGCCGCCCGCAAGACTTCTTCGCTTAGCTCGCCAGACGGCCTCTGTAGCGCAACTGAAGAGATGAGCGGTAAAACGTCGAGTGGACATTCTGTCTCGGCGACACTGACAGCTGCATGTAACTGCAGTGTTGTTCGAGAGAGTGACGCCTGTCGGATACTATCGGACATCCACAGAACAACTCAGTGCATTATCGTGTGGAAATTCTAACACGGCCGGCGGGATTTACTGTTTAAATTCCCTTCCTAATAAGAAGTAACGACCGTGAGAATATTAGACCCCCAACGCCATGTTGGAACAAAATAGTGGGAGTACTTTACTTATGTGTGTTCAGTTTTGAAACAAACTAGAAAAGAAATAATTTTGATAATTCAATAACCGGAGGCTGATGTAGATCTATGATCAATGATTTAATGTCAACATCACTGCATTTATGTAATAACAATATAGCATTATATCAAGTAAAATTTCTCACACACACACACACACACACACACACACACACACACACACACACACACACACACACACATTATATCACCAGTCATGCACGATATAACACTGTAGGTAACATAAAACTTATAGCATGTAGCTAGATAAAAGACTGCTACGTTACTGTAATCACTTTTAGAAAGACGATCAGAAAGATTTCGTGAAGCGAATAAAATAACTTTAGTGCCAAATTGTACTACTAAGTCGAACTTCCATTTCAATGCAATGACCAATATTGCTTTATCAGTTTCGTTGAAATTACAGTCCAGTCAAATGAATGTGACTATTTGTCTAACGCCTGAATAACCATCTTTTGCAGCGTGAGACATACAGAAAGAAATTCAGTGAGGTTCTGGAAGGTACAGTCCGGAATGTGGACCCATGCCGACTCCAGTTCCGTTGCCAGGTGCTCCAGGTTTCTCGGTTGAAGACCCATGGCACGAGCAGCCCGATCGAGATGGTCCCGCAGAGTCTCTACTGGGTTTAAATCCGAGGAATTTGATGGGCAAGGGAGTACGGTAAATTCAGCCTGGTGCTCTACGAACCACGCACGTACACCTTGAGCGGTGTGAGACGTTGCATTCAACTGCTCGTAGATGCTATCGTGCCGAGGAGAAACAAACTGCATGTAGTGGTGCACATGGTCCCGAAATATCGATGCACGCTTGTGTTGATTCATTGTGCCTTCCAGAATGACGAGATCACCCAGGGAATGCCACAAAAGCGGTCCTCAGACAATACGCTCCCTCGTAGTGGCAGGGTGTTCGCTTTCAGATGTTTCACGCCCTATACGCCAGTGGCTATCTGTCCGACGAAACATGACACGTGCTTCATCTGAAAATGCCACCTGTTACCACTCAGTAGACGTCTGAATGCGGCACTGGAGTGCAAATTCCGACTTCCCCTCCGATCAACAACAGTCAGCATGGGTGCATGTACCAGGCGCCTACTGCAGAATCCGTTATGCAGCGACGCACGCTGAACGATTGTTGAGGAGACGCTGTTGATAACTCCTTGGTCCATCTGGGCGGTCAGATGCTCAACAGTTGCACGTCTATTCGCACGTACATATCACCGCAGTCGTTGTTCACCCCCGTCATCTGTCGCCCATGGTGCACCGCAGTTCAAAAATGGTTCAAAGGGCTCTGAGCACTATGGGACTTAATATCTGAGGTCATCAGTCCCCTAGAACTTAGAACTACTTAAACCTAACTAACCTAAGGACATCACACACATCCATGCTCGAGGCAGGATTCGAACCTGCGACCGTAGCGGTCGCGCGGTTCCAGACTGAAGCGCCTAGAACCGCTCGGCCACACCGGCCGGCTGTACCGCAGTTGCCTCGGCGCCGGTTTTGGGTAGCGTTTCTTGCCATGGTCAATACTGCGTAAGCAGGGCGGCCCGTGAACAATTTATGCACTTACTAATTTCGTAGAAGCTTCCACCCTTGGCCCGAAAGCCAATAATCATGCTCTTTCGGACGTCAGATAAACCGCTTCGTTTCCGGAGTACGACATCGACTTCACTGTTTTCCGGGTCCCATCGACACGTTTGATAGACCCTCCACTGCCAGTGCTGCTACCTGCCGTGTGTGAGTGGATACTGCATGTTGACGTTGAACATAGGCTGAGGTCACAGTGTGACTGGTCTGTGTATATTTTGATTAATTAAAGTCAAAAAAGTTCAAAAGGAGTAAATGAGAAGTTGAATTGTAGAAAATATGTTGTTTAACTTAGCTGAATAGACACGTTGCTGCAGTGGACGTAGGAATTTAGTAGCAAACGGGCACCTCTCTCTCTCCCCTCCTCCCCATCCCCACCACGCTACATTTTCTCTCTCTCTCTCTCTCTCTCTCTCTCTGTCTCTCTCTCTCTCTCTCTCTCTCAGCATCATCGTGGCGTTTTTAAGTTAAATAATCCATAGTGGTAAACCTTCCCTCCCATGTCTCAGAGTGTACAGCCATCTAACACTCGCATACTCTGAGTCACATATGCCCGCGCACTTAAATTTGGTGTTACCCAATGTACACTACTGGCCATTAAAATGGGTACACCACGAAGATGACGTGCTACAGACGCGAAATTTAACCGACAGGAACAAGATGCTGTTATATGCAAATGTTTAGCTTTTCAGAGCATTCACACAAGGTTGGCGCCGGTGGCGACATCTACAACGTGCTGACATGAGGTAAGTTTCCAACCGGTTTCTCATACATAAACAACAGTTGACCGGCTTTGCCTGATGAAACGTTTTTGTGATGCCTCGTGTAAGGAGGAGAAATGCGTACCATCACGTTTCCGACTTTGATAAACGTCGGATTGTAGCCTATCGCGATTGCGGTTTATCGTATCGCGACATTGCTGCTCGCGTTGGTCGAGATCCACTGACTGTTAGCAGAATATGGAATCGGCGGGTTCAGTAAGGTAATACGGAATGATGTGCTGGATCCCAACGGCCTCGTGTCACTAGTAGTCGAGATGACAGGCATCTTATCCGCATGGGTTCAACGAATCGTGCAGCCACGTCTCGATCCCTGAGTCAACAGATGGGTACGTTTGCAAGACAACAACAGTTCGACGACGTTTGCAGCAGCATGGACTATCAGCTCGGAGACCGTGGCTGCGGTTACCCTCGACGCTGCATCACAGACCTGGGTGCACGAATGGCAAAACGTCATTTTTTCAGATGAATCCAGGTTCTGTTTACAGCATCATTATGGTCGCATCCGTGTTTGGCGACATCGCGGTGAACTCACATTGCAAGCGTGTATTCGTCATCGCCATACTGGCGTATCACCCGGCGTGATGGTATGGAATGCCATTGGTTACACGTGTCGGTCACCTCTTGTTCGCACTGACAGCACTTTGAACAGTGGACGTTACATTTCAGATGTGTTACGACCCGTGACTCTACCCTTCATTCGATCCCTGCGAAACCCTACATTTCAGCAGGATAATGCACGACCGCATGTTGCAGGACCTGTACGGGCCTTTCCGAATACAGAAAATGTTCGACTGCTGCGCTGGCCAGCACATTGTCCTGATCTCTCACCAATTGAAAACGTCTGGTCAATGGTGGCCGAGCAACTGGCTCGTCACAATACGCCAGTCATTACTCTTGATGAACTGTGGTATCGTGTTGAAGCTGCATGGGCAGCTGTACCTGTACACGCCATCCAAGCTCTGTTTGACTCAATGCCTAGGCATATCAAGGCCGTTATTACGGCCAGAGGTGGTTCTTCTGGGTGCTGATTTCTCAGGATCTATACGCCCAAATTGCGTGAAAATGTAATCACATGTCAGATCTAGTATAATATATTTGTCCAATGCATACCCGTTTATCACCTGCATTTCTTCTTGGTGTAGCAATTTTAATGGTCAGTAGTGTATATCTGAAGTCGTTATGCAACTGCCCTGGACAACAGTATCAGCAGAATCGTCACTCAACGAGAAATGTGACGACGTGTTGAAGAAACGTATCGTTCTTATTGCCGGTAGCTCCTCTTGATTATCTGCGGCAACCAATGGAAGCAGCACTGAACTCCTTATCACAAGAAGACGCCCACATGTCTATCGATCATGTCTGTACATGATCAGATAACTGCAGTGTAGTCTTAAGTCACTACACGTGATACTGAAGTTATACTTGCGCAAGTATATAACCCTGAGATTTTGAACATATACAGTATGTAAGAGATACATTATGAAAATAACGCTTCTTAGCCGTGAAAATTAGTTCATACTATTTATTTTCCACTAATATCGAGAAGATCGTCCAGCAAAAAGAGCCAAGGCTTTTGTCTAATAGAAACACGTAAGAAAAATACATATATATTATGGTCAACATTCCCACGTTGAAATACCACATCATGATTATGTGATTAGTAACTAGGGTACCCTGTTTCGCTCAGGGAGTTGATATGAGATCGTATAATAGTTGGAGTAAAAGGATAAACTGTAAAGTATAAGAGGTAAAAAAAATCTATTGAAAACATATTTTATTTACAATATTTGTTAAAGGATAGGAGGTAAAAGATTTTTATTGGAAACATATTCTATTCACAATGCTTGTTTATAAACAACATTTTTCATTTTGTTATCGGGGATATATACGTACAAATTTTTCGAACTTCCTGCTCGAGAGTAAGCTACGTATAATTGACCGTGAGAAAAATAGGAGTCTTTGAGGTAGATGCCACAATATTTTAAAGTTTGTTCTTACACCTTGTTAATTGTAAAACTGTAGATTAATTTGATTGGAAATTGCAGTCTTTTGAACTGGAGTGGCAGTTCAGTAGAGATCAGTGCTGTTCTGGGGATAAATAATATGTACCCTTTGTACTTTCCTGTGTGTCCTTTGCACTTTCCATTCATAAGTTCGGCTTCGGTGATGTTATTCGATAGCTGTTTGACGACCACCCTTGTTCCATTATGTGGTTAAGTGAGTTTTGATTTCTAAGTAGTATGATGGGAGATCCAATTTTAAATGGAAGGCAGTGTAACGGCATTCATGGTATTTGAGAAGAGTTTAGAAATTCTGTAGGGAAGTCCACACTTTCTTCAACGTTTACCATCGTGTCGATCGGTTTGTATATCCTCTCTTCACAAGGAATTATCTTTTGAATATTTAAGTTGATATCGTCGACAATATTATTTTTAGTTGCCAAAATTACCTTTTCAAATAGCCTGTCCAGATTGTTATAGTTGTGAACAATGTTTGGATAAATTTGGTCGATGAGTTCGTTTTCAGCAGTGGCTATGTTGCAGAAATCACTGTTGAGTTTAATGGGGCCGATCGTCTGGTCAGTAGGATATATGCCTTCGCCCCATTGTAAAAGTTCTTGATCGAAATATTCTGTTGTTTCTCCTTTAGATAGTTCTACTCTCACATTTTTTTGTTATTCGCAGTATTTGTTTTTGTGGCCAGATTTGTGATTTTGTTAAAGGATGCACTAATCTCGTCTGCTGGTGTTGACTTGGCGATAACTCTAAGTGTTTGCTGAAAATCTACTGGGGGTATGAGTAGAGCTTCTCCCATCACTTCAGAGTTTCCCCGCAAGTCTTTTAACGTTCTGTCTATGGCTTCGAGTAATTTTTTTATGTGCCATTGTGCATTCGCCCAATAAGACAATTTTAGATTGCTTTAGAAATTCACCCCGTCCAGACGCTTTTGAGATTTTACATACTGGGAATTGCTCTTGGCTGTATTCAACGGTAGTTGTAGGGTGGAATGGGCAGTTCGTCCTCCTTCCATAAATGTAGCTGCAATGCTGGATAATGTCAGTGCAAGTGCGATGTGTTGTTTAGCGCGCATTTCCCCCAGCGATAGCTTTATTGTAAACGTTTTCCCGGTGCCACCTCGTACGTCGAAGTAAATAATTCCGCCATTGTGGTTGTCGATCCGGTCCATGATAACGTTGTAAATTTCCATTTGATTGTCACGGAGGAAAGGTTTGTTGTGAGCACCTTTTGATTGTCATTCAGGAATGGTTTCCTGCGAGCAATGTATTGATGTAGTAGTTGTTTTTTTTGTAATTTCGAAGTTTAGCTCACTGACAACATCTCTTCGTGGTGCTTACATCCCAAGTTGTACTAAGATCTGGTTGTTTACTGCTAAATATTTGTCTTCTAGGCGAATGAGTGTTTCATTGAAGGTTTCGTCGTTGAATTCGATGGTCACTTCAGGATGGGCTTGTCGGTTTGGTATATTATGTCATCACTCATATTTTCCAGCACTCCTATTCTCTTTGAAGGGTTCCCACAACTGTTTTTGATTCGATGGCTTACATGTTGTTAGAATTACGGCAAATAAGTGTCTCATGTGGCAGCTCAGATTGTCAATGAGGCGTCCTTGTAGTGTTAATTCCCAGTGGTTGTCGTTTTCCAGTAGTCCTAAGCGTTGGCTCTGCTTCTCTGTACGTCTGGTGTAGGTAACCGTCAACAGACTTGAGATTTGTGAAACTTGTAGGTTCCCGTATTTCGTGTAGCAACATCCGGAGATAGAAATATTCGGCGTTGTTCGTGTGCACGATGTATATTGTCGTAGTGCGCCTGTTTTCGTGATTCCTGGGTGGTCTTCTACTGGAATTTCTTGGTTTCGTCGTTGAAAGATTTTTATTGTTGGGTTCCACGTATAATAGGTAGGGACGTCGATATTTACTAATGTTTTCGCGAATGGATTCGTATGGTAAAAAGCTGTTAATGTTGCGTTCTGAGGTGGGTCGCTTGCAGTTTTTCTGGCGGTGTCTTTTGTGAAGTAAACTCTCTGTCCATTCTCCATATATACTACTATATATTGCACAGCTGGTTCGCGTTCGTGTAAGGGAAAACCGAAAATCCGCCATTCTGCTTCTTAGCTATTGATGTATCTCCCATTTGGTGTCATCCCATTTGTTAAATTTGGCTAGAGGCTCATATACGATCAGCTACTTGTTTGGATCTTGGCCATCGTCACCAGAGAACCTGGAAGGATGTCTCATGCGGTGGCACACAGGTGCTGTCATCGTAACGTCCTCTTTTTCTTCTGTCTCCGATAGACTGCGATCTGTTGAATATGACTCGAACTCGGGTTTCTCGCCACGTAAACGGCGGCACTGCCGTGGCCTGATAAGAGCCACTGTGTCGTAGATAACGTGCGCTATCACAAGTTCCAATACCCAGAGTCTCCACCAGAATAATGTCACTTAGAAGAAGGTTTAATTAGGTGAATGACGAACCCTAACTTCACTTAACGAAGGTTTATTCAGTACTTGCACATACAAGAACGCGGAGCGAACTGCCTCCGGCCAGAACGCATACGGTATATATACAGTTACAGAACATTCCAGTATAATGATAGATGTGTCCTTGGACTGAAAAAAACAATCGATTTCTTCTCTGTTAGTGTTGATCGAAGTCACACCGAAAAAAGTCATTTTGATGCACTCATTGTACGTTTTCATATTTTGAAGAACATGTTTTGATACTGGAGTTTCCCCGGTCATGTAATGTAAAAATTCTTGCGGAGGTGCTTCCTGTGATGGTAATAGAATTTTTCCATTCATGCAACAGAATCTTGGTGTTTCACTATTGAATTTTTTGCGTTGCAAAACTGGCACATATTATTCATTTTTCCGATTACAACGTGTTTGTGTTTGTTGTATTCTTTCGTTGGGTCGTAGTGGAATGCTTCATTTGTTAGGTTGCACTTTTTCCTTGTCAGCGTCTACGCTTCTCGTAGGTTTTATTATAAGGTTGTGTCGCACTTCTTCATTTTTTTCAATCTGTTCATTTCGTTGTTCTTCGGTTTTGGTTACTGCTTCTCACGGTGCTCATTCTCGTTCGTTGGGAACTTGAACGTGCTTCGCGCTCTTCGTCTGCTTCGTTATTTTTTATTTTTATTTTTTTTTTTATTTTTTTGCAGTTCCTTTGCAGTTCTTTTGGTTTTCACCGTTTTGCTTCAGAACTGGCAAGACCCCTCCTCTTTTAAATTTGGATATTGTCTAAAACATAAATCAAATCAACTTTTTGTTAACAAATAGACTCAGTACACTTTACACACTATTTTCGATTTATATTCAGTCACTGGATGACTTTGACTACTCACACGTCGCTATTGTTTTTATTCACTCACTGCACTACTTCCTCGGTTCCTCCCTTCGTCACTGACAAGAAAGTGGCATTCGAACCCACGACGGTTCTTCCTTTATATATACACCTACTAAGGGGTCGCCACGCGAATTCCAGAACATACCAAAAAGACTTCGAATGAACCACAATGTTCCATAACATTCCACAACAATCGAGAGCGTTCTGGAATGTTCTACAATGATCTGGGATGTTCCGGGATGTCGCAGAACATTTTGGAATCTTCCCTAATACTCCAGACTATTCCCGAACACTCCATAACATCCCGGTTCATTGTGGAACATTGCAGAATATTCTGGAAAGTTGTGTAATGCTCTCTAATACTCTCGATTGTTCTGAAATGTTCTCGAATACTCTAGGCTGCCCTGGTGTGAACTAAAAATTTCTAGAGGGTGAAACTTCCCACCCCTTATATCTTGAAAAGCACGCCCTTCACGTTAAAACAGCAACCTCCTTCTGGATCGGTCTATCAGACGGTATAACTCCCTTGATCGTATCGGGATTCGTTTCTGAGTTTTAACGGCACGCGCATTGTACGCTTACTTTATGTACTTTATAATATATATTAATTACAGCTGTCATTTCGACGTCCTTACTAAAGTTATTTCAAAGTGGGCGATGACAGAAGTCAAGTAGAAAGGGTAGAAATGTTAGGAAGTACTACATTCTCGACATAATCCTTAAACCTAGTAGTTTTTACCATAATATCAACAGGTGCAACAAAGTACGTTCTTTTATAGTTAATTTCTACGTTACTTTCTGCCTAACTGTACTGCAAGCACTTAAAAGAACGAGGTACGGACGCGTGTTTCATTTCTGAGAAGAAATTTTCAGGGTTTCAATCATTACTGACATAATTTCTCCAAAAACTGAACATTTTGGGTACTGTCAGTTGGGAAGATAAACGGAATCAAATTGCCAGATTTTAATTGTGTCCCATCTCAGTTTTTATGATACAGATATGAAACGTTTTGTAAATATTTGAGTAATATATGTTCTATGTAAAAAAAATTACGATTACAGTGTTTTGTCCGAATTTGTTCCTTATTTTAACGCTTATTTCTTCCAATCCCCCGAAACGACTTCGAATAGACGTTTTGAAACTGAAAGATTACTTCGACCTTACGTAATCCAATAAGTCAGTCGGATTTCCGTAACCTGTTTTCAGAAGGCTGGGCTTTTCCAAGCTGCATACGAAAAATGAAAAATATTCGATAGCGTAACGTACATAGTTTAACTAAACTACGATGCTACTCTAACGACATAATAACATTAATTATTTAAATCGCATTCTTCTATCTTGCAAATATGCCTTATCTCTCCTAAAGGTGTGTCAGTGATCTCTACCAAAATACTTTTTTTGATGTAGTTGTAGAGACCATATTTGATCTGGACTCATTTTATGTGGGACGGTCTATTTTGCAAAATTATCTGTCTGTGACGCGTATTGACCTTACTGTAGATTGCGTATTTTTTTTTTTTTTGCATTTTTACGTTTATACGTTTTAATATGCTGTTATTCGGTAGTAATAAACGCCAGATATTACGTTTTCTAACAAAGTTGTTTCTAGAGGTATTCTCTCCTACCTTTGGCATTGTTGTTGTGGTCTTCAGTCCTGAGACTGGTTTGATGTAGCTCTCCATGCTACTCTATCCTGTGCAAGCTTCTTCATCTCCCAGTACCTACTGCAACCTCCACGCTCCGATCCATAGAACGCCAGTTTCCTTTCTCCTGGTAACGACATCCTCTTGAGTAGTCCCCGCCCGGAGATCCGAATGAGGGACTATTTTACCTCCGGAATATTTTACCCAAGAGGACGCTATCATCATTTAATCATACAGTAAAGCTGCATGCTCTCGGGAAAAATTACGGCTGTAGTTTCCCCTTGCTTTCAGCCGTTCGCAGTACCAACACAGCAATGCCGTTTTGGTTATTGTTACAAGGCCAGATCAGTCAATCATCCAAACTGTTGCTCTTGCAACTACTGAAAAGGCTACTGCCCCTCTTCAGGAACCACCCGTTTGTCTGGCCTCTCAAAAGATACCCCTCCGTTGTGCTTGTACCTATGGTACGGCTATCTGTATCGCTGAGGCACGCAAGCCTCCCCACCAACGGCAAGGTCCGTGGTTCATGGGGGAGGGGGTTGGGGTGGGGGGGGGGGGAGGACCTTTGGCATACTAAATACTAAATACTTATCTCTATAAGTGTTTGATCGAGAATGAAACATTCCCAGTTATAGCTCGGTCCTATCTCTTGTTTTTTGGGTGTTTCTCGACAACGGATAAAAATTTTTCAAAACGGTAAGATTTCGCTTCTATATTTAAGAAATTTAGTGCGTTTATTTATTATTTTGATTTCGCCTCACACCGAAACTTACGTGCGTATTTTAGGTGCATAACTAGGGTAACTTTGAACCTCTGTACCTCGGAAATGGATAAATGTATCAGGAAAATTTGCCATATTGTTCTAGATTGGGATCTTAGTAATGCATAGTAAAAAATTTAGCCGTGTCCTCTGCATAGCCGTCTTCAAAACCCAAGAACCTTGTTTTTCGGGTTTTCTAAGGTACCCCCCAAGAATTAAATGGTGCCTCCACAAGCCGCTTAAGGCGCACCATAGACAACATCTAATGCAAAAGGAACCAATGGAGTTGAGCCATTTGCCTAAGCTGGAAGAAGTGTGGAATATTCAAACTTCGACACTGTGCGTAACAAAAGTTACATTAAGATGATCCTTCTGTTGGACAAACACGTGGTCAAAACTCTTGACCCTACCTGCATCTTCGAATCCTGCCTCAGGCATGGATGTGTGTGATGTCCTTAGGTTAGTTAGGTTTAAGTAGTTCTAAGTTCTAGGGGACTGATGACCTCAGAAGTTAAGTCCCATAGTGCTCAGAGCCATTTTTGAACCTACCTGCATCACCAATAGGACCCGAGGTTTGAGACTCGAAAACATCCACTTTTCAAGCGTGAAGTTTTGGAAGATGTCAGATACCGCATGCTGTCGTATACGCACTGTTTTCTTGCGGTGTTTCAATATTTTTGTCCAATCCCTGTACATGTAACTGTTGCCTTTGATCAGAGGATTTCTAAACTGAAACTGTATTTGTTATTGGCAAAGTATTACAAAAGTTATTGATCTACATTTATAGATGTTTTAATTAATTAAAAACGACGAACCTCGAAGAAATTATCCAAATGGATCGGAAATAGGTAGATGTCATTTACATGTACAGGCAACTAAATGATTACAGCTTTATAAAAACTGGTTGATTTATTCAAGAGAATGACCGTCACAAATTGAGAAAGTCAACAAACAGTTGATCCACGTCTGCCCGTTATGCAAGCAGTTATTCGGCTTCATTGATGGAGTTGCTGGTTGTCCTCCTGACGGATATCGTGCCAAATTCTGTCCAATTAATATGTTAGTTCGCGAAAACCCGAAGCCGGTTGGAGGACACTGCCCAAAATGCTCTAATAGTTCTCATTTGGGGGGAGATCCGGCGAATTGGCTGGCCAAGATAGGGTTTGGCAAGCACATAGACAAGCAGTAGGAACTCTCGCCCTATGTGGGCGGTCATTATGTAGCTGAAATGTAAGCCCAGAATAGGGGTTGGCATCACGGACAACAACGTCGTCGACGTACCGCTGTGCAGTAAGGGTGCCGCGGATGACAACCTAAGGGGTCCTCCTCTGAAACCAATTGGCACCCCAGACCATAACTCCTCTTTGTTGGGTGACAGTCAAGTTGGTATTCCACCACTGTCTGTGGTGTCTTTGGCCTGGAATCTTATTGAATGGAGTAGAATTGTCTTCAGTGATGAGTTCAGCTTCTAACTGAGCCGCGATGACCAGCGAAGACGTGTCTGGAGAGTTACCCGCCGCCCTCCAAAAGGCCTGACAACTAGAATGATGCTCTCGGGGGCCATTTCTTTTCACAGCAGGACCCCTTTGATTGTCATCCGTGGTATTCTTACACCACAACGGTAAGTCGACGACTTTCTAGCCCCATTTTATTGTCCTTCATGGCACGGCATCCTGGGCTTACATTTCAGCAAGATTATGCCCACCCACACACGGCTAGAGTTTCTGCTGCTTGCCAAACCCTACCTTGGCCAGAAAGGTTGGCGCATCTCTCCCCAATTCAGAAAATTCGGAGCATTACGGGTAGGGCCCTCAACAATCTCGGGATTTTTACGACCTAACGCGCCAGTTGGACAGAATTCGACACGATATCCCTCGGAAGATATCAACAACGCTATTGACCAATGCCAAGCCGAATAACTGCTTTCATAAGAGCGAGCGGTGGACCATCGAGTTATTAACTGCTCAATTTGTGAAGTTCTGTCTCCTGAATAAATCGTCCAACTTTCTTGCAACTGTAGTCTTTTGTGTGTCTGTACATGTACGTCACATCTACCGATACCCTCCCCATTCGGATAATTCCTTCGTGTTGCATCGTTCTTTTTTGTGTGTAATTGTAAGACCGTCTTTGAAGTCGAACTAGTTAAGAGGAAGGTATTTTGACTTCGTTCTTCGACTGAAAAACTTTCATTGCTTCAAAAGACTTTTCTAGAAAAGTTCCAAAGTAAGATGAGCAGCACTGTGATATCGGACTTCGCAGGATAAGTTCGGGGATGTTGTCCTTCACAGAACCTGCTATGTTTCTGCGATTAAGAGGTGGATCTGACTTCGAATACATTTAGTGACCTACAAACGTTGGACAAAAGTATTAAAACACCCCGTAAAATACTTATGTTAGACAAGCCTACAAGTTGCTCTGTTGTACTGGACCACTGACGGCACCTGTGCAGTGCCCTCGATACGTTGCAAGTGTCAGCCTTGGTCAGAACAGTGTTCTCTGCAGTTGAGACTGCGTTATGTCCCGGCCAACTCAATTCTAACGTGGGCAAATTGCTGGTGTTCGCGTGGTCGTTGCTACCATAACCAAGGTAGTCGAAGTATTTGTGTCTCAAGACGCGTCGTATCGAAGATTAATATCGCATACAGGAAAAGCGGAACAACGTCGTCCGCTAAATCACAATGAGGACGAAATGTGCGTTGAGTGATCGGGACAGAGGATAATTGAAGAGAATTGTGACGAAAAATAAGAGGACGACAGCTGCAAAAGCCACTGCAGAACATCGAGAAGGTGGCGCAGTGGTTAGCACACTGGACTATCATTCGGGAGGAGTACGGTTCAAACCCGCGTCCGTCTATCCTGATTTAGGTTTTCCGTGATTTCCTTGAATCGCTTGAGGCAAATGCCGGGATGGTTCCTTTCAGAGGGCACGGCCGACTTCCTTCCCTAACCCGATGGGAACGATGACATCGCCGTTTGGTCCCCTCCCGCGAATCAAGCAACCGACCACTGGATGTCGTTCTCGCGAACCCAGTCGGTACCAAAACAACACTAAGGGAGCTCCATAAACAGGAACTGCAGGGCGAGTTGAAATTTCAAACCCACTCATCCGTGATTGTGCCCGTAACAGGAAAACGTGATGCAGAAGCCATAAAACGTGTACTATGGAGCAATGGAAGAAAGTCATTTGGTTGGATGATTCTTGTTCCACACTGTTCCCAACTTGTGGCTGCGTTTAAGTCCCAAGAGTGACACATGGCGGGGGTTCGGTGATGATTTGGACTGCCGTATAGTGATGTTCTATGGGCCCCATGGCTGATCAGCAATGTCGCATTACTGACAAAGATTATTGACCATTTTGACCGATCAGGTCCATCCTATGATACGGTGTTTGTTGCCAAAGGCGATGCCGTGTTCCAAGGAGACAGGACCCCTGTTTACACAGCCCGCATCGTCCATGACTGGATTTGTGAGCGGGAGGATGAATTGTCGCATCTCCCCTGGCCACCAAAGTCACTAGATCTCAATATTTTGAGCCTTTGTGGTCCACTTTGCATCTATATCATCGTTATCTGAATCATTTGCAGGAAGAATGGTACAAGATACCCTTGAGAATCATAAACGACCTGTATTTATCGATTCCGTGGCGATTATAAGCTGTTCTGAAAGGCAATTGTATTCCTACACCGTATTAGGCATGTTAATATGTTGTATTTGTGGTGTTTCCGTATTTTGTCCACCACATTTACCAGCCTACATTCCACACCCATAGGTTGCTACCGTTTTGATTATCAGCTGCATCACTTTCCTGGGGCCAGCTTTTGGTTAAGAGTCGGTTATTCGCGTTCCTGGCTGTTCTGACTGCAAAACGCTGGTGCGACTGACTATTCTCTGACGCAGTGTGGATATAGCCATCTTGCGACTTGCGAATAGAAATCTGTGCAATACTACACCGCCCTGCTTAGGCATCACGTAATTTGCGAATAAACGTGAGCCTCGTGGCAGTCACGTTATATTACTATCATGCACAGCTTTATAACTTTATTGGAAACGGCATGACCTATCCAGACAATTTAAAATTAGGTTCCGTGCAAGTTACATTACCTCAGGAAGTGTGCAAGCAAAACTGTCGAAATTATCAGGGATAATAGATATATTCCCTGCGTAACTGCTTACAGCGTCTCTCACATGTTGTGAGCACATTATGTTTTCCACATTGAATCACTGGGCGCAAGAATTATGATCTTTGCCGCTTACGCACTTCGCATTTACTAATGTGAATCATGTACCCCGAAGTGTAAAGTGTATATGTCCTCATAACCCTTTTTTCAGAAAGAGAGTCCTAATAGCATTCTTCGCTTACTCGTTTGTACTGTGTCCTGTCATGCATACTCTTTCGAGGTAGACCAGTGCTTGCCAAATCTCTGAATACTGACTTTACTGCCTCAGTAACTGCAATAGGTAGGCTATTTCGATTATTATATTTTTCACCAGCTGTTAAACCTTTATTGTATTTGCGCCAGCTTTCAGAGCCCGCTAGGCACAGTGCGTGTTGAGATTCATCATTGTCAGACAGTGTATGAAAGTACAATTCCCATACAGTTTTCTTCATTACCCTTACACAATGAATATTTTGCATAATTGCTAAACCATAATAATCTTGGAGTTTCTTTATAGCTAGCACTGTCCCTCTATCCTTATCAACAATTGGTTTTGCACCATCACTAAGGCAAGTTTTCCCTTGCGATGACTTCTGTTTTTAAAGATGGACCCCCATTTTCCTCTGCACATGCACTACACACTCAAGTTTCTTTATTTCTACCACATCCCCACATGGTTTTCATGCCACAACTTCATTATAGGGTTTGCAGCCTACATCACCTTCTTTGAACTTTTTCGATGTACTCCGTCAGTCCGATCTGGTAAGGATCCCACACGGCGCAACAGTACTCTAAAAGAGGACGGACAAGCGTAGTGTAGGCAGTTTCCTTAGCAGATCTGTTACATTTTCTGAGAGCTGTGAAGAAGTTTCTTCGCTAACGCCACTTCCATGGCTCCACTTTTCTGGTGGCCTACGAAATTTGGAGTAGCAACATCGATCGCTTTGTTCCCGTCTACATCTACATCTACATGGATACTCTGCAACTCACATTTAAGTGCCTGGCAGAGGGTTCATCGAACCACCTTCACAATTCTCTATTATTCCAATCTCGTATAGTGCGCGGAAAGAACGAACACCTATACCTTTCCGTACGAGCTCTGATGTCCCTTATTTTATCGTGGTGATCGTTTCTCCCTATGTAGGTCGGTGTTATCAAAATATTTTCTCATTCGGAGGAGAAAGTTGGTGATTGGAATTTCGTGAGAAAATTCCGTCGCAATGAAAAACGTCTTTGTTTTAATTATGTTCAGCCTAAATCCTGTATCATTTCAGTGACACTCTCTCCTATATTTCAAGACAATACAAAACGTGCTGCCCTTCTTTGAACTTTTCCGATGTACTCCGTCAGTCCTATCTGGTAAAGATCCCACACGGCGCAACAGTACTCTAAAAGAGGACGGACAGGCGTAGTGTAGGCAGTTTCCTTAGCAGATCTGTTACATTTTCTAAGTGTCCTGTCAATAAGACGCAGTATTTGGTTAGCCTTCCACACAACATTTTCTATGAGTTACTTCCAATTTAAATTATTCGTAATTGTAATTCCTAGGTATTTAGTTGAATTTACAGCCTTTAGATTTGACTTATTTATCGTGTAACCGAAGTTTAACGGATTCCTTTTAGCACTCATATGGATGACCTCACACTTTTCGTTATTTAGGGTCAACTGCCAATTTTCGCACCATTCAGATATCGTTTCTAAATCGTTTTGCGGTTTGTTTTGATCTTCTGATGACTTTATTAGTCGATAAACGACAGCGTCACCTGCAAACAACCTAAGACGGCTGCTCAGATTGTCTCCCAAACCGTTTATATAGGTAAGGAACAGCAAAGGGCCTCTAACACTTCCTTGGAGAACTCCAGAATCACTTCTGTTTTACTCGATGACTTTCCGTCAATTACTATGAACTGTGATCTCTCCGACAGGAAATCACAAATCCAGTCACACAACTGAGACGATATTTCGTAAGTACGCAATTTCACTACAAGCCGCTTGTGTGGTACAGTGTCAAAAACCTTTCGGAAATCCAAAAATACGGAATCAATCTAAATCCCTTGTCAATAGCACTCAACACTTCATGCGAATAAAGAGCTACTTGTGTTTCACAAGAACGATGTTTTCTAAATCCATGTTGACTGTTCGTCAATAGACAGTTTTCTTCGAGCTAATTCATAGTGTTCGAACACAATATATTTTCCAAAACCCTGCTGCATATTGACGTTAATGATATGGGCCTGTGATTAAGTGGATTACTCCTACCTTTCTTGAACATTGGCGTGACCTGTGCAACTTTCCAGTCTTATGCGTACGGATCTTTCGTCGAGTGAATGGTTGTATATGATTGTCCACACTTGTAGCTGTGACGACACAATTTTTTGGAGGTTTGACCTCGCTTTTGCCAAGTGCCACCAGATGCTGCACTTTCATCCCTTTCACTGTCATAGTCTATATTTTCTAGCACTGCTTTCTTCATTGCAACTTTGATACATTCATTGGCAACATCTTCAGCTGCAGATCATAATACATGATTGTAATTGCTAAATTTTGATAGGGGAGGAGGCAGGTTCATTACCATAGGTAGCAATTCTCAGCTGCCTTTGTCTTTCGAATGGAGTGTAGGTCATATATGAGTCAAAAATTGGAATTGTACAATTTTCTGTTATTATCAGTTATCCTATGACACGAAGAAAAATATAACTATATTTACAATATTTACAAATTAACTGTAGCTTTTCCTGTATGTTCGTTTATTTCTATTTTCATACCTTCGCTCTTATATTGTCTGCAAAAAACAGGAAGGAAGACAGCAGTTAGTTGCAACCCAATCTATACTTTACTGCAGAGCTAGATTTCAGTTACAGAAAAGTTATCATCAGTGCATTTGAAATGAGTCATGTAGACTCAAAAGGTTTATAACTGCACATATTGTAACACGACCTTTGTTTGTGCATAGCTTAATTCAGTTGTTTGCCCAATACCTGGTACTACAATACAATGAATACAATAGAAATATCAATTATTTCATATTCTTAATGGCTCTTAGTTAAAGTATTTCAGTTATTCTTTAAGTCGTTCAGTTTCTTTTGGCAAGAATTTTCTTTGGGGGTAGCATGGGCTAATGAGGTTAAGAGACACTGATGAAACAACAGATGATAAATTTGTCTCTACATTGTTTTTAAACCTTTTTCTCCAATCAACAAGGCGATTTAATACTCTATAATTTTGCCCAGTCAATATGTGATAATAATTCTACTGCTGTTAGCCAAACTAATCACTTCCTCACAGTAATAATAACACGTTATCACCAGAAACCATGTCTATGAACACAAGTACGCAAAATGAGAGAAACAAGAGAATGCAGAAGCCTATAAAGTTGAGCGATACCAGGCTAGCCAACACGAAAAATATCCTCCTTCAACTTCACATTTTGTACGAGTAGTGTCAAATCTGAAAGGCCTCGCTAGAAGAAAATTTCTCAATTTGAGAGCTAAGGCTGCGGCAAACACTTGCACTTGCACAAGCAAATATTTTAATAATAAAATTAAATACCTCTATTGGCTCTATAAACGAGATTTAAACACAATTTCAAACTTAAAATTCTACTAATTCAGAACAAAATAATAATGATAATGAAATACAATAATAACAATAATATGGCTGAGATGCCCTTCTGTTCCCCTTATGAATTAATATCGTACGTTTCTGATGTGACCGCAGGACAGTTATGCAGAAAGTGAAATGATTATGACTATAAGTCCGTAATTATTAATTAAATTAAATTAAATTATGGGGGGGGGGCAAATTTTACGTGAAAGGTATCACTCATATTATTGTTACCTTAGATCACCACCTCAACCGAATGGTTAGCACTCCTACCTTCCATTCGGAATAACTCGGATTCGATACCTGCTGTTTCCTCAGATTTTTTCTGAGTTAGAGGTGGGGGGGGGGGCGGTGATATGGGGACCACTTATACCTAATGAGCCCAAATGAGGCGCTGACGTCATTAGGTTTCATCTACTGGCAACAACGGTTGGAGGGATTGACGACATGCTGATCGCAAGTCCCACGATCATGGGTGGCTCCTCATATTGCCTTGTAGGCAACAGTCAGGACACTCCTCAGGCCTAATCCATGAATGGTGTTTATTATTATTATTATCGTGTAGCATAACAAACATGTACATGCACAATGAATTAATAAGATGAAAAATTTGTTCATATGTGCGTCCACAGCCTCGAAAAATTTTGTGAAAGAAAACATTATCCATAGTCCGCAGTACAGTTATATCCTTTATTCATTGTGCGATTGGTCGATTTCAACAGTGAGTCATTTTCAAGCATTTATACGTAAGCCTTATGCAACATGTGTAGCACGCAATTGAACAGTCGTTCCACATGTGAAGCCATACGCGAAATAATTCATCTACATTATAATCTAAGAACGAAAGCACCGTCCTTAGATTATAATGTAGGTGGATTATTTCGCGTATGGCTTCACATGTGGAATGATTTTCGAGTGTATGCTACATCAAGTACGACATACTGCATAAGGCGTTTGCATAAGTGCTCAAACATGACTTATCGTCGAAACTGGCCAATAGCACAACTAATAAAAGATATAACTGCACAGCCTACTGCGGACAATGTTTTCTCGGACAAAATTTACGAGTTAATGTTTACATTTGACAACCAGATCGCATCAGTCCGTGTTACTCCATGCAAGGCTTTCAGATCACACTTAAAAGCAGGTCGTGTCCCATTATGCGTTATTGTCTGTTCCTCCGCAGCACCGTTACACAACCTTACAACCTTCGTCGTTGGATTTTGAATTAGGTCAGCTTACTGAGATACAAGTTAATTCATGCGTTCTTGTTACTTCCGTGTGATATCCCTATGATCGACCCGAGGTGGCTTGCGTGTCTTCAGGTGAATAGCTGGTGGATTCTGCAAAGCGTTATTCATAGATGAATTGTTACACCACTCTACCTGCTCAAGAACATCTTCCCAGCTTTTCTCCTGGGATCCGTAGGAGCAATCTACATCTACATCTACATCCATACTCCGCAAGCCACCTGACGGTGTTTGTCGGAGGGTACCTTGAGTACCTCTATCGGTTCTCCCTTCTATTCCAGTCTCTTACTGTTCGTGGAAAAAATGGTGGCGGTATGCCTCTGTGTGGGCTCTAATCTCTCTGATTTTATCCTTATGGTCTCTTCGCAAGATATACGTAGGAGGGAGCAATATACTGCTTGACTCCTCGGTGAAGGTATGTTCTCGAAACTTCAACAAAAGCCCGTACTGAGCAACTGAGCGTCTCTCCTGCAGAGTCTTCCACTGGAGTTTATCTATCATCTCCGGAAAGCTTTCGCGATTGCTAAATGATCCGGTAACGAAGCGCGCTGCTCTCCGTTGGATCTTCTCTATCTCATCTATCAACCCTATCTGGTACGGATCCCACACTGCTGAGCAGTATTCAAGCAGTGGGCGAACAACCGTACTGTAACCTCCTTCCTTTGTTTTCGGATTGCATTTCCTTAGGATTCTTCCAATGAATCACAATCTGGCATCTGCTTTACCGACGATCAACATCATAGGATCATTCCATTTTAAATCACTCCTAATGCGTACTCCCAGATAATTTATGGAATTAACTGCCTCCAGTTGCTGACCTGCTATATTGTAGCTAAATGATAAGGGATCTTTCTATGTATTCGCAGCACATTACACTTGTCTACATTGAGATTCAATTGCCATTCCCTGCACCATGCGTCAATTCGCTGCAGATCCTCCTGCATTTCAGTACAATTTTCCATTGTTTCAACCTCTCGATATACCAAGGCATCATCCGCAAAAAGCCTCAGTGAACTTCCGATGTCATCCACAAGGTCATTTATGTATATTGTGAATAGCAACGGTCCTACGACACTCCCCTGTGGCACACCTGAAATCACTCTTACTTCGGAAGACTTCTCTCCATTGAAAATGACATGCTGCGTTCTATTATCTAGGAACTCTTCAATCCAATCACACAATTGGTCTGATAGTCCATATGCTCTTACTTTGTTCATTAAACGACTGTGGGGAACTGTATCGAACGCCTTGCGGAAGTCAAGAAGCACGGCATGTACCTGGAAACCCGTGTCTATGGCCCTCTGAGTCTCGTGGACGAATGGCGCGAGCTGGGTTTCACACGATCGTCTTTTTCGAAACCCATGCTGATTCCTACAGAGTAGATTTCTAGTCTCCAGAAAAGTCATTGTAATCGAGCATAATATGTGTTCCAAAATTCTAGAACTGATAGACGTTAGAGACATAGGTCTATAGTCCTGCACATCTGTTCGACGTCCCTTCTTGAAAACGGGGATGATCTGTGCCCTTTTCCAATCATTTGGAACGCTACGCTCTTCTAGAGACCTACGGTACAACGCTGCAAGAAGGGGGGAAAGTTCCTTCGCGTACTCTGTGTAAAATCGAACTGGTATCCCATCAGGTCCAGCGCCCTTTCCTCTTTTGAGCGATTTTAATTGTTTCTCTATCCTTCTGTCGTCTATGTCGACATCTATCATTTTGTCATCTGTGCGACAATCTAGAGAAGGAACTACAGTGCAGTCTTCCTCTGTGAATCAGCTTTGGAAAAAGACATTTAGTGTTTCGGCCTTTAGTCTGTCATCCTCTGTTTCAGTACCATTTTGGCCACAGAATGTCTGGACATTTTGTTTTGATCCACCTACCGCTTTGACATAAGACCAAAATTTCTTAGGATTTTCTGCCAAGTCAGTTCACAGAACTTTACTTTCGAATTCATTGGACGCCTCTTGCATAGCCCTCCGCACACTACATTTCGCTTCGCGTAATCTTTGTTTGTCTGCAAGGCTTTGGCTATGTTTATGTTTGCTGTGAAGTTCCCTTTGCTTCCGCAGCAGTTTTCTAACTCGGTTGTTGTACCACGGAGGCTCTTTTCCATCTCTTACGATCTTTCTTGGCACATGATGGATATAACAGACAGCAATGCTCCTCATAGCCTCATTCAGACGTACATCTTTCTTAGTTGTACGTGCGTTGTTTTCCAGTGAAGCAGTGTATAACGTATCTGCATTTGCTCCCCTTCTGTTGTGGAGTAGACTTACACTTAAGAAAAAAGTAAAGTGGTTCGTGCAGTGCAGCTTAAATGGCAGTGTCCCGTCGAGGGGAAACCTAGATAAATAGCTACGGTAAGCTTCGACCCATCAAATAAGACGTGCTGCTTCATGTGTGGCTCTTTATTACGGAGATAAAACCCTGTTGTCTGTGTTTTAGTTAGGTATGGTTGGAGTTCCCATTTCCTGAAGTACTCGTTCAGTGTGGTGAGGTCACGTGAGAACGTACTTTCGCAATGCTTGATATCTTTATTCCGACATATTAATAACAGATGATTTGCATAGGGAATTTTGTCTGCTATAGAAGCTGAAATTTCGTGGACGTACAAATTAAACAGAATGGGAGATGCGACTGATCCTTGAGATAGAGCGTTGTAGGATTCCCCATCGGCTGGCTTTTCTATTTGGAAAAACAGTAAACCCACGATCAAAGAGCATTTTTTTGTGTAATCTTGCTAGCTTGTGACACGGAATTACATCAACAAACTTGAGCATCGACCCTTGTCTCCGTACTGTACAGTTAGCTGCCGTCAGATCGACGAATGCTGCAGCCGATTTGAAGCCTTTCTTAAATCTAGTTTCAACAAATGTGATTGTTAGCATTTGATCGCAACAACTCCGATTTTGGGGAACATGGAATAAGCCTCCCCGAAGATTGTGGGAACTCGTGCAACGGTGTAATACCGTAATACCGGCTAATTCTTACGAATAAGTGCCGATAACACCGCAACAGAGGATACGCAACGAAACAAGTGCAAGTAATCCTTCCCAGAACAAATCAGGCACACAATACAATTAAATAAACAGTTGTTGCAGGTGCGATGCTGAACAATGACAGGTATCAAAATGGCTAAGTCGTTTTTCATAAAGAGACTTTAAGTATAGAGCGACGTCGCTACGTAAATTGGCATAGTACCTGGTCAAGACATGCCAGGCGGAACTATTTCTGTTTGAGAACAAGAAACACAGCGAGTTGCTGAATTGGAGCATTTCTCAAGACAAAACGCAGTTACATTAATTAAAAATTGGAGGCTAATGGACAAAATTCTCTTAGAAAGAAACCCTCATTGGCAGTAATGAGACAAATAGTTGTACAGCATATTAGATCGTCATATAATAGGCACTGTGTAAGCATCTTGTGTCTAAGTTCAGAAGCAAATATCTAGTTTTATTCGAACGACCAGCAGCCATCACTTAAGTCAACTGCAAATTAACTGCAAGTTCTCGGCGTCCTTCTGGAAATCCCAGATGACGGAGTCCGCAGTGCAACACCTGTGAACACGGTTTAATTTGCGCCACAAGACAGGCAACGTGAGCGGCTGTAAAAAGCATTACTGGTTCAGTACCCGGAAAGAGCTAGTCCTGTAACGGAATTATGTCCGCCTTCCATACGGACTAATGTTATTTGTAGAGGCATTCGGTCGATACAGGTACACTGCTTCACAAATGCTAAGGAATAGCTGACACTGGCTAACGCGGATCTGCCAACTGCTACGGAACAACCGACAAATGTTCCGGAACAACCGAGCAACGATAGTAAAAGGGAGTATAGAGGGCTGGACGTGTTAACTGCAGCGAAGCCTATGCATGAACGCTCTGTATGCATTCGACAGTTCAAGTAGTACGATGTTGGGTGGAAGTGGTTGTGGGACTGATTAGTTCGGCATTCCGTGAGGTACGGCACATGTCTGCAAGACATCATTTGGGTGCTTAAGATCGTGGACGAGCAACTGGACGGCTCGAAGATGGTCAAAGTGTCACTACTGTGACCACAGTAATGGGTGTGTCTTAAAGCGTCATCTCTCAATTAAAACAGGCCGCTGAATGTGGAAATGCTACCCAAAAGCATGCTGGCGTTCGTAAAGGGACCACCACACTGCAAGACGATCGATACGTAGCCATAGTGGCGAAGAGGAACAGACTTCTTACTCCTGGGCAGATCGCTGCAGACCTTGCAACCGCTACCGGTACACGTGTCTCTCTCAGAACCATTTCGAGGCGATTAAATCAGGCTGCTCCCACTTCATCCACGCCATCGTCAAGAAAGAATTCGTTGGTATAGGGAGCATGTTGTTGGTGTCAGCAACGGAGGTCCAGAATGATGTTCTCTGGATAATTCTGCTTCACTGTGGCCAGTTAGTGCAGAAAGAAAGGGGAAATGTTGCACACCACAGAATGTTCATCAACGTCATATGTATGTCCAGGCGTTATGGTGTGGGCAGGCATTAAGCACAGTGACCGAACGCTGCTGCTTATCTTTGCAAGAGGTACCATCACAGCACAGCGGTATTGCAGGGAGATTGTTCTGGAGCGTGTCCGTCTGCTTATGGGTGCGGTAGGTCACGCCCTTCTGTTCATCGAAGACAGTGCCCTCCTAAACAGGACCTCTGAGACATCAGGCACACTGGAAGTTGAAGACATTGAGAGTATGGAATGGCCTGTGTACTTCCTAGCCCTAAGTCCTGTAGATCACTCCTGGAATGCTCTTGGCAGGCGTGTTTCTCAACGAACACTCCTCCCCCGAAACGTGTAAGAGCTGGAAACTACGATGAGAAAGCAGTGAGACAATATCCCCCATGCACTCCTCTACAGTTGGTAGCCAGCATGACTAACAAGTGCAAAATGCGCGTTAGTGCCCAACAAGGACATATTCCTTCCTGAGAGTCCGATGTCGACCGTTATGTTGGGAGTCTCGCCTGTGTCAAACACGAATATTGTTTGTGCCTATTATCCTGCTTTCCCATGTGGTGAAATCTGTACCTCTACTACGTATGTACTGCATTGCATGTCGTCCATCATTGCCTGTAATTATACCTGCCCAACAATGTCTGTTTCGCAGCAGCTTCAAGCAGTGTATTATTTATCAGGTGTGATGAAATTCATGTTTTCTTCACAATAAAGCAGATCACGCGGGATACTAGAGTTACAATCTCAAAAATCATGTAGCGAGATCATTCCAGGATTCGTTTGTTGATATCATTAAAATAATCAGAATTATTAAGTAGAAGATAAATGAATAATTAACAAAAAATGGTTCTATTATGACGTCTAAAATTGATGTTAGACACTAGCGAATTATGATGAATAATGTTTATTCAAGTTGTTGTTGTTGTGGTCTTCAGTCCTGAGACTGGTTTGATGCAGCTCTCCATGCTACTCTATCCTGTGCAAGCTTCTTCATCTCCCAGTGCTTACTGCAAACTGCGTCCTTCTGAATCTGCTTAGTGTATTCATCTCTTGGTCTCCCTCTACGATTTTTACCCTCCACACTGCCCTCCAATGCTAACTTTGTGATCCCTTGATGCCTCAGAACATGTGCTACAAACCGGTCCCTTCTTCTTGTCAAATTGTGCCACAAACTCCTCTTCTCCCCAATTCTATTCAATACTTCCTCATTAGTTATGTGGTCTACCCATTTAATCCTCAGCATTCTTCTGTAGCACCACATCTCGAAAGCTTCTATTCTCTTCTGGTCTAAACTATTTATCGTCCACGTTTCACTTCCATACATGGCTACACCCCATACAAATACTTTCAGAAACGACTTCCTGACACTTAAATCTATACTCGATGTTAACAAATTTCTCTTCTTCAGAAACGCTTACCTTGCCATTGTCAGTCTACATTTTATATCATATCTACTTCGACCATCATCAGTTATTTTGCTCCCCAAATAGCAAAACTCCATTACTACTTTAAGTGTCTCATTTCCTAATCTAATTCCCTCAGCATCACCCGACTTAATTAGACTACATTCCATCATCCTCGTTTTGCTTTTGTTGATGTTCATCTTATATTCTCCTTTCAAGACACTGTCCATTCCATTCAACTGCTCTTCCAAGTCCTTTGCTGTCTCTGACAGAATTACAGTGTCATCGGCGAACCTCAAAGTTTTTATTTCTTCTCCATGGACTTTAATACCTACTACGAATTTTTCTTTTGTTTCCTTTACTGCTTGCACAATATAGAGATTGAATAACATCGGGCCGGCCAGTGTGGCCGTGCGGTTCTAGGCGCTTCAGTCTGGAACCGCGTGTCCGCTACGGTCGCAGGTTCGAATCCTGCCTCGGGCATGGATGTGTGTGATGTCCTTAGGTTAGTTAGGTTTAAGTAGTTCTAAGTTCTAGGGGATTGATGACCTCAGAAGTTAAATCCCAAAGTGCTCAGAGCCATTTGAACCATTTTTGAATAACATTGGGGAGATGCTACAACCCTGTCTCACTCCCTTCCCAACCACTGCTTCCCTTTCATGTCCCTCGACTCTTATAACTGCCATCTGGTTTCTGTAAAAATTGTAAATAGCTTTTCAATCCCTGTATTTTACCCCTGCCACCTTTAGAATTTGAAAGAGAGTATTCCAATCAACATTGTCAAAAGCTTTCTCTGAGTCTATAAATGCTAGAAACGTAGGTTTGCCTTTCCTTAATCTTTCTTCTAAGATAAGTCGTAAGGTCAGTATTGCCTCACGTGTTCCAATATTTCTACGGAATCCAGCCTGATCTTCCCCGAGGTCGGCTTCTACTAGTTTTTCCATTCGTCTGTAAAGAATTCGTGTTAGTATTTTGCAGCTGTGGCTTATTAAACTGATTGTTCGGTAATTTTCACATCTGTCAACACCTGCTTTCTTTGGGATTGGAATTATTATATTTTTTTTGAAGTCTGAGGGTATTTCGCCTGTCTCATACATCTTGCTCACCTGATGGTAGAGTTGTCAGGACTGGCTCTCCCAAGGCTGTCAGTAGTTCTAACGGAATGTTGTCTACTCCCGGGGCCTTGTTTCGACTCAGGTCTTTCAGTACTCTGTCAAACTCTTCATGCAGTATCATATCTCCCATTTCGTCTTCATCTACAGTCTCTTCCATTTCCAGAATATTGTCCTCAAGTACGTCGCCCTTTAATAGTCACCCATGACTTAAATTTTCGTCTCCCTTCACTACATGAATAATTTCTTTTTATCTCATCATACATTTCATCAATTTCTTCATAATCTGCAGAGCTAGTTGGCATATAAACTTGTACTATTGTAGTAGGTGTGGGCTTCGTGTCTATCTTGGCCACTATAATACGCTCACTATGCGGTTTGTAGTAGCTTACCCGCACTCCTATTTTTTTTATTCATTATGAAACCTACTCCTGCATTACCCCTATTTGATTTTGTATTTATAACCCTGTAATCACCTGACCAGAAGTCTTGTTCCTCCTGCCACCGAACTTCACTAATTCCCACTATATCTAACTTTAACCTATCCGTTTCCCTTTTTAAGTTTTCTAACCTACCTGCCCGATTAAGGGATCTGACATTCCACGCTCCGATCCGCAGAACGCCAGTTTTCTTTGTCCTGATAACAACGTCCTCTTGAGTAGTCCCCGCCCGGAGATCCGAAGGGGGGACTATTTTACCTCCGGAATATTTTACCCAAGAGGACGCCATCATCATTTAACCATACAGTAAAGCAGCATGCCCTCGGGAAAAATTACGGCTGTAGTTTCCCCTTGCTTTCAGCCGTTCGCAGTACCAGCACAGCAAGGCTGTTTTGGTTAGGGTTACAGGACCAGATCAGTCAATCATCCAGGCTGTTGCCCCTGCAACTACTGAAAAGGCTGCTGTCCCTCTTCAGGAACCACACGTTTGTCTGGCCTCTCAACAGATACCCCTCCGTTGTGGTTGAACCTACGGTACGGCCATCTGTATCGCTGAGGCACGCAAGCCTCCCCACCAACGGCAAGGTCCATGGTTCATGGGGGGGTTATTCAAGTTAGTCATCTCAAATCAATGGAGAGTGGTCCTACGACTAACAATAATGATACTGACCGAAAGATAACTTTATAAAAACGCAATGAATGGTAGCAGAATGTTCAAACTGAATAGCGCAAAAAAGTAAGTCCGTTTCGTGGTCACAACACACGAAATATTCTCCAGCTCAAAATAATTCAGATTTCATCGTGATGGTTTATCCATTAACACACGAAAGATAAAGTGTAGGAACTCTCAATTCCGTAATGCAAGGAGAAAAGTTAAAGTGCTGCACTGTAGTACATTCAGATCTCACGAAAGCTAAAGTCCCTTCAAAAGTTATTCTATCGGCTCTTCACCTCTCAGAATCTATCACCTACACGACCAACCATCATACATAGGAAGGTCAGCCTTCGGCCAGAACTCGACATAAAGTATCTCGAATTCAGAAGCGTCCATTTGAGTCCAGTAGTGTTCTACCGTCGCTTACTTCTTCTCTGGCCGAAGGCCATCCCCACCAAACATACATTGTCATGTTCTACAGACAACTTTCCGCAGTAAACTAATATATTACAATTTTTGAATAAGAGAACGTTATAAACATTCACATTCAGTCCATTCACAATAAATATAAACAATAATTTGTCCACGATAACGTTGGAAGCTGAAGAAGTGAATTAAAAATTGTGCTGTGGCCGAGACTCGAACCCGAGTCTTCTTGCTTGCTAGTTAGCTATGGTTATCATTACACCACCACAGCATTATAGTTAACACAGCTGCATAAACTACCCAAATCAAATACCCTCCCCAACACAAACTCCAATTCACAACTCCCCTTATATCGTCACTGTTACCAGGGCTCTCCGACAATGGACTAGCATCCAATAATTTGTTCATAAATAAATAAACTAGCGTCCTTGCACATGCTTATCCACATTAAATGACAATGATATGCTGTTAAATATAGTTTAAACAGTTACTTATGTCTGCTTGACAGAAGTGTCTTTTGACACTCTCTTCGATGATGGTGCCAGATAATTCATGTGACTGACCACTTTTAAACTACCATAGTTTCTAGTATCGACTGTAATCACATTTAAACAAAGTTGTTGGGAAACAGAATCGTTTTCCTTAAGTAACTACAGAAGTATGACAAGATCTGAGATATTAATGCTGCATTCAGTTGCTTTAATATTGTGGGATACGATGTTCTGTGAAACATTTGCTTAATGAAAAGATATAAAAAAGTAATAAATCAATAAATAAATTAGATACAAGTATATAGCTTTCAGAGATGATAGCTACAGCGCAATCCTATCATTTGAAACAATGTTTTTTTGAAATAGCATGAAGTTGCTAGTTTTAAGGTTTGTTATGAAACTATTCAGTCACTGTAAAATTTCAACTATTGTATTTTTTAAGATATTGAGAATATTGTTGTTTCACAGGGTTAAACTCATGTTTCTGAGATAGCAGATGTATTCACATTTGCGTCATTATAGAACTGTGATATGTTATTGAATATCTATGACTTGCAAGTAACCATATTTCAGAGTGCCTTAAACTCCGCCAGTTCTGGTTCATCTCCTGCACTCTGGCTATGTGAGGAACCACCATCCAAATCCTCCCTGCTCTGGGGTTTACGTGTTTCCGGATACACACTGACCGCCTTGTGCCTGGGCAGATCCCACTGGCTAGCGGTCACCCACATAAACAGATTCATCTTACCTCATATCATCTCTTTGCGGCCGAATAACTAGCCTATATACGTGTAACACTACAGCATTTAGCTCTGAGGATGGAAAACACTGTTGACTATAGCCTCCTTGTACAAGCGAGACAAAAATCGTAGCGTCTGAATTAGTCTGTGTGTTCATAAGGTTGGGCACCAACATTCGCAGACACACCATTTCATTTTGATGATACAGGGTAGCAGCTCATTTGAATTTTGCAGCATACACGTGTCCCGCGTCCCTGACCGACAGCTAACAGCTGCCCATATCTATGTGATATGAGTATACAGTGTATTACTAGAGTTGGTGAAACCAGCATTATTTTTGCTTCTCTCTGTTCCATTCACTGTTGGAAGAAATAAGTGACTGAACGGTTCTTTATCTGTCCAAATTATTTTCATCCCATCACTGTACAGTAGAATTTAAAAACCCTAATACTAAAAAATAATGTTAGTGGCAAATTGTTTGTTTTTCGTAAAGGAGAGTTAACTGAACAGGCTGTATTCCACGACAAAGACTATGTTATAATCTGTCAATAAAATACTTCTTTCATCATAATCTTGTGAATTAGCCAAGACATTTTTAGAATCAGATAATGAGAATATACGCAGCTTGACAATTGCTAAGGCACAGAGGCAGATAGGAATAATCACAGGCAATGATAGACTACTTGAAATACAGTACACATGTAATAGTGGTGGAGTGGTATATTTATAACGAAAAATGGTACAGATTCATCACATGGGACAGCAGGATGTCAGATAGCTTCATGAGTTTCGTATAACTTATGTGATAAAAAGAAGTGGGCATGAGTTACACCCAACACATTCTGAAACTGAAGAAATCCGTCACGGTAAACTACATTAGTATTTTCAGTCTCATAATATATCTAACATCCTTTTGATCACCTTTCATTAATGATAATCAACTTGCAATGCCGCAATATGCCAATTCTTGTCCAGTCTCTGTTTGATACGAGTTTAAGACCAAAATCTGAATTTTGCTCTTTATGAAACGTCTAACCAAATATTTGAAAATCAGACAATCAAAGCAAGTGAAATGTTAAATTTTTAAAAGGCTCAGTAGTACTGTACCTGTTACATAATATCGAAATATATAACTATAATGTATTCAAACAAGACGTATAAATGATGCTGTCACTGAAATTAATAATAGATCACATCCTGAAATGAAAAAACTTATACCATAAACGTAATTAAATGTCTTTTCACACTTATGACTACAGTTGTAACTGATATAAATACGTAGAAACTAGTTCACAATATTTTTAGTGAATTGAAGCTTAAAAGACAGTATTTTCAGAATCCGGCAGCGTTTTGTAAGAATTACATTTGGCATTAATCATACGACGTCGTACAGAGACCTTTTTAAGATTTTTATTATTTTCGCAACTATCTCACAGCATACAGGGTGAACCAGAACTCTACTGGCAAACTTTCAGAGATAATATGGACCAAAACAAGAAGAAAATCTCGAGTTAATATGAAAAACAGATCTCAATGGCTATGAGCCCTCGTTCATCTTCGCTATGGTGAAACATACCTCTTCTACTGAACAAGTGCTCATACCTCTTAAGGTATGCGATTTAGAAACAATGATACTAGACATTTTTCCTGTTTTCGTCCATACTATCATCTGTGAAAGTTTGTCGATGGTGTTCTGGTTCATCCAATACCTACTCGTTAACGTCATTTATCGTTCAGTTCATGTAGTTTAATGTACTTTACCACAAAAAAATGTTATACGAGCCAACCGTTGATTTGGATTGCGAACGCGGAACCTAAATAACACAAAGCTGGCTCTTCGAATTGAAGACGATACCTTTGCCCAAGCGAGTGAGAATGTACAAACATAGTTTGCAGGAAAGTATGTGGTTTGGTACGAGTTTTAAACTGATGACGTATCATAAGATCATCGATAGAGGCATTAGTAATTCTAAACATGAGCGATTGTGGATGACGTTCGTGGGATGAAGAAATTTTTGTGCAGCGGTAGTGCTGAGTAAACCGAGGACGACAACTTCCAGCTAGGTGGCCACCGCTGAGCGGCGTGAGCTCCTCTCGCCAGCGACCGAAAGGAAAGCATCGCCGGCGTACATAATGGAAACCAGCCAAGTCTTCCATCTGACGCATTCGCTGTGTTGTTAAGTCGTTCATCGTTCTCTTATAAACATACAAAAAATACAAATAAAATATGTGGAAACCAGCGTAACTTTTTATCTGCTTTAAGGGAAATACCCTATGAAAGGTAACAAACTGGACGAGATATCGTAGTTGCGTCGTATCTGGAGCGGAAAATTACACGTCTGCCTGAGCTGGGGTAACATATACACATAACAACACAGCTAATTACACTGTGAAACATAGCAGTTCGATAAAGTTGTCAAACACATTATTATTCTTGTAGTCAGTAACGTTACAGTCCTTTCAATATACCGACCGAATAAACGGGTTAACTAAGCGTACTTGACTTCCTTGTTTCCTAATTTCGTACTTTTACACTATGCTCCAAAACAGGAAAACGAATGTTGTAACACTGGGAAGGAAAGAAAAATGAAAAAAAGAAGCCGGCCGACGTGAACGGCCTAGAGAGATTCGCTGAGGACATGTTTCTCCTAAGTTGCCGACCTGTTGCAACGTACGGATGTGGCCTGTGGCAGCAAAATTAAGAAAGCGAGACTAATCCTCAGATAATTAATTTGTTGCTTTCCAACCAACGAAGGGGCAAGCCTACAAACATACAGTAATTTAAAGGCCAAACTACAAATCTTAAGATTTGGTTGTGCACTGTCACACTGTGACCTAAAGAAATCTTTTTTAATCATAAATGCTAGGCTAAGGAACACTCAATGAATAAATTTAAGAACACAAACGTGAAATATAAAATAATAGGAATAGTCGCTTAGGACAAGGTCGTACCCTGAGAACGTTGCAATATTGAATCTCGCTTTATTTAGCTCAAGAAACAAGTTATATTGAATGATGGCCTTACAGGGGATAGTACTTACACACTGAAATAACTCTGATACGAAACAGTAGCGCAGTTAAAAGCAAGCAGAGTTTTCCCAGACAACATTTAACAGGTGCCAGTGGCACTGTACAGTGCTCCAGTACATTAATATGAACAAATTTCCCACATTTACTAAGTCATTCAAGTCTGTCTGAATACCATTTCACCTACAACAACGTTTAGTGGCAAACTCACATCAATTCACAATGAACACACATTACTGAGTCGCAGAGTGATGCACCGAAATGACTATGTCCCATCTAACTGCTCCTCATGCTAATACTTTAATACACACGAAGCTCAGATGTACGGGCTATTACAACTTTACCCGACCAACATCGGTAACCAAAAGACCACGATACATGCTCTGTCTGCTCCCTCCTCAACTATATAGTGTTAATAACCTCGCTAGCAAAATTATTATTGCATATTAGGGCATGATGATAACTATTACTTTTGGGACCGTCTAATCACAACTGAATCAAACAATTTTCGTGCCACATGCGTTTCGCCTTTATTCTGTGCAAGACTTGTTCAGTGACCTGGAATAGCTGAATATTTTTGTTTAGACCATACGGTTTCTATTTAGAACGTTGTATACACAGTTTATAAACAGTTATGGTACTTTTTGGTTTTCTATGATGTAGTGATAATTTAAAGTTTTACTTACAGATTTCGTGGACGTCGATCTACATGCTTTCTTGTTCCTATGTACAGCTGATCTTCGTCTGATAACTGCAATTTGAAATTTGGTTTTCATACTTAACGGCACTAGGAATTGAACACTCGTTTTGATCTCATGTTTTGTTTGGTCTTTCAACGGTCGAGTGCTATTGCCAACTACTGAAAGTTTTTTTATGATATCAGTTATTGATGTGTGCCTGATTTCAAATATTGATGTGTACCTGGTCGTTTATCACATTTTGTTCTCAGCAATGGTTTTCTGGATATTTTAGTTTTCCTGCATTTTTATTAGCCATTTTTTGTGGTTGTTCATTCTGATTGTCTTCATATCTTATTCCATCTTTGCAGGATGACGGTTTTGGTGTTAAAGTGTTCTACAAATGTGGACTGATCTGTTTCAGCCATCCAACACATACTGTTTTCTTTGTACCGTGTTTTAAAATTCCTGCATGTCATGCCTATGTATACAGCATCACTACTTTGACAAGTATGCCACAGTGTGCTGCTTGATTTTGTTTTTTTCTTTTTTTGCGTGTGGTGTTGTCATTCTGTATGTGTGTTGTGTTTATCTGTAGGTTTCGGGCTTGTGGCTTTTCCTGCATTCTGGATATGTTGTGTTTGTGCTTTTATTTTTTGATCGAGTTTGTGTACTTCCTGTGTGTCATACCCATTGTTCCTAGCTATGTGTATGATTCTACTCATGTCTCTTTCATAGTTTCTCTTGTTGAGCGGAGTATTGTTTATTCTATATAACATGTATCTTGGTGCCGAAGGCATCTGATTGTGAGGATAATCGGATGTTTCATTTATTTATTTATTTATACGTGAAATTCCGTAGAGCCAAATTGAGGAGCAGATCTCCAAGGTCATGGAACGAGTCAGTACATGAAATTACAACGCAAAAATAACAACAGATAAAAACAAAATGTTTATGAACTCAAAAAAGTCAAGCCATAAGTTCAACTACACACAAGCCACAATAAAACAAGAATCAGCTTAATTTTTCTAGGAACTCCTCGACAGAATAGAAGTGACCCATGAGAAAACTTTTCAGTTTCGATTTGAAAGCGCGTGGATTACTGCTAAGATTTTTGAATTCTTGTGGTAGCTTATTGAAAATGGATGCAGCAGTAGACTGCACACCGATTCAAATGCAGGTTTGTTTTCTGCCGAGTATTAACAGTGTGAAAGCTGCTTATTCTTGGGAATAAGCTGATATTGTCAATAAGAAATGACGGTAAGGAATATATATATATATATATATATATATATATATATATATATATATATATATATATATATTGAGAGGCCAATGTCAAAATACCCATACTCGTGAACAGGGGTCGACAAGAGATTTGCGAACTTATCCCACTTATTGCCAGAACCGCCCGTTTCTGAGCCAAAAACATGCTTTTAGAATGGGAAGAATTACCCCAAAATATAATACCATACGACATAAGCGAATGGAAATAAGAAAAGTAGACTAGTTTTCGTGTCGAACGATCACTTACTTCAGATACCGTTCGAATACTAAAAATTGCAGCATTAGGTCTTTGAACAAGATCCTGAACGTGAGCTTTCCATGACAGAGTACCATCTATCTAAAACCTAGAAATTTGAACTGTTCAGTTTCACTTATATACCCATTCTGCGAGATTAAAACTTCAGCTTTTGTTGAATTGTGTGGTAGAAAGTGTAAAAACTGAGTCTTACTGTGATTTAGCGTTAGTTTATTTTCTACAAGCCATAAATTCAGGTCGTGAACTCCACTATTTGAAACCGAGTCAATGCTGCATACAACATCCTTTACTACAAAGTAAACAGAAATACTTTAGAGTTTCCCATAATATTAGAGGGCATATCATTTATATAAATAAGGGACAGAAGTGGCTCCAACACTGATCCCTGGGGCACCCCCCATTTGACTATACCCCACTCAGACCCCACATCACAGCCATTCTCAACACTGTGAATAATGACCTTTTGCTGTATGTTGCTAAAGTAAGAGGTGAACCAACTGTGAGCTACTCCCTGTATTCTGTAATGGTCCAACTTCTGGAGCAATATTTTGTGATCAACGCAATGAAAGGCCTTAGTTAAATCAAAAATTATGCCTAGCGTTCGAAACCTTTTGTTTAACCCATTCAGTACCTCAAAGAGAAAAGAGAATATAGCATTTTTAGCTATTAAGCCACTTCTAAAGCCAAACTGTACATTTGATAGCAAATCGTGTGATACAAAATGATCACTTATCATTACATACACAACCTTTTCAATAACTTTAGCAAACACCGATGGCATAGAAATATGTCTAAAATTGTTCCCATTATTATTTTCTACCATTTTATAAAGCGGCTTTACTACTGGGTACTTTAATCGGTCAGGAAATTTACCATTCCTAAAGGAAAAATTACAAATATGGCTAAATACAGGGCTAACTTGTGCAACACAGCACTTTAGTACTCTGCTACGCACTCCATCATATCCATGAGAGTCCTTAGTCTTCAGTGATTTAATTATTGACTCAAACTCCCACTTGTCTGTATCACACAGGAGTATTTCAGACATCAATCTCGGAAAGGCATTCGCCAACAGTGTTATATGATACCCTGTGGAAACTGAATATTTATTTAATTCACCAGGAATGCTCAGAAAATGATTGTTAAATACTGTACATATATATGATTTATCAGTAACAGAAGTATTTTTCCTACGAACCAACTTTATATCGTTGACACTGTGCTGCTGACGAGACACTTCCTTCATAACTGACCATATGGTTTTAATTTTATCCTGAGCATTAACTATTCTATTTGCATACCACATACTCTTTGCCTTCCTAATATTTTTAAGCACCCTACAGTACTGTTTGTAATAGGCTCCTGTAGCTTGATTGTGACTGCTAACATTTTGACATAATTCCCACTTTGTTCTACACGATGTCCTTATCCCACTAGCTGGCCACCCAGGCTGCCTTTTACTGCTAGTACCCCATGCAGAACGTTCTAATAGAAATTAACTCTCAAGGAGTATGAGAAATGCGTTAAGAAAAGCATTATATTTATCATCTATGTTATCAGCACTATAAACATCCAGCCACTCTTATTCCTTGACAAGGTTTGAAAAATTCTATTGCTGTTGGATTAAGTTTCCTACATAGATTGTAATTATAGGTGACATTTATTGAAGTACAAAAGCTTTTTAGTGTCCACAATTCATGCATCTTGTCTGAAAGACCATTCACGCTTCTACCAATAGAATGCCCATCCACTAATGAAGAATCAATAAAAATATTGCCTTTGGCTGTGCTGCTGTTCGCCTGCACACTAGTTAGAAAAAACACAGTCAATATGTTCTACTAACATCCTTTTTCTTGCACAATCATATACAAAATTAATATTGAAGTCACTACATATAACTAAATTCTATTACTTCCTGTAAAGTGAATCAAGAACCCTGCTTAGCTTGAGCAGAAATACTCTGAAGTCAGACTTAGGGGACCTATAAACAACAAGATTTAGACGTTCAGTTTCACTAAGTTCAACTGCCCCTGCACAACATTCAAATATCTATTCAGTGCAGTGCCATGATACGTCTATGGACTAAAACTGAATCTGTTATTTACGTACATTGCTACTCCCGTACCCAGCAAGTAACTTCTTGAAAAAGATCCAGCTAATCTGTATCCTGGTAAAGGATGCCTCTGAATACATCAATTTCAGTGTCAATATCTATAAGCAGTTCACTAGCTTTATCTTTAATGCCTCTTATATTTTGATGAAATATGCTAATTCCTTCTCTACTTAGAAACATGATGTCCTCTGAAGGTGAGCCCTTAGTTACAGGGACTTCCTTTAAGCAGGTATACCGATCAGCTGATTTCAATCTAAAAAGGGTGGAGCCCTAACACCAACTACTACAGGAATTTTTCCATGAGCGATCTCACCACCACCCACTACACTGTCACCTGTAAGCTTTCCCAGCCTCCCCTTCCTATACCTATTGAGGTGCAGACCATGCCTAGTGAAACCCAATCTACTGATAGACCCAACCGGCACCACTGAAATGTGACTCATGCTCTCTGCCATCAGTGCCCTCTCCAGCTCCATACTCCTGACAGCTGCATTTGGATGAGGCCAATCATGATGCTGAAACAGTTGCACGAAATGCACATTAGTGCCACCAGGTTGAGTAACTATCTTTACCAGATCACCATCTACATCACATTCCCCGTCCCTATCGAGACTATTCTCTACTCCCCCCCCACTATCGCTATCTGATCCTCCTTCGTAAATTTCCTGCATAATTCCCATATGCTGTCAGTCACCTGAGCCAAACCTGCACTAGACTTAACAATGCTGATGACCTGGTACTCACTCCCTAATTCTTCCTGCATCTGCTGGCCCACACCTCTACTGTGAGAACTACCTAACGGCAGAACCTTCTTCTTTCTGTTAGACTTTGCAACTGACTTAGGCCTCCTAACTGCTCAGGACTGTTGCATGTTTCCTACACCTACAGTTACAAATGGCTCCTCTCTACTCAGCTTTTGACAGTTGGTCAAATCTATCACATACACCCAAAGTACATCTGCCTGAATACCTCCTCCTCCTAGAAGCCTTTTTGCCAACTGCCGATTTCCATTCCCCAGCACCCTTCACCCTCTTCAGCCTATCTAGTTCTTCCTTTACGTATTGTAATTGTACTTGAATGGCACAGATCTTACGCTCCTGCTCCTCTATCAACTTATTTCTACTACAGATTCTGCATTCCCAGGAGAGAATCTCGCTAGGAAGCCCTCTGGCTTCCCCAGGTCATTCCCCCCAATGTAAATACTTTGAACAAATCCCACACCGCAAACCACTACTCACAAACCTGCGACAGAGACCATACTGCTCACTCATGGTAAAATTTGACAGTTACTAAGAAAAACTATAACTCTACGTTACCTAAGCTCACTTACACCAGTAAAACTGTTCATAGAACTAACCATAGCGGTCTTGAAATTAAATCTCTACTAAGAAAGCAACTACTTTTATTAATACTACTAAAGTACAACTAATACCAATACCAACAAAACTTCACAAAATTATTAGCTGAAACCAAAAATTCAAGAGGCCACTGGAACAATCAACAAGGTTAATAAAGTGAATGAAAATTTTACTGAAATATTTCACTAGAAACAATAAGAAACGTCAGCTGAAAACTAAAGAACGAAGTTTACTAAACGACTTCAATGCACAGAAAACTCTAACGAACGCAGTGAGTGAATGTTTCCCAAAGTTTATTAAATCGTTATTTCGCCACAAACAGCACGAAACACCGTTGAAAACTATTGGTTTTAATAACTGTATAACAGTGTACAAACAACTTTGTCAATACTTAGCCTTATAACTACTACAGCTGCAACTGCACGCCAGAAATGTAAACACAGTACTGAGGCGTGTAGCTTAGATGAACGACGTAAGCACATTCACGAATAACAGAGCACTCGAGTCAATAACACAGGAAGAAAGACTGAGCTTAATGAAAATTCACAAATATGTTACTTTGACAGCAAAGATTAAAACAAATGAACTTTAAAATAAGTAACTGAAGACTAAAACTATAAAATATTGACGAACAATACCAACAGCAGTCAAGCAGACGTGACGTCACACCAAAGATAGACCAGTCTCAGTAGCCATCTTTACCAGGCCACCACCCACTTCATATTCCCCGTACCTATCAAGACTATTCCCTGCTCCACCCACTATCACTACCTGATCCTCCTTCGTAAAATTCCTGCATAACTCCCCTATGCTGTGAGACACCTGACTGTGTCAGGGGTCTGGAGCGATTGGTTATCTGAAAAATATTGAAGAAATTCGCCATTTTTTTATAGTTGTTATGTCAAGAAAATTTATTTGATTTTCTTTTTATTTATCAAGTGTGAACATAATGTTCTTATGTACTTTGTTGATTTTGGAGTGGAGTTCCCCTATTTTTAATTTGGCTCGTCTACCAGATAAATAATGTCATCCATGTCGTCCTGAACGGGGTGACTTCAACAGAAACAAGCGTGACTTCAGGTGAGCCCCAGGGCAGCGTTATAGGTCTGCTGCTTTTTACGATTTACATAAACGATGTGGTTGATGGTATTGACAGCGGCATTAGACTGTTTGCCGATGATGCTGTAGTCTACAGGAAAGTAGTATCACACGAAAGTTGTGAACAAATCAATGAGGATTTACAGAAAATAAGTGCGTGGTGTAATGACTGGCAGTTATCATTCAATATTAGTAAGTGTAACCTACTGCGTATAACAAGGCGAAAATCCCCATTAATGTACGAGTACAAAATAAGTGTCCAGTCTTTGGAAGCGGTAATATCCGTCATTAATCTGGGTGTGACTATTCCAAATGATCTCAAATGGAATGATTAGATTACACAAGTTACGGGTAAGGCTGCTCACGGAAGGGGCTGCTCCCTAAATTCCGAAATCCGATCTTCATCGAGGATGTAGAGCATATATTATTACCTCCAACTTTCAAATCGCGCAATGATCGCCATTCAAAGATAAGGGAAATTAGAGCTCGCACTGAGGCGTTCAGACAGTCGTTTTCCCCTCGAGCGATCCGCAAGTGGAACAGAGGGGGGTGGGGGTGGGGGGAATATGACTTTGGCTCGAGGAGGAGGAGGAGGATATTACTGTTTAACGTCCCGTTGACAACGAGGTCATTAGAGACGGAGCGCAAGCTCGGGTGAGGGAAGGATGGGGAAGGAAATCGGTCGTGCCCTTTCAAAGGAACCATCCCGGCATTTGCCTGAAGCGATTTAGGGAAATCACGGAAAACCTAAATCAGGATGGCCGGAGACGGGATTGAACCGTCGTCCTCCCGAATGCGAGTCCAGTGTGCTAACCACTGCGCCACCTCGCTCGGTGAACTTTGGCTCGAATTGTGCCCTCCGCCACACATCGCTTGGTGGCTAGCGGAGTATACATGCAGATGTAGATGTAGATATCTGTACCAACATATTATTTTAAAACTTCATCAATATCTGGTGGGGTACCCCCTGGGTAGTCCATCACTTTGCAGATAATTCTTACGCTCAAACTGGAATTAGTTTGGTTCAGTAATCATTTTGAGCATACTTGTTATTTCTGTTTGTAGAGGAATACCTGAATGGAAATAACAAGTTATATACTTGTAAATGTCTACCATGCTATCACATATAAGGAAATTTGGAGAATGTTTCGCCTAAATTTCCTGCCCATGTTACTGCATGAAGTCGAGTTTTCAACTTGCCAGCGATTGTATGAAACCGAGTGAAATTGTTCTAAATGCCTTTTCCAAAAATTACCTTGTGCAGTTAATCAGAAACCGACTCGTGAATGCAACATCTTAGATCGGCCCGATACATGCAGAGTCGAACTCTTCGACTCAGACAGTCGATGATCATAGGGACGTAACAGCATAGCTGAATATGGCTGTAAGTAGGACTACAAAAGGAAGATAGGAAGGCCCTCCTGCTCATCAAGAGAGACAAGAAACTGATTTCAGATTATCTGAGCGGTCAGCATGAAAACTTCATCAGAGATGTATTCCGAGCAAAGTTGTGTGGTATGGAAAGGATCCACCGTGTTTCGACAGCCTTTTTAGAAAGCTGGTACGAAAGCAAAGAGAGTTTCACTGCAAGTTTAAACGTAGTCAGAGCCTCACAGACTAAACGAAAACCAAACGAAACCGAAAGTAGCGTAAGGAGAGCCATGTGTGAAGCGTTCAACGAATTCAAAAGTAAAATTATGTCTACCGACTTTATACATAATGATATGAAGTTTCCGGCTTCTATTAAATCAGTAAACGGATCGAAATCATCTACCCAGACACACAGTGACTATAATGGTATTCAAACGGAGGACGACACAGAAAAGGCCCAAATACTAAACGACTTTCCCCAAAACTGTTTCAGAGAGGAAAATTTCACAGTAGTACTTTCTTTAAATCGTGGTACCAATGACAAAATGAGCGATATCGAAATAAATGACTGAAGTCGCTCAATAGAGGAAAGACCAGTGGACCTGACAGGATATATAGAGTATACTAAAGAATTTGTCCGTCTTGTAGTGGCAGTGTACTGTAGTAGATCTCTGGAGGAGCTAGAAATTCCTAATGACTAGTAAAATGCGCCTTCAAGAAGAGTTGTACAAACGCAAGAAACTATAGGCCTATATCTCTGACGTCAGTCTGTTGTAGCAATTTGAGGCATGTTTTACCCTCGCGTAATATTACATATCTACATACGAAAAATCTCCTCTCTAGGAATCAACGTAAGTTCCGAAAACAACGATCATGTGGAACCCAGCTCGCTCTATCCTTGCACGAGACTCAAGAGGCTGCAGATACCGGCGCGCAGGTAGATGTCGGGAAATAACTTCAGTAAGGCATTCGATACAGTTCGGCACCGCCTCCTTACGAACAAAATACGAGCGTACGGACTACCAGACCAACTCTATGATTGGACTAAAGAGTTTCTAGCAAACAGGGCACAGCATGTCATTCTCAATGGAGAGTTCAGACATAAAAGTAACTTCGGGCGTACCCCAAGGGAGTGTTATAGGACCATTAATTTTCACAACATATATAAATTACCTAACATAAAACATCGGAAGTACCGTGAGACTTTTCGCGGATGATGCTGTCGTATACAGACAAGTATTGTAGCGAAATGCAGAAAGACCTGCATAGGATCTACTATTGAATGAAGGGGGTCGAAACTGACCAACATAAACAAATGTAACGTACTGCGTACACAGAGACAGAAACACGCATTATTGTATAACTACACGATTGCAGAACAACCACTGGAAGGCATTATTTCCATAAAATATCTAGGAGAGTGCGTACGGAGCGATTTAAAGTGGAATGTAAGAATATACAGCCTACAGTTGCAGGTTAACTTTAACATTTACCTAGGTTTCAACGTTAGTAATAACGTCTTCTTCAGAACCTGCAACAATTTGATATAATAATGCACTAGTAAATTATATTAGATATGGTCATCCTACAGGATGCAACGTGTAGTACTTACATAAAATATTATTTAAATGTTTGCCTGAAACAGGCCATGTCCAAAGTCACTTCATAAAACTTGATGCATAACCATAAGGTTTTGTCACTTCTATTAAACCAGCTGTAGAAAATTCACTTCAAGCCCGTTGTATGGGCCTCGTCGTGTGACTAGAGACTGCGGACTGCGAGGGCTTCGCGGTCTGCCTCACAGAGGGCGGCGCGCATGCGCGAGACGTATAGAATGAAACTCTTATTACGCACGCGTCAGATAACCTTTTTGCTATGAATTAATTTTATATTTTACTATTGTAGGTCAATTACAGTATCCAGCACGACTACGTTTTACATTCTACTACAGAGCTTTCTAAACTGACCAACCAATCTCGTATGAACGTCTGTAGGAAAGGATCTATTATTACAGAAACTGTGAGGTCACATGCATTATGAATTATTGTGAACCTAGTATAGGCTGGAAGCCTTCGAAGTATGCCCTATTTTTTAGATATAGTTGATCATTCAGTAAATTGCCTCTATCTGTAATCAGGTGTGCATAAATTTGAAGTTCCTCAAGCGTGTCGAGTCTATATTCCTTAACTTCATGATGTAGTAGCTCTATGTCACGTAAAGGTTTAGGTGTATGTGCCATTTGCACCAGATGTTCCGCAAAGGCTGAACCCCGTGTTCCTACGCCCTTTATTGGAAGATGTTCTTTATACTGCTATAGCTCTGCCTGTTGACCTATGTAATAACATGGGCAATCATCGCACATAATCTTATATACGCCTGATTTTGCTGACTTGTCACCGTCTTTCTCAAGGGAATGAACCAAATTTTGCTTTAAACTATTACTCGTCGAGTAGGAAATTTTAAAGTGGAATGACCATTTAAAACTAATTACATATGACGCAGATGCCTGACTGATATTCATTGGAAAAACCCTCAGGAAATGTAGCACTTCAAGAAGGAGGTGTCCTACAAAACTCTCATTCGATTAATATTTGAATATTGCCCACCAATCTGTGATCTGTATCAGATAGGTTTGATAGAGGAAATACAGAAGACCAAAGAAAGAGTAGCGCGTTTCATTACAAGTTCATTTAGCAAGCACGAAAGCGTCACAGACATGATCAACCAACACCAGTGGCAGACGCAGCAAGAGAGGCGATGTCCATCATGGTGTGGTTTCCTGTTTAAATTCCGAAAGCGTGCGCTCACGGAACAGTCAACCAATATATTACTTCTTCCCTTCTTCCCACCTATATCTCACGTACAGATCATGAATCATTCGCTACAAGGGGGGGGGGGGGAGCGGCAGTGGTACACAAACTACCATCCACCACACGCCGTAAGTTGGCTTATGGAGTATAGATGTGGATGTAGGTAAATAGCTAAATTTATTTATTAAAAAGCTAACTCCAAATTTCGTTCAGTTGACACATTCTGTATCACAACGTAAGTCTAGCACCGTGGCTCTCTCCCGCTGCTTCCTAATGTTCCTCGTTCATGATCCTGGCAACTGTGGCGAGGGAGAGGGGGCAGTTGTACCTTAGCGGTGTCCGAGGCACTCATCAGCTATGTGTGCCGTGTTGGTCTTGAAAGCTGGCGAACAGCTCACGAGACTTGGCTACTGTTGACCGGGCACGGTTCCGACGGAACTGTGGTTGCCCATCTGGAGCTGGTCAGCATTGCAAGACCTCTGCAACCGTTAAACCCGGACGTGCTTTAGCGAGCGCCGTTCCGTCAAGTACGACGGTGGAACGTTTTCAGTAACAGGGAACAGGGTGTTGGCTTAACCACCCAGATCTCGAGGATGCTACATATCTCTACAGTCACATTCTCTGTGTCACTGTATGGTACCGACGTATTGTTGTGCTCTATTACTTATAATGGCACCATAGTAATTACGGATCGTACCTACAAATGTTGTGGTGGGTAAATATATGACAAATTTCCACTTTAATTTGGTGGTTAAGAAAATGTACTGTCAGATGTTATCTTTTGATGTTTACAATACATTATTTTATGTACTTCCTTCCATCTTCTTATAGGAATGTCACACAGTACTCTGTTTCAGCAGGCTAGTTTGGTTGCATGTCTTTTGCCCACTAAAGTAAAAGTTTATTTAGTAATTACTCGAGAGCTACCGAAGGGGGCGTCAATTTACGAGGCTGAAATCCTAGCCTTTGAAAGGACACTAAGTTAAATAATGACATCAATTGATAAAGACAAAGATAGTTATTATTTACCATACCAAATAGCTGCTGCTCTATCAGAGCTACGAAGAAATGGTTCAGAGATATTATTTGTTTGGATCAAGGGACATCCAGGGATTGTGGAGAATGAGAAAGCTGACCAATTGGCACAGGCCACTACAAAGAATGGAATACATTCCAGTACATGATGTAATTGCAGTAGTCGGAAAAATGATAAAAAGTAAACAGAACAGGGCGTGGGAGACCGAGGATCTGCACAGGTGTAACTGGCAGAAACAAACCCACCCACATTCGCCGAAGGCTCAATGGTATGCTGATATGTGGGATTTGAAATGTGGTCACCTGGTATAGGGAACAAGACACAATTCGTAAGGAGCATTGTCAGACCGAAATTCAGTCACAGCTGCTACAATTACACTTCCACCTCCACACTACGACTATTGGGAGACCTAAGACGTCAGCCACATACACACTGCTAAGCCAAAACAATATGACCACTGCCCACCGCGACGTTGGATGCCGCCTGGTGGCGCTCAGGGCACGTGACGAGGTAACAAAAGTATATAAGCGGAGTAATCACAGATGGGGGTTGTCTTACCGAAGATGTGGGCTGCAGATGGAGAAATCCATTGAGATAAATGACTTTGACAAAGGACAAATTATTATTACGCAGAAGTTGTGAACGAGTATCTCGAAAACGGCGATCTGGTCCCATGTGCTACTCTTGTGAGGGTCTACGAAAAGAGTTGGAGGGACAGTAAAACTACGAATAGGCACTAAATGGTTGCACGTCCACGACGCTTTACAGAACGTGGGATTCGGAGACTTCTCCGGTCTGTAAGGTCATCCCTGCAGAAAGAGCACAATGCTGGTGCATACACAAGTGATTCGGAGCACACCGCCCATCATACATCGTTGAAAATGGGGTTCAGCAGCACTCCACGACCACGTGTTCACATGTTGACCCAACGACATTGACAATTACGATTGCAGTGGACACGGGACCTTCTGGATTCGACTGTCGATCAATGGAGACGTGTCAGTTCTTCAGATGAATCACGTTTTTGTTTCACTAGGTTGATAGTCGTCTCTACAAACGCCCTCATAGAGGTGAACTGCGGCTCGGTACGTGCTGCGCGCCAAGGACGCAGGCTAGTGGGAGCAGTACTATGCTATGGGGGACATCCTCCTGCGTTTGCTCTGGACCTGTAGTAGTAATCAAAACACACTGACAGCTGCGAACCACCTGCATCCCTTCATACATCATGCCTTCCCCGACGGCGATGTCATCTTTCAGCAGTGTAATTGTTAGTTGCCGGCCGGAGTGGCCGAGCGGTTCTAGGCGCTACAGTCTGGAACCACGCGACCGCTGCGGTCGCAGGTTCGAATCCTGCATCGGGCATCGATGTGTGTGATGTCCCTGGGTTAGTTAGGTTTAAGTAGTTCTAAGTCCTAGAGGACTGATGACCTCAGAAGTTAAGTCCCATAGTGCCCAGAGTCATTGGAACCATTTTTTTGAAGTTGTCAGTGTTTCGGAGCCAGAACTGTGCTACAGTGATTCAAGGAGCACTGGAGTGAACTCACATTGATGTCTGGGTGACCAAATTCTCCTGATGTAAATCCTATGGAACCCATAGGCGGCTATCGGACGCCATCACCACGTACGCAAATCAGCGGCCCGTTATTTACACGAATTACATGACCTGTGCGTAGACATCTAATGCCACATATCTACACAAACCTACCAACAAACTTTCGGATCCGTGATACGCAGAATCAGTGATGTATTTCGTTCCAAAGACGGACAAACAAACTATTAAGCCAGGTGGTCATAATGTTTTGGCTCATCGGTGTACTTTGGATGCCATGGACGCAGAAGAGATTCATACTGGATACTTTTGGAGCTGAATCAAGAACTTCTCATGAATGTATTAACACTCTTGACTACAATAGGTATAGACGTTTTTAAATTGCCTGCGGAGTCCGTGTTAAATTTTGATTTATTTCGCTTTATTAGACACCTGTCGGTTAACCCAAGGGGGAACTGTACTAAAGTATGTGTTACACGTATTAATCATGTCAGTCCCGCGCAAATAGCCGAGAGCGCTAAGGCCCTCACTTTGGGACAGGGGTGAGGGGGGCGCACGTCGGCCGCGGATCGAATACACCCGGATTATTAACATCGAGGGCCGGCGTGATGAACAGCCTGGATGTTGTTTTTAGTTGGTTTCCCACATCCGGCTATGTGATTACCGAGCTGGAACCTCCGTTCCGCCTCGAAAACGATCTCACATATTTACACGAGATAATACGAGTACAAGATGTAGACAGATGTGCTGGCCACGTTCCAGGGTATCCGGCCACGTCTACCACTAACATTCCCAAATCCGAAATAACATGCATACCCTGCGCAGAAATTTGATAGACCAAGAAGAAGAAGAACAATTTCAATGATTTATGTTTTAAATTTCTCAGAAACAGTAAGAAAGATAGATCTATACCTTCGAAGGATAGGCAGTCCTGATCTGGCTATACTGGTGTGCACAGAGGTCAATTAAAAAACAAAATGAGAATCTTACTAGTGTCTTGTATCACGATAAGTATGGACGGTTGTGTCTGCTTTGCTACAGTTGCTCTATATATGTAGTTGCATTGTGTGGTGAGAACAGTTCGCCTCGCAGTTATGTTAGACCAGAACGACGTCACAGACTGAAGTGCGGTGGCCGAACTGGTCACGTATTTATAAGGATTGCTTACCTGTTTATACGTTTGGAACAGATGTGTTCCTTGACAGACACATCACTAATGGTATTGAGAACGTACGTATGTAAATTATATATATGCAATCCCTCTCTCTCCCTCGCCCCATCCTCCGTAGGCAGTCTGCGAGCTCTACATGACGAGACCGCAGTTTCTGCCCACAGAGCTGTAAACTCAAATTGAAACCGTTCCTGTCGTCGAAAACTTGTCGTAATGCTGTTGTAGAGGCACTGGTGGCAAGTGCTGCTGTGCTATCCTTGGACTTCCTTCCAAACCGCTCCTAACTCATGCTGTTTACTCATCATCATCATCATCATTTAAGACTGATTATGCCTTTCAGCGTTCAGTCTGGAGCATAGCCCCCTTATAAAATTCCTCCATGATCACCTATTCAGTGCTAACATTGGTGCCTCTTCTGATGTTAAACCTATTACTTCAAAATCATGCTTAACCGAATCCAGGTATCTTCTCCTTGGTCTGCCCTCTACTGCTGAATCCATGAGTCTCTTGGGTAACCGTGCTTCTCCCATGCGTGTAACATGACTCCACCATCTAAGCCTGTTCGCCCTGACTGCTACATCTATAGAGTTCATTCCCAGTTTTTCTTTGATTTCCTCATTGTTGACACCCTCCTGCCATTGTTCCCATCTACTAGTACCTGCAATCATTCTAGCTACTTTCATATCCGTAACCTCAACCTTGTTGATAAGGTAACCTGAATTCACCCAGCTTTCGCTCCCATACTACAAAGTTGGTCGACAGATTGAACGGTGCACAGATAATTTAGTCTTGGTACTGACTTCCTTCTTGCAGAAGAGAGTAGATCGTAGCTGAGCGCTCACTGCATTAGCTTTGCTACACCTCGCTTCCAGTTCTTCCACTATGTTGCCATACTGTGAGAATATGCATCCTAAGTACTTGAAACCGTCCACCTGTTCTAACTTTGTTCCTCCTATTTGGCACTCAATCCGTTTATATTTCTTTCCCACTAACATTACTTTCGTTTTGGAGATGCTAATCTTCATACCATAGTCCTTACATTTCTGATCTAGCTCTGAAATATTACTTTGCAAACTTTCAACCGAATCTGCCATCACAACTAAGTCATCCGCATATGCAAGACTGCTTATTTTGTGTTCACATATCTTGATCTCACCCAGCCAGTCTATTGTTTTCAACATATGATCCATAAATAATATGAACAACAGTGGACACAGGTTGCAGCCTTGTCTTACCCCTGAAAGTACTTTGAACCATGAACTCAATTTACCGTCAACTCTAACTGCTGCCTGACTATCCATGTAAAGACCTTTAATTGCTTGCAAAAGTTTGCCTCTTATTCCATAATCTCGTAGAACAGACAATAACTTCCTCCTAGGAACCCGGTCATACGCCTTTTCTAGATCTATAAAGCATAGATACAATTCCCTGTTCCACTCATAACACTTCTCCATTATTTGCGGTAAGCTAAAGATTTGGTCCTGACAACCTCTAAGAGGCCTAAACCCACACTGATTTTCATCCAATTGGTCCTCAACTAATACTCGCACTTTCCTTTCAACAATACCGGAGAAGATTTTACCCACAACGCTGATTAAAGAGATACCTCTGTAGTTGTTACAATCTTTTCTGTTTCCATGTTTAAAGATTGGTGTGATTACTGCTTTTGTCCAGTCTGATGGAACCTGTCCCGACTCCCAGGCCATTTCAATTATCCCGTGTAGCCATTTAAGACCTGACATTCCACTGTATTTGATGAGTTCCGACCTAATTTCATCCACCCCAGCTGCTTTATTGCACTGCAATCTATTGACCATTTTCTCCACTTCCTCAAATGTGATCCTATTTCCATCATCATTCCTATCCCATTCTACCTCGAAATCTGAAACATTGCTGATCGTATTTTCACCTACATTGAGCAACTCTTCGAAATATTCCCTCCATCTGCCAAAGGCATTCACAGGATTCACCAGCAGTTTTCCTGACCTGTCCAAAATACTTGTCATTTCCTTCTTACCTCCCTTTCGAAGACTGCTAATTACACTCCAGAATGGTTTTCCAGCAGCTTGACCCATAGTCTCCAACCTGTTTCCAAAGTCTTCCCAAGAGTTCTTCTTGGATGCTGCAATTATCTGTTTGGCTTTGTTTCTTTCTTCAACATAACTTTCTCTGTCTACCTGAGTTCTAGTATGTAGCCATTTTTGATACGCCTTCTCTTTCCTTTTACAGGCTGCCTTGACTGTGTCAGTCCACCAAGCTGTTTGCTTCATCCTACTTTTACACACTACTGTTCCAAGACATTCTTTAGCCACTTCTAGTACTGTGTCCCTGTACCTTGTCCATTCCTTTTCCAATGACTGTAATTGACTACATTCAACTAACTGGTACCTTTCTGAGATCGCTTTTATGTACTTGTGCCTGATTTCCTTATCCTGAAGTTTCTCCACTCTTATCCTCCTACATATGGACCTGACCTCCTGCACTTTCGGCCTCGCAATCCCAATTTCACTGCAGATTAAATAATGATCAGTGTCATCAAAGAATCCCCTGAATACACGTGTGTCCCTCACAGCCTTCCTGAATTCCTGATCTGTTATTATATAGTCAATGATAGATCTGGTTCCCCTGCCTTCCCAAGTATACCGGTGAATGTTCTTATGTTTAAAAAAGGAGTTTGTGATTACTAAGCCCATACTGGCACAGAAATCCAAGAGCTGTTTCCCGTTCCTGTTGGCCTCCATGTCCTCTCCAAATTTACCCATAACCTTTTCATACCATTCTGTTCGATTTCCAATCCTGGCATTAAAATCACCCATGAGCAGAACACTGTCCTTGTCCTTTACTCTAACAACTACATCACTGAGTGCCTCATAAAAACTATCCATCTTATCTTGATCTGTCCCTTCACAATACGAATATACTGACACAATCCTAATTTTCTTGCTAGACACTGTCAAGTTTATCCACATCAGTCGTTCGTTTACATACCTTACTGCAACTATGCTGGGTTCCATTTCTTTCCTGATGTAAAGCCCTACACCCCATTGTGCTATTCCTGCTTTGACTCCTGACAAGTAGACCTTGTATTCTCCCACTTCCTCTTCTTTCTCACCCCTTACCCGAATGTCACTAACAGCTAAAACGTCCAGCCCCATCTTACTTGCAGCCTCTGCCAGCTCTACCTTCTTCCCAGAGTAGCCCCCATTGATATTAATAGCTCCCCATCTCATTACCATTTGTTTGCCAAGTCGTATCTTAGGATCCCTGGTTTGTCAGTTAGAGGTGGGACTCCGTCACCTCCAAAGGTCCGAGGCCTTTTGCTCTGATTGTTGCCAGCATCATATTTAAAGTACCAGGAAAGCAGGTTGCTAGCCTTACTTGCCCCGAGTCCCATTGAGTTTTACCCCTAACGGTTGAGGGACTAACCGGTGGGTTTGGTAGTCTTTGCTGTATGAGCACAAAGGTGACCACGACTCAGAATATGTCCGAGATGCCCAGCCTTATTCCAAAGTAACTGGTATCCCGACTGTCGGGACCACTTACTTGGCCACTCATACGTTGCCCGTGGTTCATGAACTAGGACATGACTACAGGAACCCACACCATGAACCACTTTCAGCTAAAATTAATATGCCACCTACCACGCGGTCTCAGGAACAGGCCGGAGCGTAATGACCGCAGCTTGCTTACCGGAATACTGCTTCCCACACAACGTCGAGATAGTGCGCGCGTCGTACGGAGAACACCCTGTGTATAACGGAACTTCACGTTCGAAAATAGTATATCTTAATTTAGAAAAGCATCGAGAAGTGCTTGTGACAAATTATCACCTTTTCTCTTTGCATGAAAATTTACATGACTGGTGGGACGGTTACACTTCATGGGGAGAGACAACGAGATTCGCACAAGTAAAGGTACGCCATAGCTACCGAACATTGCACTGTTTCCACACAAGCGACACCACAGAAACTTTATTGGACTCCACGACACAATCAACATTCGTTTCTTTTTCGGGACTTTGCCCTAAGACGCACAAACTACTGTAGATATAGAGGAGGAGGAACAGGAGGAGGAGATTAGTGTTTACGTCCCGTCGACAAGGGGGTCATTAGAGACGGAGAACAAGCTCGGATTAGGGAAGGAAGTCGGCCGTGCCCTTTCAAAGGAAGCATCCCGGCATTTGCCTGAAGTGATTTAGTGGAATCACGGGAAACCTAAATCAGTATGGCCGGACGCGGGTTTGAACCGTCATCGTCCCGAACGCGAGTCCAGTGTGCTAACCACTGTGCCACCTCGCTTGGTGTAGATATAGATGTAGATCATCCAGTTCATCGACGAGACCAGGTCCCGCTCTGTCGATTCTGCATTGTTTTATACCTTCCGCAAGTTTGCGAAGACAAAAAAAGTTAAATTCCAGAACCAATGGGAGTAGATGTTCTATGACACTCGTATTCCATGCATATATTTTCTTTCTTTCGTTTCAGGCCAACTAAAGACCACGTCCAGATTACTATTTATTTCCCTTTTCCTTCATCCTTCCCCAAAGCTCTTTCATTTTCTCAGAATTGGTTTTTTTCCTCTTAACTGACCAGTTGACTCCAGATTTTTTATCTTCTTGATTTTTAGTCCGAATTTGTAACTCTTGAGTAAGGTCTTCTGTTCAAATGGTTCAAATGGCTCTGATCACTATGGGACTCAACTGCTGAGGTCATTAGTCCCCTAGAACTTAGAACTAGTTAAACCTAACTAACCTAAGGACATCACAAACATCCATGCCCGAGGCAGGATTCGAACCTGCGACCGTAGCGGTCTTGCGGTTCCAGACTGCAGCGCCTTTAACCGCACGGCCACTTCGGCCGGCGGTCTTCTGTTCAATCTGCATTTCTTCTAAGACCTATTTTGCCTTACCTCCCCAAATATATATATTGGAAGAACGTGTGGACGTGTTTCGTTAATCGATCTTCCTCCATCCTCTCTAGATGTCCATACAGTGCAACACGTCTTTTCTTGGTCTTGTCTGTTATTTTAGGGCAGAGTGAGTACATTTTCTTATTCTGCATCTACATCTACATCTAAGTGATTACTCAGCTATTCACAATAAAGTGCCTGGCAGAGGGCTCAATGAACCAGCTTGAAGCTGTCTCTCTAGCTTTATTAAGTGATTTAAGCTGCTTTGTTACACCGAGGATACCTACTTCTATGTATCTCATCTTGGAAGTTGTTCTTGATTGGAATTCAGGAACATTTACTTCGTCTTTTTTGGTGAAGGAGTTAGGAAAAGCGTGTATAATAACTCTGCTTTAGTGGCACTGTCATCAGTGACCTCACCCTTATTATCGCGGAGTGAAGGTATTGATTGCGTCTTGCCACTGGCGTGCTTTATGTATGACCAGAATGTCTTTGGGTTTTCTGCCAGATTTCGAGACAGTACTTCATTGTGGAAATTATTAAAGGCGTCTCGCATTGAAGTACGCACTGTATTTGATTTCAAAACCCAATTGCCAGCTTTGGCCTTGATTCGGCTAAATATTTTTCGCAAGATTCTTCTTTTCATATCTTTAAAATCTTCTAATGACAATTCGAATGTAAATAAAAGTAGTGTCTCTGACCCACACAGCAGGTTTACTTTTTATAGCTATATTATAAAGCCTTAATTTAACACCTTTAGAAAAACATTTTTACTGTGCAGATTTACCACTTTCAAGTATGCTCTTTTAATTATTTCTGTACTGATTTTAATTGTTTCTTTTTCACTTTGTATGTCTAAATTTTCATCCGGATATTTAAACTTGTATGCTTTCTAGAATATGCATTTATAACAACTTTTTTCCCTTACACACTCCATAGCAAAAATTCAGTAATGAGTGAAGTCACTGACCAGCTGCCGACTGTCGGCAGGTGGTGGTTGAAGAGGTCACTGTAGCAAATATCTACTAATTCCACTGTTGTTGGCCCCTGTTTTCAACTCAAGCGATTTAGATTATTCCTACACGTCGATCAGTGAGGGGCCTAAAGATGCCGTAGTAAAAGGCTGAAGCTGGTTGCCAAAAAAGAATAAGGTTGAAAATTGGCGGCAGAAAGGTGTTTAATTTGACATCCTTGACCAAGTCCGATTCGGTGCAAGTGCTACTACGCTAGATAAAAGTTGTCCAGCTCTACAGATTAGGAGTTAATTATAAGCCATGGAATTAATTTATCAGTGGGTCCAAAGTGATCAGTTTTCACTATATATAACTTCCATGTGGCGACTAATAATGATAAGGAAAAGGCAAACCAGGAAATATATATATATATATATATTCTGCCTCTTTTTGTTTCTGTTCATCTTCATAGCGGAATACGCTGTCCATAATATTTTCATATTTTTGTGACACAATCGTGTAATAATGTTAGAATAATATTTCCGACATTTGACTGTACAAACTTCTTTATTTTATTTTACTGTCATGAGTCCATGAACCTTGGACCTTGCCGTTGGTGAGGAGGCTTGCGTGCCTCAGCGATACAGATAGCCGTACTGTAGGTGCAACCACAATGGAGGGGTATCTGTTGAGAGGCCAGACAAACGTGTGGTTCCTGAAGAGGGGCAGCAGCCTTTTCAGTAGTTGCAAGGGCAACAGTCTGGATGATTGACTGATCTGGTCCTGTAACCCTAACCAAAACAGCCTTGCTGTGCTGGTACTGCGAACGGCTGAAAGCAAGGGGTAACTACAGCCGTAATTTTTCCCGAGGGCATGCAGCTTTACTGTATGGTTAAATGATGATGGCGTCCTCTTGAGTAAAATATTCCGGAGGTAAAATAGTCCCCCCTTCGGATCTCCGAGCGGGAACTACTCAAGAGGACGTTGTTATCAGGACAAAGAAAACTGGCGTTCTGCAGATCGGAGCGTGGAATGTCAGATCCCTTAATCGGGCAGGTAGGTTAGAAAACTTAAAAAGGGAAATGGATAGGTTAAAGTTAGATATAGTGGGAATTAGTGAAGTTCGGTGGCAGGAGGAACAAGACTTCTGGTCAGGTGACTACAGGGTTATAAACACAAAATCAAATAGGGGTAAAGCAGGAGTATGTTTAATAATGAATAGGAAAATAGGAATGCAGGTAAGCTACTACAAACAGCATAGTGAACGCATTATTGTGGCCAAGATAGATACTGTAGGGAAGCAGCCTACTCACGCCGTAATAAATTCACATCAGTCTTTCCACTGTGTGCCAGCCTAGTCCGCTGTAACTAGCTCTGACGTCATAAATGTTGCGCAATACTTTAAAAATCAAGTAAATAACCTGAAATGGTTCTAGCATGTCAGGAGTAATACTAAATCAATATGTGTTGAATGTCAGTTCAATAACTTCAACCATTTTCGAAATTTGGATGTTTTTCTGTAAAAATCATTGGCGCAACAGAAAAGAGCTAGAGACTTAAAAATTTATATTTAGATTCCTTTTTCATGATAATTTAATAGAAACAGTACTTCGGATTTCACAAATTAAAATTTTAGTGGAAATTCATGATTTTCTGGTTTTTGTCTTAAAAAATTAAGGAAGCAAGATAGATTAAGTAGGCTAATAAATAAGGCTAGGATGTTTAAATTTAAGTAGAAGGGAGATTCGCTATGATCATAAAGATGTGAGAAGTTTCAATTGAATAACTATAAAACTATAGCGATAGCGTATCTCCAAAGGGCAAGTTCAGAGCTCGTCTACTGCGTGTGGTGTAATTAAATTAATTCTCTCGCCCAAAATATTTGACTTAGCCACGTCAGACTTTTATTATGATTACTTACCTGTGTGCTGATTGCACATTTAAATTGAGAGCTTCATCTGCCATCAGCAAAGGAAGCGATGATTTATTCAATAACTTAAAAGTGATGCATTACTAGCCCAGCGGCTAGTCGGGAGAGCCGATTTGATCAGGCGTTCCCTTAGCCGTCCGCACCGCGGCTTTATATATAAGAATGCTGCACGAGGAAGAAAAGGCCCCAGTTCTCTCCAGACGCTGAATAGCACACCATCTGTGTCGGGAGTCGCGTCGCGTCGGTATCATTGCTATAAACAGCCTCGGATGCCGTATTAAGTTATTCGGGATACGTGTAGCCATGAAATCATTTTTGCGTGAAGTGTTAAATCTGGGATGACTTTAACTATCTATCTTCAGTTTCCGTATGTCGTATTTTCACGTGCCGCCGCGGGACAGACTTTCTACCATTATTTAGCGTGGCGTTTGATGAACATTATCATCAAATTATGGCGAGCATTCACTTAAACATTTAATTTGGACAGTTATAGTTGCATCAGCGCATTAGACTCTGAACTGCTCTGTTAGTCAGATTGTGTGGATTCTTTTTTTTTTCATCAGTGACTTTTTTGCACGATCGTTTTTGATTATGAATCCCAGACAATCTCCTAATTCCTCAGAGCTATAAGCTGTAGCTATAAGTGTATTTCTCAGATGAAGTGGGCACTAGGAATTCTAATTACAGGCTTCGCGTTTTGCTAATCACTTTCTGGTTGCCAAAATTGTAGTTAGAGAGCCAGTGTTGAGAACGGCAAAACAACAGCATGAATAATAGGAACATTTTAAACAACATAATTCCACCACGCCACCCCACATATGGTGCATCGGCCGGGAAACAAACTGAGTAAAGTGAAAGTGATTTTTAAATATTCGGATTCGGGAGTGAAATGCGACGTGCAACTGAGTAATAGAACAGTGAATGTGTTACGTGTGCATGTGCACGGCGCAATTGGATTAACAACAACGCATCTGGATTGACGGAGCTGGCACTGAGTCTAGCGGCACTGCCGGCATTGCGAGAAGCCGGTTTCACCGCACCGCAGTCATCCGCCGGAGCAACCGGAGCCGCGGCTGCAGTTGCGGGCTATGCAAACACACAACAGCCGTTGGAGTGCCGTCTGCAGTTCAAAGTGCTGTGTCGTATCAGTAATCCTGGTATGCCACGCCGGCAACGCCATACGTCGTGCAGAAGGAACTAAGTTAAGTGAAAAGCTGTTAAAAATTTTACTAACCTGCACTAAAAGACTGTCAGAAATAGAACTGCCAGAGGAAACCGAGGTTGAACTTAAATCAGAACCTATGTCTGTTGAGGGAACTGTAAATCCAGACAACGGTTCAAGTGTAAATATGCATGAAAATAGTAATGTTAAAGTGAAATATGAAGTATTGTCTCCTGACAGTAGTGTGGGAAGGGGCAATGATTCAATAATAGAGACCCCTGTAGTAAAGCAGAAAGCAGAAATTGTTAATTTATTGGACGATAGTTTATCTGATGAATTAAAAACGAAACAGCCATCAGAGGTGGTAGAGTTTAAACAGGAGAAGTTAGATATGACTGATCAATCAGAAGTTTCATTTAGTTTTGATGATTCTGGTGTTGGAGCTAGTTTTTCGTCACCTGAGTGTGAAAAGAAACCAGCTAGTGAGCAACCCAAAGATACTGGGGCTATTGATTTAAATGTTATATTACAAGCAATAGCTGCCAGTAATGCAAAAATGACAGCTGAATTAAAGTCTGAAATAACTGAGGTCAAAAGCAGTAATGCTGAATTAAAATCTAATATAATTGAGGTAAATAACAGGATTGTGGCCAGTCAAACCAATTTTAATAAACGGTTTGAGGTAATGGACAATAAATTAGAAACCAATAATGCTGAATTAAAATATGAGATTGTGGCCAGCCAAACTAATTTTAATAAACGATTGGAGGTAATGGACGATACCTTCAAGGCTGGTTGCAATAAGTTGAGAGAGGATCTGGATAGTTTAAATTATAAAATTGATTACAACCATGAGGATATTAAGAAAAAGGTTGCTCAACAATTTTCTGAAATGTATAAAACAGTAAAATCCGAAGTTGCTGAGGTTCGCAAAGACTTCCAACTGGAAGATGCGAAGCTGGAGCACAAGTTAACAGAAAAGATCGAGGCGGAATCTGAACTGTGCTCAGATAGGTTTAAAGATGTTAATATAAAAGAAAACGTATGTCAAACAGAAGTAGACGCAATCAAAACTGATGCTACTCATATTGTGCAAAGAGTAGATAATGTTGAAATGAAAGTAGAAAATATCAGTACTAACATTGCTAACATTGAGAGTAAAGTAGCTTCAGTAACTTCTGGTAATGGTAGTATACAACAAGTTGTAGCTGCAAACGCCGCTTTTATTGGGTGTCGGCAGTTCTTGCGGTTCGATCCAGATAAAAATATCCACCCGCTAGATTTCTGGAACGATTTTGAAGATGTGATTCCACCAGCGTGGTCTGAACGAGAGAAAATTTCATTTATTAGAAGCCATTTAGCAGGTGACGCCATGCGTTGGTCAGCTGATGTTATGTTGAAGTGTAAAACATTAGCGGAGTTTAAAACAGCTTTCATTAATGAGTATTGGTCTAGCAATAAGCAAAATGAAGTGATGAGAGAATTTTGGAGTGGAAAACGCTTCAATGCAGGCAAGAAATCTATTAAAGAGTTTGCCAGGTCATGGATCTCACGTTTGTCACATTTGGACGAAAAGCTAAAATCTGAAATGATAATACTAGGTCTTGAAGCGAAACTGCCATGGTATTGGCAAACTAGAATTATATCTGCCCCTAGAGACAATCTGGATCGTTTCATTGAGTATTTGGAACGTGTAGAACGTGTTGCTGCCAATGAGGAGCAAGCACGTAATAACAGAAATGCTAATAACACTAGTAGTAATTTTAAGAACGAGCAGAATGGCAATGTAAACATCAGAACAGTAGGTGTCCGCCAATCTAAGAGAGGTAGGAATTGGAGAAATAATTATCAGAACCAACAGTGGCATCCAAATGATAGTAATTTTGTTCCAAACAAAATTATGCAGGTAAACAACAGTACAGAAAGCAATGCTGTGCCAGTTAACTATAATGGAAATAAAGGAAACAGTAGTAGGCCGAGGCAGGAAAACTAGTTCCCGTCTATGAGGACACTGGCGCTCACCAGGCAGTTACTTTTCCTAAGCCAGTAATTACAGTAATTGGTAAGACAGATCAGAATACTCAAACTGAACATGTGGATGAGGGGTCGGTAGCATCTAAGGATACAGCAGAAATATTAGGTCACTCACAGTATTTGATAGATACCGTGTTAGAGACGCTTTCTAAGTGGGAAGAGGAAGAGAAGGTGCAGCAGTGTAACGGTAGGGAAGAGCTACAAAATACTGAATTGTCAGGTGAAGAAGCAGAAGAAATTCATGCTTATATTTACGATGAGGATGATGTGCTCTTATCTAAAGTGCCTGTGCTGGATGTTGATACTGTACTAATAGATTTAGAACAGGAGGTAAGTGAGAATGTAGAGGGTAGCCTGTTGGGGGTCGATGAACCCAGTAGCTGTGACCAGTTGTCACTTGAGAAGGAACCCGACGATAATAATGAAAGTGGTTTAGCTGTAACTAGTGTTATGCCCGGTCTGGAGGCGCAGAATCGCTCAGACTACAGTAATTTGGGTCATGTTCAGCAAACTAAATGTAATGAAGTCGTGCGGTGTTTCGATTTAAAATTAATAGACCGACTGGAAAAGGCAGCTGAAAATGTAATTCAGGAAACCCCTACACACTTTGACCTAAATGTAATGAAGACAGATGTCGATCATTGTAGTTGGAGACAAATACAAAAGGAACTATTGGGTGAGTTTGAGGAACCACCTGTACAAACTAGAATAAGCCACCCTATAATAATAGTGAATATGTTGGGTATCAATGTACGTTGTCTGTTAGACAGTGGAAGTGAGGTGAGTGCGATATGTCAGACGTTCTTTGATGCATTACCTGGTAAAGACAAGCTTACAGTAATGAGGGTATCAGGACTAAGAATAATTGGTGCTACTGGCAAGGTGTCAAAAGCGGTAAAGCAAGAAGCTTTGCTGCCCTTCAACATTAATGGTAATTCAATTGATCATCCATGCTTAATTGTAAATAATCTCAGTATTGAGGTTTTAATTGGCATAGATTTCTTGTCAAAATATCAGAGTGTTGTTGATTTTGAAAGAAGCCAGTTAAAAATGGTCTTGCCGATAACCGGAGTAATTACGGTACCTTTTAGTGATAAACATGTAGTAACTAATGATGAAACTTGGGAGCTGCCTATACGAGTTCTGAAAAATAGGAGGTATTGGGACGAAGGTGTTAATCTTAGTAAAAGTAAGCTAAACACAGAAGAAGATGAAGCAATTATTTTGGACAAAATAGAAGCTAAATTGCAGGAAATCGATAAAATTTCAGCGAATCAGAAGGAAGAACTAAGACAGGTTTTAAAGAGGCATCATAAGGTATTTTCAAATCAACCTGGCGTGGTCAAAGTTTATGAATGAATTCTGTAGGGAGGAGGTTGTTCTGTAACCTCTACACAGTGTGGCAGCTGTGCAGTCCCAGCTGTGTGAGATCTTCTTTCCTATTTCAGATTTCACGCATTCTTCATCTTTTCTATCCACAAAAATTTCGACCCCTTCTTTCCAATATGAAAATTTTCTGAAACCAATGAATTCTATAGCGAGGAGGTTGTTCTGTAACCTCTACACAGTGTGGCAGCTGTGCAGTCCCAGCTGTGTGAGATCTTCTTTCCATTTCAGGTCTCATTCATTCTTCATCTTTCCTATCCACAAAAATTTCGACCCCTTCTTTCCAGTACAAAAATTTTCCGAAAACAATGAATTCTATAGCGAGGAGGTTGTTCTGTAACCTCTACACAGTGTGGCAGCTGTGCAGTCCCAGCTGTGTGAGATTTTCTTTCCTTTTCAGGTCTCATTCATTCTTCATCTTTCCTATCTACAAAAATTTTGACCCCTTCTTTCCAATATGAAAATTTTCTGAAACCAATGAATTCTGTAGGGAGGAGGTTGTTCTGTAACCTCCACACAGTGTGGCAGCTGTGCAGTCCCAGCTGTGTGAGATCTTCTTTCCATTTCAGGTCTCACTCATTCTTCATCTTTCCTATCTACAAAAATTTCGACCCCTTCTTTCCAATATGAAAATTTTCTGAAACCAATGAATTCTATAGCGAGGAGGTTGTTCTGTAACCTCTACACAGTGTGGCAGCTGTGCAGTCCCAGCTGTGTGAGATCTTCTTTCACATTTCAGGTCTCACTCATTTTTCATCTTTCCTATCCACCAAAGTTTCGACTCTTACTCTCAAATACTAAAATTTTCCGCCATGGCTATCAAGCCATGAGTTCTGTAACCATTCTATCCACCGATTAGTGAAGAAAAATACCTAATGTGACAAACCTAACAGTGACATAAACAACAGAGAAGTATGACGTAATTAAGATACAATGTATTTGAGTAACAAGTATGTATAGAACCCTGGTAATATTGTAAGTACAAAGCGTTGTTTTATTGGAAATGGTCCCACAATAATATTTTAAAAAGATATACAAATTCGTGTACAAGCAGGATCTGAAGTGGCAGTGAAATCTATTGTATGCATTAGAGCTAACTAATTAATAGAAAAAGAGATTGCTTAGTGTTATAAAAAATATGCAGATAAGTTGTAAGAATAAACTCACATTGTGTAGCAAGGAATGGCAGTGTAACAGAATTGAACAGGGTTTGTGGTTGAGACTGAAGGACACGTCCCTGAAATATTTATAAGGTTGGAGATGGCCGTTATTTGGTGTAGTGTGTGACAGGACACACCTACACGTATTGAGGTTATGAGTTGGAGGCGTGAATGCGACTATAGGTACTCTTATGTTAGATGAGACAGAGCAGCTCATGGTGTCCTATAGGTTTAAGGAATTTAGCATTGCGCTTGGCCATAATTACTTAATGCACTTTGGTGGTAGGTCGAGAGAGACTACCTGTGGTTTCAGCGTCCGATCGAGTGGAAATGGATTGCCACATGAGCAAACTGATCAGCTGCAACACACCATAGAGATGAAATAAATGTGCTATCCTATGCTTTAAATGTTAATAGAGTGAGTGTTAAATAAGTACATACACTAGCAACCTAATTGAATAACATAATGGCAGACGTGAAACATTATTTATAGCTCAGCATAAATACACTTCGATGAAGTGAGTACATAATTGCAGGTGTGGAACTGACACAACAGCAGAGGACCAATAAGTGGATTTCGTAGTCAACTAAACGTAGTGTGTTTTGAACACTCAGAACTGTACTATTACCACAAGTTACTCACATGTATAAAGAAGCTGAGAATACAACTACTAATCAAATATACTCATACTAACTCTAAGAATAAGGTAATCAAAGATGAGTCAGCTAAGTAAATAAAATACAGATGTATCAGGAATGTACCGAGCATTGGTTCAGTGTTCCGGCCCAGAAATAATAAATTGAAATTAAATAGGATTCATGATTGTATGCCTCGAGCATAAATTTTCTCTAGTACGTGACTAACGGCGTTTTGAGCCATTTGTTTACCGATTTTATGACAATTAAGTAACCATGAGAGTAAAATTGAAAAAGTTCTGTTAACTTTGTTCCAGCAAAATATTGAAGGATAAAATGTATATATCCCCATTTCATTGTGACCCACCCTTAGATAATAAGTGAACAGAGTCTGAGGCACTCTTTTTGTTTGCTCTACAGGACAAACCAGATAATGGCAGCCTGGTAGCTGCGTGAAAGCGTGGAGTGACTTGGACACAACTCACAGTGACCCCTCCCCTTTCCCCATGTAATTTAGAGTGAACGTGAAGAACGCACACCAAAGCAACTTCCCATCCTCTACCCTTGTGAATGGAAGTGTAGAACGCCAGCCAAATCGGTTACAACCACGTGAGTAAAAATGAAATTGTCATGATTATAAAATTTTCTTTCAGGTTTAGAAAAGACTGCTAAGATATAATCATCTGTTTGTGTATCTTGAATAACTGTGTTATTTTCTTTGAATTTATGAATGTAAAAATGTATTTAATGGATTTAAGATTTTCATAATTTTACATATTTTATGTGTTTGTTTGTCTAAGGCAATACGTATGCCAAAGTGTTTCACTGATTTTTGCTTAAATTTTGAGGGATAATATTGCTTAAGAGGCAGTGAACATGTTAATAATTTAAATAACTGAAGTAGGTAATCAGTTTTCTTTTAATATTTCTATATGTTTAGAATTCAATTTTAATTTTCATAGGGAGTTATGCTGTACTCTTGCTTCTCTTTTTGTAATTAAATTTTTTTTTTCATTCATTAACATTCAAAAAAAAATTTAAGCAGAGGGTGATGTAGGCAAGCAGCCTACTCACGCTGTAATAAATTCACATCAGTCTTTCCATTGTGTGCCAGCCTAGTCCGCTGTAACTAGCTCTGACGTCATAAATGTTGCGCAATACTTTAAAAATCAAGTAAATAACCTGAAACGGTTCTAGCATGTCAGGAGTAATACTAAATCAATATGTGTTGAATGTCAGTTCAATAACTTTAACCATTTTCGAAATTTGGATGTTTTTCTGTAAAAATCATTGGCGCAACAGGAAAGAGCTAGAGACTTAAAAATTTATATTTAGATTCCTTTTTCATAATAATTTAATAGAAACAGTACTTTGGATTTCACAAATTAAAATTTTAGTGGAAATTCATGATTTTCTGGTTTTTGTCTTAAAAAATTAAGGAAGCAAGATAGATTAAGTAGGCTAATAAATAAGGCCAGGATGTTTAAATTTAAGTAGAAGGGAGATTCGCTATGATCATAAAGATGTGAGAAGTTTCAATTGAATAACTATAAAACTATAGCGATAGCGTATCTCCAAAGGGCAAGTTCAGAGCTCGTCTACTGCGTGTAGTGTAATTAAATTAATTCTCTCGCCCAAAATATTTGACTTAGCCACGTCAGACTTTTATTATGATTACTTACCTGTGTGCTGATTGCACATTTAAATTGAGAGCTTCATCTGCCATCAGCAAAGGAAGCGATGATTTATTCAATAACTTAAAAGTGATGCATTACTAGCCCACCGGCTAGTTGGGAGAGCCGATTTGATCAGGCGTTCCCTTAGCCGTCCGTACCGCGGCTTTATATATAAGAACGCTGCGCGAGGCAGAAAAGGCCCCAGATATCTCTAGACGCTGAATAGCACATCTGTGTCGGGAGTTGCGTCGCGTCGGTATCATTGCTATAAACAGCCTCGGATGCCATATTAAGTTACTCGGGATACGCGTAACCATGAAATCATTTTCGCGTGAAGTGTTAATTCTGGGATGACTTTAACTATCTATCTTCAGTTTGCGTATGTCGCATTTTCACGTGCCGACGCGGGACAGACTTTCTACCATTATTTAGCGTGGCGTTTGATGAACATTATCATCAAATTATGGCGAGCATTCACTTAAACATTTAATTTGAACAGTTACAGTTGCATCAGCGCATTAGACTCTGAACTGCTCTGTTAGTCAGATTGTGTGGATTCTTTTTTTTTTTTCATCAGTGACTTTCAGAATATATCGTACGTTTTTTTTTTTTTTTTTTGCACGATCGTTTTTGATTATGAATCCCAGACAATCTCCTAATTCCTCAGAGCTATAAGTTGTAGCTATAAGTGTATTTCTCAGATGAAGTGGGCACTAGGAATTCTAATTACAGGCTTCACATTTTGCTAATCACTTTTTGGTTGCCAAAATTGTAGTTAGAGAGTCAGTGTTGAGAACGGCAAAACAACAGCATGAATAATAGGAACATTTTAAACAACATAATTCCACCACGCCGCCCCGCAATACGAAGCCCACACCTACTACAGTAGTACAAGTTTATATGCCAACTAGCTCTGCAGATGACGAAGAAATTGAAGAAATGTATGATGAAATAAAAGAAATTATTCAGATAGTGAAGGGAGATAAGGAACGACGAAAAGCATCGGAACGAATGAAGAGATACTGGGCCACTCGGAAGGGGAAAGTACCAAAGAAGAGGACCAGAAATGATTGACTGAAGTGGTCCAATGAGGCCGTAAAAGCAGAAGAAGAAGAAGAAGAAGTGAAGGGAGACGAAAATTTAATAGTCATGGGTGACTGGAATTCGAGTGTAGGAAAAGGGAGAGAAGGAAACGTAGTAGGTGAATATGGATTGGGGCTAAGAAATGAAAGAGGAAGCCGCCTGGTAGAATTTTGCACAGAGCACAACATAATCATAGCTAACACTTGGTTTAAGAATCATGAAAGAAGGTTGTATACATGGAAGAACCCTGGAGATACTAAAAGGTATCAGATAGATTATATAATGGTAAGACAGAGATTTAGGAACCAGGTTTTAAATTGTAAGACATTTCCAGGGGCAGATGTGGACTCTGACCACAATCTATTGGTTATGACCTGTAGATTAAAACTGAAGAAACTGCAAAAAGGTGGGAATTTAAGGAGATGGGACCTGGATAAACTGAAAGGACCAGAGGTTGTTCAGAGTTTCAGGGAGAGCATAAGGGAACAACTGACGGGAATGGGGGAAAGAAATACAGTAGAAGAAGAATGGGTAGCTTTGAGGGATGAAGTAGTGAAGGCAGCAGAGGATCAAGTAGGTAAAAAGACGAGGGCTAGTAGAAATCCTTGGGTGACAAAAGAAATACTGAATTTAATTGATGAAAGGAGAAAATATACAAATGCAGTAAATGAAGCAGGCAAAAAGGAATACAAACGTCTCAAAAATGAGATCGACAGGAAGTGCAAAATGGCTTAGCAGGGATGGCTAGAGGACAAATGTAAGGACGTAGAGGCTTGTCTCACTAGGGGTAAGATAGATACTGCCTACAGGAAAACTAAAGAGACCTTTGGAGATAAGAGAACGACTTGTATGAATATCAAGAGCTCAGATGGAAACCCAGTTCTAAGCAAAGAAGGGAAAGCAGAAAGGTGGAAGGAGTATATAGAGGGTCTATACAAGGGCGATGTACTTGAGGACAATATTATGGGAATGGAAGAGGATGTAGATGAAGATGAAATGGGAGATACGAAACTGCGTGAAGAGTTTGACAGAGCACTGAAAGACCTGAGTCGAAACAAGACCCCGGGAGTAGACAACATTCCATTGGAACTACTGACGGCCCTGGGAGATCCAGTCCTGACAAAACTATACCATCTGGTGAGCAAGATGTATGAAACGGGCGAAATACCCTCAGACTTCAAGAAGAATATAATAATTCCAATCCCAAAGAAAGCAGGTGTTGACCGATGTGAAAATTACCGAACTATCAGTTTAATAAGTCACAGTTGTAAAATACTAACGCGAATTCTTTACAGACAAATGGAAAAACTAGTACAAGCCGACCTCGGGGAACATCAGTTTGGATTCCGTAGAAACACTGGAACACGTGAGGCAATACTGACCTTACGACTTATCTTAGAAGAAAGATTAAGGAAAGGCAAACCTACGTTTCTAACATTTGTAGACTTAGAGAAAGCTTTTGACAATGTTGACTGGAATACTCTCTTTCAAATTCTAAAGGTGGCAGGGGTAAAATACAGGGAGCGAAAGGCTATTTACAATTTGTACAGAAACCAGATGGCAGTCATAAGAGTCGAGGGACATGAAAGGGAAGCAGTGGTTGGGAAGGGAGTGAGACAGGGTTGTAGTCTCTCTCCGATGTTATTAATCTGTATATTGAGCAAGCAGTAAAGGAAACAAAAGAAAAATTCGGAGTAGGTATTAAAATCCATGGAGAAGAAATAAAAACTTTGAGGTTCGCCGATGACATTGTAATTCTGTCAGAGACAGCAAAAGACTTGGAAGAGCAGTTGAATGGAATGGATAGTGTCTTGAAAGGAGGATATAAGATGAACATCAACAAAAGCAAAACAAGGATAATGGAATGTAGTCGAATTAAGTCGGGTGATGCTGAGGGAATTAGATTAGGAAATGAGACACTTAAAGTAGTAAAGGAGTTTTGCTATTTGGGGAGCAAAATAACTGATGATGGTCGAAGTAGAGAGGATATAAAATGTAGACTGGCAATGGCAAGGAAATCGTTTCTGAAGAAGAGAAATTTGTTAACATCGAGTATAGATTTAAGTGTCAGGAAGTCATTTCTCAAAGTATTTGTACGGAGTGTAGCCATGTATGGAAGTGAAACATGGACGATAAATAGTTTGGACAAGAAGAGAATAGAAGCTTTCGAAATGTGGTGCTACAGAAGAATGCTGAAGATTAGATGGGTACATCACATAACTAATGAGGAAGTATGGAATAGGATTGGGGAGAAAAGAAGTTTGTGGCACAACTTGACCATAAGAAGGGATCGGTTGGTAGGACATGTTCTGAGGCATCAAGGGATCACCAATTTAGTATTGAAGAGCAGCGTGGAGGGTAAAAATCGTAGAGGGAGACCAAGAGATGAATACACTAAACAGATTCAGAAGGATGTAGGTTGCAGTAGGTACTGGGAGATGAAGAAGCTTGCACAGGATAGAGTAGCATGGAGAGCTGCATCAAACCAGTCTCAGGACTGAAGACCACAACAACAACGAGTCCAGTCTTAAGCCATTATCAAGAACAACAATGTTGGGTATAATTAGACATTATTAAATGAAAATCTGTTGAACTGAGTGTCCCAGCGTGTAGGTAAGTACATAATCGTCGAAATGTATGGCAGATAGTTAAATACACTATGTGACACCTGGTTGAAAATAACTTGCAAGTTCGTGGCGCCCTCCATCGGTAATACTGGAATTCATTATGGTTTTGGCCCACCCTTAGCCTTGATGACAACTTCCACTCTCGCAGGCATACGTTCAACAAGGTGCTGGAAGCTTTCTTGGGGAATGGCAGTCCCTTCTTCACGATATGCTGCACTGAGCAGAGGTATCGATGTCAGTCAGTCAGGCCTAGCACGAAGTCGGCGTTCCAAAACATGACAGAGGTGTTCTATAGGATTCCGGTCAGGACTCTGTGCAGGCCAGTCCATTACAGGGATGTTATTGTCGTGTAATCACTTCGCCACAGGCCGTGCATTATGGACAGGTACTCGATGGAGTTGAAAGATGCAGTTGTCATCCCCGAATTGCTCTTCAACAGTGGGAAGCAAGAAGGAGCTTAAAACATCATTGTAGGCCTGTGCTGTGATAGTGCCACGCAAAACGATAAGGGGTGCAAGCCCCCTTCATGAAAAACACGGCCACACCATAACACCACAGCCTCCGAATTTTACTGTTGGCACTATACCCGCTGGCAGATGACTTTCACCTGGTAGTGGTGAGGTCTTACGTGACCCAACTGCTCAGGTCATTGGTCCCTTTCATTGGTCATTCGCCATACCCAGATCCTGCCATCGGATCATCACATTGTGTACCATGATTCGTCACTCCACACTAAGTTTTTCCATTGTTCAATCGTTCAATGTTTACGCTCCTTACTCCAGCGAGGTGTCATTTGGCATTTATCAGCGTGATGTGGGGCTTATGAACAGCTGCTCGACCATGAAATCCAAGTTTTCTCACCTCCCACCTAACTGTCATAGTACTTGCAGTGGATCCTGATGCAGTCTGGAATTCCTGTGTGCTGGTTTGGATAGATGTCTGCTGTTACACATTACGACCTTTTTCAACTGTCGGCGCTCTCTGTCAGTCAACAGATGAGGCCGGCCTGTACGCTTTTGTAGTGTACGTGTTCCTTCACGTTTCCACTTCACTATCACATCGGAAACAGTGGACCTAGGGATGTTTAGGAGTGTGGAAATCTCGCGTACAGACGTATAACGGAAGTGACACTGAATCACCTGACCACGTTCGAAGTCCGTGAGTTCCGCGGACCACCCCATTCTGCTCTCTCTCGATGTCTAATGACTACTGAGGTCTCTGATATGGAGTATCTGGCAGTGGGAGGCAGCACATTGTACGTAATAAGAAAAACGTAGGTTTTTGGGGGTGTCCGGACAGTTTTGATCACATAGTGTATGCTTTCCAACCATAGAACGAGTGAGACAGAGATTAAGCTATCCGTTTGTTTTTCTCATAAACGAACCCCTTTTCGATTTATCAGTGAAAGTGTTTTGTAGTAGAGTCCACCACCATTGTGTCTAGATTACTGCATCGATTGAGTAATGTGAGGCGAATCAGGGATGACACATTCCCTCTCGTTGGTTCCCCTTGTTTTCGAACATATTTGACATTTTTTGAAATATTAAATGCGCTCGGCATTAAATCTAGAAAACTGGATTCTTGCTTGCAGCTAAAGAATGGAAGTAAAACGATGACAAAATTTTCCCGGGTGTACTACACTTCCCACCAGTCGCCGGCTGTAAGGGTGCCTCCAGCGTCGTCGAACATAATCATTTCGGTGGTCCATGTGTTAAGTTGTGCAGAGGTATAAAGTTGCGTGGGTATACTGACCCGCCGGCCGGTGTGGCCGAGCGGTTCTAGGCGCTTCAGTCTGGAACCGCGCGACCGCTACGGTCGCAGGTTCGAATCCTGCCACGGGCATGGATGTGTGTGATGTCCTTAGATCAGTTAGGTTTAAGTAGTTCTAAGTTCTAGGGGACTGATGACCTCAGATGTTAAGTCCCATAGTGCTCAGAGCCATTTGAACCATTTATACTGACCCACAAATCTTTGTACACAGTACAAACACTGCTCAATTTTATTGTGATACGGTTACTCTTCCTCCGGGTTCTTCTTCCTAGGAGAGCATTCGGCTTTGACTTCATATTTATAGATGACAATGCGCGTCCACGCCGAACACAGGAGGTGGGCAAGGTTTTGGAACGAGAGATATTCGACGATTAGACTGAACTGCCCTTTCCCTCTACTTAAATCCCATCGAGCAAGTGAGGGATGCGTCACAGATGTATTGCAGAACGACCACATGCACCAACCACCATCCAGTATTTGTCAACCGCACTGACGAAGGAATGGAACGCCCTACCACAACTCCTTAGCAACCTTGCTGCTAGCATGGGAGCACGTTGCAGAGCATGCACTGACGTCTGTGATCTTCATACACCCTAGCAAGAACCGTGTCCATTCTTTTGTAACGTCCATGGGACCATCATGAGTTGCGATGACTTTACTGTAGTTATTGTCTTTGCATAAAAGTGTCGTTTCTGTAAGTCTCATTGTGTATTTCTATATTATACTGCAGCAGTTCTTTCTACGAGCGGCGTTCAGTAAGTAAGGCAACATATATTTTTTGGTTGAAAAAATGTGGAATTTGTTCTGACACATCGTGTAACATTCCGGCTTTAGCCTCTATAGTTTCATGAAGTTCCAAAGGGGGCGACCCTATACTTAGCCTTCAAAATGAGGTCCGTAAGGGACGTGCGTTCCAAACAGAGAGCTGTCATTGAGTTTCTTTTAGTAGAAAGCCAGAGCGTCGTAGATGTTCATACGCGCTTGCAGAATGTCTACGGTGACCTGGCAGTGCACATAAGCACGATGATTCGTTACATGAAGCGTCTGTCATCATCGCAACAAGCTCACGCAAACCTATCCAATCTCCCGCGTTCCGGCCAGCCGCACGCAGCTGTGACTCCTACAACGTTGGAACGTGCGGACGCTCTCATTCGAGGTGATCGATGGATCACAATCAAACACCTCGCTGCTCAAGTGGACGCCTTGATTGATAGTGCTGACACTACTCGTCCACCAGCTGGAGTACTCAAAGATGTGTGTCAGCTGGGTTCCTCGCCGCCTAAAAAAAGACAACAAAGAGCAACGAAGGGCCATCTGAGCGGAATTGCTTGCGCGTTACGTGGCTGACCGTGACTGTTTTTTGTGGAACATCGTGACACGAGATGAAACATGGTTTCATCACTTCGAGCTGGAAACAGCAGAAATCCGTAAGTGGCACCACACCATCTCTACGCTGAATAACAGGTTCGATGCCGCACCCTCAGCAGGCAAAGTCATGGCGACGATCTTCTGGAACTCTGAAAAGGTTATTCGATGCCCTCCCTCATGGTGCAAGGATCAACTCAGAAGTGTGTTGTGCTACACTCAGGAAACTAAAGAAACGACTTCAGCGTGTTCGTAGCCACAAAAATGCAAACGAACTTCTCCCCCTCCCATCATAAAGCAAGACCTGACACAATTCTGCGCACCCGGGAGGAGCTCACAGAACTTCATTGGACTGTTCTTCCTCATCCACCTTACGGCCCAGATTTCGCATCTTCCGACTTCCATCTGTTTGGCTAATGGAGGATGTACTCCGAGAGAAGAAGTACGTGGATGATGGGGAGGTTATTGATACAGCAAGGCGTTGACTCCGACGTCGACCAGTAGAGTGGTACCACGTGGGCTTACAGGCGCTCCCAGTAAGGTTGCGTAACGTCGTCGCATAGAACGGAGATTACGTTGTGAAATAGGATTTCGCAGTTAAAAGAGTGGGGAATAATATGATATGGAATTTCTGAAAACATCTAACTTGCTTTCAGAAAAAACGTAATATGATTGTAATATTCCGGCTGCGAGTACCAGCGATGATGCTCTCCGGAATTTGATACGACAACGCTCTCTGCTCTGACGACAATGCTCTTTGCTGAAAAAGAAAGAGGAGGTTCTATGTTTTCTTGTAATTGTTGGAAATAAGAAATGTTGATTGGATATTGCGTTATTTGTTGTAGAAAAGTTTGCATGTAGAAGTAACGTGAAGTGTAGAGGTGAACATATAATCGCGATTATCAAGAATAAAAATTGAATTTGTGAAATAGGTAAATATCGTTTACGAATTTATTCGATGTTGGATTTCCGGATCTTCAAAAAAAATCTATTAGTGTGATTTGCAATGCAGTGCATAGTGATTTCTTCGCGAGTTCACAATACTGGGCGGATCTGCTACTATCACGGTCCGAACGACGCGCAATATTTCACCGTCAGCTTGTGTGTTCAAGACGTTCCCTAAGCGACCAGTTTGATAGTCAGAAGATACCACACTGCCACTGTTTGTTCAACCTTCTCATTTTGAAAGTGTTTTTCAGAAAATCTTACGGCGGCTGTAAGTACGAGGTGCATTCAAGTTCTAAGGCCTCCGATTTTTTTTCTAATTAACTACTCACCCAAAATCGATGAAACTGGCGTTACTTCTCGACGTAATCGCCCTGCAGACGTACACATTTTTCACAACGCTGACGCCATGATTCCATGGCAGCGGCGAAGGCTTCTTTAGGAGTCTGTTTTGACCACTGGAAAATCGCTGAGGCAATAGCAGTACGGCTGGTGAATGTGCGGTCACGGAGAGTGTCTTTCATTGTTGGAAAAAGCCAAAAGTCACTAGGAGCCAGGTCAGGTGAGTAGGGAGCATGAGGAATCACTTCCAAGTTTTTATCACGAAGAAACTGTTGCGTAACGTTAGCTCGATGTGCGGGTGCGTTGTCTTGGTGAAACAGCACACGCGCAGCCCTTCCCGGACGTTTTTGTTGCAGTGCAGGAAGGAATTTGTTCTTCAAAACATTTTCGTAGGATGCACCTGTTACCGTAATTCCCTTTGGAACGCAATGGGTAAGGATTACGCCCTCGCTGTCCCAGAACATGGACACCATCATTTTTTCAGCACTGGCGGTTACCCGAAAATTTTTTGGTGGCGGTGAATCTGTGTGCTTCCATTGAGCTGACTGGCGCTTTGTTTCTGGATTGAAAAATGGCATCCACGTCTCATCCATTGTCACAACCAACGAAAAGAAAGTCCCATTCATGCTGTCGTTGCGCGTCAACATTGCTTGGCAACATGCCACACGGGCAGCCATGTGGTCGTCCGTCAGCATTCGTGGCACCCACCTGGATGACACTTTTCGCATTTTCAGGTCGTCATGCAGGATTGTGTGCACAGAACCCACAGAAATGCCAACTCTGGAGGCGATCTGTTCAACAGTCATTCGGCTATCCCCCAAAACAATTCTCTCCACTTTCTCGATCATGTCATCAGACCGGCTTGTGCGAGCCCGAGGTTGTTTCGGTTTGTTGTCACACGATGTTCTGCCTTCATTAAACTATCGCACCCACGAACGCACTTTCAACACATCCATAACTCCATCACCACATGTCTCCTTCAACTGTTGATGAATTTCAATTGGTTTCACACCACGCAAATTCAGAAAACGAATGATTGCACGCTGTTCAAGTAAGGAAAATGTCGCCATTTTAAGTATTTAAAACAGTTCCCATTCTCGCCGCTGGCGGTAAAATTCCATCTGCCGTACGGTGCTGCCATCTCTGGGACGTATTGACAATGAACGCAGCCTCATTTTAAAACAATGCGCATGTTTCTATCTCTTTCCAGTCCGGAGAAAAAAAATCGGAGGCCTTAGAACTTGAATGCACCTCGTACTTTTGTGGCCAAGAGAGAGACGGAGCATTCGAGTTGTAGCAGTTTTCTCCAACCTTGCCTGGCGTTCTCTGAGAACTGGAGAAGCGGAAACCTCCGACCGCCAACTCGTTCTGTACCTAATCTGTTCTCTCCTTTCACGAGCCACAATGAAAACATTCATCTATAGTCAACTTTTTTCACAGATTTTCTTTATCTTAGACAGGTAAAAATTTTATAATGTATGCGTCTAGGTAAAAAAAATTCAAAAGAGAGCTTTTTAATGCTGAACCTGTCTTATCTTTGTCAAAGACAAAAAGTCAAAGAGCAAGTAAGTTAATTAATAATATTTTCTTTGCGACGTAGAAGCAGTCTCATTTCAGAGTGGCGACTGTGATAGGACTGCTTGCAAAGTTGTTAGGATTTTGTATCATTTTCATGTACGTATGCTATTACTAAGAAGTGTACTATAACGTGTGTTGCATACTCTGTGCTTGTTCGAGACCACAACGGGGACAGAGGGGCTGGCAGACTGATGCTGTATGTTCATCTCAACAGATTATCTGAATGTCCAGGCTGCAGACAAGCAACAACTAGTTCACCCGTCTGAAATCTAATACTGTCCTTTTCTGTAGAGTTTTCTATTTCTATTAGTTATAGAGGTATAATTTTTTTGCATGTGTAGCTTTGTACTGATTTTGCGTATTTTGAAACTACGTGAGCCGTGTGACGAAATTTGTTTAGTGATTTATCGTTAGGATACGTGCCGAGTCGAAAATGGAACGGGAACAGAATACAACGGACAATATTCAATCAGTTGAGGAAGTCCCTTCCACTGATGTTTCAGTACCTGTAATGACCGCAGCTAGGACTGGGGAGTTTAACATTAAAGATCTGTTACTTAGTATATCCCAGGCGGTGCAGACGTTAACTGCAAATCAACCATGGATGTCTGCTAAAGTGCAGTCTATAGCAGCTGAACAGTCTTGGATAGCTTCCGCACGAGAATCAATGGCAGCAGAACAAGACAAAATTTCTACTATAGTTCGTACTGTAGCAGCAGAACAGGCAAGTCTCTCTGCTAAACAAGACAGTCTCGTTAAGCAGCAGGAGGCACTAGTAACTGAACAAGCAAATATCAGGCTAACTATGCAAGAGAATAGTGCTATGGTTGAGTCTTTGCCAACCAAACAGGATTTTGAGAGTTTGAAGTGCGGAGTGGATCATCCAAGCATTCAGCACTGTGATCTTGCTACGAAAATGGCAAATCTTAAGCTGTCCCAGGAGAAAGTTCCTGAGAAAATCTCCAAAATCCAAACCGAAGTAAAAGATGTTACCACAACCGTAGATTCTCTTGTGTCCAAATTGGAACTTATTAAACCAGATTGTGTCGCAGTTATAGAAGAGAGGGTGACACAATGTGTTAATGAACAACTGGAACAAGCTGCTGCAAAACGTTCAAATGGCTAATGTATCAGATTCCGCAACGATCCAGATAGGTAGTGATGTGATAAGCCAACAATTTGGTCAAGAGTTCTCGTAGTGGAAAGACAATACAACCAAATCGGTTGAAGAATGATCCAAGTCACTAAAGAAAATAAGAGCGAGTGGTTCTGATACACATGTCACATTTTCCGACGACCCGAAGCAAAATGTGATGAATTCGGCGTCAGTGACGAGTAGCCCGATGCCTACAACAAATAGTGCACATGTGGTGTCTGACTATTTATGGCAATATACCACCCAACAGTGTATGCGCCCAAATGTTGATGGAGGAGAGGCTCCTAAAGCACCGACAGTTCCAAGCCTTCTGTCCGGAGAAGAAAACTGTTAACCCCATCGTTTTCATTCGCAGGTTCAGAGGTGTTTAACCCCGTGCATGGACTGACGCGCAAAAGATTTCCTTTGTCGCTAGATACGTACAAGTGGAATGTAGTTTATGGTGCACGGATATTAAGGAAACCTGTAGAACCTACGGGGATTTTGAGTGAGCATTCTTGAATAGGTATTGGTCTAAGGGAATTCAAGAACGACTGAAAGAGGAGGTTTATAATCCACACCCATTTTCAGTCAAGAGTGGGGACTTGCGTCGGTATTTTGAGAAGTACCTGAATAAAAGTAGATATTGGGATACTCCAGTCCCACAGTTGGATATTTTGAAGATCATTAAGGCAAGGTTACCGGTCGAGATACGTGAAAAATTCATGTATGATCCCGAAGACAATGTCGAAGACTTTCTCTCTGTCGTCGACACCATCGACCCATTAAACGAAGACTTAAGAGCAACAAATTATGCGAATGGGTCGTCGACTAGTGTAAACAAGAACTTTGCATATCACCCAGAACCGAGCGGCAATAACAACAGTAGAGCGCAGCAGAGCTCAGGCTTCCAAGCTCAGCATAACAAACAACAGCTGAACGGCGGCCAAAGATTGAATGCCAATGGGGGGAGGGGGGGGGGGCATTTCCAACCTCGCTGGGCGAAAAAGAAACCTAACGAGCGAAGATTCAACCCGATGCAGACCACGTATCAAAATAACCACAACCCACATAGTCAGAATAATCAGCAATTCCACGGGCATAATCCGAACTGGCGACCACAAAATATTAACCAGCAATCTTCAAATATAAATGACTGGAGAGAGCAACCGCCATTGATTACGGATGTCACTGACGAACCCAGAACCCATCCGTTGAACTAAAGACGACCAGATCATGCCCTGGAGAATCGATCGGGTGTGATGTAAGGGAATCTGGCAAGAGAGTTGTTATGTTCCAATGCAATGACAGACAGAGTCTAGTAGATGAACTTACGCATGACGTCCAGCATTGTACAGCCAAGCGTATGACTGTTCCTATACCGACGATATATGCGAAGTCTTTCGTCACACCATTAAAGTAATTCTTGTTACTGGTGCAAATGTGAATGCAATCGTCGCAGCACTGTTTGAGAGGTTGACACGACACCGGAAACTACCAGTCTTTCCTGTGAGTAATTATGAAGCTATAGGTGCAATCGGTACCAGGGCACAGAAGGTAAAGATACAGACTCTTATTAAATTAAGAACAGGAAATATAGTGACTTTATGCACGTTCCTAGTAATAAATAAATTAACAGGGGACTGTATTTTGCGTATTGAGAGTATTCGGGAGAAGGACGTAAAATTCGACTTCTCTGCAGGCTATGCCTCTTTTAAGATTGATAATGATAATGTGTGTATGGAGCTGATCAGAGAAGACTGTAGCCACGGATGATATTGTCGGGCTTCAACAAATAAGCTTGTAAGGTGTTTCAAGAAGAATCGGAGGTCAAATGCAGAATAGGTTTCTCAAGTATGGACATTAACTGATGTTATATCTCAAAAGACGTCTGAATCTGTTTGGACGATCGCCAGCGAAAACAATTGGCAGACTTATTGCAGCAGAATATCGATGTCTTTAGTGAAAAACCGGCTGTGTGTGTAATTTAGAAGCATACCCACATAGTACATATTGCCAAAGTTTCTATACTATACCATGGCGACTTCGACGATCTGTCGATCAAGAATTGCAACGAATGTTGGATTGTAAGTTGATTGAGCCATCCACAAGACCATACTGTAGTCCTTTGTAGGTTGTCCCTAAACCAGAGAGCAAAGTTCGACTAGTTTTGGACGCAAGGCAGATAAATAAGCTTATAGTTCCTATCCGCACTCATCCAGAAAATATCGACGAGCTTGTACAGAAGGTTCATGGCAAGACATTCTTTTCAACTTGTGCTCTCAGAAGTTCTTACTGGCAGATAATGCTAATCGAGTAAGTACACAGCATTTGTTTATGCAGGAAGAAGCTATCATTCTAAGGTTATTCCATTTGACCTGAGTACTAGCTGTGGTGTGTTTATCCAGGCACTGGATGCTGTTTTAGGACCTGAACTGCGTAGTCAGCCTACGATTTTTGTCGATGATATTCCCATTGCTAAATCTTCTTGGGAAAAACACATTAACCTCTTGGCCAGAGTCATAAATGCATTTAGTAAAGCAGACGTGACAGCTAACCTGCAAAAATCTCATTTTTCACTCGAACGGATCCGTTTCCTCGGGCGTATAATAAACAATAAGGGAATAATGCTGAATCAGCAAAGGTGAGTGCCATCAAGAATTTTCCCACGCCATCAAACAAGAAGTAGTTAAAATCTTTCATAGGAATGACGACCTTCTATAGGTGATTTTTAAACAAACAGGTGATGATTGCAGAGCACTTACACAAACTTCTACGAAAAAATGTACCATGGAGGTGGACAAATGACTGTGAAGTTGCATTCCAGCTTATCAAGGACACTCTTGCGGATGAAAAATTGTTACACCACCCATATATAACTTTGGAGTTTGGTTTGATGACTGATTCATTGAGCGTTGGTTTGGGTTGCTGTTTGTTTCAAATCAAGGAAATCAATAATCAGCTAACGTTTTGTCCCATAGCTTACCGAAGTCGCGTGTTTTCATGTTGCGAGCGCTCCTATACAACCACAGAATTGGAAGCTTTGGCGGTTGCGTGGGCGTTTCAAAAATTCCACTATTACTTGTTTGGAGCACCCACTACCGTGTCCTGCGATCATCAAGCTCTCACGTTCTTGCAAAAATGCAAACTACTTCACGCTCGTCTGTCACGCTGGACCTTGGCTTTACAAGAATATAATTTCAGAGTTGTATACACAAAGGAACAACATAACCAGATTGCAGATGCTTTATCTAGACTACCTGAAGGTTTGTAGGACATTAGCACTGTGGAAGATAGGGAGAAGCAACATAGGATCTTGCTGATGAAAAATTTGGAATCCAGGAGATAATCATGTGTAATAACCTATCTGTCCTCCAGCAACGAGATGGTCGTTGGTCGCTAATTTTGAATAAACTGAGTCAGCCAGACCAAGGGCAGCTCCAAAGATTTTTCAAATTAGTTAATAATGTTTGGTTCTACAGAAGGTCTGATACTTCAGATAAGTGGTGTGTGCGTATACCAGAAGATTACGTGGAAAACCTCATACTCCACACTCACTATGTCTGGCGACATTTTGGCGTACTTACATGTTCAAGCAAAATAGGTAGCAACTGTTACTTTCCGAATATCAGGAGAAGAGTTCAACAGGTTTTGAAGAAATGCAAAGTATGTCAGCTGACTAAACCTTGTAACAAAGGTACACAAGATGAGATGCACTCAATAATTCCACATAAGCCCTTAGATCTGATCTCTGTAGACATTTGTGGGCCAATTCCGAAGGCAAGAGGAGGTAGTAAATACATAGTTGGATTTTTGGACACGTTTTCTAAGTATGTAATGTTGTACCCAATCTGATCAGCCACCAGCAAATCCGTTATCAAGAAACTGTTTTCTTATTTTATTCCATCTGTTGGGAAGCCAAGGACGATTCTGACAGACAATGCAACTTTTTTCACGTGTTATACTTGGAAGAAGGCTTACGGGAAGCAAATATTACACATGTCAAAACGTCAAGTTACAGTCCCGGAGCGAGTCCTATCGAACGTGTATTTAGAGAGTTAAACCGTTTTATAAGAACCTACTGCTTAACAAAGCAAACCAAGTGGATTGATCTGTCGCAAGACTTCACTACAATAGTAAATAACCTACCGCATACAACTTCTGGTTATACTCCTAAATACCGAGGAAAATAGTGAATGTGTACAACCATTACCGAAGATACCCCGAAATAGGATCTCGTGGGAGGAAAAAATTCGTGATGCTCACCTCAACATGAAACTGAAAGCTCTTATAAGAAAGAAGAGACACGACGAGGGATTAAAGAGAAGACAATATTATAATATTGGAGATTTGGTACTATTGAGATCTCATTCAAGATCTTCACTTCTGGAAAAGAGGACCAAGAAGTGGCAAAGAATATACCATGGACCACATGTTATTATAAAACTGCCGCATCCAGGTGCATATTTGTTGGCATATCCAAAAACATTGAAAGTAAAGAGTGTGTACCCTCATGAGGATTTAGAAATATTCTATAAATAATTCTGTGTTTTTTATGTATGTCATGATTTGTGTAACTATATGATCTGTAAACAGTAGTTACTTAAGTTACGTAATTTGTTTCCTATGACATGTGCTGATAATATGCCACAATTGTGTGCCATGAACTGGTGTACTACATGCTTAATTTTCTTGTTGGTTGTTAATACTTGTAGGATAATATGCATATTGCGCTTTTTATTCTGAAGGGTATGCCATTTTCTGCTAATTTCTTATTTTGTGTCTTAGCGTTGGGTTTCGTGGACTCTTTCGTCTGAGTAGGGTATTCTATCACTTTTCCTGTTCTTTTGTCCTCTATTAGTCTAGTGTTCTAATGTTTTTTGGAACTTCAAACCGTTAGACTTTTTTTTCCGTGCTCCTCAGGTTATGAGCATATATGTATATACATTAGATGACAGACGGGGAGCATTGTTGCTGCTTGACTGCAAAGGTAAAGTCTGAAAATGTACTGTAACATTGTGTGTTGCCGGCCGGTGTGGCCGTGTGGTTCTAGGCGCTTCAGTCTGGAACCGCGTGACCGCTACGGTCGCAGGTTCGAATCCTGCCTCGGGCATGGATGTGTGTGATGTCCTTAGGTTAGTTAGGTTTAAGCAGTTCTAAGTTCTAGGGGACTGATGACCACAGATGTTAAGTCCCATAGTGCTCAGAGCCATTGTGTGTTGTATTTTGTCGCGATTACTGTGTCTCATGCTAACTAGTGACTGTTCTGGACAGTATTCTTCGGAATTGTGTGAAATCGCCTTCACCGAGTTCCTGTGAGTTGTTTTAGGCCTGTGTCCTGTCTGACAGTGAAACTTTGATGGAAGTGTTGTCGATTGACAGTGATGTTGCTTTTGTAGTGTTAGGCAGAATAGTGTTACTATGCAAAGACAGTGATCCACCGTGCTCAATCGCTAGTACACATGTGACTGTTTGCCCCAATCTTCTCTAAAGAGTTCTAGTGTCATTTTTGAATTTAACTGTGGATACTCTGGACAACGTATCTGGTGTTGCGAATATATCTCAGTGTACATTGTTTTCACCGTGCTATGACTTTCTTCTTGTTGTTGGACACACTGGAGCGCAAGTACGAACACGAACCGAAGTGGACTGTTTACACACAGGAGCGAGTTGGGTAGAGTTGAACGCTAACATGTTTTATTTCAGATAGGCGCTGTAGTCCGCCATTGTGTCCTGGCTCATTCTTTTGTACCTTCCTGCATGTCGCGGGAACTTCGATCTTGGCGTGTGAAGCCTGACTAGTCATCACCTCTGAGCACCACTCCATCCCGATGTCTTCCAGCTCTCACCATCCTGCTGTGCCATCGGCATCACACCGTTGACATCATACCATTATCACCACATCGTCGACATAATATCCAGAACATAATTGCCTATTAAATGAGTTTTGCGATGGGTGAATAACTCCATTTTCAAGGACTCTAATCAGTTCAGCGAACTTTTAAACAGTTTTCTGTATTATTTGGTTCCTTACTAACAGTGTAACATTTTGTTTCAATACTTAAGCTGAAAACAAACATATTTGATTCAAACTTCCGCTGTTTTGCTAAATGATAATTAGGCGTTGATCATTAGGGAGTTTTGATATCGGTTTCCCACCGCAACCGCCCCATTTTGCTAAATAATAAGCTGGAGATGGCAATAGAGGTCTTCAACCCGCCTTTGTTATTCGATTGTGTCCCTACGTGATGTAATATGATTGTAATCCGGCTGCGAGTACCAGCGATGATGCGCTCCGGAATTTGACACGACAACGCTCTTTGTTCTGACGACAACGCTCTTTGCTGAAAAAAAGAGGAGAATCTATGTTTTCTTGTAATTGTTGTAAATAAGTAATGCCGATTGTGTTTTTTTGTTGGAGGTAAGTTTTCATATAGAAGTAATGTGAAGTGCAGAGGTCAACATGTAATCGCGATTATCAAGAATAAGAAGTGAATTTGTGGAAAAGGTAAAATCGTTTACGAACTTTTATTCGATGTTGGATCCCCGGACCTTCAAAAAAATTGTTAGTGTGCTTTGCAATGCAGTGCATAGTGATTTCTCCGCTAATTAACAATACTGGGCGAATCTGCTACTATCACGGTCCGAACGACGTCAGCTTGTGTGTTCAAGACGTTCCCTAAGCGACCAGTTTGTTAGTCATAAGATACCACAATGCCACTGTTCATTCAGCCTTCTCATTTTGAAAGTGTTTTCCTGAAAATCTTACGGCGACTGTGAGTACTTTTATGGCCAAGAGAGAGACGGACTCTTCATCACGAGTTGTAGCAGTTTTCTCCAACCTTGCCTGGCGTTCTCTGAGAACTGGAGAAGTGGAAACCTCCGATCGTCAACTCGTTCTGTACCTAACCCGTTCTCTCCTTAAAGGGGCCCCAACGAAAACATATTCATCTATAGTCAATTTTTTCACAGATTTTCATTATCTTAGACAGGCAAAAATTTTATAATGTATGCATCTAGACAAAAAAATTGAAAAGAGAGTTTTTTTAATACTGTACCTGTCTTATCTTTGTCAAAGACGAAACGGCAAAGAGCAAGCAATTTAATTAATAATATTTTCTTTACGACGTAGAAGCAGTCTCATTTCAACTCCGACGTCTACCAGTAGAATGGTGTCATGCCTTCACAGCAAGGCTGCGTACCGTCGTCGCATTGAGCAGAGATTGTGTTGAGAAATAGGATTTTGTAGCCAAAAGAGTTGGGAATAATATGATGTATTGGAATCTTGAATAAAACTAGCCTGCTTTCAGAAAAAATGTGTTGCATACCAATTGAAAGCCATTTGTATGTACTGTCCTAGATTCGTCGAACTATGTTGCGCGGTAATCACACGTCATGTGGAAGTTGGTTTCGTCCGTAAGTTTTCTACACCCAGTGTTTCAATTTTTGGAGAAATCTTGTAAGTTCTCTAAGGGAGCATAAGTTAATCAGGTGATTTCAGGCTATACAGAAAATGTCTTGTAGTTGAAATGTCGAAGTTATGGAATCATCAACAAATATAATCTTTTACGGCCTCAGTTAATGCTTCGCAAAGGGTGTCTGGAATGCGCGTTGCTGCTATTCTAGAGCTAACTGACTGCTGTACATGCAGTATTTGTTTTCACACACATTGTGGTCCAGAATTGTAGTCGGTCTTAGTTTATTTTTAAGGGCTTGCGTTCAGAGTGGTAAAGTAATTTGCACGTGAAATGTGTAGTTGCTTCATTCTGACAGTGTGCGTTAGGTGTGTGATTTTAGCTTAATTTTCGGCTATCGCTACAGATAAAGGGCGGGTGGTATATAATACGAACTGTGTGTTGTGTGCATTAGCAAGAGTGTAATGTTGCAGCTCCGAACTTACATTATTCTGGACAGTTTTGAAAGAAAGTAATTTTGAATAAATACTGTCGGATGTTGATTTGTATTACCTCCCGTGTGACAGTATCGTGGTGCCATTTTTCAACAAGAAAATGCTCGGCCACTTGTAGCACGTGTCCTTACGATTTATCTGCGTGATATTGAGCTACTCCCGAGGCCAGCGCTGCCTTCAGACCTGTCCGCCGTAGAACATAGTGGGACCGTTCGGACGTAAACTCCGTCACACTGCCAGCATAGAGGATATCAGGGATTACTTACAAGAGTTGTGGGCCACTTGTCTCAGGTCAGGAAACAACGGCTTTTTGACACTCTTCCTAAATGCTCAGTGCATGTATACAGTGCAGAGGGAGTGCAACGTCATATTGATAAGTGGACTCATACTGATTCGTTTTGCAAAAACTGAAATAACGTCACACGCCTTCTCAGTCAGTTAAGTTTCGTTTCTTCTGTGATTAGCTCGCATTGTTAATTACGCAGTGCACAAAGAATACGATAAAAATCTTTTAAGTGCAGTTTAACTTGCGGTTGTTTAATGAGAACCTCAACCGCCAGTTTTACGCAACTCAGGTGGCACGCGCGAGAAAACTCTTTAAGAAACCACTTGTAAGAAGAATCGGGTACAGAGTTGTAACGGAAAAGTTTCAGTCTTGCTTTCTTTTCGTCAAGAATTTTAGTATTCACGCGTGTCTCATCAAGTTAAAAGTCGATAAAAAGAGGATGATGCAGCCCACTTCACAAATGTTGACATTTTATGACATCGTAGGTGTCAGGCGGGCCACAAAGTTTGATCTAAGCGTGACCTCATTCAACATCTTTCATAGATTGTTTGTTTACCAAAGTAACGTAGACTTAATAAATCTTAGAAACTAAATACTTTTACAATTGACACTGACTGGACGTGAAAGGTTAGCACCAGTCCGATATTTATCCAACTTTGCGGGGATGTTCACCACTTGACGTGTATTAAATGATTAAATTTTAATACGTATATATACACTTACGTTTTTCATATTAGGTGCATTGTGCTGCCACCTACTGCCAGGTACTCCATATCAGCGACCTCGGTAATCATTAGGCAGCGTGAGAGAGTAGAATGGGGCGCTCCGCGGAACCCGCGGATTTCGAATGCGGTCAGGTGAGTGGGTGTCACTTGTGTCATATGTCCGTACGCGAGATTTCCACACTTCTAAACATCCGTAAGCCCACTGTTTCCGATGTGATAGTGAAGTGGAAAAGTGAAGTTTCCAGTGGCGTTTCGTGCTGTTTGTGGCGATTTAACGATTTAATAAACTTTTGGAAACGTTCGCTAGCTGCGTTTTTTAAGGTTTTTAGGTATTGAAGTCGTTTAAAAAACTTCGTGCTTTAGTATTCAGCTGAAGTTTCTTAGTGTTTCTGGTGAAATATTTCAGTAAAATTTTCATTCAGTGTTTTAACTTAGTTGAGTGTTCCAATGGGCTGTTGAATTTTTAGTTTTAGCTAGTAATTTTGTGAAGTTTTGTTGGTATTGGTATTAGCTGTGGTGTAGTAGTATTAACACAGGTAGTTCCTTTCTTAGTAGAGAGGGAATTCCGAGGCCGCTATTGTTAGTTCTTTAAATAGTTCTGCTGCTGTAACCGAACTTAGTTAACCTAGACATATAGTTTTTTTCAGTAACTGTAAAATTTTACCATCCATGAGTGAGAATAGTGGGCTCAGTCTTAGGTTTGTGAATAGTGGGTTGCAGTGTGGGATTTGTTCAAATTATTTTCAGTGGGGGGGGGGGGGGGAGCAGTGGGGAAGCCAGTGGGCATTCTAGAGAGATACTCTCCTGGGAATGCAGAATCTGTTGTAGAAATAATTGTAGAAATAAGATGGTAGAGGAGCAGGAGTGTAAGATCTGTGCTCTTCAGGTGCAGTTACAACGCACTGAGGAGGAACTAGATAGGTTAAGGAGGGTGAAGGGTTGTGGGGAATGGGATCTGGCAGTTGGCAAGAAGGCAGCCAAGAGGAGGAGGTATTCAGACAGTTATACTTTGCGTATATGCAATAGATTTGACCAATTGTTAGAGTTAAGTAGAGAGGAGCCTCTTTTAGCTGCAAATGTAGGGAACGTGCATTCCTCAGCAGTTAGGATGCCTAGGTCAGTTGTAAAGTCTAACAGAAATAAGAAGGTTCTGCTGCTAGGTAGTTCGCACGGTAGAGGTGTGGGTCAGCAGTTGCAGGAAGTGTTAGGGAGTGAGTACTAGGTCATCAGCATTGTGAAGCGTAGTGCAGGTTTGGCTCAGATGACTGACAGCATCTTGGAGTTATGCAGGAATTTTACGAAGCAGGATCAGGTAGTGATAGTGGGGGGGGGGGGGGGGGGGGGGCAGCAGGGAACAGTCTTGATAGGGACGGGAAATATGATGTAGATGGTGACTGATGACCTGGTAAAGTTAGCTGCTCAAACTGGAGGCACTAATGTGCATTTCGTGCAACTGTTTCAGCGTCATGATCGGCCTCATCTTAATGCGGCTGTTGGGCGCGTTAACATGGGGCTGGAAAAGGAACTGATGGCAGAGGGCATGGGTCACATTTCAGTGGTGCCAGTTGGGTTTATCAGTAGATTGGGTTCAACTAGGCATGGCCTGAACATCAATAGGTATTGGAAGGGGAGGCTGGCAAAGCTTATAGGTGACAGTGTAGTGGGTGGTGGTGGGATCACTCATGGAAAAATTCCTGTAGTAGTAGGTGTTAGAGTTGCACCTGTTTTAGCCTGAAGTCAGTTGATAGGTATACCTGCTTAAAGGAAGTTCCTCTTACGAAGGTCTCACCTTCAGAGGACGTCATGTTTCCAATTAGAGAAGGAATTAGCATATTTCATCAAAATATAAGAGGTATTAGAGATAAAGTTAGTGAACTACTTATAGACGTTGACTCTGAAATTATTACTATATCAGAGCACCACTTAAATAACTGGGCAATTCAAAGGCTTCCTTTACCAGGATACAGATTAGTTGGCTGTTTTTCAAGGAGTTCCTTGCACAGTGGAGGAGTGGCTATGTACATAAAAAGCAGTGTTCCATTTGAATCCATAGACGTATCACGGCACTACACTGAACAGGTATTTGAATGTTGTGCTTAGGCAGTCGAATTTAGTGAAACTAAACATCGAATTGTTGTTCTTTATAGGTCACCTAACTCTGACTTCAGAGCATTTCTGCTCAAGCTAGAGAGGGGTCTTGAATCACTTTCTAGGAAGTACCGGAAATTAGTTACATGTGGTGACTTGAATATAAATTTTCTGTATGATGGAGCAAGTAAAAGGATGTTGGTAGATCTCCTAAATTCATATGATCTGTTGCAGACTGAGTTTTTTACAACTGGGGTGCAGCGGAACAGTAGCACCGCCATAGACAATATTTTTATTCATTCTTCATTACTATATGGGCATTCTGTTAGTAAAAGGGTTAATGGCCTTTCAGACCATTATACACAAATTTTAACCCTAAAAGGCATTTGTACTCAACGAATTGTCACATGCAATTACAAACAATGTAGGAAAATTGATTCAACAGCAATAGAGTGTCTCAAACCTTTTCAAGGAACAAGAGTGGTAGGATGTTTATAGAGTCGATAACATATATGACAAATATAATGCTTTCCTTAACACATTTCTCATGCTGTTTGAGAGTTGCTTTCGATTAGAATATTATAAACAGGTTACTAGCAGTAATAGGCATCCCGGATGGCTGACTAGTGGGATAAGGACATCATGGAGAAAAAAGTGGGAATTATATCAAAATGTTAGAAGTAGTCACAATCAAGCTAGAGTAGCCCATTACAAACAGTACTGTAAGGTGCTTAAAAATGTTATTAGGAAGGCAAAGAGTATATGGTATGCAAACAGAATAGCTAATTCACAGGATAAGATTAAAACAATATGGTCAGTTGTGAAGGAAGTGTGTGGTCAGCAGCACAAGGTCGACGATATAAAGTCAGTTCGCAGTAAAAATACTTCTGTTACTGATAAATCACATGTATGTACAGTATTTAACAATCATTCTCTGAGCATTGCTGGTGAATTTAAGAAAAATTTAGTTTCTACAGGGAATCATATTACTTTCTTGGCAAATGCCTTTCCGAGACTGATGTCTGAAATACTCCTCTGTGATACAGACAATGGTGTGATTGAGTCAATAATTAAATCACTGAAGACTAAGGACTCTTATGGATATGATGGAGTGCCTAGCAGAATGTTAAAATACTGTGCTGCACATGTTAGCCCTGTACTTAGCCATATTTTTAATTTTTCCTTTAGAAATGGTAAATTTCCTGAACGATTAAAGTACTCAGTAGTAAAGCCGCTTTATAAAAAGGGGGAAAGGCCGCGTGGAGTGGCCGCGCGGTCTAGGGCGCCACGTCACGGATTGCGCGGCCCCTCCCGCAGGAGGTTCGAGTCCTCCGTCGGGCATGGGTATGTGTGTTGTTCTTAGCGTAAGTTAGTTTAAGAAATGTGAAAGTCTGGGGACCGATGACCTTGGCAGTTTGGTCCCTTAGGAATTAACACACATTTGAACATTTTTTGAAGGGAGAAAGGGATAATGTAGACAATTTTAGACCTATTTCTATGCCATCAGTTTTAGCTAAAGTTATTGAAAAGGCTTTGTATGTAAGGTTGGTTGATCATTTTACATCACACGATTTGCTGTCAAACATACAGTTCGGCTTTAGAAGTGGTTTAACAACTGAAAATGCTATATTCTCTTTTCTCTGTGAGGTACTGAATGGGTTTAACAAAAGGTTTCGAACGCTAGGCATTTTTTTTATTTAACTAAGGCGTTTGATTGTGTTGATCACAAAATATTGCTCCAGAAGTTGGACCATTACGGAATACGGGGAGTAGCTCATAATTGGTTCACCTCTTACTTTAGCAACAGACAGTAAAAGGTCATATTTCATAATGTTGAGAATGGCTGTTACGTGGGCTCTGAGTGGGGTACGGTCAAGTGGGGGGTGCCCCATTGATCAGTGTTGGGGCTACTTCTGTTCCTTATTTATATAAATGATATGCCCTCTAGTATTACGGATAACCAAAACATTTCTGTTTGCTGATGATACTAGCTTAGTAGTAAAGGATGTTGTGTGCAACATTGGCTCGGTTTCAAATAGTGCACTTCATGACCTGAGTTCATGGGGTAGAGAAAATAAACTAACGCTAAATCACAGTAAGACTCAGTTTTTACATCTTCTAACACACAATTTAACAAAACCTGGTGTTTTAATTTCACAGAATTGGCATATGATTACTGAAACTGAACACTTCAAATTTCTAAGTGTTCAGATAGATAGTAAACTGTCACGGAAAGCCCACGTTCAAGATCTTGTTCAAAGACTTTATGCTGCCATTTTTACTATTCGAACGGTGTCCGAAGTGAGTGATTGTTCGACACGAAAATCAGTCTACTTTGCTTATTTTATTCGCTTATGTCGTGTTTTGGGGTAACTCTTCCCATTCTAAAAGGATATTTAGACTCAGAAACGGGCGGTTCAGGCAGTAAGTGGTGTAAGTTCGCGAACCTCTTGTCGACACCTGTTCACGAGTCTGGGTATTTTGACTTTGGCCTCTCAATATATATTTACTGTCATTTCTTGTAAACAATATTAGCTTATTCCCAAGGATAAGCAGCTTTCACTCAGTTAATACTCGGCAGAAATCAAACCTGCATTTGGATCGGACTCCCTTACTCTGTTGCAGAAAGGTGTACAGTATACTGCTGCATCCATTTTCAATAATCTACCACTCGAAGTCAAAAATTTTAGCAGTAATCCATGCGCTTTCATATCGAAACTGAAGAGATTCCTCGTGGCTCACTCCTTTTCTGTCGGGGAGTTGCTTGAAAAATTAAGCTGATTCTTGTTTTATTGTTGATTGCATTTACTTAAACATACGGCTTGACTTTTTTCGAATTCATAAACATTTTATTTCTGTCTTACTTTTATGTTGTAATTTCATGTACTGACACGTTCCATGGCCTTGGAGATTAGCTCCTCAATATGGTTCAACGGAACGTGGCGTGTAAATAAATAAAATAAATAATCGGCACAAAAGCATACAGGCTGACCTCATCTATTGACTGACAGAGACCGCCGACAAGTGAAGAGGGTCGTAATGTGTAATAGGCAGACATCTATCCAGAGCAGCACAAGGAATTCCAAACTGCATCAGGATCCACTGCAGGTACTATGACAGTGAGGCGGGAGGTGGGAGAAGTTGGATTTCATGGTCGATCGGCTGTTCATAAGCTACACATCACGCCGGTAAATGCCAAAAGACGCCTCACTTGGTGTAAGGAGGGTAGGCATTGGACGAATGAACAATGGAAAAACGTTAAGTGGAATGACGAATCACGGTACACAATGTGACGATCCGATGGCAGGATGTGGGTATGGTAAATCCCCTGTGAAAGTAATCTTCCGGCTTGTGTAGTGCCAACAGTAAAAAATAAATAAATAAGAAATAAAAAAAAGGTTCAAATGGCTCTGAGCACTATGGGACTCAACTGCTGAGGTCATTAGTCCCCTAGAACTTAGAACTAGTTAAACCTAACTAACCTAAGGACATCACACACATCCATTCCCGAGGCAGTATTCGAACCTGCGACCGTAGCGGTCTCGCGGTTCCAGACTGCAGCGCCTAGAACCGCACGGCCACTTCGGCCGGCGCCAACAGTAAAATTCGGAGGTGGTGATGTTATGGTGTGGTCGTGCTTTTCATGGATGGGGCTTGCACCCCTTGTTGTTTTGCGTGGTACTATCACAGCACAGGACTACATTGACGTTTTAAACACCTTCTTTCTTTCCACTGTTGAAGAGAAATTCGGGTAATGGCGATTGCATCTTTCAACTCGATCGAGCACCTGTTAAAAATGTACTGCCTGTGGTGGAGTGATTATACGATAATAACATCCCTGTAATGGACTGGCCTGCACAGAGTCCTGACCTGAATCCTGTAGAACACCTTTGATATGTTTCGGAAGGCCTACTTCGTGCCAGCCCTCACCGATCGACATCGATACCTCTCCTCAGTGCAACACTCCGTGGAGAATGGGCTGCCTTGCCAAAGAAACCTTCCAGCACCTGACTGAACGTATGCCTGCCAGAGTGGAAGCTATCATCAAGCTAAGGGTGAGCCAACACCATACTGAATTCCAGCATTACCGATGGAGGGCGCCACGAACTTACAAGTCATTTTCAACCGGGTGTCCGGATACTTTTGATCACATAGTGTATGTCTTCCCATCGCATTCCAGATATGATCTGTGTGTGACAAATTAGGGGACTGGCAGGCCGTCAAGGATCTGCACATGTTTCGTGTTTCAGGGTGTTTGTGGTGTGAGCTACAGTGTAAAATACTTCATTATCGTGCTGGAATATACCATTTGGTATCCTACCACGAAGGACGTTACAACACGGCTTGCCTCTCTTGTTATATACAGGTGAGCATTCTACGTCACTTTTACAGCTACCACAATAATACTGCTGTCATATTCAGTAGTTGTACACATTATGATTTCAGCAGTTAGAGAAGGATGTGCCAGTCGTTGCCTCGTGCGACCTTCCACCAGACCGTCAAGTGACACGTTGTCGTCCATCTCACCACCACAAACAGAAGTGAGACTGGTAGTTGAGTACTACCGCTGAATTCCTCTCTGTGCCCCCTGACTCTGACTCTATACCATGCAAGTTTCTTTCGTCTGTGATGTGGTGTCAACGGCAAACGAAGCGTGGCAACTCGAGATCTCAACCCAGGTTCCAGAACTTATTCCTGACAGTCTGTCGTAACTATCTGCCTCAAACCTCTGCCCAGATTTCAACTATTGTCATCCGTCTATCCGTTGCAGAAGATCTGACAATCCCACCACCTTCCAGGTGTGAACCTTTTGGAAGGATTAGTACCTCCTCTTCTTGGCGTGCTGTTGTCCTAAGTCCATCTCATAGCCTCGCGTTCTGCAATCAGTGCACTGCACCCAGTTGTCTGTCTAACCTGTCGGTACGATGCTCCCAAGTCCCTCATTCCAGTGATGCAACCTTACTCAAAGTCCGAAAGAAGACGATAAGCTGCAGGGGCACTTCCTATGGGCGTACTGTGTTGCGGTCTTCATCTGAAAAGTCCCAGTAACGTTAGACATTCCCAATAGCCATCACCTATTTACGCTATTCTTCATGTATAGGAATCACTTTTTGTATAGTGTAAATACGCTGAAAAACCAAAACGTTAGACCATTGCGCATCGCAACGTTGGATGCCGCCTGGTTGCGTTGCGGGCACATGGCGCTGTAAGAAAACTATATAAGCAGAGCAGACAAGGACAGGGGATCACCCTAGCGAAGATATTGGCTACAAATAGGGAATTCCATTGAGATAAGCGACTTTGACAAATGGCAGATTATTATTACGCAGAGTTTGTGAACGAGTGTCTAGAAAACGGCGAAGCTGGTCGAATGTTCACGTGCTACTGTCGTAGAAGGACAGTGAAACTGCCACTAGGAGCTAAATGGCTGGACGTCCACGACTCTGCACGAAGCATGGGGTTAGGAGGCTTGTCTGCTCTGTAAATTAGAACAGATGGTGGTCTATGGCATCTCTGCAGAAAGAGCACAACGCTGGTGCACGCACAAGTGTTTGGGAGCACACAGTTCATCATACACAGTTGAACATGGAGTTATGCAGCACATCACTCCTACGTGTTCACATCTTGACCCAACGACATCGTCAATTACGATTGCAATTCGACCATCGATCAGCGGCAACGTGTCATCTCTTCGAGAAAATCACATTTTTGCTGCAATAGGTCGATGGACGTCTCCACGAACGTCGTCATGGAGGTGAACGGTGGCTCGAAACGAGCAGCGCGATGCTGATGCACGCTGGTGGGATTAGTATTATGTTATGGGAGATCCAGAACCGTGCTATAGTGATTTGAGGAGCCTTATGGTGAACTCACATTGATGTCTCCGTGACTAAATTCGCCTGACATAAATCTGCGTCGCTATCGGGTGCCGTCACCGCGTACACAAATCAGCAGCCCGTTATTTACGCGAATTATATATCTAATGCTACATACACCCACAAACCTACCAACAAACTGTCGTAACCCTGATACGCAGGCCCAGTGATGTATTTTGTTCCAAGGACGGACAAACGAACTATTAAACAGGTGGTCATAAAGTTTTGGCTCATCAGTGTAAGCTTCCATAAGGATGAACATTTAATCAAAACAACCCACAAGCATTGTAATACTGTAGTATCAGTATGAGAGCGCTCTGTCAAAGATGTTAGAGGAGAACACTTTCTCAAAGTTCGAAAGATGGCGATAAGCTGCATATGTGCGTCTCTTGGCACGCTGTGTCGTGATCTCCACCTGAAACGTTCCACTAACATTGAACGCACCTAATAGCCATAATGTAGTCTCATTATTCTTCGTCTGTAAGCATGGGTGCTTTCTGTACAGAAAATAAGCTCTAATAAGGATGAAATTTTAATCAACACTCCCCACATGCATGGATACACCGGAGTGCCTGTTTAGTGGCGTTCGGTCAAGATCTTCATGATGTAACAGTTTGAATTTTCGCCAATGTCATTAATTACTGACAAGAGGAGGCAACAAAGTTCGGATAGGATCGCGGCTTTACTTCAAACTCTATACACCATCAGTAGTCCATTGGGACAACATAATATGCGACTAGTCAGGCGTACTATTTAGACAATTTCGAAAAAATCGCAAGAGGAGTTTTATGCGTCAGTGATGACCGATGCGTTGCGTCCCTGAGCACGAGATGGAGGCGGTCATGTGGTTAGCGTTCAAGCTCCGTAACCGGTGTATCGCTGCATCGAACCCCGCTCACGTTTTTTTTTAATTTATGTATTTTTCAACACTAGTATTATTATTTCATACATATTACATTTGGAAGGTAAAATAACGAAAAGTCACGTGAATTTGCTTGAACTTATACTGAATTCACAATGTTATTTGGTTGGTTGCTAATTTTTTACTACCACAACAAGTATTATGTTTACAACTATCGATAAGAAAATACCAAACTAGTGAATCTCTGTTGATCCATTGCGGAATCGGGACAGCGGTGGTCAAATATTCACCAAGGAAAAACGCCGAACAGTCGTATTTTTTGCGAAGTTATTTTATCTATATAGCCACACAAGCACACGAATGTTTCCTGAAAATGCATGCCTGTCGTGATTTCCGAAATCCCTTATACCTGTAATCGCGTGAAGTACCGAAAACTGCGTTGCGCCTGGACGCTTCGATCTGCAAACAAAGGTTTCAAGGACGATGGACAGGCTAGGAAAGCCCAAGTCAAATATCGATAAGTAAATGTATAAGTAACTTTACCCACTAATAAAATGAGTTAAATATGCCAGAATATGAGAGTAATGTACGATTAATAGCAGACGTGCTTTCGACATTACATGTTGCCGGATGATATTTTTCTCACAGATATGGGAAACATATTAAATTAAAAAGGCATCTACTAAATTGAACGATCTCAATTTTTCCGCATGCACAAGAAATCTTCAGAGTTTCTACGAAAAAATTAAACTCCTTTACATTTTGAAAAATTGCTCTTTCTTTCAACAATCTAGATGCAAACCATGCGTAACGCAACATTTTCGAACATACCAGTGACGAGAATTGAAGATGTACGACTGAAAGTATTTTAATAGCATCTTAACGAGAAGCAATCGCTCGTTCGTTGTCAAATATGAATAAATTTGAAGGCGCTTGATAAAGTTTTTTAACTTGCCTATAGCAATAAAAATGGCATAATACTTTTAATAACAAAATTAGTGTACAACCAAATTACAATGGAAATTAAATAAAAGTTAACGTAGATACACGTATCTTTTCATCATATTACCTTTCAAATGTAATTTGTATGAAATAATATGACTGATGTTAAATATAATTCTTTAAAAAAAAAACACAGAGCGAGACTCGATCCAGCGATCATGGAGCTCGAACACTAACCACATGAACGCCGTCAGCTTGTGCTCGGGTCGCAACTCACCGTTACAGCACTGACGCGTGAAACTTCTCTCGTGATTTCCTCAAAATTGCCTAAGTAGTACGCCATACTACTTGCACGTTCTGTTGTCCTAATGCACTACTAACAGGGTACAAAGTCTGAAGGAGATCCGTAATCCTAACGCCGTGGCCTCCCCTTGTGAACCAATCATCTCTTCCATACATTTTCGTATACTCATTCCTATGAAGTTACATAGTATGTGTATCCCAAACAGGAATATTTTTAAACTTTTCCTGATATAATGTTTGCAAAAATATAATTTTTTTTTAAAAAAACAGCGAGACTCGTCGATTTCATAACAAAAACTCAGAAGAATCTCAGAAGTATGAGAGCCGTTAACTCTGCATACAATTCCCTTGTAGGCATCCTTGTATTTGTCCATGTAGCTAAGGCCAAATATTGTTTAATGGTACCTTCAGCTATCCAACGGGGTTGTTTCCATTTTATTTCGACAACCGACCCAGACCTCTTCTTAAGGGATTGAGTACTCTTGGTTGATTCCGTTCTTGCCTACGACGGTCATTTCCTATCTCTTGGAACAATCGTCAAAGTCTCGAAATGCTTCTTTGTGACACACTATATACCCCTCGTGTCCGCCTCCGTGACTGAGTAGTCAGTGATGATGACTGCCATGTGGAGGACTCGGGTTCAGTTCCTGGTACAGCTAAATATTTTTCCATGGCGGCGTGATGCCAATTGAGACGCTACTTGACTGAGTAGTAGCAGCTCCACTGTCTGGAAAGTCTGCTCAATGTCCAGGAGAGCGGTGTGCTGACCACATGCCCCTCCATACCGCATCAGCATGACGCCGCAAAGCAGAGGGTGACGCGGCGGCCGGTAAATGTCCCTTGGCCCTTCACGGCCTGGCGAGCAGGTCGTTTCAAACACCGCTTGCACCTGTGTCTGACCTTATTCCGCGGGATCTATCTACATCTACATCTACATCTAACCTTATTCCGCGGGATCTATCTACATCTACATCTACATCTACATGATTACTCAGCAATTCACAGTTGAGTGCCTGACAGAGCGGGTATCGAGCCACTCTCAAACTACTCATATTTCTCTCCCTTTCCAACCTCGAACAGTGCGCGGGAAAAACGAATACTTAAATCTTTCCGTGCGAGCTCTGACTTCTCCTGTTTCATTAACATTGTCATTTCTCAGTCTGTAGGTGGTGTCTTGAAAAGATAAATAGTCTTGGCTACAAAAAATGCTTTGTTATTTTATATTTAGCCTTGTTTAAGGCGTCTTCAGATTCGCTGGCACAAGTGGTGTTGAGCACTTAGGCTGTGTCCGTGCAAATGTCTTAGCAAGCAAACACCGTTCCAAATGTTTTAAGAAAATAGCATGATGCCCTGATATAAAATAGTGTTGAGCACACGGCAAGCCACGTTTAAAATACATAAAAGACCTCGGTACGTAACTGCCCTTGTCGAGTTTTAAGAGGCTTCGCGCAATACTCTTGTAGGGTGTATAGCGCAGTTCAAAAGACACGAAAACGGGATCAGGCCTACAGAAATGCACCACAAAATGTAAACATGTAAGAAATGTCGTTGTATATGTTCTGGCCGCGTAGATAATACTGGTTATTGGACTACAAGAAATGTGTAGCGATTTGGTCTATGTGATCGTTCCAGTTTAATCTCTAAGTACTTAGCTGAATAGACAATCTTTAGAATGAATGAATGGCTCTGAGCACTATGGGACTTAACAGCTATGGTCATCAGTCCCCTAGAACTTAGAACTACTTAAACCTAACTAACCTAAGGACAGCACACAACACCCAGCCATCACGAGGCAGAGAAAATCCCTGACCCCGCCGGGAATCGAACCCGGGAACCCGGGCGTGGGAAGCGAGAACGCTACCGCACGACCACGAGATGCGGGCCAATCTTTAGATTCGTGTAATTTATTGTGCACCGAAATTTAGCGGATTCCTTTTAGTGCCCACGTGGACGACTTCACACTTTTTGTTATTTAGAATCAATAATTGCCACTATTCACACCAAGGATATATCTTGTCCAAATCATTGTACAATTGGTTTTCATCATCAGATGACTTTACAAGACGGTAAATGCCAGCAAACAATTTAAGTGCGCTGGTCGGATCGTCCCCTAAATCGTTTGCGTAGATCAGGAACAGCGGAGGACCTTCAACACTTCCTTGGAATCGTCAGGTATCACTTCCGTTTCACTGGATGACTTTTCGTCAGTTACTACGAACTGTGACTTTTGTGACAGGAAATCACGAATCCAGTCGCACAGTTCAGACTCTGCTCCATAGGCACGCAGTTTGATTAGAAGTCGCTTGTAACGAACGGTGTCAAAAGTCTTCTTGAAATCTAAAAATACGGAATCAGTTTGACATCTCCTTTCGATAGCACTTATTACTTCTTGGAAATAAAATGCTTGTTGTATTTCACAAGAAGATTTTTTTTTAATCCATGTTGGGTGTTTGTGAATAAATCGCACCGTCCAACAACGTCTAAACGGCCCATTTTTGGCATTATGCCGTAAACTCCAGTTACGGATTACAGACTGTTCACAACGAATTTTCAGACAAGGCTGAATTGCTTTCGTTGTATTTCATTACAGGACCTTTCAAATTTAGGGAACAACCTTTCCGGTGCAGAGACCTCCCTTTTGGTCTGTACGCAAAATTTGATAGATATTTACAGTGATTCTTCACCCTTTGGGCAACTGCCTTGCCGCAATGGATACACCTTTTTCCCGTCAGATCACCGAAGTTAAGCGCTGGATGGGTGACCATCCGGGCCGCCATGCGCTGTTGCCATTTTTCTGGGTGCACTCAGCCTCGTAATGCCAATTGAGGAGCTACTCGACCGAATAGTAGCGGCTCCGGTCAAAGAAAACCATCATACCGACCGGGAGAGCGGTGTGCTGATCACACGCCCCTCCTATCTGAATCTTCAACTGAGGATGACACGGCGGTCGGATGGTCCCGATGGGCCACTTGTGACCTGAAGACGGAGTGCTTGCTTTCACCTGTTGTCTTTGTGTTTTCAAATTTTTCCTAATTATGGTTAATTTTTGGTTACTAGTTCATAACTCTGTATATAGTTCTGTAAAAGCGTTCGTTATCACCTAGAAAAGCAGTATTTGGTGTTTCTGTTTAACCGAAATATGTCTGTGCTTATGATAACTGCAAAAATGCTGAGACTGTGCAAAGAAATCTGCGGAAATAGTTTTAACTTAAATCATTTCATCTAGATGAAGGTGTAGGCATTACACTTTTAATTCAGTTAATCCGCCACCACTCTCAAGACACATTCCGCTCTTGCATTCTATTTCACTTCATTAATCTGTTATTTCAGCTTACATAAAACCATAAATTAGATAAGCAGGCATGAGGAATTTGAAAATCACATTGCTAATCCACATGTTTTAGGGAGCATTTTCTTGTATTGTACTATAAGCAAGAATTTAATTCACAAGTGCCTTTTCGGATAAAGTCAAGACGTCGCGGTTGCTGCCTCATCTGACTCTCTCTCTCTCTCTCTCTCTCTCTCTCTCTCTCTCTCCCTCTAACTCTCTCCAGCTCATTTTATACACGATTACCATGCGGCGTCACTGACGTTTTGCCGTCCAGCCCTATTTGTTGCCCGGTTTTTTTCATCCGTTCTTTGTTTAAAAAAAAACCACACGTCTTTTAAGGCATATGTGTCAATTTTTACCCCCCTACCTACATTATTCCGTGAATTAGTGAATTTTCAAACCTTAACGGACTTTTGAATCACTCTGTTCAAATGGTTCAAATGGCTCTGAGCACTATGGGACTTAACATCTCAGGTCATCAGTCCCCTAGAACTTAGAACTACTTAAACCTAACCAACCTAAGGACATCACACACATCCATGCCCGAGGCAGGATTCGAACCTGCGACCGTAGCGGTCGCGCGGTTCCAGACTGAAGCGCCTGGCAGTCACTCTGTATCTAGCTGAACTGCCAATATGCAGATTTGTGTGATTTATCGTATAACCGAAATTTAACAGATTCTTTGTGGTATTTACGTGACTGACCTCACACTTTTCATTATTTAGTGTCAGTGGCCAGTGGCCATATTTTGCATGATACAGATGTCTTGTCTAAACCACTTTGCATTTGGTTTTGTTCTTCTGATGAGTTTGCATCGCATTCTGTACATTTTCGGCCGGTTTTCTGGATTCGGAAGTAAGACTCAGATCTTGCTTTGAATGCGGCGAAAAATAACTTCTGATCTTGCGGGACTTTTTCAGCCGTTTTTGCCCCGTCCGTGAACACTTGTCTAACTCTTGTTACAGCTACATGCTACCGAGGAGGGCGTTGTATTTAGTTATGAGAACGGTTTCCGTATTCAGTGACGAGGACAGATCCTACCTTGGCTTCAGTGATGGTTGTTATCAAGAGCCGCTTCGACTAAGAGATCTAAAAGTGTCAGAGTGTGTAAGGATATAGCACATCTATAGTATCGAGTGCTATCATCTTGACGTGGAAACCACAGCGTACAGTGGCCGTACACTTCATGTGTTGGTTGAGAGTTCAGAAACTTAGAGATGATCATCTATACCATTCTGTAGCCGTTGCTACAACCGCTGCAAGACGTTCTCTTGCAGATGGACAAAGCCAGCTCACTCTCCATCTAGTTCGTCTGTTCATCTGCCAACCCGTTCATCAGACATGTGCCGCACTGACTGCTTTTGGGACATACTGGCACAGTGCCCGGTGTGATCTGCATTAACAGCAACATCCCTTGCAAACTCCGAAGGCGAATGGTAGCAGCGTGAGTTACTTTATTACCTCGCAAGATGAAATGAGACATCTCTGTAATCGTCTCTACGTGCCATTATACACTGAAGCGCCGAAGAAACTGGCATAGGCGTGCATATTCTAATACAGAGATGTGTAAACAGGTAGGATACGGCGCTGCGGTCGGCAACGCCTATATAAGACAACAAGTGTGTGGCGCAGTTGTCCCCTCCTACTCCCCGTCCATCTCTTGTGCCTTCTTTCAGTATCTCTGCGCTCCCTCCTGCCCTGTCTTCCCTTTTCCTCTCCCGCCCCATGTGTCTCCTGCCTCTTCGTGAACCCACGGTTGCCCCTCCTCTCTTCATCCCGCCGCTTCCCCAGCTGCCCCATGCTCTCCCCTCCTTTTCCATCCTCTCTGACCTTTCCCTCGGCAGGTCCCGCCTGGTAGTTTTATTCTTCGTCGTGTGTGCTCCAAGTGGGTTTTAAGTGTGTTGTTTCGGAGTGTTTTTAATACTGTGGCCAACTTTTAACCTGTGCATGCGCATCCAGTGTCTTCTGTGTTTTACGAATCGCCAACTATGTTTTTTTAACTTTCCGGTGACTTTTTTAACTGACCCCAATGAACTTCTACATGTCAGTGTATTTTTACCTCCATTTTCTCCCCTTACTCTGTTTTATGTTCCCCTTTTTTACCTCCTTATGTATGTATTGTTTTATTCTTGTTTTAGTTGTCATTCACTCGGCTGAAGAGCGGCGGATTGTGCTACTGACAGCCCTCCCCTGCCCGTATGGGGCAGGGGCATGAAATCACAATAAAGAAAAAAAAATGGCGCAGTTGTTAGATCGGTTGCTGGTGCTACAATGGCAGGTTATCAAGATTTAAGTGAGTTTGAACGTCGTGTTAGAGTCGGCGCACGAGCGATGGAACACAGCATCTCTGAGGTAGCGATGAAGTGGGGATTTTCCCGTACGAACATTTTACGTGTGTACCGTGAACATCAGAAATCCCGTAAAACGTCAAATCTCCGACGTCGGTGCGGCCGGAAAAAGATCCTGTAAGAAAAGACCAACGACGATGAAGAGAATCGTTCAACGTGACAGAAATGCAGCCCTTCAGGAAATTACTGCAGATTTCAATGTTGGGCCATCAACAAGTGTCAGCGTGGAAACCATGCAACGAAGCATCATCGATATGGCCCATTCGTGTACCCTTGATGACTGCACGACACAAAGCTTTACGCCTCGCCTGGGCCCATCAACACCGACACTGGACTGTTGATGACTGGAAACATGTTGCCTAGTCGGACGAGTCTCGTTTCAAATTGTATCGAGCGGATGGAGACGTTTATGGGTATGGAGACAACCTCATGGATTCATGGACCCTGCATGTCAGCAGGGGCATCTGCAGGTGGAGTGATATGGAACCCCTGATACGTCTAGAAACGACTCTGACAGGTGAAACGTTCGTAAGCATCCTGTCTGATCACCCGCATCCATTCACGTCCATTGTGCATTCCGAAGGACTTGGGAAATTCCAGCAGGACAATACGACACCCCACACGTCCAGAATTGCTACAGAGTGGCTCTAGGAACACTCTTCTGAGTTTAAACACTTCCACTGACCACCAAATTCCCCAGATATGAACATTATTGGGCATATCTTGGATGCCTTGCAACGTGCTGTTCAGAAGAGATTTCCACCCCGTCGTTCTCTTACGGATTTTGGACAACCCTGTAGAATTAATGGTGTCATTTCCCTCCAGCACTACTTCAGACATTAGTCGATTCCATGCCACGTCGTGTTGAGGAACTTCTGCGTGCTCGCGGGGCCCTATACGATATTAGGCAGGTGTACCAATTTCTTCGGCTCGTCAGTATATAAGAATGCATTGAAGTTAGACGTGGCCGCCTAACGTAGTGAAATTGTTATTCCAGAAGCTTTGGCTGTAGACGTATGAACTTATTCCTCAGTTGTGTGGTATTTTTGCTTCAGGATTTTCATTTTGTACTAGTCTATTTGAAGTCGAAATTGAACACAGGCCACTTCCAAATATAACTCATTACTTCTCGTTTCTAGTGATTCGTATACATGAAGTGAGGCATTTATTTGCTACACACTGTTTCAATGTCAGTGAATAACGTAAGTTTTCAGTTCTATTATCTAGAATTATATACTTGGAATAACAGTCGAAACATTAAAATAAATACCTCAGTTGGTAGCACGTTTGATATGAACTCAACGCCAGGCTGCCTTTCGACAGAGGTCGCATTACCACTTTTCACGCCTCACCTGTTTCTTTTGCAATCTTAGTCACTTGTTTTCTATCTTCTTGCGGGATTTGACGGCGAAGAGTTATGCAGACTGTCTACTGCAGCGTTGTCAACACCTCGTCCATAAGTTCAAGTGGTGGACGACCTATCAGACTCTATCTTTTCCTACGTCACACAGCTCACTTAATGCGTATCCATTTGCCTGATGCAATAAAATAATTTCTTGTTTTACAATGTACTCTGCTTTGGGCAATGTACGTGATTTTTTATAGTATCAATATTTAATAACTGAATACCACACTCCTTTCCATTGTGATCTCCTTGCCCTCCATCCAACCTCCCAGACTTCCTAGCGATCACATCAGCTCCATCTTAACAAAACCTTGTCGTATAATCAATGGTGGCAGTAAGTGAACACCACCAAAAGTCGTACAGTAGTTACTCGTATATACTGTATCAACCGCATATTTTGCCATCCCGTTTTCTTCTCTCTTTCGTCGGCATTGTGAAGGCGGCCATTTCATTTGGCGGTTTTGTTTTCCACACCATATTTATTTGCTTCTCGTAAATTGCGACATCGTCTCTTCTATACTTTGTGTTTTTCTGCTACACTCAGCTTCGACCTATCAAAATAAGATCTTTGAGCAACCTCTTTGCATTGCCACTGAGACATTTTCGCATTTTTGGGAGGTAGGTTTGTCCACCAACCAATGGGAAGCTTTCACAGTTTGGTTTGGAAACTACCAGTTGTTCACTGTTTGAATGTGCAGTCACCATTCTGATGGTTTTTCTCATAGGCCTCGGGTCTGCTTCGTTAGAAGGAGGTACGGCTTTGTCAGATTGTTGAGGCAAGCATCGGATGAAGAAACCGAGTGAGATCATTTCAATTAGTTGCCCTGTTGAATTATTATATCGGGAGGTATTCTAAATTTCGTGATTTATCTCGCGCTCAAGCTTGCACATATTCTTCCTCGTGGCAAAATGGAACCTCACTGTTAGCTCCTTTTTGATTAACTGGAGGCTCATTATAGAAATAAATATTATCTCTTCAATCCGTCAAGCCGTAGATTCAGAGTTTTCATCTTCTCCTGAATTTTAAAAGAGTGAGTGCTTCGCTTGAAGTTGTGCATTTAGATCATGTTCTTACAACTAAGCTTGTGGAATTCCCTTTTGTGTTTGCTGCGCCCAGCACTCACGTGGACTTGTAAACCAATTGCATTCTTTTCGTACAGATGTATATATACAGGGTGGTCCATTGATAGTGACCGGGCCAAATATCTCTCGAAATAAGCATCAAACGAAAAAATTACAAAGAACGAAACTCATATAGCTTGAAGGGGGAAACCAGATGGCGCTATAGTTTGCCGGCTAGATGACGCTGCCATAAGTCAAACGGATATCAAATGCGTTTTTTAAAAATAGGAGCCCCCATTTTTATTACATATTCGTGTAGTACGTAAAGAAATATGAATGTTTTAGTTGGACCACTTTTTTCGCTTTGTGATATATGGCGCTGTAATGGTCACAAACGTATAAGTACCTAGTATCACGTAACAGTCCGTCAGTGCAGACGGTATTTGCTTCGTGATACATTACCCGTGTCAAAACGGACCGTTTACCAATTGCGGAAACGGTCGATATCGTGTTTATGTATGACTATTGTGATCAAAATGCCCAACGGGCGTGTGCTACTTATGCTGCTCGGTATCCTGGAGGATATCATCCAAGTGTCCGGAACGTTCGCCAGATAGTTACGTTACTTAAGGATACAGGAAGTATTCAGCCACATGTGAAACGTCAACCACGACCTGCAATAAATGATGATGCCCAAGTAGGTGTTTTAGCTGCTGTCGCGGATAATCCGCACATCAGTAGCACACAAATTGCGCCAGAATCTGGAATCTCAAAAACTTCGGTGTTGAGAATGCTACATCAACATCGATTGCACCCGTACCATATTTCTATGCACCAGGGATTGCATGGCGACGACTTTGAACGTCGTGTACAGATGATAGATTTTTTGCACGCGTTCTATTTAGCGATGAAGCGTCATTCACCAACAGCGGTTACGTAAACCGGCATAATATGCATTATTGGGCAACGGAAAGTCCACGATGGCTGCGACAAGTGGAACATCAGCGACCTTGGCGGGTTAATGTATGATGTGTCATTATGGGTGGAAGGATAATTGGCCCCCATTTTATCGATGGCAATCTAAAAGGTGCAATGTATGCTGATTTCCTACGTAATGTTCTACCGATGATACTACAAGATATTTCACTGCATGACAGAATGGCGATGTACTTCCAACATGTTGGATGTCCAGCACATAGCTCGAGTGCTGTTGAAGCGGTATTGAATAGCATATTTCATGACAGGTGGATTGGTCGTCGAAGCACCATACCATGGCCCGCACGTTCGCCGGATCTGACGTCCCCGGATTTCTTTCTGTGGGGAAAGTTGGAGGATATTTGCTATCGTCATCCACCGACAACGCCTGAGAACATGCGTCACGCATTGTCAACGCATGTGCGAACATTACGGAAGGCGAACTACTCGCTGTTGAGAGGAATGTCTTTACACGTATTGCCAAATGCATTGAGGTTGACGGACATCATTTTGAGCATTTATTGTATTAATGTGGTATTTACAGGTAATCACGCTTAACAGCATGCGTTCTCAGAAATGATAAGTTCACAAAGGTACATTTAACACATTGGAACAAGGGAGATAAAATGTTCAAACGTACCTACGTTCTGTATTTTAATTTAAAAAACCTACCTGTTACCAACTGTTTGTCTAAAACTGTGAGCCATATGTTTGTCACAAAGCGAATAAAGTGGTCCAACTAAAACATTCATATTTCTTTACGTACTACACGAATATGTTATAAAAAATGGGGGTTCCTATTTTAAAAAAAAAACGCAGTTGATATCCGTTTGACCTATGGCAGCGCCATCTAGCGAGCCAACCATAGCGCCATCTGGTTTCCCCTTTAAGCTAGACAAGTTTCGTTCTTAGTAGTTTTTTCGCTTGACGCTTATTTCGTGAGATATTTGGCACGGTCACGATCAATGGACCACCCTGTATATTAACGAGATTCTTTCCTGAATTACTTTCCGATAAAATCAAATCATTTCTTTCTTATCTGATGCGGCACGCCGCTACATTGTTACAACTTGGGGACCGCAAGCGAATATTCTGATGCATCATAGGCAACTGACTAAATTAAGTATTGCAAAACATAAAATTAGGTTTAAGAATCAGAAAGGTATGTCATGGACGACCTCTACTTTCTCAGTATACTGAGTGAGCTGGCAATTCGCAGAGATACTGTGTGTCAATGGTATACGTAACTTGTGTACTGATCTTAATGGTTTGTATTATTCCTAAACGCTTAGAATCAATGATTATATGTCTGAGGTAACATCCTCATCTGCATTACTGGAAGCTATATGTCGAAAGCAGACACGTTATTCAATTCTTGGTCAGTTTCTTCATGTTTGAACAGAAGGTATGCAAAATCTGTTTTCGTTGCACTTAGATTATGTAAGCGTGTGTGTGTCTTTGTTTATTCTGTTAAATATACGAGCTCAGGATTCGTTTCCAAATTATTTTCTGGGAATAAAGATTCATACTTACTGCATACCTTAAAAGCTCAGGGCTTCATTTTCGCTGCTCATGGGAGTAGTTCCGTTTTCTAACACACACACACACACACACACACACACACACACTCACACACACACCTTACAACTACACGGATGTCAGGCTTTCACAAATTCTACTCATAAAATCTGCCTACCGCATCCGAATATCTTAGAAAGTTCCTTACGTTTCTTAACTTACTGTAACATCGTAAATTCTATACTGCCCGCAGATTACACAAACAGACTTATATTTTTGCTCATTTGTAGTGATAGTCCAGCCCTGGCTTCAAACTAAACCGTTCCATCTAGCAAAGTGATATTTGTTACCTTTATTTCTGTTGGGACATTTGTTATCTTTTATTCAATTTCTTAGGACGCTCACTTGAATCGCACTCTCTGCTTACAAACTCATTTTCAAATATCAAGCTCAGAGAAAGATGAAGGCAGCCCAATGACACTGATACACTTCTCTTTTGACCTGCTTTGCGCACAGGGGCGCTTTACATTTATCAGTAATTAAATTAAGAATGCTACTTTTGTCAAGGCGAATGCTATGTAAATAAGGAATTGTGGAGCTACGTCATTTATACCTTTACATTTACAGTATATCTTACAGTGTTTCAGAAGCTCGCCCCCCCCCCCCCCCTCACTCTCACTCTCCCATTCTCTCTCTCTCTCTGCCCGTTTAGTCGATCCCCACTCTCTGTGACCCCATGAACTAAGGCACGCCAATTTCTTCTGTCCTGCACTTTCTCCCTCAGACTTTCCGGATTGTAATCCATTACTTCTGCGATGACATGGATCCATCTCATCCTCTGCCGCCCTATTCTTCTTGTGCCCTCGATCTTCCTCATCATTAACGTCTTTTCCGGCGAATCATGTTTTTTCAAATGTGCCCAAAAGAGGTCAGTTATTGTTTCAGTGTCAGACCTCCCAAGGGGCAATTAGGTTTTATTTGCTGTTCTCTTTGTGGTCCATGGAATTCCAAGGAGTTTCCTCCTACATCACAATTCAGAGGTGTATATTTTGCACCGTTCTGCCTTTCTTATGGCCCAAATTTCACTTCCGTACATCACAACTGGAAAATGGTTCAAATGGCTCTGAGCACTATGGGACTTAACTACTGAGGTCATCAGTCCCCTAGAACTTAGAACTAATTAAACCTAACTAACCTAAGGACATCACACACATCCATGCCCGAGGCAGGATTCGAACCTGCGGCCGTAGCGCTCGCGCGGCTCCAGACTGTAGCGCCTAGATCCACACGGCGATCCAGGCCGGCACAAATGGAAAGACCATAGCTCTTACTATACGGATCTTTTCTGTGAAAGTTATATCTCTTCTCCTTGGACACTGCCTTTCCGTCAAGTAACAAGCGTCTCTTGATTTCGTGGCTGCAGTCACCATCAGCAGAAATCTGGGAGCCAAGATAATTCAAAATAGAAACCACCTCCATTGTTTCTCCTCCTATATGTCATGAAGGAATAGGTGTAGTTGCTATAATTTTTGTTTCTTTACATTCAGCGTAGAGCAGCCTTTGCACTTCCTTCTTTTACCTTTAGTAAGACGATCTTTAACTCTACTTCAATTTCTGCCATCAGTATGGCATCATCTGCGATCTAAGGTTACTTCTATTTCTCCCAAACATTTTAATTCCGGTTCCTTCTTCATCTAACTGTGCATTCCTCATAACGTGCTCTGTGTACAGATTAAATATATAATGAGAGAATATACAACTCTTCCGCACTCTTTTTTTGAGTCTTGACCCATGTAGTTGCTCCGTGTATGGTTCTCACTACGGCTTCTTGGTCAGAGTATAAATTCCGTATGAGGCAATTGAGTACTTTCCATAATCTATTGCGGTGGACACATTCAAAGGCTTTAGCGTAATCAATAAAAGAGAGGTTCACATCTTTCTGGAATTATCTTAGCTTCTCCATAATCCAGAAGCTAAAGTGTTTAAATGGAAGAAGCCTACCTGCTTACAGACCATGGGTGGACGAACTGGACTGCATTTGATTTGATAAGAGGATAGAGATTTGAAATATTTTCCATCAAACCCGAGTCGCTACCTCGACTGCACTGCATCAATTTTACGCCACTTCAACGGACTTCACATTTAGTTCCAAGGTAAACAGACCCCTATCCCCGAACCGTATACCACACACTGTTTAAGACAGCAGAGTCGAATTCTATAGGAAAATGCCCCTCAGTCACCCATAATTAGGGTTTCCATCGTTTTCCTGTGATCCACAACAAGCGAATGGTTCTTTTGAATAGATCACGGCCGATTAAATTTTCTACCCATGTCCAAAGGAGCAAGTTTCCCTTTTCTAATAACCATGTAATTGATGAGACATAAAACTCTAACATTCCTTTCCTTCAGGTACAGCTCACTATCAACCCATGAATGAAGACTGAATTACCTATATCCTCCTAACAGTATTTTTAGATACCCACGTACACGTACGCAGCAAACGCCCTTCTATATACAAAAGAGTTACAGTGTCCGCCTACGCCGGCCTGAGTGGACGAGCGGTTCTAGGCGCTACAGTCTCGAACCGCGTGACCGCTACGGTCGCAGGTTCGAATCCTGCCCTGGGCATGGATGTGTGTGATGTCCTTACGTTAGTTAGGTTTAAGTAGTTTTAAGTTCTAGGGGACTGATGACCTCAGAAGTTAAATCCCATAGTGCTCAGAGCCATTTTTTTTGTCCGCCTACGTAGCCACGATCGCTGTGCACTCCTTCTTGTAGCTCTCGGCTCGAAGGTAAGCCGATTCCAATCCTGGTGAGCCAATGACAGTACTTGACCAGCAAGAAAAAGATTGTGGCGTAAAGTTCATTAGCACGTATCATTGATTAAGATCCAAACCTCTCTGAAGTGTCTCATGGGGCACAGTTGTGATCTTTTCGTCGTATAGGGACGCCCCCTTGATGGTATTCGAGAGTAGTAGTTGCACATGTCGGCACTGTGTTTCTCTCTCTCCCTTCTCTCATCGTCATACATGACTCTACGCAATACACACATCCTTAACATTCATCTGTACTCCACAAATACACCCATCCTTGACATTCATGAACACTCCACAAATACACACACAGCACAAGTTTCACATATCCGCAAGGAAAGGAGCCTATGTACGAAGAGGAACATCATTTCTGACGAGGCAGCTGAAGGCACCCAGTGGGTATTCCAGCTAACAATAAGATTCCATTATAATTTAAGGATGTATGCACAATTACTCAGTCCTGTGCGTTTACATTTAGACGGCACGTCACTAACGGAAAATCTCTCATCTATCGTGATGTCATGTGCCTTATGTATCATAAGTGGCCGGACTTTTATGTACGTATATACTGATGGCTGCAAATTAAGAGACGGAGAAAATGTGGAATGTGCCTTTCTCTGTCCACAAATATAAGATTCACAGATGTTTCAAGTGTCGAAGGAAACTTCAATATTTTCTGCGGAAGGTGTTCTAAAACTAGAAGCCTTAAAATATGTCAGCTCGCTTCATATTTCCAAAGTCCTCATTTTATTGGATCTATGTCGATTTTACAGTCCCTAAGGCATAATTCATAACGAAGAAGTCTATAATCTTGCTAAGGAAGCCACAAAATCCGGAAATTTCATCGACCTCAAACTTCCCCCTCTGAACTTCTCCCAAGTATACCCTGATTTCGCGATATACACTTATCCCGATGGCAGATATCTACTGTCTGCCGTATGCTGTTTAACAACAGTGGCTTTGCAATTACCCCAGCCATCTCTGTGACTGTAATAATACTGCAGAACTTGACAGCAATCATACCCTACTATCTGTCACATAGTTATTTCAGTTTAGGCTCTGAGCAGTGCTATTTTTTTTTCATTTTTATCTGTTAATTTGTGATGCCGTGTAAAGTTTATACACAACATGTTCAACACTTTTGTTAAATGTATACGTGTATCTTCATTTATATTTGTGCCACTACAATGTCAATCGTTAATATTGTTGTACTTGTATAAATGTTATGTTCTCATTTTATGGTTTGTACTACATGTCTCTTATTTAGCTTTTAGCTGGCTAAATGGTCGTTAGCCGCCAGATGCCAAATAAATAAATAAGTAAGGATATGGATATCGGTTAGTATTAAACATGTTAAATAATGATGAGACAACTACCCGTTGAATATAACATCACTGTCAACAGCTCATCAGCGTGTATATGAGCACAGCTGTAACGGCGCCCTAGTTCTGCCTTCCTCTCGTACAGACGCACACGTCTGTTCCGCATCAATTTGCGTCAGTGAATTAATAACTACTTCTACCCGATCACTTATTATGGCTGGTATATCGATTATTAATTGGCACACGGTCGAAGATTACTTAATGTTCATGGTAGATTATGGCAAAAAAGAATAAAAGGAGAATATTTGGTGATGGTATTCGTCATGTAGCAGATAAGCCGCATTCTCCTGTTCGTTTACAGGCATTCTTCGTTTGAACCCGTCGTAGGTCATAGTATCCCAGCCCAAAGCGATCTGACGGCGGCTACAGTCAGTACCCACCCCTCACTCCGTCCTCTTCATATCATTAGTGACGGGATCACTTGGACCTTAAGCCTAACATCTTTAACGTTGAACAGCATGATTCCCTCTTGTTGGAAATACTCTCCTTGTTATTGCCTGTCTGCATTTTATACCCTCTCTACTTCGGCCATCATCGACTATTTTGCTGTCCAAATAGCAGATTTGCATTTACCTCTTTTAGTGCCTCATTTTCTAATTAATTCCCTTAAGACCATTTGATTTAATTCGATTACATTCCATTATCTTCGTTTTACCTTTATTGATGTTCATCTTGTAACTTCGTTTCAAGACGCTAACCACTCCCTTCAACCAATCTTCCGTGTTCTTTGCCGTATCCAACGGAATTACACGTCATCGTCAAAGCTCGAAGATTTTATTTCTTTTCCCTGAACTTAAATTCCCTTTCAAGATTTCTCCTTAGTTTCCTTTACTACTTGTCCAATATAAAGACAGAATAATATCGGAGACACTCCCATCTGAACTATTATTCTCTCCCATGCCCTTCGTCTCATAACTTCAGTCTCGTATCTGTATATGTAGTAGAAAATCTTTCGTTTCTTATACTTTACCCACGCCACTTTCAGAATTTTGAAGAGTTTATTCCAGTTAACACAATCGTAAGATTTCTTTAAATCTACAAGATCTATGAACATAGGTGTGTATTGCTTCAAAATTCCGACTTCATTCTTAGGATCAATACTACTTCGCGCGCTCCTACATTTCTCCCGAACCCAACTGTTCTTCCCTTAGATCTTTTTCCACGTTTTTTTCCGTTCTTCCGTAAATAATTCATGTTAGTATTTTACAACGATAATTTATTTAACTGGTTTTAATATTTTTTGTGTGGGATCTAAAATTTAAAGACCTCTCTCACACCGGCCTGATTTAGCTTCACTGATCAGGATAGTAAAAACATGCGTATGTTAAGGGAATTTTCATTCACAAAGCAGGCTTATCACATTCACACAGTTCAATACTGTTCTATCCTGATTAAATTGAGCTTAACTTAAATTTCATAAGGCAGTGAAGCAATTTCGAAGTCTCGGTGCGACGAAAATTGTCAGTCGATCTCCTGGAAATAATAATAATTATTAACTTTCGGTGATCACATGGAGAATACCGGAGATCTGCTGGTAAGACCGTGTTAGCCTATTTATTTGAAGTAACTGGATATCTTGAGCATACAAAACGGCAGGTTCTTCCAGTGTAAATCAGACGTTCCCCACTGATCCCGTGCAACACAGCTTAGTAAGCCGACACTGTCAATAATAATCAGTTAAATAATACGCGAACACACTTACTTTAGTTTAGTTCATGTATTAAATTCCTTCTCATACAGAATCTCATCAAGATGGCGACTAGCTCGACAATACATACATATACATCCTCCTTCTTTCACGACTAATCGGCAAGAAGTCCTTCATTCTTTTCATAAGAGAAAACGTAGATAGCAGAGAAGCTATTCCATGGAGTAAATGGACGCTCCAAGTAATAATTGGGCTTGAAACTACTTTGCCTTGATAATCGGTAAGATAAGAAGAACCCCCATGAACCATGGACCTTGCCGTTGCCTGGGAGGCTTGCGTGCCTCAGCGATACAGATAGCCGTACCGTAGGTGCAACCACAATGGAGGGGTACCTGTTGAGAGGCCAGACAAACGTGTGGTTCCTGAAGAGGGGCAGCAGCCTTTTCAGTAGTCGCAGGGGCAACAGTCTGGATGATTGACTGATCTGGCCTTGTAACAATAACCAAAACGGCCTTGCTGTGCTGGTACTGCGAACGGCTGAAAGCAAGGGGAAACTACGGCCGTAATTTTTCCCGAGGGCATGTAGCTTTACTGTATGGTTAAATGATGATGCCGTCCTCTTGGGTAAAATATTCCGGAGGTAAAATAGTCCCCCATTCGGATCTCCGGGCGGGGACTACTCAAGAGGACGTCGTTATCAGGAGAAAGAAAGCTGGCGTTCTACGGATCGGAGCGTGGAATGTCAGATCCCTTAATCGGGCAGGTAGGTTAGAAAATTTAAAAAGGGAAATGGATAGGTTAAAGTTAGATACAGTGGGAATTAGTGAAGTTCGGTGGCAGGAGGAACAAGACTTCTGGTCAGGTGACTACAGGGCTATAAACACAAAATAAAATAGGTGTAATGCAGGAGTAGGTTTAATAATGAATAGGAAAATAGGAATGCGGGTAAGCTACTACAAACAGCATAGTGAGCGCATTATTGTGGCCAAGATAGATACGAAGCCCACACCTACTACAGTAGTACAAGTTTATATGCCAACTAGCTCTGCAGATGACGAAGAAATTGAAGAAATGTATGATGAAATAAAAGAAATTATTCAGATAGTGAAGGGTGACGAAAATTTAATAGTCATGGGTGACTGGAATTCGGTAGTAGGAAAAGGGAGAGAAGGAAACGTAGCAGGTGAATATGGACTGGGGCTAAGAAATGAAAGAGGAAGCCGCCTGGTAGAATTTTGCACAGAGCACAACTTAATCATAGCTAACACTTGGTTCAAGAATCATAAAAGAAGGCTGTATACATGGAAGAAGCCTGGAGATACTGACGGTTTCAGATAGATTATATAATGGTAAGACAGAGATTTAGGAACCAGGTTTTAAATTGTAAAACAGTTCCAGGGGCAGATGTGGACCCTGACCACAATCTATTGGTTATGACCTGTAGATTAAAACTGAAGAAACTGCAAAAAGGTGGAAATTTAAGGAGATGGGACCTGGATAAACTAAAAGAACCAGAGGTTGTACAGAGATTCAGGGAGAGCATAAGGGAGCAATTGACAGGAATGGGGGAAAGAAATACAGTAGAAGAAGAATGGGTAGCTTTGAGGGATGAAGTAGTGAAGGCAGCAGAGGATCAAGTAGGTAAAAAGACGAGGGCTAGTAGAAATCCTTGGGTGACAAAAGAAATACTGAATTTAATTGATGAAAGGAGAAAATATAAAAATGCAGTAAATGAAGCAGGCAAAAAGGAATACAAACGTCTTATGGAAATGGAAGAGGATGCAGATGAAGATGAAATGGGAGATACGATACTGCGTGAAGAGTTTGACAGAGCACTGCAGGATCCGAGTCGAAACAAGGCCCCTGGAGTAGACAACATTTCATTGGAACTACTGACGGCCTTGGGAGAGCCAGTCCTGACAAAACTCTACCATCTGGTGAGCAAGATGTATGAAACAGGCGAAATACCCTCAGACTTCAAGAAGAATATAATAATTCCAATCCCAAAGAAAGCAGGTGTTGACCGATGTGAAAATTACCGAACTATCAGTTTAATAAGTCACAGCTGCAAAATACTAGCGCGAATTCTTTACAGACGAATGGAAAAACTAGTAGAAGCCGACCTCGGGGAAGATCAGTTTGGATTCCGTAGAAATGTTGGAACACGTGAGGCAATACTGACACTACGACTTATCTTAGAAGCTAGATTAAGGAACGGCAAACCTACGTTTCCAGCATTTGTAGACTTAGAGAAAGCTTTTGACAATGTTGACTGGAATACTCTCTTTCAAATTCTGAAGGTGGCAGGGGTAAAATACAGGGAGCGAAAGGCTATTTACAATTTGTACAGAAACCAGATAGTAGTTAAAAGAGTCGAGGGACATGACAGGGAAGCAGTGGTTGGGAAGGGAGTGAGACAGGGTTGTAGTCTCTCTCCGATGTTATTAATCTGTATATTGAGCAAGCAGTGAAGGAAACAAAAGAAAAATTCGGAGTAGGTATTAAAATCCATGGAGAAGAAATAAAAACTTTGAGGTTCGCCGATGACATTGTAATTCTGTCAGAGACAGCAAAGGACTTGGAAGAGCAGTTGAACGGAATGGATAGTGTCTTGAAAGGAGGATATAAGATGAACATCAACAAAAGCAAAACGAGGATGATGGAATGTAGTCGAATTAAGTCGAGTGATGCTGAGGGAATTAGATTAGGAAATGAGTCACTTAAAGTAGTAAAGGAGTTTTGCTATTTGGGGAGCAAAATAATTGATGATGGTCGAAGTAGAGAGGGTATAAAATGTAGACTGGCAATGGCAAGGAAAGCGTTTCTGAAGAAGAGAAGTTTGTTAACATCGAGTATAGATGTAAGTGTCAGGAAGTCATTTCTGAAAGTATTTGTATGGAGTGTAGCCATGTATGGAAGTGAAACATGGACGATAAATAGTTTGGACAAGAAGAGAATAGAAGCTTTCGAAATGTGGTGCTACAGAAGAATGCTGAAGATTAGATGGGTAGATCACATAACTAATGATGAAGTATTGAATAGAATTGGGGAGAAGAGGAGTTTGTGGCACAACTTGACAAAAAGAAGGGACCGGTTAGTAGGACATGTTCTGAAGCATCAAGGGATCACCAATTTAGTATTAGAGGGCAGCGTGGAGGGTAAAAATCGTAGAGGGAGACCAAGAGATGACTACACTAAGCAGATTCAGAAGGATGTAGGTTGCAGTAGGTACTGGGAGATGAAGAAGCTTGCACAGGATAGAGTAGCATGGAGAGCTGCATCAAACCAGTCTCAGGACTGAAGACCACAGCAACAACAACAAGAAGAGATATTTCGAGATATGTACTGAGTTATATAATTTATAAAATTTCTGAAAATAACGCGTAGAGACCGCTGCAAGAGACATTACATGGTGATTTGGTAATATTCACACCCATCAGCACCTCCCTTCCCTGGAGTTGGAATTATTACATTCGTCTATAAGTCTGAGGGTATTTTGTCTGTCTCAAATATCTTGTTTACTGGTTGGAATAGTTTTGACATAGCTTGCTCTCTCAAGGATCTCAATAAACCCGAGGAAACATCGTCTACTGCAGGGGCCTTCTTTCGACTTAGGTCTCTTAGCGTTGCGTCGAATTCTTCTCGCAATATCACATTTCTCATTTCTATTTACTCCCTCTTCCCTTCCCATAATGCTCTCTTCAGGTTCATTTCCTCTGTACAGCTTTTCTTTTATGTTCCTTCCACCACTCAATTTTCCTTTCTACGCGTAATGTTGGCTTGCCAGTAGTTTTGATACTCATATAGATGCTTCTGTTTTCTCCAAAATCTCTAATTTTCCTGTGGTCGGTATTTGGCTATCCCCTAGTCATGTATGCTTACAGAGCCTGTTATTCGTCCTCCAGCCGTTGCCTTTCTTGTACCTTTGTTTGTTACGAAGACAAGAACAGCAGTACGTCTTTCTTAATTGATGATGATGATGATGATGATGAGGTCCCATACTCTGAGAGCGTAGGAGACGATGCGGGAGACCCACACTGCCGTACTGGGCAAGGAACACCTTAAATTTTTATTCGGTAATTCACTGCTTCTCCTCAAAATCTGTCAAAAACATGTCACGATGTAGCGCTCACGTAAACATAACGTTATTAGAAATGTAACACGAAACTGACTTTGAGTCTTCCGGGGTTACGTTACTCCGGGTACCTACACCGTGTGCTAGTACAAAAAAGTGAAAGTCAGTTTCATGTTACGTTTTTAATAACGTTACGTTTACATGAGTTCTCCGTTGTGATAATTCTTGGACAGTTTCTGAGGAGAGGAAATGGATTCACAAAAAAAAAAATATTGATTAAGACTCGTTTGACGCAGCTCTTCTTATACTCTATCCTGTGCAAGCGTCTTCATCTCCGAGTAACCACTGCCACCTACATCCTTCTGAATCTGTTTACTGTATTCATCTTTTGGTCACTCTCCACAATTCTTACCCTCTACGCTTCCCTCCAGTACTAAATCGCTGATCCCTTGATGTCTCAGAATGTGTCCTGCCAACCGATCCCTTCTTTTAATCTCTTCTCTCCAGTTCCGTTCAGTACCTCCTCATGTTACGTGATCTACTCACTTAATCTTACCTAAACTTCAGCATTCTTCCGTAGCACCACATTTCAAAATCTTCTATTCTCTTCTCGTCTAAACTGTTTATCGTCCATGTTTCAGTTCCATACATTGCTGCACTCCTTACAAATACTGTCAGAAAAGACTTCCTCACACTTAAATCTATACTCGATGTTAACAAATTTCTCTTCTTCAGAAACGCTTTTCTTGTCATCGCCAGTCTATATTTTATATCCTCTCTGCTTCGACCATCATCATTTAGTTTGCTCACCAAATAGCAAAACTCATCTACTAGTTTAAGTGTCTCATTTCCTAATTTAATTCCCTCAGCATCGCCAGATTTAATTCACTACATTCCATTGTCCTCGTTTTGATTTTGTTGATGTTCATCTTATATCCTCCTTTCAAGACACTGTCCATTCCGTTCAATTGTCCTTCCAAGTCCTTTGCTGTCTCCCACAGAACTACAATGTCGTCGGCAAACCTCAAGGTTTTTATTTCTCCCTGGATTTTAATTCCTACTCAGAATTTTTCTTTTGTTTCCTTTACTACTTGCTCAATATACGGACAGAACAGGATCGGGGATAGGCGACAACCCCGTCTCCCTCCCTTCCCAATCACTGCTTCCCTTTCCCGCCCCTCGACTCTTTATAACTGCCGTCCGATCTCCGCATAAATTGTAAATACCCTTTCTCTGCCTGTATTTACTCCTGCCACCTTTAGAATTTGAAAGAGAGTATTCCATTAAACATTGTCAAAATCTTTCTCTAAGTCTGCAAATGCTGTAGACGTTCGTTTGCCTTTCCTTAACCTATCTTCTATTAGAAGTCGTAGCGTTAGTATTGCCTCGCGTGTTCCTACATTTCTCCAGAATCTAAATTGAGCTTCCCCGAGGTTAGCTTCTACGAGTTTTTCCATTCGTCTGCAAGGAATTAGTGCTAGTATTTCGCAAGCGTGGCTTATTAAACTGATAGTTCGGTAATTTTCACATCTGTCAGCGCCTGATTTCTTTGGAATTGGATTATTATATTATTCTTGACGTCAGAGGGTAGTTTGCCTGTTTCATACATCTTGTTCACCAGATGGAAGTGTTTTGTCATGGCTGGCTCTCCCAAGGCTGTCAGTAGTTGTAACGGAATGTTGTCTATTCCCGGAGCCTTGTTTCGACTTAGACATTTCAGCGTTCTGTCAAATTCCTCACGCCGGATATATCCCATCTCAACTTCATCTACGTCCTCTTCCGTTTACGTAATATTGTCCCCAAGTACATCCCCCTTGTATAGACCTACTATATACTCCTCCCATCTTTCTGCTTTCCCTTCTTTCTTTTGGACTGGTTTTCCATCTGAGCTTTTGATATTCATACAGGTAGTTCTCTTTTCTCCAAAGGTCTCTTTAATTTTCCTCTGGGCGGCATCTATCTTACCCCCAGTGATATTTGATTCTACATCCTTACATTTGTCCTCACTTCATTTACTGCATTTTTATATTTTCTCCTTTCATCAGTTAAATTCAGTATATCTTTTGTCACCCAAGGATTTCTATTAGCCCTCGTCTTTTTACATACTTGATCCTCTGCTGCCTTCAGGATTTCATCTCACAGCTAAACAGTATTTGCTCGACACATGTTTTTTGTCTTGCTTCAAAGCGAAGAGCTATTTTGGGTGGTCAGGATAAATAGGACACCGTGTACAGTATATGACTTCCGTCTACTACAAAAATCTTCAAACTAAACCCGTCCTTGTTTAATATTGAAACTAGTCCTCCTTCCAGATATGTAAATACACAGAATTTAAACGTACAGGGAAGTACTCGTACAATTATTCTATGTACTTCACAACTTTTTTTATATTGGCGTAGTTATTGCTTTATTTCCATTATAATCGGGACCAAATAAAAACCACGAGAGAACTGCTGGGGTATTTCTGTCTTCCGGCGCGGGTTTCCCGAAGAGCACCTCTAACTGTTGGTGGCATCACGACTACCAGTTGCTACTCAAAAAAATGGGTTCGTGGAGAAGTTACGTCTGTATAATCGTTATTAGTCACATTTAATCTCAGATTAATAACCCTAGGGGGCAACAGCACAGGATCCGGGACGTCCCACCGGAGTTAATTACAAAACGGCACCTCGGAGCCGACTGTGGCCAAAGGTAAGGAACGCTTCCACGTAGTCTTCTGTTTGTGAAGGCCTTGCGGAACTGTTTAAGCTTAATAACATGTGAAAAACACTGTGTTTCACTTGAATAATTGTCTTATAGTGGCTTAGGAAACTTTTCTTCTAATTTACGGGGTGGTACCAACTTATAACTCGGAGCAAGGCAATGTATGCTGTCCAGCAGCATAATGAAGTTACGTTTTTCAGCTATAAGTCATATTGTAATAATAATTCCGAACCTAATTCTTGGCATTTCACTTTTTTAAAATTTTTGCTTAATATGATTGCATTTATATTCTACGTAGTAGGTTAACTGATGAACTTTCGCTGTAATTGATACTATATTTTTCAGTCCCTGAGGCCATAAACTGTTCGAAAAAGGTTTTGCATCATTCTCTCGATTTGACCACAGAATATCGTTACGTGCAGCTACCTGCACAGGGTTTGACAAAAATGCGTAAACAGCGCGAGAAGAGTGCTTGAAGTTAAATGCAGGTGCTAGCCAAGCCCGGCGGTGGCGGTGTTGTATTTGACCACGAACGGCACCTTTACAATGGCATCAATATGTCAGTGATCAGAACACTGTTCTGTGCAGTTGTTTGTGCATTCTTTCACAACCAAGTGTCCTCTATCGTGGACAAATTGTTGGTGCTCGTATGATGAATACTTCCGTAACCAAGATATTCGAAGTCTTTGGTACTTCAAGAGGTACCGTATCGATGATTTATACCCCATACAGGGAAAGCGGGAAAACATTATCCACTAAGTCAGAACGCGGACGAAAGTGTATGTTAAGTGATCGTAACGTGCAGTCATTGTAGAGGATTGTGATGGAAAATAAGAGGACAACAGCTGAAACAGTCACTGCGAAACTAATCTCGTTCTCGAGAACCCTCTCGTCACCAAAACAAAACGAAGGCGCGAGCTGGAATTCCAAAATCACTCATCAGTATGCAAATGACTGAAAAAGAAAACGCGGTGTCGAAGCAATAAGAGCTGGTCTATAGAACAAGGAAGAATGTCATTTGGTCGGATGAGTCTTATTTCACACAGTTTCCAACTTCTGGCCGAGTTTACGTCCCAAGATTGAAACATGGCAGAGGCTCGTAGACGAATTGGGCATCCCTATCACAGTATTCCACGGTCCGCCTGGATACTCTGCAACTTCGCATTACTGACAAGGATTATGTTACCATTTTGGCCGATCAGGTCCATCCCATGGTACAATGTTTATTCCCCAATGGTGATGATGTGTTCCAAGACGACAGGGCCCCTGTCCACACAGCTCGCAATGTCCGGGATTGGTTTAGTGAGCAGAAAAATGATTTGTCGCATATCCAAATGGTTCAATTGGCTCTAAGCACTATGGGACTTAGCATCTGAGGTCCTCAGTCCCCTCGACTTAGAACTACTTAAACCTAACTAACCTAAGGACATCACACACATCCATGCCAGAGGCAGCATTCGAACCTGCGACCGTAGCAGCAGCACGGTTCCAGACTGAAGCGCCTGAACCGCTCGACCACAGCGGCCTGTCCCATATGCCTTGGCCACCAGTTCTCAGTGTTATCGAGCCCTTGTGGTCTGCTTTAGAGAGAACCATCCATGATCGCTATGCATCTCATCATCGTGCCACTATTTTGCAGGAAGAAAGATATGAGATTCCCTTGAAAACGATACAGGACCTGAATTCATACACTCCGATACAACTGCAGGCTGTTTTAAGTGCCAAAGGATTTCCCACACCGTATTAGCCAAGGTAATGTGTTGTGTTTTTGGTTTTCCACATTTTAGCCCACCACCTGTAGGCAGACCTCTATTCTCAGCTGACGTTAGTAGAGATTCCTACACTGAGGTGGCAAAAGACATGGGATAGCAATACGCACGTATACAGATGGCGATAGTATCGCATAGACAAGGTATAAAACCGCAGTGCATTGGCGGAGCTGTCATTTGTATTCAGGTGGTTCATGTGTAAAGGTTTCTGACATGATTATCGCCGCACATCGGGAAATAACATACTTTGAATGCGGAATGCTAGTTGGAACTAGACGCATGGGACATTCCATTACTGATATCTTTAGGTCTTAGGGAATTCAGGATTCATAGATCCACAATGTCAAGAATGTACCGAAAATACCAAATTTTAGGCATTGACTCTCACCACGGACAATTCAATGGCCAATGGCCTTCACTTAACGATCGAGAGCAGCGGCGTCTGTATAGACTTACCAGTGCTAACAGACAAGCAACATAGCTTGAAAAAAACTCAGAAATCAATGTGAGACGTATGGAGAACATATTCACTGGGACAGTGCAGCGAAATTACACTACTGGCCATTAAAATTGCTACCCCACGAAGATGACGTGCTACAGACGCGAAATTTAACCGACAGGAAGAAGATGCTCTGATATGCAAAGGATTAACTTTTCAGAGCATTCACACAAGGTTGGCGCCAGTGGCGGCACCTATAATCTGCTGATGTGAGGAAAGTTCCCAACCGATTTCTCATACACAAATAGCAGTTGACCGGCGTTGCCTGGTGAAACGTTGTTGTGATGCCTCGTGTAAGGAGGAGAAATGCGTACCATCACGTTTCCGACTTTAATAAAGGTCGGATTGCAGCCTATCGCGATTGCGGTTTATCGTATTACGACATTGCTGCTCGCGTTGGTCGAGACCCAATGACTATTAGCAGAATATGGAATCGGTGGGTTCAGGAGGGTAATACGGAACGCCGCGCTGGATCCCAACGGCCTCGTATCACCAGCAGTCGAGATGACAGGCATCTTATCCGCATGGCTGTAACGGATCGTGCAGCCACGTCTCGATCCCTGAGTCAACAGATGGGGACGTTTGCAAGACAACAACCATCTGCACGAACTGTTCGACTACGTTTGCAGCAGCATGGACTATCAGCTCGGCGACCATGGCTGCGGTTACCCTTGACGCTGCATCACAGACAGGTGCGCCTGCGATGGTGTACTCAACGACGTACCTGGGTGCGCGAATGGCAAAACGTCATTTTTTCGGATGAATCCAGGTTTTGTTTACAGCATCACGATGGTCGCATCCGTGTTTGGCGACATCGCGGTGAACGCACATTGGAAGCGTGTATCGTCGTCGCCATACTGGCGTATCACCCGGCGTGATGGTATGGGGTGCCATTGGTTACACGTCTCGGTCACCTCTTGTTCGCACTGACGGCAGTTTGAACAGTGGACGTTACATTTCAGATGTGTTACGACCCGTGGCTCTACCCTTCATTCGATCCCTGCTAAATCCTTCATTTCAGCAGGATAATGCACGACCGCATGTTGCAGGTCCTGTACGGGTCTTTCTGGATACATAAAACGTTCGACTGCTGCCCTGGCCAGCACATTCTCCAGATCTCTCACCAATTGAAAACGTCTGGTCAATGGTTGCCGAGCAACTGGCTCGTCACAATACGCCAGTCACTACTCTTGACGAACTGTGGTACCGTTTTGAAGCTGCATGGGCAGCTGTAGCTGTACACGCCATCCAAGCTCTGTTTGACTCAATGTTCAGGCGTATCAAGGCCGTTATTACGGCCAGAGGTGGTTGTTCTGGGTACTGATTTCTCAGGATCTATGCACCCAAATTGCGTGAAAATGTAATCACATGTCAGTTCTAGTATAATATATTTGTCCAATGAATACCCGTTTATGATCTGCATTTCTTCTTGGTGTAGCAATTTTAATGGCCAGTAGTGTAGGCTATGGCAGCAGACGACCGACGTGATTGCCTCTGCTAACAGCACGACATCGTCTGCCGTGCTTCTCCTGCACTCGTGATCATATCGGTTGGACCCTATACAACTGGAAAATCTCACCTGGTCAAATAAGTCCCGATTTAAGTTGGTAACAGCTGATGGTATGATAAGTATGGTGAAGACCCGACGAAGCTATGGACCCAATTTGTCAACGAGGCACTGTGTAAGCCGGTGGTAGTTCCATAATTGTGTGGACTGTGTTTACATGGAATGGACTGGGTCCTCTAGTCCAACTGAACTGATATTGACAGGAAATGGTTGTATTCGGCTACCTGGAGATCTTTTTCAGCCATTCAACGATGTATCGTTTATGGTTGAGAATGCGCCATGTCACCGGGCGACAACTGTCCGCGACTTGTTTGAATTACATTCTGGACAATTCGAGCGAATTATTTGGCCACACAGACCGCCCAGGCCACTCCAGTGAATCCCATCGAACATTCATGAGGCTTAATCGAGAGGTCAGTTCGTGCACGAAACGCTGTACCGGCAATACTCTCCCAATTATGGACGGTCGTAGAGGCAGCATGGCTCAGTATTTCTCCAAAGACTTGTTGAGTCCAAGCCACGTCGAGTTGCTGCACCACGCTGGACAGAAGAGGGTCCGACACGATATTAGGAGGTATCTTATGACTTTTGTCACGTTAGTGTATGTCTCCTGTGATGAACTGGACAAGAAGCCTTTTGTACACTATTCAATTTGCCGGTGAACATTGAATGGTCACTAAAAGCGTATACAATGCGCCCGTTATAACGTTACAACAAGAAGAGTTGTCAGCCAGGAAACAGACTGTCGAATTAGCGTACACGAAAGTTAAGTCAGTTGAAAATTTAACTACTATTGTGAGACACAAAACATTGGCAGTTTGCTTCTTGCGGGTTGCCCGTGATCAGTAATATCACTCGATGACCACCATCTACAAATAAAGGTTCGTAGGTAGCTGCAAGGGTATGCAGCAGATTTGCGGGAAGCTTTTTTGGAGACAACTGTGAGGGCTGTGTCAACCCAGATAGTGCAGAACCGTTGTCAAACGATTCATTTCGTCTTCAGGCCTCCATTACGAACAACAGTAGAAACCACCAAAATCCGTGATTAACGAATAAGGCAAGCAAGAGAACACCTGTAATGGAGTTCAATGACTCTGTGTTTTTTTTAGTGATGAACGTAGAATTTATATGACTACTAATCATCGTCGCAGAAGAGTTCGGAGACAGCCAGAAGGTGCGATGGACGTCTCAGGAATATAGTCCGACAGACTCAGCAGGGAGATGAGCAGCACGTCTGCTAACAGTTGTTTGTGTATGGAGAATATTTAGTTGGTCGACGTGTAGCTGGCAAGATGGCGCGTTGTGGCTGGGCCAGGTAAGTCAGGCTTGGCGCAGGGCAGGGCAGCCGTGCTACTGCGGCGAGCTGTGAGCAGCTGGAAGGTTGGTCGCCAGGTCACGGCGGCTCAGCGACTTGGAAATTCCGAACCATATGGAGAGACACTGTAGCGCTGCGCGCATGCGGAAGCGAGGCACTGTGGCCCGAGTCTACTAAAACTGAAAAGATGATTCGCTGAAAATACCAGAAGTGGTTACAGACACGCTACAAAAATTATAAAGACAACGTGTGATTCCCAACAGTGAGGTCAACTCATTAAAATTGTTGCAATGTGTATAAAATTATTATTAACAAAGTCATCAGCTTTTAGCGTTACAATTGTTTGTAAAAATCAATATAAAATTATACAGATACTCGGCATAGTCATGTGACGCACTGTCAGATACCTCTTGCTGTCAGCCAAGGAATGATCTAGTATCTAATACTGTTAAACAAATAAGCAAATAGTTACAAATTGTTCCATGAATAATCTGAAGGCGAGTGCAAAAACCACGATTTTCCCACGCGTACACCATTGTTTACCCCAGCATGAGAATCGAGTCTTATTGATCTATCAGTCCATATGTTTACTTAAAGAGATTTTGATAACTTTATATACAGGGTGAGTCACTAACTATTGCCACCAAGAATAACTCCGAAAGTATGATAGGAGCTGAAACGTTTGTGGGACAAAAGTTGCATGGGACAGCGGGGGCCATAATATGACGCTGGTTTTTTGTTGCTAGGTGGGGTCGCTTCAGAGATGCGAAGGTCAACTTTTTTTCTTAATGGGATGCTATAGTTTGGTACTTTCTTTCTGATAGCAGCTATCGAGACGAATCCAATGGAGGTCTTTGAAGCCCACCCGGTTAGCCGTTAGGTCTAACGCACGGCTTTCCGGATTGGGAAGGAGATCCCGGTCCCCGGCACGAATCCGCCCGGCGGACTTGTGTCGAGGTCCGGTGAGCCGGCCAGTCTGTGGATGTTTTTAGGCGGTTTTCCGTCTGCCTCGGCGAATGCGGGCTGGTTCCCCTTATTCTGCCTCAACTACACTATGTGGGCGATTGCTGCGCAAACAAGTTCTCCAGGTACGGGTACACCAACATTACTCTACCACACAAACATAGGGCTTACACTCGTCTGGTGTGAGACGTTCCCTGGGGTGGCGGTGGGGGGAGGGGGGGTGGGGGAGGGGTGTCTACCGGGGGCCTAACCGCACAGTAGAGTGGTTCGATGTGGGGCGGCGAAGGGGTAAAGTGTGGACTGCGGTAGTCGTCGTGTGCTTGTGGATCACTGCGGCTGCGGCGGGGATGGTGCCTCTCCGTCGTTTCTAGTCCCTCGGGTTAACATACAGTGCAATACAATACAAGTTCTTTGAAGGTCAACGAAGGTTACAAAGGTAGCATGAACGTCCATTTACAGAAAGTGTTCGAAGTGATGACCATTGGTACCAATGCAGTGCTGCAATCTTATCATGGATAGAGTGGTATTCCTTATCACATCAGCAATTATCGAAGAACATGCTCTGACAATTCTCTCTCGCATATCTTCAGGTATATTTGGAACGTCTTTATAAACAATGTCTTTTACGAATCCCCACAAAAAAAATCCTGAGACGTCAAGTCTGGCGAACGAGCTGCTCACGATACGTCCCCTCCGCGTCCAATCCAACGATTTGGGAATTGTCTCTGCAACTCATTTCTAGCCATCACCGAAAATGTGTCGGACACCCATCGTGTTGATACCACATTCTGTTCCTTGTTGCTAAGGGTATTTCTTCCAGTAACAGACCTAATGTTTCTTGCAGGAGTGTGACGTACGTCCTACCATTTAGATTTATTTCGATGAAATAGAGGCCTGTAAATCTGTCCTCCAGAATCCCAAACCATACATTCACCGACCACGGTTTTTGCTAAGCAACTTTCCGCGGCCAACATTGATTTTCAGTTGCCCAATAACGCATGCTATGCAAATTAACATTTCCATGGTTCGTGAATGTAGCCTCGTCAATAAATAAAATCAAATTAATAAATGTGTCATCCTTATGAATCTGAAGTTGAGCGCATCGCCAGAATTCAATGCGACGCATACAATCAGTACCAGTTAATTCTTGGTGGAGACTGATATGGTAAGGATGATATCTACGGCGATGTGGAACACGAACAACAATACTCTGGCTCATGCCAGATTCCCTTGCGATTTGATGCGAACTAACACAAGGACCTCGAACCACAGTAGCAAGAGTACCTATTTCCGTTTCCTCGTTAGTAACTTTCCTTTGCCGGATACGTTTCCGATGCGTTAAAGATCCAGTTGCTCTCAGTTTATCATACACATATTTAAATGTACGACTTGTAGGGTGAGTACGTTGAGGATATCTTTTAGCGTATAAGTCTCTAGCTCTCACTGAATTTCGTTGACATTCTCCGTAAACGAGAAGCATGTCGACTTGTTCTTCGAAGGAATACATCATTCACATTCGCTTGATTTGACGATACTAGTTTTGCCGTTCCTATCAGTGTTGTATTGCGAAACCGTCGAATGGTGTTTACATGTCAATGGCACGATAGATGGATACGCCGTATTCGGCGAATATTTACTATTTGCACGATATACGAGAGAGAATTATCAGAGCATGCGCTTCGATAAGTGACGAAGTGATACGGTTCTGTAAATGGACGTTCATGCCATCTTTTTGAGCCGGCCGGGGTGGCCGTGCGGTTCTAGGCGCTACAGTCTGGAACCGCGCGACCGCTACGGTCGCAGGTTCGAATCCTGCCTCGGGCATGGATGTGTGTGATGTCTTTAGGTTAGTTAGGTTTAAATAGTTCTAAGTTCTAGGGGACTGATGACCTCAGAAGTTAAGTCTCATAGTGCTCAGAGCCATTTGAACCATTTTTTGACCTTCATTGACCTTCAATGACCTTACTGTTACACATCAGTGGATTCGTCTCTATAGCCGCTATCAGAAAATAAGTACCAAACCATAGTATCCCATTTTAAAAAACAAAGTGGATCTTCATACAGGGTGTTACAAAAAGGTACGGCCAAACTTTCAGGAAACATTCCTCACACACAAAGAAAGAAAATATGTTATGTGGACATGTGTCCGGAAACGCTTACTTTCCATGTTAGAACTCATTTTATTACTTCTCTTCAAATCACATTAATCATGGAATGGAAACACACAGCAACAGATCGTACCAGCGTGACTTCAAACACTTTGTTACAGGAAATGTTCAAAATGTCCTCCGTTAGCGAGAATACATGCATCCACCCTCCGTCGCATGGAATCCCTGATGCGCTGATGCAACCCTGGAGAATGGCGTACTGTATCACAGCCGTTCACAATACGAGCACGAAGAGTCTCTATATTTGGTACCTGGGTTGCGTAGACAAGAGCTTTCAAATGCCCCCATAAATGAAAGTCAAAAGGGTTGAGGTCAGGAGAGCGTGGAGGCCATGGAATTGGTCCGCCTCTACCAATCCATCAGTCACCGAATCTGTTGTTGAGAAGCGTACGAGCACTTCGACTGAAATGTGCAGGAGCTCCATCGTGCATGAACCACATGTTGTGTCGTACTTGTAAAGGCACATGTTCTAGCAGCACAGGTAGAGTATCCCGTATGAAATCATGGCGGTGAATCGAGGAAGTACAGTACATACTGACGAAACTAAAATGAGCTCTAACATAGAAATTAAGCGTTTCCGGACACATGTCCACATAACATCTTTTCTTTATTTGTATGTGAGGCATGTTTCCTGAAAGTTTGGCCGTACCTTTTTGTAACATCCTGTATATCTGACGCGACTCAACCTAGCAACAAGAAACCAACGTCATATTACGGTGCCCGTTGTCCCATCCAACATTTGTCCCACAAATTATTCAGCTACTTTCGGGGCTATTCTAAGCGGCAATAGTTAGTGATTCACCCTTTATATACGGGGGTACGTCACTAAATAAGTCGCAAACTGAGATAGAGGCATCAGATCCATGTGCACCAGCCTGAAATCTATTTTCCTTTTCAACATACTCCCCTTCTAAACTTCAACACCTATCCCATCGTTCGACAAGTCTTGAAAAGATTGTAGCATAGAATTCTTAGAGTAGCGTTCGCATCTAATGAGCTACCTCTAGCGATATAAGTTTATTTGGTTCCTGAAATTGCTGCAACCCACAAGATCGATGTGTCCTGTGGGTAGCGAAATACCGCTAGACGGGGAAGGTGCCGACACTGGACAACCAGGGCGGCTGGGACGCTCCTTCTTTGTGACTTTTTCTTGTCGTTTGCTGAATTCTTGTATCCAGCCGAACATGAATTTCTATGAAATACAGTTCTAAAGAAATACGGGACGAATTTCGCTATGGATGTGCTCTGTGGGCAGTCCTTTGGTTCATAAAAGTCGCTTTTTTTCTAATCTATTACATACTTACAGCAAACTGCCCTCTTGGTCTGACTGCAGATCATGAACCAATGACCACCGAATACTGTATATGGCTGCCTTCCACCCGATATGTGCAGCCACATTCTAGATACATAAAGGCACTGGAGTTTGCAATTTATTTATTGATTCAACCACACACACACACACACACACACACACACACACACACACACACACACACACGATGGTCATTTGACTAATGTAGTACTGTGAATGTAGTAATGTGAATAAACTCTCCATGTTGACTAGTCTTATTGCATTTCCTCTTGTGGCGTATAAAATTGTATAAAGTCATTTATTGTTACCATGTTTAGAACTGAATAGTGAGATATGAGATTGCTATTTAACCAAGAGCATTTGTTGTACATTTTTAAAATGTATAAATGTCGTAATATGACAGAGTTCATGAACGGTGGTCAAGTTGTTAGTTGCTGTATTGAGTAAAATACTGGTCAGGTGACCAAGGTTTCGAGTAGGCATGCAAGCTGGAGCTGGAGGTCATTTGGTCCGCGTTGTTAGTTTGGGTAATGTCTTTTGTCGGTGTGTCGTTGAACTAGTAACACGTTTGGAAGGTATATATGCCCACAGACCAGCTTGAGTCTAAGTTTGATAGTTCTGACTTAGAAATATTTCGATATCCACGAGTTCATAACTTGGAACTTTAGATTCTGGTGCACTAACTTACAGAACGATATCCAGTGATTGAATTATTCCGACTGCAGAAAAATTTGTTAATGTTTAAATACTTGTGTGTATCTGTCGAACTGTGTGATTATCGGTGCAGATGTTCTTTTTTTTTGGGTGGGGTGGGGGGTGGGGAGGTTGTTGTTCTGCCCAAGCGTTTAGTCCACATTTGCTACCGACAGAAAATTCTCTGCTTACACCCTCAGTCAGACATTCAGTGGGATTTTGATTCAACTGTGATAACAATCTGTGTGAGGCTACCATTCTGATTACAGCTTGTGCGCGCTTATTTGGATAGAGGATAACCTGTCTGTAGCAGCCGATAGTATTATCCTACAGGATTTTCCTTATGTGTTTCTTTTCATTCTCACTATTCACATATTTATTTCTTTAATTATATTACTATTTTTAGTTGCTAACTAAGGTGCATCATGAATAATACATGCTTATGTGAGACCATAAGCAACAGTGCATGACCTAACCCCTACTGACCAGATAAGCCGTACTAAAATCTAGCTTTGTGTGCTCGCGTTCTGTTGATCAGCAGGAAGCAACGAATTGGTACTGAATGGTGATTAATTTGACATTCCAGAATGAGATTTTCACTCTGCAGTGGAGTGTGCGCTGATACGAAACTTCCTGGCAGATTAAAACTGTGTGCCGGAGCGAGACTCGAACTCGGGACCTTTGCCTTTCGCGGGCAAGTGCTCTACCAACTGAGCTACCCAAGCATGACTCACGCCCCGTCCTCACAGCTTTACTTCTGCCAGTACCTCGTCTCCTACCTTTCAAACTTTACAGAAGCTCTCCTGCGAACCTTGCAGAGCTAGCACTCCTGAAAGAAAGGATATTGCGGAGACATGGCTTAGCCACAGCCTGGGGGATGTTTCCAGAATGAGATTTTCACTCTGCAGTGGAGTGTGCGCTGATACGAAACTTCCTGGCAGATTAAAACTGTGTGCCGGACCGAGACTCGAACTCGGGACCTTTGCCTTTCGCGGGCAAGTGCTCTACCAACTGAGCTACCCAAGCATGACTCACGCCCCGTCCTCACAGCTTTACTTCTGCCAGTACCTCGTCTCCTACCTTCCAAACTTTACAGAAGCTCTCTTGCGAACCTTGCAGAACTTGACATTATTGTTGCCTGAGCCAGACTGAGATTTCCACTTGAGGTTTGTCTGTGGTAGCGCTGAATTTGAAATTCGTTCTAAGTGCTATTTCAGGATCAGTAAATGTTTCGAGATCTTAGATATGGACTGTTAGTACAGGGCTTCAGACAAGGGAAGCTCCCCATCGCACCCCTCTGAGATTTAGTCGTAAAATGGCCCAATGGACAGCTCGTCAAAAACTGAAAACAGATCAAGTGTGAAAACAAGAAGAAAGTGCACTGAACTGTAAAAAAAGGAGCAAAATAGAAACAGTGAGCAGTCCAGGCTCAAGGTATGCAACATCGAGCTACTTGTAAGAACCACAGTGTCGCTGTTGTGTGGTCTCAGTGTTGGGCTGCACAGCGGGAGATCTGTGCACAAACTTCCTTCGTGCCCACCCACCCCCCCTTTTTTTTTCTTCTCAAATTTATGTAGTGTCCGTCCAGTCACTGACATGTCTGTTCTCCTTCTGTAGTCGTGGCAGTTCTCATAGTATACGTAGGTTATAGAATATGAGTCATGTGGTAACAATATATTATCGTCGCAAGTAAATGTGATGAATAGTGAAAGCAGGCGATATGTAGCATAGACCTCTCACAGAAATGAAAACAACAAATAAACGGGTGCTAACTTGTTACAACAGAGGAATTCGAGAATCAAAACTTTCGAAAAGGTATGGAAGAGGCGTAATATAGGTACTTCTGTCGAACGAATTGGAGTAATGTACATCGCTACACGTCACTGTCGCAAACGGACGTTACACCATGACACAGACACAAATTCGAATACAGCGAACAGACACGTCAGTGGCCAGACGGACAGTTCGTAATTTCGTGAAAAAAGTCCAGCACCGTGCTCACATGACCACGATTCCACAGTGTTGTTCATGTTGATCTTGGACAGTTTACTGTTTCTATTTGCCTTCTTTTTTCCACAGTTCAGTACACCTTCTTCCTGTTTTCATGCTTGGTATGAGTTCAGTTTTTGATGGGCAATCCACTGGGCCCTCTTATCACTAAATATGGGGGGGTGCGATGGGAAGTTTCTCTTGTGAGCTTTAGGTAATGCGCGTTTTTCTTTTTCTTTTTATGTAGCAACAGGCAACGAAGCCACAGTGTCCACACCGCCATCATCATGACAGCAGTTCACCCCAAACGGTCTCTGTGCCACAGCGTCTACATGCCTCATCATCTCTGTGGTGGAGTACCTCAGTGCAGCTGCGTCTGTGTACCATTACATCTCCCTGCCATAGTCTCTGTGCCACAGTCTATAAGCTGCAGTGCATCCACGCCACAGTCTCCACAGCAAATCTGCGCCACAGTCTCTGTGGCACAGTATACCCACGCCCTATTCTCTGTGCTGCAGTGCGTCCATGCAGCTGTCTTCACACTGCAGCATCTGTGTGCCACTACCTGTCCCTGCCACGGTATCTGTGTACCGCAGCCCTCCTCAACCTCAATCGTCTCACTATAGTATCTTCTCGCTGCAGCACCCACACACTACCATATTTATCCACTAAAGCATTTCCATGCTACAGAGCTTCTGTGCTGCAGTTTCTGTAAATGCATCACGTCTGCACCACACTATCGCCATCACTGTGTTTACATACAACATCGTTTCCATGCTACAGTATCTCTGTAACGCAGCATTTACACGTCGCATCTCCACACTGCCACGTTCTACTTGTAACTGCATCTCCACACCACCATATCTCTACCCTGCTGTGTCTCCATGCCACTGTGCTTCCGCACCACAGTTTCAGTGCTACAGTATCTCTATATTGCAGTGGTTTCAACTGTAGTCTCTTCACCATAATACATTTGCGATCCAGCATCAGCACCACTGCACCTCCAAGACCACTGCATCTCTATGCCACAGGATCAACATGCTGCAGCATTTCCATGCCACATCCCCCAGCCAGCACATTCACCACGTCACCGTGCCTACACTCTCATGTCTCCAGACAGTTGTATCTCCACCCTGTAATGCCTCCATGCACAGTCCCACTACTGCAGTCTCTGCATCGCCTTGATTACATACACTACTTCCACACATTGTCTTTCTCTGCACAGCAGCGCTGCTGCACCACAGACTCGGCGCCACAACCTTCATACTGCCGCTCCAATATTCCATCACATCTCCATGCTGCAACGGTTCCACACCAGAGTCTCACTGCCACAGTGTCCATGCCACTACATTCACCCAGTGGAGTGCTTCCACAATGCAGTCTTCGTGCTGCACTATCCATGCCATTGTGTCTTCATGGCGCAGCATCTCCATCTGCCACATCTCCATGCCACTAAATCTCTAAAGTACAGTGCCTCCAAACCACAGTTTCTATACTGTACCACTTTTGCACTGCATTCTTCACACCGTAGCACATTCATGACACCGTATCAGTACTGCTGCGTCTATAAGTCTGCTATGCCTCCTGCTGCAGTGTATGTGGTCATTTCCATCCCACATATACATGCCGCTACAGTCTGCACACCTCCACATCTCCATGCCGCCACAGACTACACAACACCAGATCTCCCCATTACAATGCTCCCATGCTGCAGTCTCAGCACTGCAGTCTCCATACCACCACATATGCACGCCACTGTGTCTCCATGCCACTGCGTGTCCATGCTGCAGCACTTTGGCGCCACGATCTCAGCACTGCTGTCTCCATGACACTACTCTTAGTACCACCACGTCTCCAAGCTACAGCACTCCTTTGGCACAGTCTTGGCACAGCAGTCTTCATGCCATCGCGCCTACACACCACTGCACTATATGCTGCAGTGCTTCCACTTTGGAGTCTGAGACACCCTCCTCTCTAACGCCGAATAAATAATAGATAAAGATAAAATTCAAAGCAAGCACACTTTTGTAGCTTACATAGCTATGCATGTAAACTAACTATTAGGAGAGAAGGATAAGTGCTCACTATCTGTTTATTACCGTTCCTTGATCAACATCTTATAAAGTATTGTGGCTCATTCTAAAAAATAATGATCGTATCTACTGGGTGTAAGTAGGTTTAATAATACAATTTATACAGTGCTTCTGTCGCTTTCTTAATGAACTGTTTCAGTCTCTTCATATTATTTACATTTCTACAGTATTTCACTAATTAAACTTCCATTATAATAAAATCTTTGACAAAATCTTTTCCAACCAAAACCAAACAAATTTCCAGTCTACAGCTCACAATAACTTCCAGCTCACTTCCCCCTTACTGACAACCTCTATATAACGATAAAACTAAGAGAAATCAGGACTGTCAGCTGCCGACAGGCACTGGATTAAATCATAGAACTAGTTACACAATGGTCAACAACAAAGACACATGACCTTGCAGTTACGCGATCATAAAATACATCAACTTTATACATCCAGAGAGTCTTACATAGTTTACTATTTCTTATCAAATCTTCTCAGAATAAATCATACAAATACGAATAGCGACAATAACTTTATGATACACACATCAAAAAAAGTTTTGCATCGTCTCAGTTCCCGGAACTCCTGAAGTTAGACGTTGACTGAAGACATTGTATCACACACACAGTCCCTTTGACTATTCAGAGATGTTACTAAACCCGCCCAAAGATGTGAACAACCGTGCATGAGCAGCGCCTATTAGACGAAGGGGTCCGACAGCCGATCAGTTTCAGTCATTTCACCAGAAAGGAGGTACATGGTTCATGTTGTCTGTAGTTCAACCATGCCTAGACGGTCAATACAGCGGTTCGATCGCGTCCGCATTGTCACTTTATCCCGGGAAGTGTCCAGTCATCTCGGAGTGAAACAAAGCGATGTAGTTCGGTCATGGAGGAGATACAGAGAGACAGGAAATATCGATGACATGCCTCGCTCAGGCCGCCCAAGGGCTGCTACTGCAGTGGATGAACGCTACCTACGGATTATGGCTCGGAGGAACCCTGACAGCAAAGCTACCATGTTGAATAATGCTTTTCGTGCAGCGACAGGACGTCTTGTTACGACTCAAACTGTGCGAAATAGGGAGCATGATGCGCAACTCCAATCCCGACGGCCATGGCGAGGTCCATCTTTGCTACGACTACACCATGAAGCGCGGTACAGATGGGCCCAACAAGATGCCGAATGGACCGCTCAGGATTGGCATCACTTTCTCTTGACCGATGAGTGTCGCATATGCCTTCAACCAGACAATCGTCGGAGACGTGTTTGGAGGCAGCCTGTTCAGGCTGAACGCCTTAGACACACTGTCCAGCGAGTGCAGCAAGGCGGAGGTTCCCTGATGTTTTGGGGTGGCATTATGTGGGGCCGAAGTACGCCACTGGTAGTCATGGAAGGCGCCGTAACGGCTGTACGATACGTGAATGCCATCCTGCGACCGATAGTGCAACCATATTGGCAGCAAATTGATGTGGCACTCGTCTTCATGGTCGACAATTGGCGCCCCCATCGTGCATATCTTATGAATGATTTTCTTCAGGACAACGACATCACTCGACTAGAGTGGCCAGCATGTTCTCCAGACATGAAGTCTATCGAACATGCCTGGGATAGATTGAAAAGGGCTGTTAATGGACGACGTGACCCACCAACCACTCAGAGGGACGCCGAATCGCCGTTGAGGAGTGGGACAATCTGGATAAACAGTGCCTTGATGAAATTATGGACAGTGTGCCACGACGAATACAGGCATGCATCAATGAAAGACGACGTGTGCACAGCAATCTGGACGACCACCTCTGAAGGTCTTGCTGTATGTTGGTACTACAAGGAATGTGTGGTTTTCATGAACAATAAAAACCGCGGAAATGATGTCTATGTTGATCTCTATTCCAGTTTTCTGTACAGGTTGCGAAACTCTTGGAACCGAAACGTTTTTGATGTGTGTAATTAAAATTTCACATCATTGGAGATAAATCTCAATTATTTTTATATGTCGGTTCTATTTGAGAAAATATGAGATTAATTTTGGTTTTTGAATTTACAGTTTTGATTTTGTTGAACTGTGTCATAAATTTAACATATCGTATTCTATGATATGAGAGAGAGAGAGAGGGAGAGAGAGAGGGGGGGAGAGAGATTGAGAGAGAGAGAGAGAGAGAGAGAGAGAGAGAGGAGCATTGATCATTTCCATTGAAAGTCTCAGTGCCACTGTGTCCATGCTGCTGCGTGTTCATGCCACCATGTGGCCATGCCGCAGCATCTCCACACGACAATATCTCCATGCTGCAGTCTCATTGCTGCAGTCTCCACGCCGTTGAGTCGCCATGCCATCACATCTCCAGCCACCATGTCTGCATACCACAATGTCTCCACACTGCCGTGTCTCCATGCCACAGACTTCTGTGCTGCAGTCTCACACTGCAGCCTCCGTGCTGCCACATCTAGACGACACTGTATCTCCAAGCCAAAGTCGTTATTTGCTGCAGTCTTAGTGCCACAGTGGCCATGCTGCTGCATCCCCATGCCACTGCATGTTTACACCACATTCATTCAGCACTGCAGTCTCAGGACTGTGGTCCCCCTGCCACCGTGTATCCATGCCGCCACATCTCCATCTACCACGTCTTCATGTCTCCAAGTCTTCATGCTGCAACGCCTCCACACTACAGTTGCCACACTACTGCATCACCACATTGTGGCAGCAGGGGCACCGTGTGAAAAATTCCATTGTAATTTATATTTGCAATTGTGAGCCATGACCAACAACATTATAAAATCTGCAAGCACTGTAGGGTGGTAGGGTATGAGGGATGTGATTTAGCTAAATAAATTTCAAAAATAAATAAATATGGAAATTACATTGGCTTTAGGGATTCAGATTGTATTACTGATGAATATATTCAAATTGGGTGTGAACTTGGAGATATGAAGCACTCCGTCTTCAGGCCACAAGTGGCCCATTCTGACCATCCGACCGCCATGTCATCCTCAGCTGAGGCCGCAGATAAGAGGGGCGTGTGGTCAGCACACCGCTCTCCCGGTCGTTATGATGGTTTTCTTTGACTGGAGCAGCTACTGTTCGGTCGAGTAGCTCCTCAATTGGCATCACGAGGCCGAGTGCACCCCGAAAAATGGCAACAGCGCGTGGCAGCCTGGATGGTCACCCATCCAAGTGCCGGCCACGCCCGACAGCACTTAACTTCAGTGATCTGACGGGAACTGGTGTATCCATTGTGACAAGGCCGTTGCCTGGAGATATGAAGCTGATGGTTTTTATTTAAAATTTCAAAATTTGGAATGATTGTGGAAGTAGAATGAAAGAACAACAAAGACACAGAGGTTTTCAATGAAGAAATCAATAACAATGAGTACAAAGTAGCTGAAGTTGAAGGTAAACATGTAAGTGGAACTATTTATAAAAGGAAAATATAGCAGAGGGATCGATAGGACATGTTAAAACTGTGTTTAGCAATCTTGGATGAACTAAGTAGTAAGAAAAGAAATGTGTGAAGTATAAAACCCAAATAGAGGCAGAGTAAAGTGTTTGAACATAACTGAGTGACATGAGGCTTTAACTGTAACAGTAAACAGTTAGGAAAGATAGTGAGCACCAATCAAAGGGCGATGTATAATTTAAGAAATCCATTTCCAGTGTAATAGCTGAGCAAAGAAATTTCCTAATGGAATATGTCGTGGGGTATACGTTTTGCACCAGTGACAAGATTTATAATGGAGGGAGACTGTGTTACAATGTTACTTCCTTGGCTGTTACAGGAATAGTTTTACTGTTAATATAAACGATGTAGCAAAGGTGAGGAAGAAAAGAATATTTGGATGTGTCAGAGGGAATCTAATATAAGAGAGTGAGAAGACTGTGGGAAGGATGATCGAAGTGTGCCAGATGAATAGGAAGAATATGTGTAATGTGTATAGTAGCAATAAGGAAAGGGAGTATATGAAATTATTATCTTAACTTGAATGGTAGATGTAATGGGAATGAAAAGGGGGCTAGTGCCATCAGTAAGTTAACGTTTGTTGCAAGTATTCTGGTGTCTGTCATAGAGGCAGTGATGATGCCAGAAGTGGGAACAGGTGCTGATATGGAGCCAAGGGGCAGTTTAGCTAGGGGCAAATAAGTTATTAATAGTGAATTAGGTTGTATGGACCTGCTCAAAGGGAGCATATGCCTGACTAAGGTTTTATTGTTTGCAACAGAAGATACGAGAGTACTTCCAATAGTATTAAATGGGCGTGCTCTAAGGTATCATAATGCTTGATACTGTATTGTTGGTGATGATGCAGAAGATGACGTGGATATTCTTCGAGTATTAAGGTTATGGCCTGCCAGTGGGTGTAGTAGGTTGTAACTATTGTGTTAGTGTTGAATGTACGAGTGAAGTGGAACTGGTTGTTGTAATGGAAGTGTTATTTGTGAATTTTGCCCTGTGTAGTTGTAATTATTTTGGGGTTTTTCATTACGTGTAGTTAAGTCCGTACGTATGTTGTGTGATGCCATGTGCATAGCTGGAATGAAAATGTGAGAAACTTTCTTTGTGTGAGAATGGAAAGCATATAGTGAGCCAAATAATTCAGTTTGCATAATACACTGAAGAGCCAAAGAAACTGGTACACCTGACTAATATCCCCGCAAGCAGGCAGAAGGACCGCCACAGGATGTGGCATGGACTTGACTAATGTCTGAAGTAGTGCTGGAAGGAAATGAGACCATGAATCCTGCAGGGCTGTCCATAAATCCGTAAGAGCACGAGGGGTGGAGACCTCCTCTGAACAGCATGTTGCAAGGCATCCCAGATATGCTTAATAACGTTCATGTCTGGGGACTTCGGTGGCCAGCGAAAGTGTTTAAACTCAGAAGAGTGTTCCTGGAGCTACTCTGTAGCAATTATCAACGTGTGGGTTGTCGCACTGTCCTGCTGGAATTTCCCAAGCCCATCGGAATGCACAGTGGACATGAATAGACGCAGGTGATCAGACAGGATGTTTTGGTACGTGTCACCTGTCATAGTCTATCTAGACGTATCAGGATCTCATATCATTCCAACTGCACACGCCCCACACTATTGCAGAGCATCCACCAGTTTGAACAGTGCCCTGCTGTTATGCAGAGTCCATGGATTCATGAGATTGCGTCCATACCCGTGCTCGTTCATTCGCTCGGTACAATTTGAAACGAGACTCGTCCGATCAGGCAACATGTTTCCATTCACCAACAAAGTCAGTTTTAACGGGCTCAGGCGAGGCGTAAAGCTTGGTGTCGTGCAGCAATCAGGGGTAGACGAGTGGGCCTTCACATCCTAAAGCCCATATCAATGATGTTTCGTTGAATGGTTCGCACGCTGACACTTGTTGATGTCGCAGCATTTAAATATGCAGCAATTTGAGGAAGGTTTACACTTCTGTCACGTTGAACGATTCTCTTCAGTCGTCGTTGGTTCCGCTTGTGCAGGGTCTTTTTCCGCCCGCAACGACGTCTGAGATTTTATGTTTTACGGAACTCCTGATATTCACGATACACTCGTGAAATGATCTCACGGCAAAATCCCCACTTCATCGCTACCTCGGAGATGCAGTGTCCCATCGCTCGTGCGCCGACAATAACACGACGTTCAAACTTACTTAAATCTTGATAACCTGCCGTTGTAGTATCACTAACCGATCTAACAACTGCGCCAGACACTTGTCTTATATAGGCGTTACCTGTTCACATATCTCTGTTTTCGAATACGCAAGTCTATACCAGTTTCTTCGGCACTTCAGTGTAATACGTGCATGTAATATCGGTAAAAGTGAAGAATTCGGGGAATTTTGTTTTCGTGAAAAAGTGTGTGGTGGGGGAGAGGGAGGTATATGGGAGATAATATTTTTAATTTTTTTATTCTTGAATCAGAGGTATGTGCACGTTGTCAGTGTAAGTGAGGGTTTGAGGAAGGATAACATTGACGTGTATGTGGACATACATGGGTGTTCTGTCTGATTAACATTATATTGATTTGTCAATTGAGAGTGATTTGTTGAAGATCATTCATGTGTTTGGCTGGTATCGTATATGGATATCGGAGACTCTTATCTCCGTCGAGGGTAATTTGAAGGCTTTAAACTATCGGAATAGATTCCGCCATCATATTTCCCAACCCTAGAGGCAACATTTCTGCTGTGGGTCCTTCCTTCGAGACAATGTTGCGCAGCCACACCGCACTCACCTAGGAACACCTTCCTCCAGGAGGTAGGAGTCAACCGAACGGAGCGCCCAGCGTTATATGCTGACTTGGCTTAAACTAAATATGCTTGGCACGAGATGGAATTTCGTGACCTCAGAATGGCCGCCGTCGGAGACTGCGGTAGACTTGAGCAGCAACGTCTACCTTGTGAAGAGAGTGCGAAGAATACTCTATGCATCTTACAGTGAACAGTATTCAGTGCTCCCAGCAGCAGGTTTTTATTTTATACATGCACAAAAGAATTGCTTTCGGACTGACCTTTTTGTAGACCGTATTTTTATAGTCCATAATGTCTATTCTTTTATTCTGTATTCTCTTTGAATCTAAAGACACAAACTCTCGCAGGTGTGTAGGTGGTACAAAACTTTTTTGTCTGGACATACAATGCCGACAGAGAAAGTGAAGCTCGTCGTACACGTGAATACCATCGGCGGTATATAAATGATTAGAATTGCAATTTTTTGTGACAGGTAGAACAGCCACTAGAGTGCATTAGTGTTGTTCGTGTTTAGTGCTTTTACCAGGCCTGCTGCGATATTAAAGGGGCGTGAACAGCTTCAGATGTTGAGCGGTCATTGTGAAGGGCACTGAGATGCTGTGTATTTCGTGTGATGTGACAGCGAAATCAGAACCTGACAGAGTTTGAAAGGGGCGTCATTGTGCATCTCCGTTCGGCTGGCTGGTGGAATCGGGCAATATCAAGATTCTTTGCGGCATTCAGATGTGACTCTGAGTCGATGCTTGCACTTCATGGGGACCTGAGGGCAGACACACTAGCCGTGAAGGATCCATCGATCACATCTCACCACCACAATGGGGGGAACGCCGTGTGTGCAACAAGCACATCGTAAACGCGTCATAAGTACGCGTGCCGTCTGAGGATTCGTGACTGGTTCCCCACAACATTTTGGGTCATCCTGCACCAGAACCGACGCGCAAGTCGCCTCCTGTGGCGTCGTCTGAAATAAGACTTACGGCCGAAATTCCCCGGATGGGGCCTCCCGGCCAACAATGCCACACGATCATTTCATTAGTCGAAGATCAGCAGCTGCTGGACTCGGCATTTGAGGTCTTATGTTTAAGCTGCCGTTGACACCACAACACAAGCGGCTGGTTTGGATGGTTCCGTGACGGGAAGCATGGACAGTTGATAAATGACGTCGCTTTAAGTTCAGCGATGAATCGCGATTCTGCACTATCCCAGATGTCCGTCTTTAGCGAGTATGCTGGCGATCTCTCTTTCCAATATGCTGGAGAGGCACAGCGGTGCTAGTCCTGGCGTCGTAGTGTGGAGAGACATCGGGTATGACTTTAGGTCTCGGCTGGTAGGGACCGAGGATACACACGCGGCAGAACGATACGCCTCACACATCTTGCGTCCTCATGTGTTACCTGTCATACAACCAGTGACGGATACAGAAAAACCTCAAGCAGGGGGCGCTAAATATATCTCGATCTACCTTTACTTTTACCGTAATAAAAAATAATCAAGTCACATGCAAAGTTTAAGAAAGTTTTATTTAAACTTATTATACACATATACAATATAATGCCATCTTATGATATAAAAAAGTTACGTTTGTCGTTCTCTTCCTTAAATGCTGAATTCTGTGGGCGTATTCTTCCTGGCAAATTGATTAATTACATCGTCAATAGGACAATCAATGTCAGGGTGAGTATTCAACAGAGCTAGGCCATTAAGTCAATCCTCCAGGAGGATTCCTCCTTCATTGTGAGACCTCAGCCATGTCTTTGTACGCCGCAATATTGAAAAACTTCTTTCTACTGTAGCAATAGATGCAGGTAGACAAACAAATATTTTGTACAGAGTGTGCAAAGTAGGATAGTCCTATGTAGACTCGCTTGCTACTTAGGAAAGTGCAACTACTCGATAACTCCATTCAGTCGAGTCGACTGACGAAAGAATAGCGTGAGGGCTGACGCGGTGAGCGGCGCGGGTGGCAAAGGTGCAAAGGTGGTGGCCCCGCAAGACAGGGGGGGGGGGGGGGGGGGAGGGGAGGGGGAGCGTCCTCCATATGCATCTGCCACTGCATGCAACTGAATCGTCCTGCCATTCTTCGACTGTATAATGTTCGTTAATTCATGGTACATGTCTCTATGAACTGTCTGTGTTATATTGAAGTACTCCTGTGGCCAGCAAGATGTTCAGCCCTTTACCCAGAAGAACATGTGTGGGGCCAGCACGGATGTTAACTCCGTCCCAGTGCCAGCATCTAGGATGTCAAACACCAGTTACAACAGTTGTGGACCAGCTTGCCTCAGAAGAGCAGACAACTGCTTGATGACCCCTTCCCAACCGAATGAGTGCATAAATCCAGACCAGAGAGGGTGCAACGTCATGCTGATAAGTAGGCTCTTACTACCAAGTTCTTTGTAAATTTGACTCCAAATTGTAATTACTGAAATACCAGCGCATACGTTCTCAACCCGTGAAGTATCATTTACTCTCCGTATCCCTTCTAGATGCTCAGGCAGTGCGATTTCCTTCTCGTGATTCAGAACGGTCCTTTGTCCTGACCTCGGGTTCCTCAGTAATCCATCAGATGTCACTTGCTCCTGGCTGTTAGCCAGCTGAGAGTCTGAGGCAGTTGCTTCGTGTGCGGACTGCATGCCTTAGGTCTTTTTGCTTGTACTTTTTGAGGACGATACCTCTACTTACAGATGAACCTGAAAAGAGAAGCCGTAATTCTTCAACCCGACACCGTTAAAGAGGGAAAACAAAAGTGCTACCGTGGAGAGTTTCCTACATGCTTGCTGCAGACAGCGAGTGACGAGTGTCATAAATTGTGGCCAAACAGGCTGTTTTCTCGACTTCCAACAATAGCCTCCAAAAAATTTTGCTCTGAGCACTATGGGACTTAACATCTGAGGTCATCAGTCCCCTAGAACTTAGAACTACTTAAACCTAACTAACCTAAGGGCATCACACACATCTATGCCAGAGGCAGGATTCGGACCTGCGGCAGTAGCGGTCGCGCGGTTCCAGACTGAAGCGTCTACAACCGCTCGGCCACAACGGTCGGCAGGCAGCCTTCAGGAGTGTAGTATTTCAACAGAGACACGTATCCGTGACGAATTATATGTGGACAGATTTTTGTACTTACTCAAACACATAAAATCCTAAACGGATTTGTGAAAGACGTTACTGGATGGCCGTGTGCGTTCGGAGTTCACTCACATGCTTGAAACAATAGCAGTGTGTACAAAACAATTATAGGACAAGCCCACACATTCTCTTACATTTTTTACAGCAGTACTGCATGGGTAATGGATACTGCAGCTGTGTTAACTTCGCTTTTCCGTACCGAGAGTTATCTTCTAGTTTGAAGTAGGTCCACAGATGTATACAGGTTTAAGTGAATGTAACTCCAATCCTGCGGCGATGAAAATGTCCTTAACCGCACTAGCGTCTAACGTGGTTCGTCAGCGTGGCAGGCAGACCCATTGATCGTTCGACTGCGGAAACATATCTCATTTGTTATGTGTTTGTAGATATGAGAACTGCTAGGCCGTCTACGGTAACTTAAGAACAACTGTTCCTCTTGAATATTACAGAGCAGCTCCAGACGGTAGACTACCAACATCACAGAGCTGTGGTGTGCTTGCCTGCATTTCAGGCACGTAGTATTGCCATGATTTCGGGACGCCAGAGCTCTGTCCCAGAATTAGGTTTCACAGGTTTCTATTTTAATTTCTTTTATATATGGTGCGTTCATCGACATGTTTGATCGTAGTTCCTTCACATCACGTCGATGACCTTGTCATAACACTCCGTTCACAAATCGATTACGTGCTCGACACCTTGAACATATTGTAGTCAACACTGTAGAGGGCTTTAGGGGGAACCTTGGCTATATCCTTGGAAGAGATATGTCTAGTTCGAATACTTGTAGTGGTAGAAATTTGTATTTCAATATTTAGCCGACTTGGAAAAAAACCAGAACGTAGCGTACGTCCCTGATTACCTGGCATTTCATAAATATCCCGGGCTCCATTCCATATAACTCCGTAATGTCTGTTGGACAAGACTATTCATGGTGACCCGTTCGTCGGATGATGATGCTATGCTCTTGGTACTACTCGGGAGGAGTAAGCTATCTGCTGGCAACAGGTACCTCCTTCGACCTCTCCTCTCACGAGTATCCACTAAATGTACACGACACCGTAATCTTTCCCATCACAGTTGTTGACCAGTTATTTACGCCTGACGCGTAGGAACCCTAGCCGCTGCGACGGAATCTGTTTAAAAGGCTTGCACCAGGCATCTAAATGAAAAGCCAGAACTTAATTCTTCTATGGCTGATTTCTTTCCTGAGATGGCATACGAAATTTTTCAGAGTGACAATCTCCGGCGGAACCATTCGACTACATTCCTTTTCTGAGTGAGACGACGACCCCTCTTCCCCAAACCAGATTTATGAACGCTGTACCGAATTTTGATTTAATATGTTTTGTATGAGTTTATCAAATTAACTGTTTGATATCTATATCTTGAACATAAAGCAACTGATAGTATAGTAGTACGCTGTAGTGGCAAAAAATATCTGGTCTGGCTTCTATATTGATTGGACGTTACGACTGGAAAAAGTGGTTAAAGTATTATTTTTCAGCCAGTTAGTTTCATGCAGTTTGTATGGTAATGTATTATCGAAACGAAGAGACAAATACAATTCACAGTCTTTAGAAATTATGTAAAAGCGTGGTCCTTACGCTATTACGTTGTCTCTTGTTATAATACACGTCATTACACAGCTCATTATATTAGCATAGCGACCGAATGTTCTGGAATCTGTATGTCTCGCCACTACTGGATTGAACATTAATAAATTTCAAGTAAATCTGATAAAACCCATGGTAGCTGCAAGCTCCATGTTAAGATTACTGGGAGCAGCGCATATACCAGCAATATCTCTTTCGTGAGTATAGTTTTCTGTGCGCTTTCTCAACGTCAGTCTGGCATTGTAAAGTGACGTCGATTTGGGAAACTTTGTTTACCCTTTATTCAAAGCCCTAAATTTCACTATCACATTTAGTTGCCCCATTGTTACGCATTTGTTTATTTGTAACTGTAATTGACTGTTACTGTTTCTTCTGGGAAGAATAGACAAATGTAAATATTTGCGAAAGCAGGAAAAAATTTTTCATTGAAAAGTACCACTAACATAATCATACTTAGCATAGTACTATGAGCAACTATACGTTGAAAAATTTGATGAGACAGTGAAATAGACGCGTATTTCTCGTAGCAGTCTCTCACCGACAAGGAGCGTAATCATTCACAGAAGTACTTTCGCTTGCCTTGTGACAAAGTGCTTGGCGAGATCTGCGCTCAGCTCACAGACAAAATTCGGTTGCCACTATACAGGAGGGGAACCACGTTTGAAACAGACTGTAGTAGCAGTTTGTCAGAGCGAAGATAATTAGCTTCAGTCAGTACTGCAGTATTACTGTTTGGCTAGTACAACACGGCCACAACAAAAGCCACAAAAAGTATCACTGATACCCATACGGTAGTACAGTATTCTCTCGTTCACGTGGTCAAAAGAGTCATAGGAAGTGAGGCATTGTACACTCACAGTGACTAGTCTTCAGACGTTATTGACGCGACGTGAAAACCAGTTTAATCTGTCAACATTTGTATTACTGAAGGTTTCCCCCAAATGGGGCGTGGAATTCTGTAGCAAGGCAATTTTTAACGATAGAAGGTAAAGCTGTCATCTGGTGAAGGTTGGTTTGAACACTATAGTATTTTACTATGCGTGGTCTTATTGAAGGCGGTATGTTGTTGCCTTCCTCCAATCTTTGAACTGACTTAAGCAGCCAGTTACACGGAGACCTACAGTTTAACGTTGATCCCAAATGATGGCACTTCACATTTCTCGCACTAACAAACATTGCCAGAAGTGAAGGAAGTACGAGGCCACTCCATGAATTGTGACTACTATGGTACAGTCGTGCTCAAAAGTATCCGAACTACCTGAATTGCATTTCGCCTGATTCGAACGCAACCCACATAGCGCAGCTGTCTAGCAGGTCATCTAATCGCCCCTCAGTACAGTCGTTTGACTATTGAAAATGGTTCCAACAAGTCACCACTAGAAAACACTGCTCTGTATCGCAATAAATCAAGATGTAAAGTAATACCAAGGTACTACAAATACCAGGGAACATCTTATCACAGATAAGACGGTTCTTCAGGTTTGTAAGCTCACATTTATTACAATAAATGACATACATTAAATGTTACCACATTCATTATTACGTCAGATAGGTAATTCACGTAGTAGGTTCGTCGTATTCATGATTTCCTCTTCAAAATAACATACCGTACTTATTATTTAACATAAACTGACATTAAAAATTTAAGTTACGCACGAGCAGCTAGTTGAGAATATGTATGAACTTCAAATGACGCGATGAACCGTCTCGTTCTGCATATGGATTCAAACCCAGGTCATGCAGACTAAGCAAAGACTTCGTGACTGACGGAAACTAACAGTCATTCCTGACTAGGCATACAAAGAGTGATATACCTCGATTTTAGACAGTATCAGTTAGCAAATATCAACTTTAAATTACATAAGGTAAACATTGTTAACGGACGCGAATTCCTACCCAGCATCTATTGTCCTTGTTAACGAACTACGAGAGATGTTAAATATTGCTTCTTCACAAGTAACTTACTTGAAATGGCGTGAGGTAAAGCTTTGTGTTGGACAGGGATTCGAACCCAGAACCTAATTAGATTGTCATCGAAGCACAATCAACTGTGACATATCGGATTTTCTCGGCAGTAGCTAGATGTTTTAACTGAAGTGACGAGACGAAACAATAATTTTTTCTTTTCCAGGACTCCAACCTGGCACCTATCGCTGTTATATTCTAGAGAAAAAAGAACGTTAAAATGGGTTTGTTACATCAGCAGCGACATGTGAGCATGTTTAAACTAGAAATAATATGACGAAGAGTTCAGTGCTGACTGGGAATCGAGCCCCACACATATCGTTGTTGACTGCACACAAAGAGACGTCAGCTACCGAATTTTTCTCCACCAACAACTCGGAATAACATCCCTGAATTTACAATGATTTCGCAAATAGTTCTGTGTCTCACGGGGACTCAAAAACGTCAGATACCGTTGGTGTTGACAACGAATGAAAATACATTAAAAATCAAAATTAATACCCACCAGCAGATTGGTGTACTCATGCTAGAGCTTGATAATACATAATGAAAGCTTTAGTGCCTGGCCAGGATTCGAACCCTTTCACGCGCAATATGTGGAGATGTTGAGGAATCTGCAGTTTTGAACAAACAACAAATTGCAGTTGAGCTGTATTGTCACGAAGGGATCAAATTCCGCGTTAAGGGCGGTCTGAGTTGCATTCCCAGAGCAGAACCAATTTTATCGGCATACAGAAGCTCAAATAAAAGATGGAATAAGTGTCCTGTGACCCTACATAGCGTTTGTTTCGTCACTACAAATAAATAACTAGTATAAGAAAGGTTACTGTTGATAGAGTTTCTACGTGTCGCGACTCCTGACTTTAGTGTGGTTCAACCTAACGTCTACTTGGTAGAGAAGGAATATCATGTTTAACATGAATGTCAGACCACAAATGCCATTATACCTTCTTCACTTGGGGTAGCCAGAAGAGAACAGAATCTGTCTCTCCTTATCAAAAATCATCAGCAGAAGTTGGAAACGAACGCAGACCATAAGTATATGAACCTAGCATCAACCCAAGAGACCACCAAATTCTCTTCTCTAGCACTCATTTTTCTATCATAACGATGTTGCACCACACTGGATGAGAATTCTGACACACAGACTCCCTGTAGTGGTTTGCAGCGTATTCAGTACATTTATTTACTTGGTTGACCGAATCGCCATGAACTAGCTGCCTCGGCTACCCAGTGCATACATTCGACTCTATTTTGTAATCACCGAAATAAAATCACGTAACTGACACTTACACAGAACTGCCAACAGTGTAGGATGCAGAAATTTAAACAGGAGGTGTTCCATTCAACTTGAGCTACTCTATTGCGCTATCTGTTTGTTAAAAACGTCGTGCAGTGCAAAAGAAAAGCTGTAACTGTCTGTCTCTCAGAAGTCTAGATCCGGCCATATGCATTATCTCATATCAAGTTCTGGAGGAATTGTTGTTGAGTTCTGGAGGTGTTGCAACTATGTGTCAGCTGGTAGCGTAACGGTAAGCGTCGCGCACTGTTGATAAGACGTCGCGAGTTTGGATACATTCACTGCTACATTTTTTAAAACGCCATAATGCTGTCTGCTGAAGTTGTCGATCTAATGGAACTTTGAACATAATTCTCTTCACTTCTCAACCCAAAACAGTCGCATGTGGAAAAAGGGCTAACTTCTGCGACATTTTGTTTTTTTTCGGGTTTAATAGATGGCCAGGCTGCAGATGCATCTCGAAACTTTTGTATTATGTATGGGGAGAGCGCATCGTGCCAAAATACGTCAGAAAAGTATTTTCTACATTAGCTGTCGTGTGGCAGTGGCATTTCATTCTTCATAAAACCTTGTTTGACAGCTTTAACTCAGAACAAGTTTTCTACATGCATGTAATCAAGAAACTTCATGTGCATTGTCAGACTGTTATAGATAACTTCAGAGAATTCGCATATGTCGTTCATGGTTAATTTCTCTCTCATGTTAACTAATGTTTTAAAAACACTAAAAGAAACCGTACGAAAATTGTGCACTGTATTATAAGAAATGAAATAAAACTACCCACGATAACCTTACGACGAAAATCTGTTTCAATAAAACTGAGTACCTGTACACAAGCGGGCCTCTATCGGCACGAATTAGTAAAATACTGATCACTTAGATTTCGATGGGGTCTGTGTTTGATTGGTATGCTGTGTCATACTCAAGTGGTATGCAAATGTGGCATTTCATAAATGAAGTTATGTATTCCTAGAAACCCAGTAGTGGCTAGAACTTGTAAACCGCTATTTAAAGGACGAGATTAGATGCGATTTTCACGTGCAACGACTTTGCTGGGCTGAAAACCGTAAATTTACAATCTTTTGTTACAGCTCAAGCGTTAATAATAACTCAGATTATTCAATGGAAATGACAGGAAAAATCAAGTGAACTTTGAGGCTTAATTCCGTGCCCACCAGGAAGTAACTCGCCGATCACAGAGTTGCCAAATATACCTTGCCTTGTTGCCAAATCCGATGTGATCCTACAGTGGGCTGGGAAGTGACCATAGCTGACATCTCAAAGACGCGGCTGCCACGGCCTGGAATATGTAATCCGTCTGATTCATATTTCTGCAACTGGGTTTAGGGACTGGAGCGTAGTTACTAACAATACTCAGAACTGACTGCAAACTAAGCTTCATAAATCAGTAACTCTCATAGTTGTTTCTATATATCTTTCGTAAGTGTACTCAAAACTAAGAAAATCATTGACGAACGTTTTCGTGCCTCGTCGATAGTCGAGCACAACAAATAAAATAAAAATAAAAAAAGACTGTGTACCTGTGTGTGTGTGTGTGTGTGTGTGTGTGTGTGTATGTGTGTGTGTGTGAGAGAGAGAGAGAGAGAGAGAGAGAGATAGAGAGGGAGAGCGAGAGAGAGAGAGAGGGAGAGAGATAGAGAGAGAAAAGAGAGAGAGTGAGGGAGAAAGATAAAAATAAAAAAGATTGAGAGAGAGAGAGTAAAAAATTGTTGCAAAGAAACTGAATCATGCTACGTAAAGAAATCTTTCATTAAAATGACAAGTTCTACATCATTACAAATGTCGTATTCATGTTCTAAGGAACAAGTATTAACGTAATCTAATCTAATCATACCATATTGCTGACTACTCATGAAGAGGCACGAATTACAGAAATTTTCGCCAATATCAGTAACCAAATCTAAACTTGAAAAAAAAAAGACGACTGTTTTGTAATAAATCGGGACTCCTGTAAAGACCCTTTCGTCCCTGTTAACTAACCACGAAAGATGTGTGATATACCTCCATTCAGAAGAAACAAAGTGTTCATGCATTTAAAGATGAAGCGCATGATGTGAAGTTCTGTGATGGAGATACGCGCCCAGCACGCAATCGGATTGTTAACTGAGTAAAATCAAATGTTACGTATCGGTTTTTCTTACCAGCTGCTAGATGTTTGAACCTAAAATAAGGATACAAATTTTTGTGCCTGAGCGACAATCGAACTGCATATTTACCGTCCTTCTTTATCATCCACGAACATAGCTTAAGTAACACTTGCTTACTCACCAACAGTAAGATGTGTGCGTGTTTGACCAGAAATAATGACACCTATTGCGATTGTTGGCAACACATGAGCAGACATTAAAAATGCACGTTAATTTTCACTAGCAGAATGGTATGCACGTGATAGGGCTTGAAATGAAATTATGAATATTTTTTTACTGGATCAGGATTCGGACCCACATACTTACCTTTCGAGAAGACCTAGAGAAGATTGCAGTCTTGGGAAAAGGAACGAAATGATTGAACTATACTGTTCCGAGAGATTCAGAACCTCGAAAGACGAGATCCGAATTCGAATCACAGTCCAGCACCAAATTTTTCAACGTCTCTAGTTCAATCAAGTACAAGAAAAATAAGAGCCCTGTTCCTTTAAATGGCTAACGTTTCATCAAATAAAATAAAATTTTCTAATGTAAGTAAGTTTACTGGAGGCAGTATTTCTGTTTACTATGACCTCCGCCTATGTCATTTCCCAACGTAAACCGGCTCTGCCCAATTGGTAATGAAGGAACGTGATGTTTAATGCGGATTCTGGATTATAACGTCTTTCTCTTGAGCTTACCAGAGGTAAAGTAAATCTGTTTGTGCCTCTTAAAAGTAAATTCCTGAACCCACGCATTGCACCTGTGATAGTTCGTTCCACCAAAACATTGTGGCCACATTTCCCAGCCCCAGGAGTGTGCTGTAACGGATGATGTGCTTAGCTTACAAAATTAGTCGCGGTGGAAGAAATGCGAGTCTCTTAAAGGGTTAAGTAGAGGCAATCTTCTGACGTGGAGATTATGCTATTCTCATGTCAACAGGATGTAAAGTCTCTTCTATCACCATCGCCTCGATGTAAAGCCATTTTGAAATATTCACTAATTCAGCAAATTTCTTAGTTCGAGAAAATCCACTGTGAAGTGTGAAGTTACCGGATAATTCGATTATTACTGTCATTTTACTATCATTTTGTTCATACCGTTGCTGGAACACATGTGCTTGAAGATCATTTAATGCCGTTTGGTCATTATAGAAGTAGTTGCCCAAGAAGAGGTTCTTTTCCTGTCTACAGAGTCCTTTCCATGTTAATATCAAACATCAGCAATGACTCGCAGATTACATTAAAACTAAAGTAATTGATGAAGACGCTACTTGATAACAAAAACGCGCTGCCTTTCTTAATTTAATTGCGCCTAGAAATGGCTGTCGAATACTGCCAAACCAAAAGTCAAGGGATCCTACTGCCTTCCGTTACACATCGCTGTCAGTTCTTCCACAAGATTTGGTCGACGTGACCTGTTTCAAGTTGTGTATGGCAGAGAATGTTTTAGAAAATCAATTGTTTTCCTTTGCAATAAACAGAAAGATTTTCATTGTAAGCCATCCAAGTTCAAAATTTTCGCATTATTAGCTCAGATTTAATATTCACTTCTATAGTGAAGGAAAGTATTTCACAGCTGCAAAACCTGCATCCGACTCATTTACCTTATACTTAGTCGCTGACCATAAATTCTAGCTCAGAGTGACACCAGTTTAAGTAACCTAATGTAGCGAAGACTGTTTGCCAGTGCTCTTTTTCACCGGAAAATATGCAATTCACTCATTGGGTTCCAATAGTATACTGTAACAGTAATTTCTGTGTGTATGCAATGAATGCGGATTGTGGAATTTAGTGGTGCTCTCTCTTCCACTTCTGTATACAATATGCCTGACCTAAACGGGCTCTTTATCATTACAGGCCTGGGCAGTGCAACATCATACTGACAACAGTAATGTGCTTATACTGACAGCCTCTCTGTTCGTTTTAGCTGATTTTGTAATCATTTAAATAGAACAACATGACCTTCCAGTCGGAGACATTTCGTCCCCCTTTTCCTTGTGCGAAATTTGTCAGTAAGCTTTTTGCCTTCCAATCAGCAAAATGCGGCAGAGTACAGCCAGTAAACGATTCACATACCACGATTTAGGGCAGTTAAGACAATTTCTTTAAACATTGTCATAGCTGAAGGAATTTAGTTTCTTCTTAAATCGTCTTATGCGGCAACGTTCACAGATATTTCAAATAGGAAAAGCTCTTTATCCAGGTACGAAGGTTGTGAGACAAACTTCCCACAGTTTGTGTCAGGTTGATCTTTTCGTCTGGTAGCACTGCATAAGTATTTTGTCGAAGAGGTATCACAAGTAGTGTTCCTGTAGCTGTGGGAATCATTGGTTGAAAACGAGTTTAACACCAATGGGTACAGTACTGCCAAATATTCAAAATGATTATCAATCTAAGTCTGAGTTCATCCACAAACTGAGGCGTATTTATAATACTGTAGTTAGACTGTGTATCCTCGTCTTCCTTGAGTGGGCGTTACACACACGTATACAATACTATGAATACTTTAAACACTGTAGCTAACGTTGCTCTAATAAAATATTTTGTTTTGTTAATTTTTCTGGGTGTTCAGCGTGCAAAATGTGTTGTAAATACAGTCTTAAACAACAAAAAAATGTCCGTAAGGTGGACAATACAATCGTGCTGCCATCAGAATTCTATGTCCGGCAATATACTCGATCTGGCTACATTGTAGACTGCGTCACTTCCTGGAGGAAGTCTTGAGTGCAGTCTGAGTGCATCATTTTATACTACGGCCGCAGGCTTGAGGTAAAATGGATGACTAGCTACTACGACATCTGGCAACCGAGAGCACACGTCGACGTAATTTTTATTACCGCTTTTCTCTCGGTGCTGAAGCAATGAGTGTATTTCAAGTCACATTGTCACATTGGTTATAACAGTTTGGTTCAACAATATTTTAGCGAGAGATTTCTTGGCCGACCATCTGCCTCTGAACACCGCATGCGTCCGAGTTCTCTGTGACCCGTTTGCTGCCTACCGGCGGGGGCTGAGGCACTGCGCTGCCTTCTGCCGGCAATGTCTGCTCCACTCCTCACTCTAGACGGTGTAAAAGCTTTAATGTTGTTGAGTGGTGACCCATAAAATCTGTCTACAATTTGTGTTTCACACTCTATTGCAACGGAGGCACAAAACTAATTTTGGAAGCTAAGCACATCATCCGTTACAGCACACTCCTGGGGCTGGGAAATGTGGCCACAATGTTCTGGTGGAACGAACTATCACAGGTGCAATGCGTGGGTTCAGGAATTTACTTTTAAGAGGCACAAACAGATTTACTTTACCTCTGGTAAGCTCAAGAGAAAGACGTTATAATCCAGAATCCGCATTAAACATCACATTCCTTCATTACCAATTGGGCAGAGCCGGTTTACGTTGGGAAATGACATAGGCGGAGGTCATGGTAAACAGAAATACTGCCTCCAGTAAACTTACTTACATTAGAAAATTTTATTTTATTTGATGAAACGTTAGCCATTTACAGGAACAGGGCTCTTATTTTTCTTGTACTTGATTGAACTAGAGACGTTGAAAAATTTGGTGCTGAACTGTGATTCGAATTCGGATCTCATCTTTCGAGGTTCTGAATCTCTCGGAACAGTATAGTTCAATCATTTCGTTCCTTTTCCCAAGACTGCAATCTTCTCTAGGTCTTCTCGAAAGGTAAGTATGTAGGTCCGAATCCTGATCCAGTAAAAAAATATTCATAATTTCATTTCAAGCCCTATCACGTGCATACCATTCTGCTAGTGAAAATTAACGTGCATTTTTAATGTCTGTTCATGTGTTGCCAACAATCGCAATAGGTGTCATTATTTCTGGTCAAACACGCACACATCTTACTGTTGGTGAGTAAGCAAGTGTTACTTAAGCTATGTTCGTGGATGATAAAGAAGGACGGTAAATATGCAGTTCGAACATCTAGCAGCTGGTAAGAAAAACCGATACGTAACATTTGATTTTACTCAGTTAACAATCCGATTGCGTGCTGGGCTCGTATCTCCATCACAGAACTTCACATCATGCGCTTCATCTTTAAATGCATGAACACTTTGTTTCTTCTGAATGGAGGTATATCACACATCTTTCGTGGTTAGTTAACAGGGACGAAAGGGTCTTTACAGGAGTCCCGATTTATTACAAAACAGTCGTCTTTTTTTTTTCAAGTTTAGATTTGGTTACTGATATTGGCGAAAATTTCTGTAATTCGTGCCACTTCATGAGTAGTCAGCAATATGGTATGATTAGATTAGATTACATTAATACTTGTTCCTTAGATCATGAATACGACATTTGTAATGATGTAGAACATGTCATTTTAATGAAAGATTTCATTACGTAGCATGATTCAGTTTCGTTGCAACAATTTTTTACTCTCTCTCTCTCAATCTTTTTTATTTTTATCTTTCTCCCTCACTCTCTCTCTTTTCTCTCTCTATCTCTCTCCCTCTCTCTCTCTCTCGCTCTCCCTCTCTCTCTCTCTCTCTCTCTCTCTCTCTCTCTCTCTCTCTCACACACACACACACACACACACACACACACACAGGTACACAGTCTTTTTTTATTTTTATTTTATTTGTTGTGCTCGACTATCGACGAGGCACGAAAACGTTCGTCAATGATTTTCTTAGTTTTGAGTACACTTACGAAAGATATATAGAAACAACTATGAGAGTTACTGATTTATGAAGCTTAGTTTGCAGTCAGTTCTGAGTATTGTTAGTAACTACGCTCCAGTCCCTAAACCCAGTTGCAGAAATATGAATCAGACGGATTACATATTCCAGGCCGTGGCAGCCGCGTCTTTGAGATGTCAGCTATGGTCACTTCCCAGCCCACTGTAGGATCACATCGGATTTGGCAACAAGGCAAGGTATATTTGGCAACTCTGTGATCGGCGAGTTACTTCCTGGTGGGCACGGAATTAAGCCTCATAGTTCACTTGATTTTTCCTGTCATTTCCATTGAATAATCTGAGTTATTATTAACGCTTGAGCTGTAACAAAAGATTGTAAATTTACGGTTTTCAGCCCAGCAAAGTCGTTGCACGTGAAAATCACATCTAATCTCGTCCTTTAAATAGCGGTTTACAAGTTCTAGCCACTACTGGGTTTCTAGGAATACATAACTTCATTTATGAAATGCCACATTTGCATACCACTTGAGTATGACACAGCATACCAATCAAACACAGACCCCATCGAAATCTAAGTGATCAGTATTTTACTAATTCGTGCCGATAGAGGCCCGCTTGTGTGCAGGTACTCAGTTTTATTGAAACAGATTTTCGTCGTAAGGTTATCGTGGGTAGTTTTATTTCATTTCTTATAATACAGTGCACAATTTTCGTACGGTTTCTTTTAGTGTTTTTAAAACATTAGTTAACATGAGAGAGAAATTAACCATGAACGACATATGCGAATTCTCTGAAGTTATCTATAACAGTCTGACAATGCACATGAAGTTTCTTGATTACATGCATGTAGAAAACTTGTTCTGAGTTAAAGCTGTCAAACAAGGTTTTATGAAGAATGAAATGCCACTGCCACACGACAGCTAATGTAGAAAATACTTTTCTGACGTATTTTGGCACGATGCGCTCTCCCCATACATAATACAAAAGTTTCGAGATGCATCTGCAGCCTGGCCATCTATTAAACCCGAAAAAAAACAAAATGTCGCAGAAGTTAGCCCTTTTTCCACATGCGACTGTTTTGGGTTGAGAAGTGAAGAGAATTATGTTCAAAGTTCCATTAGATCGACAACTTCAGCAGACAGCATTATGGCGTTTTAAAAAATGTAGCAGTGAATGTATCCAAACTCGCGACGTCTTATCAACAGTGCGCGACGCTTACCGTTACGCTACCAGCTGACACATAGTTGCAACACCTCCAGAACTCAACAACAATTCCTCCAGAACTTGATATGAGATAATGCATATGGCCGGATCTAGACTTCTGAGAGACAGACAGTTACAGCTTTTCTTTTGCACTGCACGACGTTTTTAACAAACAGATAGCGCAATAGAGTAGCTCAAGTTGAATGGAACACCTCCTGTTTAAATTTCTGCATCCTACACTGTTGGCAGTTCTGTGTAAGTGTCAGTTACGTGATTTTATTTCGGTGATTACAAAATAGAGTCGAATGTATGCACTGGGTAGCCGAGGCAGCTAGTTCATGGCGATTCGGTCAACCAAGTAAATAAATGTACTGAATACGCTGCAAACCACTACAGGGAGTCTGTGTGTCAGAATTCTCATCCAGTGTGGTGCAACATCGTTATGATAGAAAAATGAGTGCTAGAGAAGAGAATTTGGTGGTCTCTTGGGTTGATGCTAGGTTCATATACTTATGGTCTGCGTTCGTTTCCAACTTCTGCTGATGATTTTTGATAAGGAGAGACAGATTCTGTTCTCTTCTGGCTACCCCAAGTGAAGAAGGTATAATGGCATTTGTGGTCTGACATTCATGTTAAACATGATATTCCTTCTCTACCAAGTAGACGTTAGGTTGAACCACACTAAAGTCAGGAGTCGCGACACGTAGAAACTCTATCAACAGTAACCTTTCTTATACTAGTTATTTATTTGTAGTGACGAAACAAACGCTATGTAGGGTCACAGGACACTTATTCCATCTTTTATTTGAGCTTCTGTATGCCGATAAAATTGGTTCTGCTCTGGGAATGCAACTCAGACCGCCCTTAACGCGGAATTTGATCCCTTCGTGACAATACAGCTCAACTGCAATTTGTTGTTTGTTCAAAACTGCAGATTCCTCAACATCTCCATATATTGCGCGTGAAAGGGTTCGAATCCTGGCCAGGCACTAAAGCTTTCATTATGTATTATCAAGCTCTAGCATGAGTACACCTATCTGCTGGTGGGTATTAATTTTGATTTTTAATGTATTTTCATTCGTTGTCAACACCAAGGGTATCTGACGTTTTTGAGTTCCCGTGAGACACAGAACTGTTTGCGAAATCATTGTAAATTCAAGGATGTTATTCAGAGCTGCTGGTGGAGAAAAATTCGGTAGCTGACGTCTCTTTGTGCGCAGTCAACAACGATATGTGTGGGGCTCGATTCCCAGTCAGCACTGAACTCTTCGTCGTATTATTTCTGGTTCTAACATGCTCACATGTAGCTGCTGATGTAACAAACCCATTTTTAACGTTCTTTTTTCTCTAGAATATAACAGCGATAGGTGCCAGGTTGGAGTCCTGGGAAAGAAAAAATTATTGTTTCGTCTCGTCACTTCAGTTAAAACATCTAGCTACTGCCGAGAAAATCCGATATGTCACAGTTGATTGTGCTTCGATGACAATCTAATTAGGTTCTGGGTTCGAATCCCTGTCCAACACAAAGCTTTACCTCACGCCATTTCAAGTAAGTTACTTGTGAAGAAGCAATATTTAACATCTCTCGTAGTTCGTTAACAAGGACAATAGATGCTGGGTAGGAATTCGCGTCCGTTAACAATGTTTACCTTATGTAATTTAAAGTTGATATTTGCTAACTGATACTGTCTAAAATCGAGGTATATCACTCTTTGTATGCCTAGTCAGGAATGACTGTTAGTTTCCGTCAGTCACGAAGTCTTTGCTTAGTCTGCATGACTTGGGTTTGAATCCATATGCAGAACGAGACGGTTCATCGCGTCATTTGAAGTTCATACATATTCTCAACTAGCTGCTCGTGCGTAACTTAAATTTTTAATGTCAGTTTATGTTAAATAATAAGTACGGTATGTTATTTTGAAGAGGAAATCATGAATACGACGAACCTACTACGTGAATTACCTATCTGACGTAATAATGAATGTGGTAACATTTAATGTATGTCATTTATTGTAATAAATGTGAGCTTACAAACCTGAAGAACCGTCTTATCTGTGAAAAGATGTTCCCTGGTATTTGTAGTACCTTGGTATTACTTTACATCTTGATTTATTGCGATACAGAGCAGTGTTTTCTAGTGGTGACTTGTTGGAACCATTTTCAATAGTCAAACGACTGTACTGAGGGGCGATTAGATGACCTGCTAGACAGCTGCGCTATGTGGGTTGCGTTCGAATCAGGCGAAATGAAATTCAGGTCGTTCGGATACTTTTGAGCACGACTGTACGTCTTGTAACAATGCGACAACATCGGAATTCCACTATGTGGATAGAACCGGTAAGGCAGTGTGTATCTGAATGCCAACATAAAATAGCGTTCCAGTACAGGAGGTGACAGTAACGGTTTAAATGAAACACATGCATCGGAACTTTGTGTAAATTTATTGTGCGCGAGTACAAATGGAACAAAAGTGAATCTAAAACAACTACTTTCCTACAAAATAGTCCCCCAGTGCATCTACACAGCGTTGCTAACGATGGAGACGCCGATGAATGTCAGTGGCAATACCATCAATATGTGCCATTTGTCGCCGAAACGCCGTGAGGGTATTCGCTCTATTCGTAAAGCGCCTCCGACGCAGTGGCTTCTTCAGTTGTGTAATGAGATCGAAATCGCTTGGTCTGAGTTCTGGTGATTAGTGTTGGTGAAGGAGGATTTCCCTCCCCCACCGTTATGCACAGTTACTGATGACGCCTGCAGTGTGAACTGTAGCGTTATTATGGAGTACGACAGCATTACCCAGGAGTGGCGGCCGTTTTTGTCGAAATGTAGATCACAGATGCTACAGCAGAAAGTTATGGTAATATTCGCGCATTGACAGTGTGGTCGTCCCTAACAGGTTGACATCCAGAATACCGTGGCTATCATACGCCAGACTGAACGTATCTTTCGTGGGTGTCACCTTACCACCCAGAGCTGATCGCACTTCCCCATAGCACTGAGTGGCATTTCTGCCAGCGAGAAAGGCAATTTTCACGTATGCTCGCCGTTCCACTTCCATCTAGCAGCACGGCCAACCTCACACTGAATGTTTCAGGGGCTTGTACCGAGCCATCCTCGCATGCGGTCGCAATCTGTCCGTTGATTTCACGTGTTCGCGCGATATACCATAGTTTCCATGACTTATGGAATGACACTTGTAAAAAGCAAAGTCGTATGGCACGACTGGCTGCGAGATACCGAGGGGCAGGTTCAGCGTCTAAGTGGAGAGGTGTTTCCTATCCTTCGCGCACACTGGCACCTTTCTTTTACAAAGTGTAAGATCCGTGTGTTTAGTGTATCTGATGCACGTAAGCTGTAAGGAATGTGCGGTAGTGTGGTGTCATGTTTGCGCTGTATGATGATGAGAAATGGGAGAGGATGAAATCCGGTGCCGTCCTGTAGCCGACTTCTCTCGAATAGCGCCTGTAGGGACCACCGAGCTTAACGTCCCCATCGGCAGTGTCACGTGTCCTTACTCAATGAGACTCGGCGGAGTGGGGTGGAATTTAGCCCAAGACATTGGCGCGATGTTTGGTCATTAGGAACTTTACGCCACCACTCCAAATTGCCAACATCGGGTGGCTGTCCACTCAACTACCGGTCAGACCCTGCGTTGCTTAACTTCAGTAAAAATGTAAATGTCGTGTGACTAGAGCCTTCCGTCGGGTAGACCGTTCACCAGGTGCAAGTCTTTCGATTTGACACCACTTCGGCGACTTGCGCGTCGATGGGGATGAAATGACGATGATTATGACAACACAACACCCAGTCCCTGAGCGGAGAAAATCTCCGACCCAGCCGGGAATCGAACCCGGACCCTTAGGATTTACCTTCTCTCGCGCTGACCACTCAGCTACCGGGGGCGGAGCTTAACTTCTGTGATCTGACGGGAACGGGTGTATTCAACGAGGCAAGGCCGTTGGCTGGTGAAAGAAGCGAAAACTACAGATAAACATGCAGGACTGACCGTATATCGAACATGAGACCTTTGGATATATAGTCTGTCACTTTACCATCGAGTCATTTTTTATTGTTCTTATTTATTTATCCTATTTATTTTTTTCTTTTAACTTTATTTTCTAATTATTTTGTTTCTTTACTTCTATTCTTAGACTTTTTGGTAACTAAAATTAAGATCCTCTTCTTCTTAGGCAAGAATATTTTATTGTACGAGTACGTATAAAACCTACGCTGCCTCATTGTCCTATACGTGTTTTTCTTCGCGGTAAAGATGTAAGGATGAATAACATATCTGAATCACAATGTAAAGAAAAATATGGCTAACATACAATATTTAAGAAAAGTAAGGATAAAAAAAAGAAATAAAATTAAAATCCTTCTTTATGGATGTTGTTCTGTTGCAGGAAATTAAGAATTTAGAGAGACGTATTTAATATGTAATCTTTATCAATAATCTGCCAAAACTATTCGCAGTTAGTTTAAAAAGCTGATATCATTTTTTATGAGAATGGCGTGTAATCACTGTTACTAATGGGAAGTCATATATAGTACAGTGGATTGTCTTCAGCTTGTAGTAGACGCACTGTCCGAACAGTCAGATGGAAGCCGTTATGTATTGTGGTTGGGAATAATTTCCACTCTGGTTGTAGCTGGTTTCTTATGTAAAGCCACTGAAACACACTTGTTAGCGTCCCGAAGCCGAAAACAGGATACACTGGTTTAAGCGGATGAAAATTTTTCTTCTCTGCTCCTCCATACACATACACAAACATTATGAGGGAGTTATCCCTACTTCTGATTTGGTTGTCATCGATCTTTACTTCACAGTTCAGAAAAATTTCATCTTCGTAGTCTACCCTTACGTGCTCACTGGGTGATCTTTGCTTCTGGCTCAGTACCAAAAAATTGTACGACGAACTAAATTATTTGCGCATCAGTGTACTACTAAACTATGCTATTTCTACGCTATGTGCTTTATACGTTGCATATGCCGCTGGTTATCTTGTCTATGACATTACTGGACATCAGTAACAAAGTTAATATGGTTATCACAAAGCGCTCCCAGGTGTAACGTCCGCTTTTCCCACTTCTCAGACGCTCCTTCTCGTTCCTGTAAGTTATCTACTCATTTCTTCTCACAAGGCTGAATGGCCTCCATTCCAATGGTACCATCCAGTAAAAACGTTTGGCAGTATGGGGAATTGGATCCGAAATTTTCCGCATGGTAGTCATCTACTCTGAACACCTCGATTAAGGACCGGAGGTCCTCAGGCAATTAAAAAACATATTTAGTGTACTTTCGGAGTAGTCTACAAATTTACGATGGCCACTGTGCAAGAGAGGCTAAAAGTCACTCAGTTAAATGTTGGTGCATTACTGAAATGCATCCCAAAGCGGTTAGAGGATATGCGGTAGAAGACGTATGGAGCAAATGAGATAAAGTGTGTTCAGTTCCGTCCTGATACAAAGAGTGTGGGGAGACTATGATAGCTGTTGAAAGCGTAGCACCAGTTTATCCAACTATTAACGATATATCTAACCTTGCGACTAAATACATTCCTCATGACGACAACCCCAGGGAAGACAATAGCAGATTAATCTGCGTGATAGATATAGACCCACATATACTGCCTCACAAAGAAAGTGGCACCTAGAAGACGTGTCACATTTCAGAACTTCGTAAACGTATACACCATCCGCGGATGTATAAAAGCTTGAAGCTCCAGCTACTCTGTAACAAGTAAACGGCCACCAGAGTGCGTTAGTGTTGTTTGCGTTTGGTGTTGCTACCGGGTCTGGCAAAATACGAGGGCTATTCAGAAAGTAGGGAACGTTTCCGTCTGGTGCCGCTATGAGAGCGACGATCGCATATATTTTGGTATGTGCGTGCTCGGCAGCTCAGTCAGCGTCCATTCGTGACACGAGGAACGTCTCTGCACCCCAGGTTTTTTCGATATTCGAATTTGAAATGTGCGCTGCAATCGAAAAACCCGCCAGTTGCGAGGTGCGGTCTGTGATGCGGTTTTTGTTGGCAAAAAGCCTAAAACCTATAGAAATTTATCATGGACTGTGCGAACTGTACGGAAACAACGTAATGAGTGAATGTTCCGTCCGGAAATGGTGAATTCGGTTTAAAAATGATGAAGAGAAGAATGGACGCCCGAGCATTGTGACTGACGATCTTGTCGCTAAAGTTGATGAAACGATTCGTGAAAACCGTCGCTTCACAATAACGGAGTTTTGCTTTCTTTTCCACGAGTTTCACGGAGTTCGTTGTTTGAAATTGTCACTCAAAAGCTAGGCTACCACAAATTTTGTGCACGATGGGTGCCCAAAATGCTTACAGAGCACCGTAAAGAAAAGCGAATGGGGGCAACGTTGACATTTTTGGAAGCGTACCACAAACATGGTGATTCATTACTGGATCGAATCGTAACCGGTTCGAGACTTGGGTGAAGCATGTCAATCGCGAGACAAAATTACAGTCCATGGAGTGGGGGCACACAAGGTCCCCCCAAAAAGCAAGGAAATGTTTGCAAACCTTGTCAGCAAGGAAGTTGATGCCGACACTGTTTTGGAATAGGCAAGGTGTGCTCCATATTGATTTTCTCTAACGTGGAGCAACCATAAATTCTGCCTGGTACTGTCAAACTTTGCACAGCCTTAGAAGAGCAGTTCAAAACAAACGCCGAGGAAAGCTGACGTTCAAAATTTTGTTTTTCCACGACAATGCCCGACCTCACACGGCAAACCGCACTAAAGAACTCCTTAATTCATTCAAATGTGAACATTTCGCTCATCCGCTCTACAACCCCGAACTTGCACCAAGCGACTTCCACCTGTTTCCCGAGATGAAGAACTGGCTTGCAACGCGGCGCTTTGATGTCGACACGGAACTCCAGGAGGGCGTGATTCACTTGCTGAAGTGTCAGGCGGCAGAATTTTACGACAAAAGTCTTTCAAAGCTTGTCCACCGCTATGATAAGTGCCTCAGTGCGTTTGGTGACTATGTGGAGAAGTAGTATGTCAGTCGCTCTTTCAGATGTATATAATAAAATGTATTTCTTGTACTTCGTTTTTTTTTTTATGCCGGAACGGTCCCTACTTTGTGAATAGCCCTCGTATATAAGCGGCTTGACAGCGCCAGACGTTGAGTGGTGACTCTGAAGGACACGTACACCTCGAGAGCTCGTCTGATACAGTTTGTGAGGGTTCTCATTTTCTAGAGGCACAGCGGTGTTTTTCCTGGTGTCATGGTGTGTGGAGTCATCTTTTATGACTCCAAGACAGGCTGCTAGCGACTGAGTGAACTTTGGTGGCACAACGGTAAGTCACGAACACTCTGCGTCGCCGCGCGTTTCCTTTCATGGGACGGTCTCGTGGTACCATTTTTCATCTTCCACACATGGCACGTGTCTCTGTGAACTGTGTGCGTGGCGCTGAGAGCCCTTTAGGCAGCAAAAGCCCCTGACCGGCTTGGTTGTCAACTCTGCCTCAATGCCAGTATCTAGGATGACAAAGAACCGGTTACAAGAGTTGTGGGCCAGCTTATCTCAGGAGACGGTACAACGGGTCAATGATATCTTTCCCAATCGTATCAGTGCAAGCATTCAGGCCAGAGGGAGTGTAACGTGGTAGTAATGAGTGGGATTGTACTGCCAAACTCTTTGCAGAGTTGACTCAACATTGTGATCACTGAAATAACAGCACATACCCTACAATCCGTGGAGTTTCCACCTCCACTTCCGGATGCCTCATGCAGGCAGAGTATAATAAAATAGATTAAAGCATTTTCCAATCTGATGACTCCTCACAGAGCATTTTGTAGATCTATTCTTCGGATCACAACTCTGCTGCCGCTGTAATATGTTTTTCCGGTAACGACAAATGTTATCGTTCTCCTCTGCCTCCTCCTTTTACTACTATTACTACTACTACTACTACTACTACTACTACTACTACTCTCCTTCTCAGTTTGCATCGTCTGTTCGCTTAGCTGCGCCGGTAATGGTTTGTCAGACATGCCACATACGTAACTACAGTTTTTCCTTTTGTGTAGTTGTTCGGTAGTTGTCATGGCAACGTCCAACGAACACTCAGTTCTGATGCCGATCTGACTGGAACTACCTCGTTACATTCATTCGATCCTACGATGTAAACAAGTAAATATAGTAGTACTTAAAAGTAACTATTGAATGAGAATAATGTGGCTTTATTGGTCTCGTTCTTTAGTCAGATTCATCGAATGTCACACAAAATGCTTATAAGCATTTTCACTTTCACTAGAGAATCTCGTTGACATGGAAACAATAGCATCCATACTTGTCTTACAGTAGAAAATAAGACTCATGATAAAAAGATACCATAGACCCAAAAACAAATATCTGGTTTCGAAATTTCCCTACAATTGAAAATAGCTACAATAAAACAGTCCTGGATATGCAACCGCGGCCCCACTGTTGTAAGTGATGGTGCGGTTACTACTGGGCCAGTGCAGTGTTCCCTGAGATTTCATAAATCTCCTGTTGTCACTTCTGAGGAACGTTACTGAATTTGATTTTCGTTTGGATACTGGGAGTGGGAAGGACGGGGCCAACGTCCGTTATTCATGGTAATTTTAATTTACTTTACTATTGGCTGACATTGCTGAATGTGAAGCAAGCCAGTACAATGGCGGAGTTGCGTAACAGCATGTATTTCCTGTAGGTGAAAGCTCTTGTGCTGTGCCCGTAGCCGTGTTTTCATTGCATGAATTACGATATTGTCATCTTCAAAATATGCTCCGCGTACAGATTCATTAAGCGGTCCGCAGAGACGGAAGTCTGAGTATATCACATCTGTGCCATAGAGTGTATCTGGCAATGGTGTCCAACCCACTATGGCGATGTGTTCTTGGGTTCAAAGATTTGTGTGTGGACTTGCATTGCCGTATTCGGACAGGATTTATTTTCGATTCCTGTCGGATCGACATTTCGGAAACGGTTCTTGAGTTTGTTCAGATCCTTCATGAACGCCTCTCAGTTAAATAGTTGACCCTTTTCGCAACACATTCAAGAGAGTTTCGTAAAAGACTATGATCGTTACTTTGCCAGCAGAGGGATCTGCCTTCAATTTCTTCTTTCTTATGCTGACTGCAAGCGGTGCCACTCCAGTGAATGCCTTTCACTTTCAGGCTCAAAATAATGCACCCGGGTTTCGTCACCTGCAAAGATCGGTGGCAAAAAGGTCTCTCCATGGACTACAAATTATTCCAACAGTTCAGACGACATGTATTTTCTTTGAATCCTGTGATCTGTTGTGACCGTTCGTGGGACCCACCTTGAACACGCCTTTGAATATCCAAGGGTCTCGGTTATTGCTCGCTTATTTGCAGTTGTCATCGAAAGCTGCAGAGCCGGCTGTCTTATGTATCTGCTCGTCTGCACGTATGATGGCATCCGCCCATTTCACTATGTCGGGACAAGTGACTGTTACAGGACGCCGCGGACGTGGCCGACCTGGCCGAGGAGCTCAGTTTCTGCTCTTCCTGGCACTTCAACTCTCTTTACCCATCATCCAACACTACTCTTATCAGCCACATCGTTACCATACACTGCATACAAACGTTTATGGATGTTTATGACAGTTTCTTTTTACGCACCCAGGAAGTCAGTTACAGCTTGTAACGACTGTCTTACGCAGACGCCATTTTCATGGTTCATTACGACTCTGCCATCTGTCGAAACTGTTCGATGCTTCACAGAAGAAACATCAAAATCTAATCCCTTGCAAGGACGTTTTCCTTTATATATATTAATGAAAAAATGTGGCATTTATTATTGAACGACCCTCGTTGCATCGCTGGTACATCTACATCTACATTTATACTCCGCAAGCCGCCCAACGGTGTGTGGCGGAGGGCACTTTACGTGTCACTGTCATTACCTCCCTTTCCTGTTCCAGTTGCGTATGGTTCGCGGGAAGAACGACTGCCCGAAAGCCTCCGTGCGCTCTCGAATCTCTCTAATTTTACATTCGTGATCTCCTCGGGAGGTATAAGTAGGGGGAAGCAATATGTTCGATACCTTATCCAGAAACGCACCCTCTCGAAACCTGGACAGCAAGCTACACCGCGATGCAGAGCGCCTGTCTTGCAGAGTCTCCCACTTGAGTTTGCTAAACATCTCCGTAACGCTATCACGCTTACCAAATAACCCTGTGACGAAACGCGCCTCTCTTCTTTGGATCTTATCTCCTCTGTCAACCCGACCTGGTACGGATCCCACACTGATGAGCAATACTCAAGTACAGGTCGAACGAGTGTTTTGTAAGCCACCTCCTTTGTTGATGGACTACATTTTCTAAACCAATTAATCTCAACCTGGCACCCACCTTACCAACAATTAATTTTATACGATCATTCCACTTCAAATCGTTCCGTACGCATACTCCCAGATATTTTACACAAGTAACTGCTACGAGTGTTTGTTCCGCTATCATACAATCATACAATAAAGGATCCTTCTTTCTATGTATTCGCAATACATTACATTTGTCTATGTTAAGGGTCAGTTGCCACTCCCTGTACCAAGTGCCTATCCGCTGCAGATCTTGGTGCATTTCGCTGCAATTTTCTAATGCTGCAACTTCTCTGTATACTACAGCATCATCCGCGAAAAGCCGCATGGTACTTCCGACACTATCTACTAGGTCATTTATATATATTGTGAAAAGCAATGGTCCCATAACACTCCCCTGTGGCACGCCAGAGGTTACTTTAACGTCTGTAGACGCCTCTCCATTGAGAACAACATGCTGTGTTCTGTTTGCTAAAAACTCTTCAATCCAGCCACACAGCTGGTCTGATATTCCGTAGGCTCTTACTCTGTTTATCAGGCGACAGTGCGGAACTGTATAGAACGCCTTCCTGAAGTCAAGGAAAATGGCATCTAGCTGGGAGCCTGTATCTAATATTTTCTGGGTCTCATGAACAAATAAACCGAGTTGGGTCTCACACGATCGCTGTTTCCGGAATCCATGTTGATTTCTACAGAGCGGATTCTGAGTTTCCAGAAATGACATGATACGCGAGCAAAAAACATGTTCTAAAATTCTACAACAGATCGATGTCAGAGATATAGGCCTATAGTTTTGCACATCTGCTCGACGACCCTTCTTGAAAACTGGGACTACCTGTGCTCTTTTCCAGCCATTTGGAATCTTCCGTTCCTATAGAGACTTGCGGTACACGGCTGTTAGAATGGGGGCAAGTTCTTTCGCGTACTCTGTGTAGAATCGAATTGGTATCCCGTCAGGTCCAGTGGACGAACTCTGTTGAGTGATTTCAGTTGCTGGTATGGTGACAAGCTGCTTGACTACCTCGGTCGCCTATTCTATCTTTCTCTTCTAGTGGGTATCTACGGAGTTTCTGCACGAGCTTCCCGGAACTGTATATACTTGTAGCAATCACTGTGATGTTCTTCCCCTACTGACATAATACGCACTTCGAGCAGCGTTTATTTCTTGAGCTCCGTTAGTGTACTTAACAGGTAGCCAAGTTTTACCGACATTAAAACTAAAGGAAGATTCAAAACACAAAGAAGTTAGACATTGCTTGTGAGCGGGAATTCATTGAAATCAGCGGGTAAAAATTTTTGCTTCACTGGAATTCGTACCCGGGACTCCTGCTTACTAGGCAGATGCCCCGACCACTTTTTTTATCTCGTTTTATTCGTAATTGTTCGTTGCATTCGTTCGGGGCGGACGTCCCATGACATCGTTGATCCGTTCACTCAGTTTTATTATTATTATTATTGTTATTTCTATTATTATTATTACAGAGGACAGCTAACCCTCTGAGCTACAACGCCGCATCACTGAGCCTTCCGGACACGGTGGTCACAACTGCATGGATTCTCCTAGCACGTCTCCAGTCAGATCCAAACTCTCAGCTTATCCACACACTACTAATGTAGTTCTCCTTGCCCATTATCCTCATTATATAAAGGAAGAGCGTTATTTTAACTTGAGACCGTCCAAGGATTTCATAACTTCCAAGACAATTCTTTTGCTAAACTGCTGCGACGGTCGCAGGTTCGAATCCTGCCTCGGGCATGGATGTGTGTGATGTCCTTTGGTTAGTTAGGTTTAAGCAGCTCTAAGTCTAGGGGACTGATGACCTCAGATGTTAAGTCCCATAGTGCTCAGAGCCATTTTTTTGTCAAACGAAAATGTGAGGATGAGCATGAACCTATACGTTGAAGAACTGCTCTTTACAGGTTGATATTCGCCAACATAACTGAACAAATACAAGAATTTTTTGGCTCATTAGACCCTCTGCATTTTATGTCTCTCTTAGATTCCTTCAAGTACAGTTTTATTTTCTCTGTATTTGAAAAATTGGCGTAAATTCACAGTTACGTTCTGTTTTTTCGACTAAAATCAAAAATGTGTGTGAAATCTTATGGGACTTAACTGCTAAGGTCATTAGTACCTAAGCTTACACACTACTTAACCTAAATTATCCTAAGGACAAACACACACACCCATGCCCGAGGGAGGACTTGAACCTCCGCCGGGACCAGGCGCACAGTCCATGACTGCAGTGCCTGAGACCACTCGGCTAATCCCGAGCGGCTTTCGACTAAAGAATGGTCTTTCCGTAATTCATTCATTTGAAGAATTCATTAACCACCTCCGCTGTCCTCTAGTCTGTCAGTTAAGTAGTAGCAATTAATAAACAGCACTATCTGATATTTATAAGTTGACACGATTAATTGTAGCTGTCCCAGATACAGCAACGTCTGAAAATCTGTAGTAAGGATGTTTTCTCTTTGAAAGTAATCTAATACATTTCACAAGTTTAGTCTCAAAGGCCTTCCACGCTCTCTTACACGTTTGTATAGAAAAAGAGTCCTCCTTTAATTACAGAGTGCCGTAACTTTCTAAGAATACGTCATCATTCAGTTCAGTTGAAAAGAAAAATGTATTATTTAGACAAGTAAGCGGCTGATGTAAGGAGTTTATAAACATTCAAACAAGGAGTTTAAAAACATTCAAAACTTCGTGCGGTATATAAGCTACAAAAGTAGCAGTATTTTACTAAATATGATGATCATTTTATGGTTTTTGACAATTTTTTGCTATGTTAATCGTGTATTTTTATTTTGAATTTTCTACTTTGTAAATAACATGGTTTTCTCGATTTTTTTTCAACATCATTCATGTTATATTACAGGCATTTTGAGTTAACTGCAGCTTCTTCCAGCTAACCACTTTGTGCAAGCTACAGTGAAGTTATTGCAGGAACATCACTGCTCTTGTAGCAACAACTCACCGGCGCTGCTTGTTTTTCCTGCCACCGGCAATTTCCTTTATTGCCTGGAGTATTTCTCGGAATTGTTTGCAGAGTACCCGACGCATCTCGGAAAGTTACATGGCCGTGTTGATTGTGCAGGAGGAAAAGCTACCGAATGTTGTAGTTTATCTAACAGAGACCACCCACATCAGAGACCACCCACATCAGGACAAATCATTATTTCTATACATGTGTAGAATTGTTGCTTTCAGATGTGGCATCTCTTTCGTGTTTTCGTGTGTGTGTGGGGGGGGGGGGGGGAGAGAATAATGAATTATTACACTATATCATAAGACTTTCTGCTCACAATGTAGGCTCCTCAAAAGAATGGGAGGACAGAGGTTGAAACTATATGTCAGGTCGACTGCAAGTCACTGAAAATCTCTTGAAAATTATGGGAGAGGCAGTCACCTTGATGTGTGCCAGTCACATCTTCTGAACTGAATATTACGTAATACATTAAGCTGAAGGAAAGCATAAACTAATGTATAATAGGTGTAAAATATGCTATAAGAAATTTTCAATTCTGTGATTCATTCCGCATACAAATCCAGCTATTGGTTTGCTTGTTATGTAATTTTCAATCTAGGACAGTAGAATCCAGGGAGGTTCCAGGCATCCGTGTTTGACGATTGTTCCGCAGTGACGACTTCGTAAGAAGCGAGGACGATAAAATGTTCGAAAATAATATCGTGGTGAGCAGCAAAAGTGGCATCTCGAATGTTCTCGAACTGTGGTGTAGGGAAACTTACAGCGACACTAAAAAGTAAGATGCAGTTTGAAACGGGTTGCGCTACTTATTCCAGAGACATGGGCTGGTCCTTATCCCCGGAATGAAAACTCCGTCAGAACAGGCCTTGGAAGGCCCAACGGTACCGACCGGCCGCCGTGTCATCCTCAGTCCACATGCGTCACCGGATGCGGATATGGAGGAGCATGTGGTCAGCACACCGCTCTCCCGGCAGTATGTCAGTTTACGAGACCGGAGCCGCTACTTCTCAATCAAGTAGCTCCTCAGTTTGCCTCACAAGGACTGAGTGCACCCTACTTACTAACAGCGTTCGGCGTACCAGATGGTCACCCATTCAAGTGCTAGCCAAGTCCGACAGCGCTTAATTTCGGTGACATGACGGGAACCGGTGTTACCACTGCGGCAAGGCCGTTGGCCGTTCTCGAAATGAGGGAGACACTAAACTGTCCGTCAGTAAAAACTGAATTTGGTTATGACATACACATCCTCAAATTCTCACAATTGTTGTCTCCAGTGAGTATAAGCGCTAGTCACGCTTGGATTTAGCAAAAGTATGTTAATATGGATATTATGAAAAATGACGTATCTGATGGCAAATGCAGGGAAAAGTTTAGAAATAGGATGGTGTTCCCTAGCTAGAGGCAGATCATGATAGGAGTTGGTCGACAACACATCATGTCGCTGCAGGCAGTCCAGCCTCACTAGCGCACTAAGCTGAATTGGTGGTTTATTTGATGTTGCAAAGTGAAACAATGAACAATAATGTAGGAAGTTACTTCGATTGGTGCACAAACGTTCTTTTTTGAATGGTGATCATAATTACAGATTAGATGCGGTTAGCTCAAATAATTGCAGCTTTCGCCACTCCACTTCATTTTTACTCTCCACTGCACTGGTAAGTAGGCCCATGCTCAGTATCTTGCTGCACATATTCACAGAACTGTTGTAGATAACTAAAGATGATCTTAGGATCACGACTAACCTGATAAAAGCAGTAGTAGTGGAGAATCCTATGTGAACATTGCCAAACATTATTTCAGTATCCTTGCATTTAGTGCATAAAGTCCTGCGTGTCAGAATATTTCGTACAGGTGCCGTTACATGTGGGTGTGTAATTCTCTTAATATATCATGGTTTGGAGAGCTCTACTGTGGTGCAAAATTATTTTGACGATTTTTCAAGTAAAGAAGGAATGGTTGTGGTGTCTAGGAAGCCTGCATACTCGATTCACTAGACAAACAATCCAATAGTCGTATTAACGAGTTTTACTACAATAAGAAAATACTACAATACTTAACTTTGTCAATTACACAGATGTGTCGCAAGCAAAGGGCGACATACAAAATAAGCAATTTTCTTCAGTATAGACAATCTCAAGTTTGTACTACATAGAGAGTACAAGCGAAGTGATCTAGCGTTGAAGCTGCTATCCAAGCCAATAGTCTTGAAGTTGCTATTGAACTGGGGCCGTCACCAGTCGGTCATGGTGCTTATGCCTTCTTCATATCTTCACATAGGGGCCGCTGCTGTCACGTTGTCGTCCTAGAAGGAGGTCCGATCGGCGTGCGATTGACGGACTTCTTCTCACAGCCTTCTCTTCCTTGTCGTTCCCGACTAGCGTGCCAGCGCTTGACTTTACGCCGTAACATCCCCCTCCTCACCCCCCCCCCCCCCCCTAGTCGTATAGGGAGCACGACTACAGCGGGGGAGACGGGAGCGTAGATGCTCTGAGGTACCGGAAGCTGTGGCTGCAGGGGTCGTCACGCTCCCTGTCGTACCCCGTCGTCCGGCCTTCACTCTGGTGGAAACGACCCCCAGAAAACGCCCAGAAGGGTACGCGTCCACCTCCAGAGGTCCACAACAAGAAGTAGAAGGCGTCAGCTAGCTCCATCGGTAAGACTAGAGGACGCGGAGGAGGCAAAGGCTCCGTCTCCATGGGGTCGTCCCGCGATGTCGTCATGACACCCTCAGGCACCTGTTGTGGCCACGCTGTTCTCGGGATCCATGAATCTGGGGGAAGAGATGAAGAAGGATCACTGTACACATGACAGTGGTGTATTTGATTGTGATGTCGGGGCTGCTATCCATCTGGGCCTGAAATGAGAGACATGCATGCGCCAAGTCGACAAAGGATCTCGCTTTCCGTACACCGTCTGCTGCCGCTAAAAACCCTGAAAAACTTAATATCATGCAACCCAAAGCGATACTTGCAACCTTCCTTCAGTATCGGATGCTGAGGAGGGTGGAGCAGGGCGGTGACCGTGAAGCAATTCCGCCGACGATGGTCCATCTCGTGGATGTGAAGGATAGGAGGCGAGAAACAGTTGCACTGCTTGATCCTTGATGTGCGCGGTGTGAAGTTTGGCCATTGTTGCTTGAAGGTTCTGACAAAATGTTCCGCTTCGGCGTTTAATTGGGGATGGAACAGTGCATCAGTTAGATGCCAATGCCATTGCGTTCACAGAATGTTTCAAATTCATTTGACGTGAACTGACGGCTGTGCCCGAGACTATGACTTCAGGCAAACCTTCGGGGCAAAAAATAGAGGATAACGCCTTAATTGTGCTACGTGACGTTGTCGAGTTCATAGGCACAGCAAAAGGAAACTTGCTACATGAGTCAACCACAATCAGCCAACGAGTGTTCCAAAAAGGTTCCGCGAAGTCTATGTGCACACGTTGCCATGGCGATTGCGACTTAGGCCAAGCAGAGAACTTTTGTGGCGGAGCGGACTGATTTTCCGTACATGCGTGACACTGTGACTTCGCCTGTTCCATTAGGGTGTCCATACCTTGCCAAGTACAGTGCCAACGCGTTAACTATTTCGTACGAACAACCCACAATGTCTTTGGTGAAGTAACTGCAACAATTCTTTTTGCAAAGCTTTGTGGATCAACACAGGAGACTATCCACTGGAATTTTGAACAAGAATCACACCTTACTGTACAGCGAGGCTATGCCGACGTGCAAAGTATCGGCGCAGTACAGAGTTCCTTATGCCATGCAGTGAGTGAGGCCAAGATGTGCGAATGTATTTTAGCAAAATGTTCAAATCTGAATCAGCTTCCGTGGCCTGTGCAAATTTTCCTGTAGTTCAGAGGAAAGGATTGAAGCAATTCAGAATCCTGAGCATTGACGTGACAACAATATGCCGCAGAAGCGTCAAAGTCTGTATTAGGGCCAATTGGAAGACGTGAAAGTGCGTCGTCGTTACCATGTTGAGTTGTCTGACTATACACAATCTCGTACTGGTATTGAGACAACAAAGCCATCTTTGAAATTTTTGGGCAGTTCGTACAGGAAGCGGCTTCATCAGATGAAATAAGGACTGCAATGGCTTGTGATCCGTTACTAACGTAAGTATAATTTTCTGTCATACAAATAGTGGTGAAATTTGGTGACACCATACACCATAGCCAATGCCTCTTTCTCTATTTGTGAATAGTTACACTGAGCTTTAGACAACACTTTTGATGCGAAAGCAATAGACCTGTCTTAATCAGCAAATGTGTGCGCAAGCACTGCACCGATTCCGTAAGAGGAAGCGTCAACTTTTAACACAGGTGATTTGTTAGGATTAAAGTGAACCAAGCATCGATCACTGAGCAATGCATCTGTAAGTTTTTAAAAAGCTTCTTGGTGCTCATCTGTCCAAACAAAGGGGACGTTCTTGACACGCAAGCGATACAGTGGAGCTGCGATTTGTGCACAATTCGGTATGAACCGAATATAATAGATCATTTTTCCTAAGACTGACTGCAATTCTGTGATACTGCAAGGAACTGGCAGGTCACGTACGGCTAACAAATGTGACTGAAGAGGATGTACACCTTGACTTTTTATGACATGACCAGGATACTGCAACTCAGGTTTAAAAAAATCGGATAATACATGAAATAAAGCAGGCAAATTTGCAATGTGTTCTTGAGGTGTACGATCTGCTATGACAATACCGTCCAAATAGTTTCAACAGTTTGGTATTTGAGCAGTCAGCTGTTCCAAATACCGTTGGAAAAAGGCGGATGCGGGAGCACTGCCAAAAGGCAAACGGAAATATTTAAACAAGCCCAAATGAGTGTTCATAACATACACGGTCTGAGATTCTTGATATAGTGGTATTAGAAGATATGCGCCGAGCAAATCAGTTTTTGAAAAGTAGCGACCAGCACTTAATCTATCTACGAGATCCTCTGGGCGTGACAATGGACACATATCAATCGCAGTTTGTGGGTTGACTGTAGACTTACAGTCAACGCAGAGGCGAATGCGACCTGAAGGTTTGGGGAGCAAAACCAGTGGACTTGCCCACTGACTAGCTCGTATGGGCGCAATAATTCCGCCATCTTGCAATTCTTTAAGTTCAGCAGCCACTTTGTCCCGCAACGCAATGGGAACAGTTCTGGCCCAGCAAAATTTCAGCTGAGCATTTTCTTTCGTAGTAATATGTGCAACAAAATTGTTGGCCTTGCCTAAACCTTCAGAGAATGCACTCAGTAACAACACATCTTCCTAAATGATTAAGCCAAACAAATCAAACGAATTAAGACAAAATATGTTCTCACAATCGCGCGATTATAGGACAGTGAAATTCATAATTCGTGTATGCGAGCAATACTTGGCAGGCAAAGTACATTTTCCGAGAACGGGAATGTCTTGTCCATTACAAGCCGTCAGGTGTGTGCTGGTCTGAGACAGGCGTGGAGAGCCTAAAAATTCATATCTGTAATGATTCAGCAATGTAACAGAGGCACTCGTGCACAACTGAAATTTCCACTAATATGCAAATAAACAAAAAGTTTGTTTGACTGGCGCAGCACTGAAGAAACTGGTTGCTTGTTAGTTTTGGTAATGCCTGCACAAGGCTTTGAATACACTGCACTGATTGCATGGGCCTTGTGACGAGATTTTTGTGAGTGAACTGAATTCTTATGTTTGTTCCGTTGCAAACATATGGATTGAGCGTGACCTTTATTGCCACAAGCGTAACGCTGTGTTTGTCTGGACAGGCAATCTTGGCGTTTGTGCCGTGAATAGCGCTGAGGGCATGACTTAATTCTTTTCGCCTGTTTAGAGAACTGTTCATGTGGCTTGGAACGCGTGTGCAGTTGCTGCCTACTGGGCCAGTCACGAGCAAGGGACGACTCGACCTGACAAACTGGTGGTTGCTCAGATTTATTGGCCACTACGGCACCTGAATCATACTGGTCTAGAATTTGCAGCACATGCTGAAATGAATAGACCAGACTGTTTCAAAATCTGTTCTCTAAGTTTGACATCAGTTAAATTGTACACGATTGCAACACACAACATTTCATCAGAAAACAAAGCACCACAAGCATTTACACTTCCTCGTCATACCCTGCAAATCTCTTACCACTCGCGACAAGTTTGGTCTGACGTTTTCTTGCAACGAAAGAATTGGTACCTAGCTGCCAACACATTCAGTTGTTAGTCATAATAGTTAGCTAGAGAATCTAGAACCCTATCATAGGAAAGTTAGGGAGCAATTTCTGAATGAGGCGAAAGACTGCACTTCCTACCGTTGACAAAAAGAAACGTAGTTTAACAGTACCTGACACACTGTCAGCAATTACGTGGGCTTCATACTGTGGCAACCACTCGGGCCATTCCTCTCCTACTTCATTAAACTAGCGGAAAGGGGGTATGGCACTCGCAGCTAAAGTTGTTGCTTGTGGCGCTGCATTGGTGGCTTGGTTGGCCAGGAGCTGCAGTACCGTGTTTAGTAGTAGTGTGGCAGTCTGCCGTGTCTGAAACTGAAACATCTGTGTGAGCTGTATCGCATCTATCGCTCGCAGCTGTGGCTCCTGAGCAGGGAGGGGGGGGGGGGGGGGGGAAATGGGGAGGTGGGTTGCTCATTTTGCAACAGGAAAATGCAATAAAAAGATAATGCAAGCAATAAAAATAAGCACACAAGCGAAGAAAATTTCTGCAACGCCCACCTGAAAACACTAAATAGAAAAACACTATAGGAGACGTGTAAACACGCCCCTTCAAAGAAAAGACAGGGTACAATTAAGGCACCAGCAAAACACCAAAGCCCACGACAAAGCAAAACTGTAGCAGCCAGGCTCTGGGTTCTTCTTACACCTCGACGCCAAATATATGGTGCCTAGGAAGCCTGCATATTCGGTTCGCTAGACAATGAAATAGTCGTATTAATGAGTTTTAAAACAATAAGAAAAGATTACAATACTTAACTTTGTCAATTACACAGGTGTGTCACAAGCAAAGGGCGACACAAAAAATAAACAGTCTTCTACAGTACAGTCATCTCAAGTCTGTGCTACATAGAGTGTACAAGCGAAGTGATGTAGCGTTGACGCTGCTAACCAAGTCACTAGTACTGAAGCTGCTATTTAACTGGGGCTGTCACCAGTCGATCGCGCCGCTTGCGTCCTCTTCACATAGGGGCCGCTGCTGTCGCGTTGTCGTCCTGGAAAAAGGTCCGATCAGCGTGCAGTTGGCTGACGTCTTCTCACAGCCTTCTCTTCCTTGTCGTTCCCGACTGGCGTGCCACGGCTTGACTTTACGCTGTCACAGTTATAATGCATGTGTCAGGTGTGAAAATGTTTGGAGTGACTGATAAATTGTCCAAAGTTATTAGGCGTGTGGTGCTACTGTCTCTGTAATCAAATAAAGTTGAGACTGAAGACCAATTCTTAACTATTCTGCACCTCAGTATTGACGTAATAGCGGTTGCTGATTTCCTCAATTATTATGCCTGTCAACTTGATTTTGAAGCATTTCAGCCTACGTTAATGTAGATGAAACGCCTTTGCAATGGCAGCTTTTTACAGAATTTACGTAGCCTACGACGGAAGTTACATGGAAAAATTTGAAGAAGAACAAGAGTGAGTCATTTTAATAGCTTAGGGCTAAGAGAACTTGGTTGATGAACAGGAGCAATTTAGCAACTTTAGGGGAAGAGCCCCTGCAAATAGAAAAAGTACATTTGGCCTCACCCAAAGTAGTCAAAACATTTGAAAATAGTTTTCCAATCAAGCCAGATAACAATGCAAAAATGTAACCAGTACCTTTTGCACAGAAGGAAACAAATAGGTAGACTGGGGAATCACTGAGTGGGCTTAAAGCTAGTGTATCAACACTTTGTCGTACTAAAATGAGTCAGTATTGTACGTCTGTTTCTCGCTTAACGAGACTGTGGAGAGAGGGAGTGACTGACACGATTTTTTTTTTTATTTCTACACAAGTTTCACACAGCAAAATTCCTATCGTCACCAGATGTCACCTATGGACACCGAAACCTGCGACTAGAACCGAATCGAGAAAGTGTACTGCGTCCTTGAAAGGAGGGCTGTGCTATCAGTCCTGCGCAGAGCAGATTTCAGTGGCTGTGCAGAAAGGTGACATGAAACTAAAGCAGAGTAAGACCACGTTGTTCAGGAGTGAGATTTAATTCTTGGGACGGTTCATTAGTGTGCAGAGTATAGTTCTGGAAGGCAGTAAGTTAAGGGCTATACAGGGGCTCTCTAGTCTCAAGTATAAAAAGTAACTGCGTGCGATTTTCGGGTTGTTTGGTTTCTGTAGGAGATTCTTATCCTCCTCATAAATATTTAGTAATCCATACCTGAATCAAATCCTGAGGACAGTCAGAAGGGCTGTTTCCAACATACGATGGCCTGCAGGTGTTTTACATGAAGTCATTGGACCTGCAGTGGGATGCGTAGAGAACAGAATAGCGACAAGAGACTGAAGCCTGTTAAGCAAATCTTTGGTTCACAAAAACGCAAAAGAATTAAAGAATCACTTTTTTAAATCTCGTGATTTACCAACAATGCGCATCAAAAGTGTGAATTTAGGCCATTAGGCCAATGGTGCAAAATCATTGCGCCCTGTGACGTCGACCTTGGGCTCAGCGATGCTTCAAACAGCGAGAGTTACACAAGCCTGTCGTGGGAAAATGATCCTAGAGAATTTACCCACCTTGCTTATGACGTATGGCTAGGTGTGATTGCTATTGTAACAGAGCAGCCAGAAACTCGGCTGGAATAAAATCTGCATCTAAAGAATATTTTCAGAATGATTCCCATTTCATTTTCGTTCATTAAAAATTACTTTAATATTCGCATGTCAGATTGACGCAAATGGGTCTATGTTGGTGCAGGCCAGCTTTGGCGCAAGCATGATCATGAGCGAGCATTGTGATTGGTAGCGAGTATGATCAGCCAGTCAGAATTGAGACGCTTCCCGCTCGTTACCTGATAGTTATACTGGGAGTGAGACGACAAGAAGGGAAGTCGCTCGCCAGCTTCGGTCGCGGAAGGACATGTTAAATGCGATGTTTCTCATTATGTGTGAAATGAAGGAATACTGAGTTCCTCGCGTTTGATACGTGTCGTAACTAACGCCGATGTAGTTACTGACAGTTTTGTGAAGTTTGGAAGTCTTGGAATTGTTTTGTTGGAATGATATTCGAGTGTGAAACCTTCATAGTATCCGCGTGGCATGTTTCAGTATTCAACCACTGAGCATTTTTGGCGAGCAGTTTCTTTTTTTAGAAATCCACAAGAAGGACCGAAGGTAATAACTCATGTTAGTGGTGGAATTAATGACTGTGAAAACGTGGTTGAAATCGGGTAGGGTTTGGACAGATTTCTGGCTGCTGTGCGTGTGAAATGTATGTAAGAATCACGAATGGGAAGGTAACAGCCAATAGTTTAAATGTGGACTGAATAGTACCGTTTCTTTGGCTATAATGACAAAATAGACATTTTTGTGTGGAAATTTTGGACATTATTTTCCAGAAGCCAATCCATTTTCTTACTGCTCTATAAAATTTTAATGACAGTTTTTCTACAGAACTTTATTTCATTACTAGAGTTGTAGATATTAGATGGTGCTTTTATCAACGCTGCTTTTACATCATTTTGTAAGTATCTACGTTGCTGAGTGAAGGGACATCGAGCAGACGCCGTTCTGAAGTAGGTGAATTTTAATATGCAGCCCGCACAGACAAACCCCAGACACGCCGCTACACCTCGGGGAAAATGGGGGAAAATGATTGTGTTTCAAAAAAGTGACCCCTTAATTCTTTTGCGTAGTGTATAAATTGCACTGAGGCACTCTCTTTCGCAGAGGGAAAGCCAGTGTGGAGGATTGAAAGCACTGCTTCCCAGATCACCATGTAGATATACTATATGGTTTAGTGCATGACAGTTACAGGCATTATAGAGAGAAAACGTATTGCGAAGTTGCAAGAGGCGGGACTACTTGAAAATGTATACAGTTGAGTACAGAAGCAGGTCATGGCATGCGATCTAAGCCAGAAGGTGAAAGCCACTTCAGTACTTACTCAGGGAAACCTAGAGAGCTAATAGCAGTAGGTCCGCTGGGCTACTGCTCATGTTCCAGAGGTCGGTGTACTTATATTTTACTTGTGTTTGATATTTTTCCAAAATATATCAGGTTTTATCCCACACAGGCCAATATCGGGAGTTCTGGTAGATAAGTTTTCGTTCAGATAAGGAAACCTCAGTGGCTACTTTTGCATAATGACCCACCGGTCGTAGCTAAGAAGTTTGGAGAAGTGTTAGAGAGAAAAGCTTTAGGTGTATTAAAATTTCCCTTTATTTTCCACAAGCTAATCTCAGTGAGCAGGTTGAACTGAACAGGACTGAACCTTCTGTAATAGAAGGAATACTACATGAGCGAGTTTTATAATTTCAGAAGACAATCATCAACCTTTAACACGAGGCAACAGGATGTGCTCCATTGAATTGATGTTTCGCATCAAACTGGCTAACCTGGTGGTCGAGGAATAAGTTTCCCCTTGGAACAGGAGTTCATAACGGAAAAAATCGAGAAGATGGCCAAAGAAAGAATGCAAAAGAAGGACAAAGAGTGGACGAACTGACATGACGAGAGAGTAAAGTCTACTCGTTTCAAGCCAGGAGATTTGGTGTTGGTAAAAACAGAGGAAAGATCGAGAAAGTAAAAAATTTCCACTGGTTTACCATGGATAATTTTAGTGGAAAGTTTTCCTCATCTGAATCCACACCAATTAGAGTTTTTGTACTCAAAGAAGCCTTTTGAGTTAAGGAATGTATTGGACTTGAAGAGGTACATTAATTAGAATGGAGTAGGGGCCATCATTGTTTTGGGAACTTTGCAGTTGGGCAATTGTGCGCACTCGAGTTGAGAAGGCAGTTCTTCCTTTCCATGTTCTACTCTCTTCATGTTTCTATTTAGTCTGTAATCTTTGAAGTAATGTTGATCGTAAGTTTATTTTTTGTTTGCAAAGTAATGGTTTTGTTAGTAAGATGTGTGTTAGACAGTTTTCTAATAATGTGAGGCCTTATAAAGATTAAAAAGGGAAATGATGAGCATTAAGTAGGTGTACAAACTAGGATAAACTGCAATGAAGACTTATGCGTTCCTTTAGTGAGAAGTGTACAGACCTAGGAATCATGGCGTAGGAAGTAAATAGTCCTTGGAATGAACAATCTCGGTGGAGAACAATTTAAATAATTGTATTAAGGTTATCAGGTAACACTGATAAGTAGCAACAGGGTAAGTGAACGTTCTGGAATGAAAGGGCATAGCAATGGCAACTCTGCAGAGGCACTAAATGAATTGTACACTTTTATGTAAAATATTTCTTACCTGTAGTAAAATTATTCTTATTTAATATCGTTGGCAATGTAGAGTATAAATGAAGCTGTAGATGTGTAAGTTAGGTAGAATATGAAAAAGCACGATATACCGATTTTTTTTAAAAATATAGTCCTTTTGGCTCATACAAGAACGAGAAAAAACAAATTTAAGTACGACAGGAATTTAAGTTACATTAAAAACGGATGTTCAATATTATGTACTTCCTTGAAACTCTCTATTTGTCCCTATTTTTGTCTTGTAATGTACTTAACTTTTCGTGGCATTATTTAGTGTTGTAATAACTAAGTTTCAATTCGTCTGAACAGACGTTCCGCCGGACTTTCCCTAGCTGGAGACGACACCATTCTCGAGTGTGTGTGTGTGTGTGTGTGTGAGAGAGAGAGAGAGAGAGAGAGAGAGACAGACAGAGAGAGAGAGAGAGCACTGAGCAACAGTAAAACGGCTTCGCGAGTGTTTCGTTTCCTAATTCAGTGCGTGTGCAGCGTTTGCTATTGAGGACCCGGACGCTGTACAAAGACTTAATTGCTGCAGGCCAGTGGCTTCCCGATGACAGTACATGGACATAGTTGAGTGAGTCGACCTTGCATCGCATTTTGCAAGTAACTTGCAGGTGTCTCGTTTACCAAACAGGACCCGTAACGTACTCGGCGGCATAGCTCGAATGTACAGCTGCCTATTTCAACTCACACAGCTTGTCGTTGTAAGTCCCTTCCACCGATAACGGGACGATAAATCCCTCATCTGGCGATATAATTTTTGCAAAGTATTAACTGATTCTCGCCCACGCTTAGCAACAACGTATCTTCTCTTTCCGGACTCACAGGGTTCTGATTTCGCTCTCTCCATACGTTGGCACCTGGCCGTAATACTCTCTCAGATATAGACTGTGTTTCTCACGTCTCACATAGGTCGGAAGTTAGAACGTGAGTCAGTGCTTTGAATTTTTGTATGGAACTTTATTTAGTACCAAGACTAGAGAAAGTAACAACACTACCAACATAGATCTGAACTGTAATAAACAGACTGCTAAACAATTTTATAAGTAGTTTTCATTATTGTGTAGTTTATGGATAAATAAATAATCATATGGGTGAAAATCTAAACTCGTGTGCTTTTCTAAAATAGGCTACTTCTCTCACGCCTACTTTTCCCTTTAAATTCGGTGGCAATGCGCGCCGTTCAGTGAGCACTGGCAGCACAGCACACGCAGCCACACTGGTGACCCCGATTCTTGTATTTTCCATGCAGCTTCTTGTCTTCCCCTTTTCCCATCTGTCCAGCCACACTTGTTACTGATATGCAGCACACGTCAGGGGACGGTCCCACAGATCAAACATCCGGAACCTCGTCCACGGCAGAAAGCATTTCCTCTAATCACAGTCCTTCCCACCACAATCACAGGCAGCCGGTTTTAATAAGTTCCTCACACAGTTTGACCAACTCACGAGCGCAGCTGCGCCCCTTCCACAGGCCTCGGCGACGACAGGTCAACTGAGCAGAACTTCCATCCACTTCCCTGTATGCAGTGCCCGTGATCTGCACCTGCAGTTTGTCTCTGCTGGGGCAATCTTTGCTGGGTCTGGAATCACATTCGACACAACGAAATTCACGCTTAACATAGCTCAGCTAGGAAGCTCATGACATTATCACCAATTCCCCACTATCCAGAAACTACGATAAACTGAAAAAGCACCTATCACGTGCTTTGAATTATCAGAAACGCAGCGCTCTTCTTTGGATAATGTTCCGGCATGAGACCCAGCCAGATCCTGCAGCACCTCTGCACCTTAGCCAAATCCTATGTCTTGTCAAACAAACTACTCCTCCACAACTACAGTTCTTACTTGCCTGCAGCCATCTGTACCGCACACGTGCGGTAGCGTTCTCGCTTCCCGCGCCCTGGCTCCCGGGTTCGATTCCCGGCGGGGTCAGGGATTTTCTCTGCCTCGTGATGACTGGGTGTTGTGTGATGTCCTTAGGTTAGTTAGGTTTAAGTAGTTCTAAGTTCTAGGGGACTGATGACCATAGATGTTAAATCCCATAGCGCTCAGAGCCATTTGAACCATTCTTTGTACCGCACTTGCCATGCAGGATCATACAGAAATAGATGCGGCCGCTGTGATAGCAGGTCAGGTGTTCAAATGCCTCGGCCTCTCGCCAGCAGAAGCCGCTTCCCATTCTCCTTACCTGCCTCCCCTCACTCTGACCACCCACCACCATGTCAACAAGTCTCCCAGCCATTCCAAAATACAGTCAGAGAAGATACCACCATCTGCGCTTCAGGACATACAATCCGATTTAGCACAGGTCATGACACGCTTGAGCAGTGAGATGGCCAACTTAACTGCCCCCCTTCACAGCCCAAGGCCACTACCCATGTTGCTCATGCGACTGCCAGCACCCATGGCCGCATATGCATGACAGTCTCCATGCCTTCGTCCACTGCTTCGGGCAGCAGAAGGAGTCACATGACACTGATCCTGTGTGCTAGTACCACGAGTGTTTTGGCAGTGATGCAGGGAACTGCCGTCTGCTGTGTTCATAGCGCCCAAACACGGTCAGCGACTGGTGGTAGGTGCACCCAGTTGCTCTGCAATTTCACAGTAGCTGTTCCTATCATACCACCAATACTCCACACTGTCCATGTCCTAGCTCATTGACACTGGTTTGGACTCGTCCATCTTCCCAAGCTAACTCCTACCCTTGTTCCTGCTCATTGCCACAAACAGGTTCAAATGGTTCAAATGGCTCTGAGCACTATGGGACTCAACATCTGAGGTCATTAGTCCCCTAGAACTTAGAACTAGTTAAACCTAACTAACCTAAGGACATCACACACATCCATGCCCGAGGCAGGATTCGAACCTGCGACTGTAGCGGTCTTGCGGTTCCAGAATGCAGCGCCTAGAACTGCACGGCCACTTCGGCCAGCTGCCACGAACAGTTCTGTCATCACCTCCTATACCCCCCCCCCACCCGTCATGTTGACCTTAACCTCAGTGAAGAGTTTCTCTGGAATTTCATTGTGACCAACATCATTGACCTGATTCTCAGTGTGGATTTCCTTTCCAACTTCAATCTCCTCCTCGACCTCACACAACATCGCCTGCTCAGCAGCGCATGGCATTGCTCTGCACCCTGCACCACTCGCCCTGTCTCCCACTTCACCTTCAAGAAGCAGCTGTCCTGCTCTAGTCCTTCACCGACCTCCTCTCCAAATTTCCGCTCCACTCCCGCCCCCCCCCCCCTACAGGGACCCCCATGGGGCATGCCACAACACATTGTACCATATCGGGACCACACCAGGTCTGCTGGTACAGTGACACATCCACCCTCTCTTGCTGGCCAGAAGCAGCATTACTGCTGGAATCGTGAGATCTTCAAAAAGCCCATGCTCCTCTGCACTCCATTTATCTCCCTTGAAGGATGACACCTGGCGCTTTTGCGGTAATTATCGGCATTTGAGTAAATGAACAGTTCCTGACTGTTAATGCATCACCCTTTTACACAGGTACAGTAATGGCATTTCAGGCCCTACCACATGCAGACTGCACAAAAGCCTTTACACAGATTCTGGTCACATTGGAGAATACTGAGAAGACAGTCACTATTACACCTTTTGTAAGTCCCTTTACGCATTTCAATCCCCATAATACCGCACAAATGTGGCAACCTTGCATTGTGCACTCCCATGATACTATGTGTCAATGACTGTCAGGCCCTGCACCACCCAAGTACTCGGTCCTCACCTTGTGTTGCAGTGAAGTGACAATTGATACTAAAGCCAGATTATGTGTTCATCATCAACAATAGCGATGCACCACTGGCAGTCGAGATATCCCTGCCAACCTCCGACACCACAGACGCCACTGCCGACAGTAATGCCTGCCCTGACACCACCAGTGCCTGGAACTCAGATGTAGCCGCATTTCTCCTGTTGGATACCCCTCCCACTGTCATTCCTGAGTGAACCTAACACCAAAGGCATGACATGCGACACTGAGGCCAAAGCTTCACTACTGCCGACCAATAGAGCCAGAGGTACCAATCCTCTGTCAGCTGAGCAGCTCTCTCTGCAGCTCAGAACATGGCCCCCAACACCCAAGAAGCGACACATACCCCTGATTCTGAACCAGCATCCCATCAGGTCATCTAGCAGACAGTGCAGTCAGCAGTAGCACTCACTGATGGCTGAGCACTCCGATGCACGTTAAGGCACACATACCGGTCGCACTGTGTGTGGTTGGCAATACCCTGCCTGCCTAGTTCCTCACTGCTGCCCCGCATCAAGTGAAACTGCACCACAGCAGAGCTCCTCACGCTGTCTGGGGTGCTCCTGTAACCATCACTGCACCATGTAACACCTTCTTCCCTGAGGTACAGGTCCAGCTGTTCATCTCATGCTCTAGCTGCTGCCTGCTGCCACACACAGAATGCAGCCCAGACTGACTCCCAACTCTGTCCACCTGCCGTAGACATTTGCTGCCATTGCTGCCAACCACGTGTCACAGCCATATGCCATGGCCACTGCAGTCATACAATGGCCAGTGGTAGCAGCGAGCTGCATTACCATGCCACACACCATGCCACCATAACTGTGCATCAATGCAGTGGCTGCCAAGGTCAACCATGACCACCCACCCAATGCCACTGTCCCATCGTCACAGCCACCAGCAGTGACTCAGCTGCTTCTCCCTACTGCAAGCCATGATGCTGCACAACTCTGCCAACATGGTGAGCATTGTCCATACAAAGTGCGGTCAGATCAGTGTCTCCATGCACCTCTCCCATGGATATTCATATCTGTGACTGACTCCCTCATACATCGCCACCCCAGTATCCATCTCTACTAAGGGGGAAACTATGTGGTGCCTCAAAATTCTAAATTTCATACCCCACACTCTGCCCTAGCAGATGACTCTATCTGCCCAGCCACACCTGAACTTTCTCCAAAGAGCCTCTGCATAATAGGAAACTGCTGACAGCAGTGTCTTTTCCCTCACCACCACATGTGAAAACAGAAACTTCCGTCAGATTTTTCCTAGCTGTAGAGGGCACCATTCTCGTGTGTGTGTGTGTGTGTGTGTGTGTGTGTGTGTGTGTGTGTGTGTCTGTGTGTATGTGTGTGTGTGTGTGTGTGTGTGTGCCCTGAGCAATAGTAACAGTGGCTTCATGAGTATTTTGTTTCTTAATTCAGTGAAGGTGCAGTGTTTTCTAAAGCGGACCCAGAGTCATAACTGATGCAACCCAATGGCTTTCCAGCGGCAATATATGGACATATTACAATGAGTCGGCCTTGCATCGCATTTTGCAAATAACTTGCAGGCACTCATTTACCAAAAAGGACAAGTGGTGTACCCAATGGCATGGCTTGAATGTACAGCTGCCCATTTTAACTCAGGCAGCTTTTCATTGTAGGCCCTTCCCTCTGATACCAGGACAATGAATTCCACATGTGGTTATATAATTTTGGCAAAGTATTAACTGATTCTTGTCCACGCCTAGCAACCATGTGCACCCCACTTCCTCACTTTCTGGACTCACAGGGTTTTGATTCTGCCCTCCACATACGATGGCGCCCAGTCGTAATACTCTCTCAGATCAAGAATATCTCACATCCTATGCTGGTGGGAAATTAAAATGTGTGTCACTGGTTTGAATTTCTTTATGAGATTTAATTTTGTACCATGACTGGAGAATCTAAGAACACTACCAACATGGATCAGAACTGTAATAAAAAGACTGCTAAACAATTTTATAAGTAGTTTTCATTTGTGTGTAGTTTGTGGAGAAATAAATAATCATGTGACTGAAATTATGACCTTGTGTAGCTTTTCTAAAATACGCATCTCATTCCACTGCACTCTCACATACTTTCTCCTTTAAGTTTAGTGACAATGCGCGCCGTGCTATGACCAATTATTAAACCATCTTCATTTCCAGCTTGTTTTCCCATTACCTTTTGCGCCCCTTCTTCATATGCATCCTTGGAAGGGACCCATCTCACAATGGCTACACCGTAAAATGGAAGATTGCCGCAGCACTCTATATTTTTTTCTAGCTATGCTTGGCAACAGGTAGAACCAACTCCTACCGCCGCTAAGTCATCTGACTTCCACCAGCTTCCTCGCTCCCAGAAAAGTGCCAAGTTGTGTTGTTACTACCGTACAGGGTGCCAAGGTAGTTTGGATTATTGGAGCGATTTACTGATACTTCTTTAAGCATTTTAAAATTTTATTTTCATGCATGTAACTGCAACCAGGATAAGTTGTTGCAGTGCCTACATGAACAACAGGCCTGTCCTTTGATATACTTTCAGCTCTCTGTTCAATGCTCGGAAGTCCACTTGCTTCAGGCTAATCAACAGGGAGGCGTAAGAGAGGAGTCATTTGGCTGCTGCTGGCCATGCCTTGGGAAGCAGAAACACTGGACTCACTCTCTTGGTTTCCAGCTTCGAGACAGAGCAGATGATCTCTTGTTTTCTACTCATGACTTTCAGATGGAGTAGACGCTCATCTGCCTCTGTTCCTGCCCTCCCCAACTGCCCACTGGCTAGTTCGAAGGTAAGCCACCTTTTTATCCCCTTCCTATCACTGTATTTCGCTGAAAATGCCTCTTCACGCCTGATTGGTCCATGAAAACACTCTCCGATCAGTCCGACCTTGTGTGGACACTGGTGACTGCTTGGCAGATCCTACCTGGCTGCACCAGTGGAGTGTTGGTTGGCGGGTAGCAGTTGAGGCTAGCAGGTAGAGCTCCACTGGTCATTCCAACACACCTGGAGCAATCACACTCACACAGGCAGATGGGTCAGGGCAGATCCACTTGGCAGGCAGGTTAGCAGCTACATCTGCCTGTGTACAGGGGCCTTATTACTCGTACTGGAGAACGACCCTACAGTCCAGCCTGGATGAGCCAGAATGCACACTGTATTGTCAGAATATGGTCAAAAGTTAATTTTATTGCTCTCTTTCATTTCCAACTGCCTCCTTTCCAGAGCCCCCTCTCCCATCCTTGACACAGGCTACATCCACACCAGGTGCAGTATGTAGGGTACAGTGCATCACTTGTATATGTATCACTTGTATGTCACTGCCACAAGTGTTTTGCACGCACATCTAGTTGATTCTGGATCAGATGTTAGTTTACTTCTAGCATATCAGGACAAAAAAATCTTTGGCCAACTATTCGTTAACAACTGCTAACAACACCAGAATATTTACGTTTGGTAAACACACCAGGGTGGTGAACATAGGTTTCAAGAAATCATTATAGGTGGCTTTCCTAATACTTGATATTACAGAACTCAATCTTGGCACTGATTTCTTGCATTATTTCAACAATGAGTTGTCCATCTGACAAGCATAAATCTGCATAGATGGTGACATAGTGTGGAAATCTAGGTACAACAAACAGCTCTCAGCACCCGTCCCCATGGTGTACCACATCCTGAAATTGGAGTTTCTGCAGCAGAATTCATGTTTGGTGAACCTGTCAGACTTCCTTTGGAATTTTTAAAGCAACGGATATCACCCATGAGAGTCTTCATATCTTCTGCAGCAAGTCAAGTATTGCATCTCTAAATTTCGTCTGCCACCAGCATTCTAACATACAGACTCAGATGTCTTTTAACACTAGGATGTACAGATGTTTTTTCATGTTAAGCTGCATACAGATACCAATGAGGTCAGTGGTAGCTCATAGCTGGAAATAGTGGGTGAGCTGCTCCATCAAATTTTTACTCTTTGTCTGTATGCCTAAGTTTCTGCTTCATACTTACAGTTCCTAAAAGTCATAGTGTAACTACATCATTTGCATGCATCATTAACTTCTTGTACTTACCAGTTTTTCTTTCATGTTGTTTATATTCCTAAAACCATCTTTTGTCCATGTTACATCACCTCCAGGTACAACCACAGAAAGCAAAACAGTAGATTTTTTACTTCACAGCCACAAAGCCAACCTTTTCGTTGGTACCATTCAAAAATAGAGCTACAAATACATTTCTTGTTGCTGCTTATGCCAAGCTGAGAAACGAGAATACCTGGTGTTGAAGGTCCTTTTTTCTTAACTGAAACTCATATAGAGACAGCTGTGAAAACTTAAGCTGTTAGAGTTCACTAACAATCAATCATGTAACTTATTTATTGGTAATTTAAGGTAATGATTAAAGTTTTCTGTAAAATAAAAAAACATAAAGAATGAATTAAATATACGCCAGGGTCAGCACTGCAGGAGCTACAGTGTTCTCTATCCCTCACAGCTTCGTGTGCAGCTTCCTATGTGCAAATGCACACAATAGCCAAACACTATGCCACTGTAACTCCAAAGCACACCATCCCATGCAAAGAGTTTTGTATCTTTTTGATGAACTGGACGATAGCTACTGACATTAAGGTTAAGGATCATACTGCCTATTGTAAAACTATAAATAAAGAATTAAAGAAAGGAATGATTATACTAAATGTTATCGATAATAACAAGAGGAAATAAGGGGTGCCGCAGTACCACAATGCCTAAATATGAACCACCGCTGTCCAGTCAGTGTTACAAAAACTGTGCATAAGCCCTGATCTTGTATTATCATGGGATGAACACTCTTTGAAGATATTAGTGAATGGTATATACACATCAAAAAAAGTTTTGCATCACCTCGGTTCCGAGAGTTCCGGAACCTGCACAGAAAATTGGAATAGAGATCAACATAAACACCATTTCCGCCGTTTTTATTGCTCATGAAACCCACACACTGCATTTTGTACCACCATACAGCAAGACCCTCAAAGGCGGTGGTCCAGATTGCTGTATACACCGATACCTCTATTACCCAGTAGCACATCCTCTTGCATTGATGCATGCCAGTATTCGTCATGGTATACTATCCACAAGTTCATCAAGGCACTGTTGGTCCAGATTGTCCCACTCCCCAACAGCGATTAGGTGTAGATCCCTCAGAGTGGTTGGTGGGTCACGTCGTCCATAAACAGCACTTTTCAATCTATCCCAGGCATGTTCGATAGGGTTCATGTCTGGAGAGCATGCTGGCCACTCTAGCCGAGCTACATCATTATCCTGAAGGAAGTCATTCACAAAATGTGCATGATGGGGGCGCGAATTGTTGTCCATGAAGATGAATGCCTCGCCAATATGGTTGCACTACTGGTCAGAGGATGGTATCATACAGCCATTACGGCGCCTTCCATGACCATCAGTGGTGTACATTGGCCCCACATAATGCCACCCCAAAACATTAGGGAACCTCCACCTTGTTGCATTCGCTGGACAGTGGGTCTGGTTGAAGGCATATGCAACACTCATCGGTGAAGAGAACATGATGCCAATCCTGAGCGGTCCATTTGGCATGTTTTTGGGCCCATCTGTAACGTGCTGCATGATGTCATGGTTGCAAAGATGGACCTCGCCATGGACGTTGAGTGTGAAGCTGCGCATCATGCAGCCTATTTCACACAGTTTGAATTGTAACACGTCGTCCTGTGGCTGCACAAAAAGCATTATTCAACATGGTGGCGTTGCTGTCAGAGTTCCTCCGAGCCATAATCCGTAGATAGTGGTCATCCACTGCAGTCGTAGCCCTTGGGCGGCCTGAGCGAGGCATGTGATCGACAGTTCCTGTCTCTCTGTATCTCCTCCATGACCGAACATCATTGCTTTGGTTCACTTCGAGATGCCTGCACACTTCACTTGTTGAGGTCCCTTCATAGGACGAAGTAACAACACGGACGCGATCGAACCACGGTATTGACCATCTAGGAATGGTTGAGCTACAGACAACACGAGCCGGGAACCTCCTTCCTGGTGGAATGATTGGAACTGACTGGCTGTCAGACCCCCCATCCATCTAATAGGCGCTGCTCATGCGTGGTTGTTTACGTCTTTGGGTGGGTTTAGTGACATCTCTGAACAGTCAAAGGACTTTGTCTGTGATACAATATCCACAGTCACCGTCTACCATCAGGAGTTTTGTCCGCCCCCGGTAGCTGAGTCGTCAGCATGACAGAATGTCAATCCTAAGGGCCTGTGTTCGATTCCCGGCTGGCTCGGAGATTTCTCCACTCATGGACTGGGTGTTGTGTTGTACTAATCATCATCATTTCAGACCCATCGACGCGCAAGTCGCCAAAGTGGCGTCGAATCGAAAGACTTGCACCCAGCGAATGGTCTATCCGATGGAAGGCCCTAGTCACACGACATTTACATTTACATCAGGAGTTCTGAGAACCCGCATGATGAAAAATTTTTTTGATGCTTGTACATAATGATGTCCTTGGAACAAGTTAAACCTGTCTATCTGCTAGAAAGATGATATTGCTTTGGGTCAGGTTTCCAATCATTGCCTGACTTCTACACCACACAATGTGGACGAGATTGAGACCATGGTGCCAATGACCAGCCTCCACTGCAATCAGGCGCTCAACCTGTACCTCCTGTATGAGCTCCAGCCCAGCCTAGTGTTGGTACAATTGTATACTACAAATATCCCTTTAGACCAGAAAGTCCACTCTATCTGGGGTGGGGGTGGGAGGAAGGGGATGAGGGGGGGGGGGGGGGGTCTTTGTGCCAGCACAATTAATCGAATGTTCGAAGCAGTCATTGAAGGACTGAAGTGTGGACTATCTTTTCTTATATTTTATCTGTCTATCCGACTTTTTTGTTACTTCCTTCTGGTTGATACTCTGTATTATCTCAGGTTTTATGTATCTGAAAACTAGCAATAATTAACTGCAATATTTACTGTTAACATGTACATACTCTTCTTGTTGTTGATAGTGCACTCACCAATGACCAAAGCAAACTTCATAACAGATGCTCTGTTTGTAAGGTAAATTGCTGAGAAATGAAAACAATATTTATACAGAATACATAGAGCCTGTTCACTTTATCCATTTTCTCCCCACTGTGTAGCAAATAAGGTCATATGCAACTGTAGTTTTTACTTCCAAGAGAGCTTACTTCTTCACTTAATAAAAGCTTATTTACTGAAAAGTGCTTCATCAGTTTATGTTTTCACGTACGCAGTGCATCCAGTTATTGTAAAACCTAAATCAACTTCCGCTTTCAAAAATCTGGTCTCTCATGCAGAAGAACATTCAATGGAAAAAATATCAATTTCGTTATGTAACATTTGCAATTTGTCACTAAAACGTAGCAAAATTATAAAATAATGAATAAGAAGACGCTAAACCATAAATCCACTACTGAAGGTGCATTCCAAAATTAGATTACCGTAACTTTCGATGTTAGCAGACGATGATACAGGTCCCTTCCTCCCTCCTCAAACCATTAACAACTCCAACACCAACAACAAAACTTTCTTCCTGAGAAACATCGATGATGAGGCCCCTTCCGTTCCGTACTGGCCTGTGTGAATGCCACCATAAGAAATGAAACGGCATTTTAAGCTTTATGAGGTAGCTTAAAGAATTTCTTGAGTTGAGCAGATATTTGCGTACTAGTTCAGTTTAACACATACGACGTAGAATCGTGTTACGAGAAGAACATCGATTTACATATATGCACGTTTAAAGCAGACTGTAGTTTTTGTAGGAACACTCAAATGAATAAAGACGCTTGTTATCAACGACGAATAATACGTTCTACTTATATGAACACTTTCATAACGAGCATACAATTCGGAGAAAAGCCGAATTTGATGAAAACTGGTTAAAAGCACATCATTAAGCTGCGTAAGTCATGTAAAATAGACATACACTATTTAAGTTAAATGCTACCGGTATTTCGGGTAAGACAAACTGTAATGAGATTGATTAGGTTTAAATACAGCAAACAGCAAAAATGCGTAGTTGTGCTTGCATTGAGACTTGACCATATCATTATCTTCTGTCTGCTGTATGAAAAATTACAGTCAAACACGATGCATGTATTGACCATTGCGTCAAAATTCTGAAGATAACGTAGTTGTATCAGTTTATTCCCATTTCTTACGAGTGTTTTATTGGTGAATAAACAGCCGTTCACAAGTCCTTTGCACTCACCGCCATATTGCCATTCTAAACTACTGGCTACAGTGACACCAATGATACTGTATAATACGATATTGCCACTCCAGTAAAAAATGTAAGTCTGTGGTGTGAATCAGCCTTTCGGCAGCAGCAAAGGTACTCCACGATACCACAGTCTAACATAACAGTCGCAACACTTCGCCTCGATTTTGTTGCCCAGTGCGCCAGCAGTGCGCCAAGCGGCCAGTAAGTTAAACTGTTGAAAGACATCATAGTCGCCGTTGACTGTATAAAATATTTGTTATTACTATTGCAATTTCGGCCTTATGACTATTTTCAAGTAACACTGCAAAAGTTACCTGGGATTTCACAGTCATATAATATTTCCTAAAAGATATCATAGTCGCCATTGACTGTATAAAATATTTATTATTACTATTGCAATTTCGGCCTTATGACCTTATGACTGTGAATTCCAACCATGAGACGTTAATCAAATGTATGCCTAGCCAGGCATATGGGATATTACTGCATTACTCATCAGATCTTGTGGGACACTCACAGTCAAAAGGCTGCATTTTGACGACGACATGTACTCATGTCAGATAATAATGTAAGTAATGTAAATTTCTCTCCAATTTTTATAACTGAACTACTTTCTTAATGAAATGTTTGCTTTATTATTTATATACACCCTGTGCTTCACTTTTGTATTTTTGTGTTTATGTAACTTTTGCAGTGTTAATTGAAAATGGCCATAAGGCCGAAATTGCAATAGTAATAATAAATATTTTATACAGTCAATGGCGACTATGATGTCTTTTAAGAAATATTATATGACTGTGAATCCCAACCATGAGAAGTTAATTAAACTGTTGAGTTCAGTGCGATCGTGAAAGCGAGAGCGAATAGGTGTTTATTTTGGTATGTACAATGGTTTTTATGAATGGGAACAAAGTGTAGGGCAATAAATTGCAGAAACAACAAAAAGAAGATGACATCTGTCTTTTTTAGGTTTCCTAAGTACTCTGAGAGGTATATATCATGTTATTAAACTGTATCGTCAGGATTCGCTTGCAAACTACATGTATATTGATGATTAATGTTCCATTTTAGAAGTAGAAAATGGATAATGAATAGCAGATGAGAACATCTTATGAAAAATTACCCTTTTTACCTATATAATAATTATAGTTTTGCCCTCTATGCGTCGAACAAAACCAGTTCATTAATGCAGACAATGTGGAATGCAGTTAACCAAATTGTTTGACATTGCAAATAAGCCACCTCAACAGACGATAAAAGGAACCTGCTACAAAGATACGACAATCTGTCTAAAGCTTTAAAACACTCCTATGGCACAAAAGAAGCCAGTTCAGCTCTCCATATATCAGTACCAGATTCACCTGAATCGTCAACACAGACCTGCTTTGACGATGAAGTGGTAAAATTAAGGGTAATTATATCTGTCTAGAAAATGCGTGTGGAGTATCAGAATGTGCAGATCGCTAGACTTCATGTAAATCTATTACGGGACAAGGAAATTACCTCTCATTTTAAGTAGAGACAGCCACAGAAACTGTATCACAAGGATCAAGTGAAGAAGGACAAACAAATTTTGAAGACTATAGGGCCCTGATATTTAAAAAAAGATGCCCTTGACTTGTTGTTACGCCAAATTAGCATACCATCTGCACGATGGAAAGACAAAAATAAGCTGCATGCTGTTTTATGTTTCCATCAGTGTGTTCATTACAGAGGTACGCGGAAGGGATACAAATTAAATTTGGGATCAGTGACAATATGTTCCACCTTTCAATGCAGAAGGTACAGCATTTCTCTGATACTGATAAACTTCGCAGTTGCTTGCCCCACTTAGAATAATATAAAGATAAAAGTCTTACTTGTGGCAACAGGCGACAGTGACTGAAACACAGCGGTCTACGGAACCACAAATGGGGCTTCAATCCCTTTTGCGTGTAGAGTACATGTCTGTGCTTCTTATGTGTTTTTTTTCCCTTTATTGCATTTCGCAGCAGCATAATAGGCCCTCTACACCCTACAGAAAAGTTAAAAAAACATAATGAGAATATAAAAAAATAATAGAAACAGATGATAAAATGGTGACATTGTAAAAAACTATAAAAAGGCGGAAGTTGAAATATAAAAACACAGTGCTGACGATGCGGATGAAGACACACAGTAAGTAGACAGGCACAATTAAAAAACACGGTGACAGTCTGGTTTCTGTTTGCACGAGATAAAAAAAAAACACAACTAGCAACAGTATGATGGCTGTTCGCAACACTGACAGGGAACGCACAACAATGAACATTCACTTAAAACAGCACTATAGAGGTGACACAGCAGCAGATGGAGGCAGGGGGAGGACCCGGACCAGTGAGTGAAAAAGGGGGGAGGAGAGGAAAAAAAAGTGGGTGAGCCGATGGAGGGAGAGGACATAGAAAAATGGCGGCAAGGCGGACACAAGAAGGAGTGGGGAAGGCAGTGGAGGATAAGGCAAAAGGACTCAGGGGATAGAAGGGAGTCAGAGAAAGGGTAGGTGGGGAAAAAACAGGATGGAAGGGTGGGAGAGGGAGTCCACACAAAGGACAGAGGGATGGAGGGGAAGGTGAGGATCAGAGCTGATAGGAGGGATAAATGGAGGGATAGAGGGCATCATCCGGGAGGGGGAGTTGATGGAAGCCACCTTGGGAAAGGAGATGGTGTAGAGGTGATGGGTAGGGGGGACACAACAGTGAAGGCACGGCAGTGGGTGGGGTTGGAGACGAGAGGAGCAACCAGAGGATGAGGGGGTCAAGTCAGTGGGAGGTGTAGAGGATGCGGACATATTCGAGGAAAAGGAGCAGATCGGGGAAAGGAATCAGATCATAGAGGATCCGCGTGGGGGACAGGAGGCATATATGGAAGGCGAGGCAGAGTGCATGTTACTAAAGAATCTAGAGGGTCTTATAGAATTTGGGGGGGGGGGGGCTCCAGGCAGGACTAGCATAACAGAGGATGGGGAGGATGGGACAGATTAAGGATTTGTAGGTGTGCAGGATGGTAGAGGGGTTCAGCCCCCAAGTCCGGCCAGAGAGGAGTTTAGAGTGTCAGAGGCAGTTGTGGGCTTCAGATTGGATAGAGTGGAGATGAGGGATCCAGGTGAGGTGACCATCAATGATGAGTCCAAGGTAGGTGAGGGTGGGGGAGAGGTGGACAGGACGGGCACAGATGGTAAGGGGAAAAAATCAAGGAGCCAGAAGGAGCAAGAGGTACGACCTACAATGATTGCCTGGGTCTTAGAGGGATTGATTTTAAGGAGCCATTGGTTAAACCATGTGGTAAAAGGATCAAGATGATTCTGAAGAAGGTGTTGGGACTGTTGAAGGGTAGGAGCAAGGGCGAGGAAGGCGATGTCATGGGCATACTGCATGAGGTGGACCAGAGGGGGTTGGGGGGTTGGAGCATATCTGCTGCGTACCAGAGGTTGAGGAGAGGGGAGAGGACAGAGCCCTTGGGCACACCCGTGGAGGGTTAGAAGGTGTGGGAATCGACGTTGTGGATGGTAACGTAGGAGAGGTGGCGGGAGAGGAAGGAGGCAATAAGACGGACATAGTTGATAGGAAGGGCGCAGGTCTGGAGTTTAAACAGGAGACTGGGATGCCATACTTGGTCGTAGGCCTTTTTGAGGTCAAGGGAAACGAAAATGGTGGAGCGACAAGAGTTAAGCTGGAGGGAGAGGAGATGAGTGAGGCATAGGAGTTGGTCATCGGCAGAGAAGGAAGGTCGAAAGCCACACTGAGTGTTGGAGAGGAGGTGGTGTTGGTGGAGGAGGCGGTGGATGTGCCAGGTAAGGATGGATTCCAAGAGCTTGCTGAACAACGAAACATATAGGGCGATAGGAAGAGGCATCAGAAGGAGGCTTCTTGGGTTTGGAGAACATCAGGATATGGGAGGTTTTCCTCAGGTTGGGGTAGAAGCCAGTGGCAAGGATTATGTTGTAGAGGGCGGCAAGGACTGAAAGGAAGGAGGGAGGGCAGTGTTTGAGATGGTGGTGGGTAACACAGTCTTGGCTAGGAGTGGTTTCTTATGTGTGAATCTATGTACTTACATTACGTTGATATCTACGCGGTAATCTGCAGTTCTATCCAAAGTCACAAGTGTTTCTTCACGAATGTATTGTAACTTGCCACTAGATTCATTATTTTTATCCCTACTTGCGCTTATTTTAGAATCATTTTTAGAAACATCTATGCCTTCCGACATTTACACAAACTCTGGAAGCCAAAAAAGTAATTCAAATATTTCGTAAATCACATAGGAAAGGGATGCAAAACAAACATTAGACGCATCTGAAGTTCTCCTTTCTCACCGCTTGGAGCGCTAGTGTCGCACCAGCTGTCAGACGGTAACAACTTTAACAGCAGTGAGTGTCACGACTGTTATGTCAGACTGTGACGTTATTATTATAGAACAATCACGTAGCTTATATGATAGAATTCAGGCTTCGCACTATCCGCTAATAAACTCACTAGGCCATTAAACAGAACAATAAACACCCATAATTAATCGTCCACAAGGCAAATTGTGTGTCTTACATTTCCAGCCCTGTGAAGAACGGTGCAAGTTGGTATATCTTCGGTTACCGAAGTGTTTGCTCAGCGCAAAATGGCGGCGACAACAAATGGTAATGGGAACTTAGTTGATGAATTCGAAGAAGCTTTTCAGGTTTGTGAGTCTTATGTAATTTAATTACCCTGTATTTGCTTCATTTAAGTGCTGGCTTCATTTCCCTCCAATTGTTTCAGTCATGTTTGAATGTCCTTACGAAAGAGGAGACCGTGCCGGCTATGGAGAAAGATGAGATTAAAGTTGAAGTTGATCACACAATCCTGCGTTTTATCGATCTGGCCCGTCAGATGGAAGCATTTTTTCTACAGAAACGGTTTTTACTTTCAGCCTTGAAGCCAGAATTAGTTGTGAAAGAGGTAAAATATAATACATTTGACAGATCACCACATCTCTTAAATAATACTCGACTTGTACTTTGTAAATAATGATACTTTTCAAGACTAATGTAAGTATTTTAAATCTGTTAGATCAAATTCTAGAAAATTAATTCAGTATTAAGGAATGTTTTCAGTTTGGGTGGTAGATGTGGTGGAATGAGTGTTTTCTGTAGGGTCTGTTTACACAGAATAACGGTTGTCACGAAATGGCTTCTGCTAGTGTACTTCTATTCTTCAAGCTGCAGAATCGTGTATTTACGATGTGTTACCATGTGTATAATCTACAGTCATTCTAATTGCAATACACATTGAATTGAAGGTATTCAGAACACCCAGCAGTTGTTACAGTATCAGCTTGGAAGTTTATTTCTATATTCCTTTATTTTGTGAATACTGCAACAAATATTTTGTTTGCAGTAGTGATTTTTCTTAGACTAATTGGGTGTACTTGGTTAGGTTTTCAAACTGCTTGGAGGGTAGTGTTTTTGTGCTCTGAGAACCAGTCACAGTCATTGAAAACATTCATTCTTCAATTATCTACTCTTTAGTTTGTTACTCGACCCATGAAAGTGCATTTGGGTGAACTAAACGTACTGAAGCTAGATAGAGCTTTCTCCTGAAACGAATGTTTCTATGTGTGGGCAAACAAAATACATACTATATTTTTTGCATTATATTAATTTTTGTAATGTAGATTGTGGCTATAGACTGAACTGTAGCCTAGACTGAGGTGTGAGTTAGGTTGTAAGGTGACATTGTGGATCTGAATTAGTGAAGTCAAACAAATGTGAATACAGAATCTTAGATATGAGGGCGTCCTCATATTTAACATATCTGTTGGTCTAGATTAGTTTGAAAGGTGAGAGTTTGGTTCCGAGTTGGCAAAGTGATATCAAACATCTTGGTTTATCAGCCCCTTTTACACAGGTGGTTCTCTTGTCTCAGTTAACTAGCCATGCTTCACAGATGCTCATGTATGTTTTCACATTTCCCCCTTAGTTGTGTGTGTACAGTGCTGTTTGCTGTGTTTTGTGCATAAGTTTGTAGTGTATTAGGATGATTTACAATGAGTATATATGGTTTGTCTCTGGACAGAAGGAAATGTCACCTTTAAATAATCATTGGTGTGTTTAGATTAGATGAAGTATGTGCTTAATGTAGAATCACTTGGACCACTACCTTTACTGATTGTTAAAAGGGGGACTTGTGGGAACTGTCCTTCTTACAAAAAGACAGAATGTATAACATCATTAATAAACTATCTGGTAGTATTGTTAATTAATGACCAAACAAAATTTGTAGTTGTTGTTCTTGACAAAATTCATGTCGTGAATTCTTCTACCTGATTCGGACTGTAGGAACAAAGAAAGGCTTGTCCAAACATTTTAAAACATCAACTATTTCATTGTTCAGGAAAATATGTAAGCCTGCACACATATATACAAATTAAACTATTTTTAGAAGGCGCATACCACCTTTTTTGCTTTATGCATTTGGTATTGGTTTGATCTAAAACCATTTCTCTCCTTCAATAGAGCTGATGTTTTCAATGTTGAAACACTTTCATCGAAAAAGTTTTTTATCTATATATGTTGTTTGTGCACTATGCGATGAGAGTGGATTAGCTTCCAGTGTTGTCAGGTGATGACACTATCCTCTATTTCAGTGCATGCACACACTTCGGCATAATCAGTATTTTAAAACTCCACCCTCAACACAATTAAGTTACTATTGACATCACCAATCCACTAACAACACAGTTGTTACCCGATTTTCACTCTACTGTGTGACATGATTCCTCGATGAGTAGATGCTTCAAAGTAAAACAGATTTAACACTGCTTGCCAATTGTAGCCTCCTAGCAGGGGACAACAATTTGAAAATTAAACACTTCATATTGTGTATACAGTGTAGTAGACTAGGCACACAACAATACTAGACACCTGTGCCCAAACCAGTACCTGTTCCAGCACCCCAGTTATCTGGCTTGTTCAGATTATTAGCCAACTTGTGCAGGGCAACATCCACCTGGTTTGTTTTCTTTCTTTGTGCCCCTAAGATGCCTTTCCCTTTTCTTCATTTCTTTTCATATTGTGCATAATTGCTATTCCAGTGCACTCTCCCTCTCCCGCCCCTCTAATAAATGAATATACTTTTCTCTCATTCACATTTGCGGTCTAATACTTCACACACTGCTGTGGCTCAGTGCTCAAAGGCCAGATTACAGATCCAAACCCTTAGGGTTAAGTTCTCAGCCAGCCCTAAGATTTTTTAGCTCTCTTCACTTCATTCACCCCTGGCAATGTTTGTTAAAGTGAAAATTGGTTATTTGCTCAAACAGTTTATCAAGTGTACTAGTATGAAATGCAGATTTTTTTGTCTAAGAGCATGTCAAATTCAGGAGAATGATAAACAGTGCTTTATTCAAAGTATGCTCCATCGTTTGTTATACATTTTTCTCATCTTTTGGGCAATTTGTGAATACTACACCTATAAAAAAATTTTCCCCTTTTGTTCCAAAACATTCATCGAGCCATTTTTTCGCATCTTCGCATGAACCAAGGTGTTGCTCAGCGAATGCATGACACATTGATGCAAACAAATGGTAATCGGAAGGAGCCAAGTCTGGTGAGTAAGCCACATTGTGTTGAACTTCCGTGCCAAGTGCTTCTAATGTGTCACAAACAGGTTTTGCCATATCTGAAGTAGCATCGTCATGAAGGAAAATGACTCTGTTGCCTCTTTTGGTATTGTGGCCTTTTTTCAAGCAGTGAACAGTTCCGATTAGTCAGTTGTTGTTGGTTACATTTAGTATTAATCATGTCCCAAGTTTTAGCACCTCATAATAGAGCACACACCTCTGGTCCCACCAAACAGAGCATAGTCTTTCTGCTAAAGCATTTCGGTCTTGTGGTTGTTGTGGATGGTGTGACTATATCTACGCATGACTTTTTGCACTTGGGATTCTCAAAATAAATCCACTTTGCATCCCCTGTAACTATATGATGCAGGAATGACTTCCTTTTGTACCGAGTGAGAAAAATGTCGTGAGTTTTTGTGCTTTTCCATTTGCCTGTCGCTCAGCTTGTGGTACCCATCTACTGGTCTTCTAAATCTTTCCTGTCTCTCGTAGCTGATTGGAAACAGGCTGTTGACTGACACCCAATTGCTCGGCAAGTTGGTTTTGTGTTTGCAAATCATCCTCGTTCCACAATGCTTCCGATTCCACATTGTCCCTTTTTCTTTTCCCCCATTCCTGTCTGCGACATCAAAGTCGTCATTTTTGAAGTGCCAAAACCATTGTTCACGTGTATCTTGCAATAGAGAATATTCACCGTTAGGTTCTCGAAGTAGTTTGTATGATTCAGCAGCAGTTTTCTTCAAATGAAAACAAAAAAAATTAATGCTGTCCGTGAATGCTGTTCATTCGGTAGAAATTTCAGCATTTTGAACACAACACTGTGCAACACTTTTCCAGTTTGTCACTCTTGTGTTTCTGACACTTGTTGATGACACAACAGCATGGTGCATTGTTAAATCTTTGTAGCACAAACAGTATCGATGGGACATCTGTTGTCTAAAATCCGCATTCCATATTTCTAAGCTTGTTAAGAGTCCACGTTCAACTGTAGGTAAAGCACTGCATTTTTCAAACCAACCTTTAGGTGAATGACAGTTTTACTTTTTCTATCTCAGTTCTTGACTAAGTGTCCTTCAAGGTTAAATTTGAGTTTTGATGTTTATTGATGTGTTCCCACAGTGTGATATATTGCAGTCTACAATTATGCAGATAATTAAATAGAGGAAGGAAACCACCAAACTGCTACAATGTTTGATTTATTTATTAGAGGACTGGTTTCAAAGCTGGATAGCTGCAGTGTCATTTCTCTGTACAAAATGTTAAAGTTGTTGTCTTTGGAGGTACATACAGAAATCACTGATCTACATCAAATGTAGAGTGTAGTGATGGAACCACAAGATAGTCGCACTGTAGCTTCGTGGTGGATTTCCTCCCTGTACAGAAAACACTTTGACTGTTAGTCCTTTTCTTCCTGTTTCCTAAACATTTATTGTATCTTGTTCCTGCTTCCCTTCACCATCTATGCATATACCACAAATATTGTACTATTCGTTTCTTAATCCCGAATCAATTTACTGCTTAACCACTATATCTATTGATCTATGAATTTCATCAGTAATACTAATGACAATCATTGAGAATGTGTTACTCTTGGAGGATGATGGTGTACAAAGCAAGTGGAAGAAAACACTTAACTAAACAAATCTTCAAAAATTCTACCAACAAAAAATAAATTACTGTACAGAGAAACTTCACACGTGTTACACTTACAAAGACCACTGCCAAAACAGGTAAATTCACAAATTAAATTAACCATGTGAAGGATTTCCAAGGAAAGGAGAAAATTTAACAAAAAGAAACTTCATCAAAGAATAGAGAAACCTGCCGAACGAATAGTTCAAATGGCTCTGAGCACTATGGGACTTAACTTCTGAGGTCATCAGTCCCCTAAAACTTAGAACTACTTAAACCTAGCTAATCTAAGGACATCACACACATCCATGCCTGAGGCAAGATTCGAACCCGCAACCATAGCGGTCACGTGGTTCCAGACTGTAGCGCCTAGAACCGCTCGGCCACATCTGCTGGCCCTGCAGATCAAGAGAATGAAAACCGAGAAAGGTGGTGCAATGGTTAGCACACTGGCCTCACTTTCAGGACGACAATGGTTCTAAGCTGTGCCCGGCCCTCCTCTTTTAGGTTTTCCATGATTTCCCTAAATCGCTTCAGGCAAATGCCAAGATGGTCCCTGTGAAAGGGCATGGTTATGACACATAGGGGATTTGTAATTTTGCAGTGTATAAAAATGTTATACAAATAAAGATGGCAGTTTACTAATTTTCGTAACTGATAGTGCATGTTAAAACTGCATTGTGGTTTTTAATCTCCTCAAGGCTGGGGGTTCATGTGTGATCAGTTCAATTCCTGGTAACAAACTGTGATTTGACAAATAGCACAAAAATAAGCAAAAAACACAATGAAATTTGGCAAGAACAAACAAACAACACCGAACTTGACAAGAAACACAGAATTTGGCAGAAACCAACACAAAATTTGACAGAAAAAATAACACGTTAAATTTAGCAAAAATTAACACCAAATTTGGCCATGAAATAAAATGATTTTTTCCAATCCCTACAGATAGGTTGCTTGACATACTCAGTCATTAAATGTGTTTTCTCGAAAACATTTTCAGAAGCTTAATACACAATTTCAGTTGCTTATGATGAAAGTGACCTGTCTTAGTTCCTTGCCTGCAGTAACTGCCTTTCTGCATGCATCCCTTTTAGTAGAAATACAAGAAACAATAAACAAACCACAGCTAATTTTAAGCTTGTTTTGTGATTTAAAACTTCCTACTATATCATTTGAAGGAGAAAATTATACACTAGATGTCTTTGTTTCACTTTGTTGAATACGTTACATGAGAGCTGTTTGGTAATTTCATGTGTATTTTATTCGTTAGACTGTAGAAAACAGAAGGCTTAATCACAGGCTACCTGTAATAAGTACGTTGTGTAAACAGTGTTGGTAACGAACAGATGCATCAGTCTTATGGAGTAGCTAATCAAAGGATTGCTGTAATTTTGAATCATTTCTTGTGAACGTGAAGTTGTTGCCTATCTCCAACTGAGCTTTATTTGGCACAACAATTCTTAACTTGTTTGTTTTTCTATGTAACTTCGGAAATATACACTGTAGGATTCAAAGTTATTGTTCATTTCCTGTTAGTCTGTGTCAGCACAAAAACTCTTCTGCAAACAACTTGGAAAGGAAGAAGTCTGTGTGCCAGAGAACACACTATCAGCCACGATTATATTTTGAGCACAACTCCAGATTATTTCTCTTAGTTTTTCTTTTAAACCACATAATAAAGGTTTCTGAATACTTCAATAATATAGTAATACGTAGTTGCAAATTGGTAACAGGAAATTGCATATAATATTGTTCCAGTGATACAGTGTATGCTGTGTTTTTAATTTTTGTACTTCACATATAAAATAGACACTACTGTATCTGTAGTCTGTGAGTTTTGTACATTTATCCAGAGAGAATCAAAGTTAGGATCTCGGGTGTTTTAATTCCTTTTACACCATATGTATACAGGGTGTTAGGGGTATAGGTACAGATATTGTGCTCATTGATACCTTAATATTTATCCACTGTAGTGTTAGTTATTTTTTTCTCTGCGTATACCAGTCTTCCCACAGGCACATCACATAATTTACTACCTGATGTTTTCTGCATAGTCATAACTGCACCACCAAGTGGATTACACCTCTCAGTATTGACTCTCAATGTTGTGTCTGTGCATCAACATTTCAATACCTTACCTGCTAACCAGGGGAAAATAAATATTAATGGCTTGCTCTCGCCTCGAGTTCTTGAATGTACTAACAACCTAAATACAGAGTACTCCTAATAGCTATAATTATTAGTCTGCAAATGTAGTAAATACTGATGTAATGTTGTTCAGTACACTGTCCTCAGTCTAATGACGAAAACACTCCTCCTAGATATGACAACACCTTGTAGGCAGCTCTGATCTGCACTTACATCCCTAACACCCTGTATTTTCCATCTGTGCTGTGGACTTGCACTGACTAAGTTGAAGATGTACGCTTTTGTTTTATTTTTGATTTGGCCTGATTTTTTCCCGTTTTAGTTTTAGAACAGTATCAATGTAACATCATCTTTCCCGTGAAGTTGTTGATGGTTTTTACATGTTAAACCTCAAAACATGGCACAACACATAGCAGTATATTTCATGTTCTGCCTTCAGACTTCTTTTTTGATGACTATGCATTTCTTTGAGTGTTACTCTCGGTATTTGGAAAATGTTTTCCACTAAATCATAGAGGATCCTTTTCATCAAAGATCAGAGTGCATTTCCGTGCTGATTTACGTAAGTGCTGGGTGGGGGTGTTTTATTTGGAAAGCATAACAAACCTTACTTTCTTCGCTGGAGTTATATAGCTTATGTCTAGTATGTGACATGGTCAAAATAATTTCAGCATCTCATTAATTATAGAGAAAATTAGGTGTGAAAGAGATGACAGATAAACAGTTGATAAAATACAAGAAGTGTTTTATTTTACTTTTGAACTTAGTTATTTGTGGAACAGGATACATTTAGCATTTGTTAGCAATGAAGTGGTGCTATTTTTACTGTAATATAGACACACTAGCCATACACAAAAAGATCTAAATGTTGGCACTGCCGTTAAATACAATCATTCTGCTCAAATGAAGCTTTGCAGTAAAACATGTTATGTGTAAATCTGTGACATACAATGGAAATTCCAGGATATGATAACAATATGGAAAGGATAGACTGCTATTCACCACACACAGGAAGTGTGGAGTCATCAGAAATAGAAAAGAAACACAAGCAACAACTCATGCACGCAAAGCTACTTTAATCTCTGACCGACTGCATTGCGTCTGAGGTGAGCACTAGTCTAGCTGGGGCAGGAAGTGGGGATATGGAAGAGGTGTGTGGCAGGGAGGAGGACAGATAGCAGGGTAGGGATGGGGAAGATACTTGTGATGCCTGTGGGAGCATGCAGGGATGTCATGAGGGCAAGATAGGGCTGCCAAGTTCAGCATCAGGTTGCTATGCTGAGAGAGGAGGGGAGTGTGGGGAAGGTGATAGGAGAGAAGAAGAGAATGACAAAGAACTTGCATGTGGTTTTGCTATATAGAAGTTGCCTGTAGTACTGGCATGGGGGCAGGGAAGGGGATAGCAAGTGGAAGATAGGAACTTGTGAAGGTAGAGGCCTTGGGAGGTGATGGGGAAGGATGTGTTGCAAGGAGAGTTTCCACCTGCTCAATTCAGAGAAACTGGTGTTGATGAGGAGTATCCAGATGGCATAGGCCCTGAAGCTGTCATTAAGGGGACCACCACCTGCCTATCTAACCCATGTTAATTTAGGCAAGTATTTGACCCATTTCTGAAAAAAACTATTTGATGCAGGACCTTAATATTTTTACTGTATGTTAGATGATGCTAATAGTCAACTGTATACTAAAATCTACTTTATCCTTTTTATAGTTCTTAAGAAATACTTTTTTAAATTTCTTAACAAAAAATATTAAGTTTTTTTCTGCAGATAGTATTTTTTTGTGAACTTCCTAATGGGAGAATATTAATGAATGTAGTACCAGAGGTGGCTTTTTATGTTATGCAGAGTCTCTGAAAATTTCATTCATTTATCTGTGATAATTTCTGATATTATGAGGCATATGTAGTGAAAATTTTAGTTTGCGGGAAATTGACTTTAAAGAAAACACTTTTGAAATTTGTTACTTACAGTTAATTAAAACTGCCCTGCTGCATATGATAGCCCTTCTTTGGCCTCTAGCAGGTCTTCCAGCTTCTTTTTCACCTTCTTGGATGTTTGTCTTGCTCTCTTGGCACATATTATGTGCAGACCTGTCTGCATTGGCTATCCTCATTTTATCGCAATGTTGCAGCCCAGTGATCATATTTTCACCAGGAGTAAGTCCCAGATTTTTCCGTACCCAATACTTTCCAATATTACCACAATTGAATGTAATAACAGCATCATGAACTCCTAGTTTCATTGTATGCATGTCTACAAATACAGTTTTAGGAAGGCGGTTCCAAATTATGCTGTTGAAACATTCACTTGGGTTCTGTGTCCGCCCATGCAGACATTTCCTTAGAAGGTCTGGATGAGCCAAGTCTCTGAAAATAGGTTTAATTGCTGTAATAACAGCAGCAGGAAGACAATGCTGGTGATAAGATTCTCCAGTTGCCTGAGCCCTACTGTACGCCTCTTGTTTCTACGGAGCGATGAAATATTTGTTGTACTCCATAAACTTCCATAACACCACTTGTTCCTCTAAAATTAGCCACACAGTTGTGTTCTTTATGTTCATTGACTTTACAACATTTTCAATATTTAGACATTATCTCCACATCTAACACTTCACCAGGGTCTACGCTCGTGGCAGTCACTACTCCATTCAGAGAAGTATCTCCTCTTTTCTGCCAACTTCCATCAAGTGCAACTACAATATCTGAACATCCAACTGAACAAAATGTTCTCCTTGCAGCCATGCCCTTGCCAATAGATCGTTAGGCATAAACTAATCTAGTATTGATTTCATAAGGGCCACTTGTATCTGGTTTTGAAGAACTCATAAATGAAATCACAGCTGAGCATTTAGTGCAAATTAAATCCAAAGCAATTGGCCTTTTCTCCCACTGGCACTCTCACTAATTTTCACACTCTGTGACTCACCACACTGTCTACATTGTACAAATTTAGAAATTGCATCTGATAATATTCTCAAATTTATAATAATGTTACTGCACCCCTTGCCACTTAACAGTAAATTCATTGTAACTCTCTTGAAATGGTGAGAGCTTTTATGATGATGCACTTGTTGAAGAATTAAAATTAGAAACATCGTTGCCAGGTGACATAACGTCTTGTACAGAAAGCTTTCTAAACTTGTTTCCTCCAAATTGTCGTTTCTTGAAAATGCCTTTACGTTTCGCCATCTTCAATAAACACAACAAAACACACACAAACAAGCACTGCAAACGTAAGCATATCTACTACTTGCAATCACACTTGACCAAAACTAAACGTGTGTTTGAAAGCGTGTTGTTTACAAACAGCAGAAACAAAAGAATACCAACCATTGCATACCAAGGATAGCTAACACACTCAAGAGTAGAGAAAAAAATCCCTAATGTGCAATGTAGGGAATATAAAGATCTAAAATATATACAGAAAAGTGGGCGTGGCACATAAACACATGTGGTAGGAAAATGCTCAGAAGAAAAGAGTACTTAGATAAAACCTTAATCTTTCGTAATATGATGAAAACCGAAAATCGATATATTTTTTTTTTTTTTTTTTTTTTTTTACCTGAACCACGGTGTGGTCCCCTTAAAGCAAAGCACATCATGTATCTGGGTGTTTGGGCTATCTCTTGGCCATAGTTTGGCTGTTTCCCCACACTCCCCTCCTCTCTTAGCATAGCAACCTGATGCTGAACTTGGCAGCCCTATCTTGCCCTCATGACATCCCTGCATGCTCCCACAGGCATCACAAGTATCTTCCCCATCCCTACCCTGTTATCTGTCCTCCTCCCTGCCACACACCTCTTCCATATCCCCACTTCCTGCCCCAGCTAGACTAGTGCTCACCTCAGACGCAATGCAGTCGGTCAGAGATGAAAGTAGCTTTGCGTGCATGAGTTAGTAGTCAGGCACAAACAGAATGTGGCACAGTGGTTACAGCTAAGTTTGTAGATCACATGGCTACTTCCACAAGTGACGCTTCCTTTTGAGGGGTAGGAGATGGCATTGACAGGACTGGAGTAGGTGGTTGCAGGAGGATGTATGGGGTATGCCTTGCATCTAGGTCAGTGATATGAGCCATGTCAAGGGGCTTGGAAGCAAGGATTATGCATTGGCTGGATTGAAGGGTGGGGAGGATATTCCTCATTTCAGGGCACAATGAGAGTTAATTGAAACCCTGACAGAGAATGCGATTCATTTGCTCCAGTTCTGGGTGGTACTGACTCACAAGAGGATTGCTCCTTTGTGGCCAGACAGTGGGTGTGTAGAGACTAGTAGCTGAGTCATGGGATATGCTTCTGGACAAGGTGGTGATGGTTATCTCAGTCTGTGAAGGCCCCAGTGAGACTTAACCATTAAAATGTTGATTTACAGTATAGCAGGAGTATAGTTCTTGAGTAAAAATTATGGCACTGCAAGTGTTGGCTGCAAGGGTTAGATGGGTGTCACTTACTCTGAGATCCAACACTAAATAGGGAATAGAGTTCTGTGTTAGGATATTTGGTTTAGACTTTAAAATTTATGCTATATACTTTTTGCATTCTTATAAGGAAGAGATTCCTCCTAGATATGGCAAGGGCCTCTAGGCAGCTCTCATGTGACCTGGATACTGCTTGCCCCTACTCTTGAAAATATCAGTACTATTGCCTGTAATTCTCATTGTTAGTTCTTTTTGACAGATGGCTGATAATATTTCTTTCATAGGGTAATCATTGCTGACAGTCAGTAGTGCCCTATCCAGAAAGGGTCACAGCCTTTCTTTTTATTGTAATTTTGTAATTTTAGAGCACCTAATCTCTCTCTCTCTCTCTCTCTCTCTCTCTCTCTCACACACACACACACACACACACACACACACACACACACACACACACACACCTGGGAGAAGAATGATGAACATAAAACAAAAAATCTGATGGCATCTTGAATTCATGAAAAAATACATATTAATTTTTAGTTGTTGGATATTTGCTTGATTGGAGATGGTGTAACAGGAATGAAAGCAAATATTTCTGCCAGTGAGTGAGGACGATGTACTGAACAACATTAATCAGTAGTCATGTCATTTGCAGACTAATAATTATAGATATTGCAAGTTGTATGTTTTTAGGTTTGTTGGTACTGTAATGTTATGTGAGCCTCACTGCCCCTTTTTTTAAACTAATTTGTGTCTGATTTTATTCTGAGAAGCTCAGTAATGTATGTAAATACCGTAAATGTAAATTTGATTCAAAAAGTGCTTGAAGTGAAGCGAAGCGCTGCTGGACAGCAACAAACTCTTTAGCGCGCAATCCCCGCAACAATAGTAGCTGTGAATCTTTAAGTATGGACTCAAATGACAATTGATTTATAAAAAAAAAAGAGAACTGTTAATCTGTATCTTGTGGAAAGAGGATGTGTTGCTAGGCCGTCACTGAGAACGAATTATTACATTTAATTAAAATTGATATTTTAGTGATAAAACAGAGTAAAGTATGTGTAAGAGTTGCCAAACATTTATGTATACAAATTTTCTGGAAGTGAAGAATAGAAATATCTTGTTTCTGGAAAAGGAGGTGAACTTCGTTGTCGTCGCAGTCTATCAATCGACAGAATTGTAAGTGTACAAAGTTCACTAAAATACAGGAAAAGAAATGCATTCTGTATAGTTTTCATTCAATAAGTAACAACCTCCCATAATTTCTTAATTACAGTAATTGGTTTATGTTCTTGTCCAATAGTATGGTGATGAACTCCACTGACCAATTTTGATGTAGCAGGATGTGTAGTTTGAAGGAAGTTTGTGTGCTAAGCAATCTCCTTTTCTCACGAAAAGCAGATTGCTGTTTGATCTTATTTACTTACAACAGTGGTCCCTTTGGTATGAAAAGCTACGAAAACTTGGGCTCAAAGCTATACGGCCAAGTAACTAACAGTTGTATTTTAAACCTTAAAGAACAATAACTTCCTCCAAATTGCAATACGTCAACAACTGGTGCAGAAGCTGATCATTCAAGGAGGCAGCAACCAGAATTCAGGTACCAGTTAAGACTTAAAGTAAAAATCTCAATCAAAAATCAATCTCTCTCTCTCACTCCAAACACATACATAAATATTCATATTAAAAAAAAGGTCATTTAATAGTACCTCCAAGTATGTGGGGCAAGAGCAAGCCATTAATAGCTATTTTGCCCCCAGCTAGCAGGTCAGGTGTAGAAGTGTAGGAACATGGACATGAAATAGTTAGTCTTCACTGACAGTTGTAGGCCACTTAGTGGTGCAGTTATGAGCATGCAGAGAATGTCATAACATTTGTCACATGCTTGTGGGAAGACTGCGTGACGCAGAGAAAAAAACAACTAACCCCCCCCCCCCCCCCCCCCACACACACACACACACACATTAATATGTGAACAAATTAAGGTATCACATAAAGTTTTCACGCTTACACCCATTATATCTTGTGTAGACAAGCATAAGGGAAGGTGCAGTATTAATAACTAGTATTTCTCTTCAAAGTTTTTAAAAAGTGTACACATTTATAGCTATAAATTTTAGGGATGTGTTTCTAAATGTTCAAACTTGGTCTCTCTGTTGTATATCATAAATAACAGAATACACAGTATTTTATCCTGAAGAAGGAAAAAAGAACTTGTAAAAATAGTTCTTACCATTTGCATAGTATGGTATGCTTTGGAACACACAGACCAATACCACAGTCAAAACACAACCAGGACATTTTCTTTTGGAACATTTTTTCCTTTGCACTCATAACTGATACAAAGTTTGTGGATACACTGGGTTTGTTTTCTGGTTAGGTGGTGCCTTTATGTTAAAATGTCTTTCATTACATTGTCTTGGACTAAAACAAGAAGACAATTTTTGAAATTTCTTGCCTTGTTGCAAAGAAATTTATAAACATACCAAGAAATTGAGTGAGGCTACATTTGTTGTTCTTTTGCATGTGTCCTTTATCTCCTGATAAAGCACAAATGAGTTGATACCATCCAACAGAAATAAGCAAAAGAACAGTTTTTGCCAATATTTGAATTACATTCTGGTGAAAGGATAAAAGACACTTATTTTATTTTCTATGATTTACCCACCTCATCTCGGTCGTTACTGCGATTTAAACGTAGATTGTGTCACCCCCCCTCCGTGTCACTGAGTACTGCACTTGCAAGTCTCTGTCACGTCCATTGCTGAAGTAGTATGACATGTTGAGAACAATAGCATAGGTTTTCTCCACAAAAAATCTTTTATGTTTGCTGTGCAACTCCCTACAATTTTCATCTTGCACTCCAGTAGTGAATTACTGTACACACAGTTTTTTGTTGAGGGCAGCCACAGCTGAAGTAATCCATGTTTCAGAAATAAACCACTTTCAGCTGGCTATGAACTTTCCTTTTTATTTGCAGGAAGACGACATGTTTCATGATACCAGCTCACATTTTCTGATGTACATTTACATTATAGGAAACAACAATTGAGGTTGTTATAAAAAAAACTGGATACTTATCCTGGTAATATATGCTATATGACAGCTGATATGAAATACTCACATGTTAGTGAAACATTAAGCCCATGATATGGAAAGCAGTGGGACTCAGCCAACTCAAAATAAAATATTGTTACCTGCTACAAGCAGAGCATCAGATGAAATTGACCAGTTGAAAAACTGACAAGTGAATTTACCGAAAAATGACATGTGCAAAATAAGAAAACAAAAAAAGGTAAAAGTCCCAGGTAGCAACATTGAAAGCCTAGGCTTAAGAAAACTACTTTCATACTACTAAATAGCGGACAGTAACTCACCTTCGCCTCACCGAGCAAGGCCACACTGCAAGTCAAAATGCTTGTGTGTCATGGAGGGCACTATTTTCACCACACTTAGTGGGAAAGGTTACAAACTTTTCACGCATATCCAAATATCATGAAAATGATTGAGGCCCTGTTACACTGCACAATATACTGGGATCATTAACCATCAACACATCTGCACCATACTACAATTTTACTAGCATAGATGGGAAGCAGAGCACCAATATCAATTTCATGCTTAGTCATAAACATATTAGCAATGCAATATGACAACAGGGAGCCCATGGCCAGGCCGTGCTTTTGAATGTTGGTATGACTCCCAAACCTGAAATAATTGTAGCTGAGCACTGTACTGAGGAGCTTGAGGGTGTCAAGGTGTCATCAATCTCATTTGTGGGCCATCCACTGCAATGCCTCAAGTTGTGATCAATCTTATCCTGTACAGTGTCGACCAGAACATCAATATACATTATTTTTATATCTAATGATACCAGATGTGTGCCCTGCAGAATATTCAAATAGGATAGCTTATTAACTAACCATTCTCTATTACAAATACTGAAGAAGTTACTTGTGTGAGAATAATGCTCTTTTAGATATTTTTCCAGTGCTTGCTTAGTCTGATACCCAACCCTCTCTTGCATTAACAATAGGTCTCTCTGGAGCCCTATCTTATGTACCTTAATTGTGGCTCTCAGCCTAAGTGGTCTAGAGTGCATGGAAGCTGAGTTCTTAATTTGAAACTTCTCATGGAAGATCTTAGTGTCCTTGAAAATATCTTCTAATATTTCAGTGTAGAATCCCTAAAACACTCATCATTTTGCTTGTTTGTGAAGAATTGATGGACTTTCTCAACATTCTGTGACCCTCTTCTAAAATAACTATATCTTTGCCCTTATCATCTGGGACAATTAGTATTTGATTTTCTGCTAACTCATTTTTAGTATTCTTGAGAGTTACCTCCACACTCTGCTAATAATACACTCCTGGAAATGGAAAAAAGAACACATTGACACCGGTGTGTCAGACCCACCATACTTGCTCCGGACACTGCGAGAGGGCTGTACAAGCAATGATCACACGCACGGCACAGCGGACACACCAGGAACCGCGGTGTTGGCCGTCGAATGGCGCTAGCTGCGCAGCATTTGTGCACCGCCGCCGTCAGGTGCACGTGCCCGTCGACCTGGGACCGGACCGCAGCGACGCACGGATGCACGCCAAGACCATAGGATCCTACGCAGTGCCGTAGGGGACCGCACCGCCACTTCCCAGCAAATTAGGGACACTGTTGCTCCTAGGGTATCGGCGAGGACCATTCGCAACCGTCTCCATGAAGCTGGGCTACGGTCCCGCACACCGTTAGGCCGTCTTCCGCTCACGCCCCAACATCGTGCAGCCCGCCTCCAGTGGTGTCGCGACAGGCGTGAATAGAGGGACGAATGGAGACGTGTCGTCTTCAGCGATGAGAGTCGCTTCTGCCTTGGTGCCAATGATGGTCGTATGCGTGTTTGGCGCCGTGCAGGTGAGTGCCACAATCAGGACTGCATACGACCGAGGCACACAGGGCCAACACCCGGCATCATGGTGTGGGGAGCGATCTCCTACACTGGCCGTACACCACTGGTGATCGTCGAGGGGACACTGAATAGTGCACGGTACATCCAAACCGTCATCGAACCCATCGTTCTACCATTCCTTAACCGGCAAGGGAACTTGCTGTTCCAACAGGACAATGCACGTCCGCATGTATCCCGTGCCACCCAACGTGCTCTAGAAGGTGTAAGTCAACTATCCTGGCCAGCAAGATCTCCGGATCTGTCCCCCATTGAGCATGTTTGGGACTGGATGAAGCGTCGTCGTCTCACGCGGTCTGCACGTCCAGCACGAACGCTGGTCCAACTGAGGCGCCAGGTGGAAATGGCATGGCAAACCGTTCCACAGGACTACATCCAGCATCTCTACGATCGTCTCCATGGGAGAATAGCAGCCTGCATTGCTGCGAAAGGTGGATATACACTGTACTAGTGCCGACATTGTGCATGCTCTGTTGCCTGTGTCTATGTGCCTGTGGTTCTGTCAGTGTGATCATGTGATGTATCTGACCCCAGGAATGTGTCAATAAAGTTTCCCCTTCCTGGGACAATGAATTCACGGTGTTCTTATTTCAATTTCCAGGAGTGTGTATTGCCCTATCCAGTCCTTGTGATCTCCTTCATATGCCCTTGATACTATCACTAACTCCAACAGCGACTACATTGTGTTCCACAGTGGTGAATTTTACACTATCCAATGCTACATTTGTGTGAGCACTTTGTGTTATTACCTGCAGTTGCAGGCTAGTGCAATGTACATTACACTCCAATCCTGTTCTCAGTCAATTGTTTTCCTTGCCACTAAACATAATGTTTGTATAGTTACATATCAGAGGATAAAAGTTAAAAATCACATCCTGTAAGCAAATGCTCCTCATCCTTTTTATCATGTATACCCATTCCACCCAACTTATTGACAAGAGTGCAAGCTATTTCGCTCTTAAAGACTATTGGCAACATACGCTCACAGGCCCAGAGCCACTTTTTAGTATTTATTATCTTTAGTATTTATTATCTTTGCAAGTTCTAAATGTAACAGATGTATGCCCCTAACAAAAAACAAGTGACACATCTCTTTCCTGATACAGTAGAACATAGCACCTCTTATGCAGTTTGCAGGCCATGCAACTCGGTTTTTAAATGGATATCTATTATATGTAGGTAAAACCCTCTTTGTTAAACATGTCTTTTTTTTAAAAAAAAATAGTATTAGCATTCACTTTAACTAATGATTTCTCCTAGTTCAGGAGATGAAAATATGTCCTGAATGTATCGTGTTAGCCTCATGAGGCAGTCCGTTAGAAATAATTTTTTCTTGAGGGTAACTGCAGCAATATTTCAGAAATAAACTGCTTGCAGCTGTATATGAACTTTCCTTTTTAGTTACAGGAGCATAACCAGTTTCATGATTTCAGGTCACATCTTATGGTGTACACGTACAAGATAGGAAACAACAATTGACATTGAGACATTGAGATAAATAACTGAATACCTATCCTAATGATCTATGGTCTATGACAATGCGAAATATTCGCACGTCAGTAAAACATTAAGCCCATCAAATGGGAAGAAGGGGGGGCTCGACCTTCTCAAAATAAAATACTGTTACCCACAACAAGCAGGGCATCAGATCAAATTGACCCGTTAAAAGTGAATTTACGTACAATGACAAGAGCAAAATAAGAAAACAAAAAAAGGTGAAAAGTCCCAGTTAGCGAAGCTGAAAGCTCATGGTTAAGAGAACTTGCTTCATACCAGGAAGCAGTGAACAGCAACCCTCCAACCATCTCGCTGAGCAGGGCTGCACTGCAAGTCAGCATGCTCATGTGTTGGAGAGGGCACTAGTACCACCACATACATAACAGGGAAAGTTACAAATGTTTTCATGCTTATCAAAATATATGGCATTGATTGAGGCCCCTGTTACACAGTACAACAGTATACACTATAAAATATCTCAGCATAAAAAAAATTGAAACCAAATAGACCAGACACAAAATCATACAACATGCTCAGGATCAATAAACAAACAGCCAAAAAACTATGACATGTCCTTGAAAGGCAATCAAAGTTAGATAGTATATTGTAATGTCTTAACTCCACGTCCGTATTGAGGACATATTAGGGGTACAGCGTTGGACACCACATAATTTGTTGCCTCCAGAATGTTTGTCTACCTCTTTACTTCTCTGTGTAAGACTTTTAAATTATTTGCTATACCTGTTATGGCAGGGCTGCCACAGGTTCTGAAAGTTAGGTAATATCAAGAAATTTCAAACACGTCAGGGAACTTTGGAAAAAAAATCTCATTTTTGTCTTAGTAGCTGAAATGGTTTGTTTACTGAGGCATGCATCATTGTTGGCTAGGTGCAGCTGAGTATGTGCACTACTTCCCTACTTCCTCATTACTACTGCTTCTCTCCTTCCTACCACTCCCCTCAGCTTGCAGTCAGTGCTGCCACCACTTCTTGCCACTAGCTTAGCAGCTGCTGACAATAGGCAGGGAGGCATGAGGATTGGTTTGTTTGGATCTGATTCTCCGATACTGTAGACGCAGCAGCCGGAGATGCTCGTCCTGTGTGGATGAGTTGTGTCGGAGTGATTGTGTGAATGTACATATGCTGTCACTTACTTACAAAAGCTATGGCTCAAAATTTAGTTGAGAGAGTGTAATTGTCTTTTCTATGTGCCTGCCTGCGGCTCAGCAATCATCTTTATGGTGAGTTGCTACCTATCCTCATTATTATTGATTCTCAGAGTATTTGAACAAGTTATCAGTTGCATAGATTGACCACCGTGCTCTCATTTCAACAACATGTTGTCTATAGCTGGCCACATCAGTGGATTTCCACAACAGGCCAAAACCACAGGCCGTTTCTGCGGGTATCTGTAACTGATCTGAAGCCATTCATTTCCCACTAATGTGCAGACCCTGCCCATTGGATGTAGTCTCACCGATCTCCCTGCAGTCCGGATCTGTTTGGTGTGGCGTAAATCAGCAGATTTTCATGGTTTATCCATGGACCCAGGACTGCGGTGCTCATCAGCATGCCAGAGGCCATGGGTGATGGATTTCAGGACATGCGACTGTCTCACCACAAGTACGTTCTACAGTATGGCATTTTCTGGACATTTTATTTGTTCTAGTATATTTTGGCACTTCAAAAGTAGTTTATATGTTGGAAAGTATGGGCGATAAGAAGAAGAAGAAGAATAAGAAGATTGTCAGTCGGTGACGATTTTATGCTATGTACTCATAGATTTCTCGAAAGGAAGATCACAAAATACATGTAAAATAATAGGTATAACACAGTGGGTAATAACCAACACTAATGAACACAGTAGAACCAACATTTAATGCAGTCACCTTCAGTGTTGGTTTACACAATTCTTCCCCAACTTATACCCATCTTTCAAGAGGCCTCAGTGAAAGTATTTTAAATCTGACTTGCAAATCCAAGGAAATTTTTGTCACCAAATGTGTTTCATTTTATTGAAATAAAATAACATCAGTGGTCTAAATGGAAAAATTACCATTTGTCTTGCTTTCTCCATCTAATAACAGTTCATTACAAAAGATGTTATGTTAGTACATAATACTTTCTCTCTTATCAGGAAACATCATGTGCTTGCAAGTTTGTTAGATATTTCCTTGCTTGCACTATTGTATCTTGTACCATAGCTGCACAGACAGTGTGTTAACTTATGTCTTAATTTGCCCTTGATGTCAAAATTTGTTGGGGAAAAATGCTAAAAATTGTCTGGAAATCAGGGAAATATAAGGGAATTTCACTTGGGTAAACTTGTGGCAACCCTGTATGGAGTGGCCAGAATCACATAAGTGGTTACTTAAGGTAAACTTTGAATTCCTCATACTTAGGTGTTCTCGGAACCGAATTCCAAACCTTCTGGCAGTCTGCCCCACATGTCTGACAGGGCAGTTGTTGCAACTGATGTAATATACACCAGAAGCATCATATTTTTCGCAAGCCTCCTCTGTTCATGTACAAGTCTTTGGCCTTCATTCTGTGGAATAAAGATTGCTGGCTTTATCTTGTTTGTCCTTAGTTTTTCACCTACTTTCTGTGATATTGCGCCAAAGTTTGGAATCTTGTGCTAACCAATGAACTCGTCTTTCGCCTCGTCGAACCCCTGCTGCGTGGTTTCATTACCGTTAGACTTCTCCCTATTTTTAGCGAATTCATGTATATGCAGTATACCTTTATTGATTGATCTATGATGTCCTACTTGTTGCAGGTAACAGTATTTCATTTTGAAAAGATAAGAGTCCACTCCACCTGTATCATGGGCTTAATGTCTGCCCCTGGTAGCTGAGTGGTCAGCGCGACAGAATGTCAATACTAAGGGCCCGGGTTCGATTCCCTGCTGGGTCAGAGATTTTCTCCGCTCAGGGACTGGGTGTTCTGTTGTCCTAATCATCATTATTTCATCCCCATCGACATGCAAGTCGCCGATGTGGCATCAAATCAAAAGACTTGCACCCGACGAATGGTCTACCTGACGGGAGGCCCTAGTCACACGACATTTACATTTACATGGGCTTAATGTTTGATAGATGTGTAATTATTTTATTGGTTGTCATAGAGCATTGATTATTGGGATAGGTATCCAGCTTTTTATCATAATGTCAATGTTGTTTCCTGTCTTGTAGATTTACACCTGAAGATGAGATTTCATATCACAAAACTGATTGAGGGCCTGTAAATAAAAAGAAAACTTCACATACAGCTGAAAGCAGTTTATTTCTAGGAAATATGAATTACTGTAGGTGATGTATAATGGTGATCACTGTATACATTATAACCATTGCCAAAAGATATCACAGGACTGGTACTGGTAGAGACACTTTTGAGTAACAGTAACAGATTTTTGGATTCTTCAGAAAATACATGTGGATTATTGCTGCAGAAGTGAGTAAATATCCATGAGCCACTGCAATGCATCATACAGGGTTGGTATCAAACTTTTTTTTCTTATTTTTTCCCAATACCAGTTAGTCTCTGCTTTTATTATTTCTTCCAGTGGAAACGGTGAGAAACAGTCAGTGTGGAAAGGATGTTAAGTGTTGCCTTCAGTCTAGCAATATCCTGATAAGGGTGAATGAGAGGGGGATAGGTAGCTGCATGCCGTTAAAGTTCATTTACTGTCTCTTTAGTAGTATTGGTGAAATTGATGGTTCAAAAGCCTGTTTCTAATCAATTTATTATGTATTTTATTACCAGCAAAATGGTGCAGTAGTTACGGCACTGGAGCTGCGTTTGGGAGGGAACATCTTATATCCCCATCCAGTCATCCAGGTTTATGTTTTCTTTGGTCTCCCTAAACTGTTTAAAGCAAGTGATGGAATAGATCTTCTGAAAAGCACACTGACAATTTCCTTTCCCAATTCAACCTCACACTCCAGTCCCTAATCATCTTGTTGTCAATAGGATGTTAAACCATAATCTTCCTTCGTTATTGCAAAAACTTGATTGTATATTATTTTCTTTTCTTTGTATCAAAACTGTACATTTAGCTGTGTAAAAACATTTAAGTATCATCACCCATTTTTTTCTGAACAATAGTTATCTAATTCTTCTCCCAGGGTACTGAAGTTCCCCATTTCAGAGCTGTGCAACTTGGAAGCTTAATGTGACTGTAAAATGTTAGGCTTAATATAATTTTAACTCTGTCTTTGCCCTTGTTCTCTAAAATGTGTTAAATTTAATGGCGTTTGTGTCTTTGAAAATGTCTGCAATGCTTTGTCAAGAAATGTTGCATATGCTCATATAGTGGTGTGCAGTGCAGTAGTAGCAAAGTTCCACAAAAACCTTTGGTTGCTTCTTTGACCAGCTATCATTGACTGATTCTTACCTTTCTTAGGAAATTAATAATCCTAAACTCAAAATTAATGAACCTTTTTATTTTTCAAGGATGTTACAGAACTGCGTGTGGAGTTAATGCGCAAAGAAGAACTCATAAAAAGGCACTACGAGAAAATCACTGTCTGGCAGAATATGCTGGCTGACCTGCAGGGTTGGGGCAAGTCTCCAGCATCCTCAGGAATACCCAATGGTACAGCACAACAACCACCACAACCTCCAGCAGCCCCTAATCTCCAGCAACAGCAACAGCAGCAGCAGCAACAACAACAACAACAGCAACAGCAGCAGCAACAATTGCAGCAGCAGTTACACCAACAGCAGCAGTTGCAGCAGCAGCAGTTGCAACAAATGCAGCAGCAGCAGCAACAGCAACTTCAGCAACAGATGCAGCAACAGGTATGTTTTATATTATTCCTCAGTCTGTGCACATGTCGTAACAAATCCATCTAGTAGTTAACAATCACATTTACTGAAAGTTTTATGAAGAATAAATGTATCACAAAAGGCATGACAAACTTCTGAAGAACATCTGTTGAAACTGTTTGTATTTAAAATTGCTTTTATTAAGATATACTTCCAAACTCTCTCTACAATCATGCATATCTCTTAAAACAGCTCCTTGCTGTTGCCTTTAATAAATTGGTGCCACCTAAATCTCATATGCTGACTTTTGTTTCACGTTAGCAAACTGTTCCTGCATTGAATTGTGCTTACCTATGATTCAGCACATTTCACTCTTCTGACCATATTGCATGACTATTGTACCCATGAAATTGACATGAAATGCCGTGCTGCTCAGGTATATTCTGCTTAGTTGGCATTGCCCTTTGTAGAATATCCAGGATCCAGTGCAGTATCATGGAAGAGAATACTCATTACTTATTATCATTCTTGGTGAAAATTAAGAACAAGGATTATATCGGTGTTACCATAGAGCCAAAGGTCTTGGGTTTGACCCCAGGTTAATTGTAGGATTTTTATCCTTCTTTTATCACTTATTCCACCTCTGGGAGGTTTTTTTTAAATGTGAAAAAGACTGAGTTATACCATGGTATGGAGCCCTTGTGAAACTTTGGCCCCCTGTAACTGGTAGGGTAAGTAAGTTTGAAGGTAGGTAACGGCATACCGCCTCCGACAGGACCATGCCTTGTACAGCATTGTGGTCTTCAAACAAATCTTCGGATTGATGACAGCTTCCTTTTTTTACTATTACTTCCATGTTTGTTGCACAATATTGGCATCACTTACTGTGAGGTGTGAAGGGAATGGGAAATAGTGAAGGATATGATACAGGAATATGGAGATTTCAGGCTGTGATATTCTGGTTATCATCTTGAAAATAAGGGAAATTTGGAAATATGAGTTCACTGTGGGAAAAATAGTCCTTGATAAGAGCATACTACCTATAGAAACTGAAAAAAAAAACATTTATCCAACCTGCCATTTGTATCATGAAAGAAAATGCACATATATAGTTCACGTGAAGAATCAGATATATAACTACAAATCTAATGAAATTTGTTGTTGGCGGTAGTTTTGTTACGTACTTCCAATAGCACAAATGGTAAATTTCTAGATGAAAATATTATTAATTACTTAATAGACATGGATCTTATTATAGAATGCATACAATATATACAAAAGAAATACATATTCCTGATGTTAGATATTTATTGACTTCATCAGAGTTGGCTTCTCATAAATTCAGTTGCAGCTTCTTGTATGTTACTGTTCATTGAACTAAACACAGTAAAAAATTTTGTAAGTTTGAGGGTTTAACCTGTTTAAGACAATGGAAACATTGTTGAAAAGTCAGCATCTTACATGACAGGTACCTTTTAAACATTTATTATTATAAATAAGCACTAACTAGATTCATATAAGCTATTCTGTTACTGTTCAGAAATGCAAAGCTAAATAAATAAGAAAAACTACATACTTGATGGCATGTTATAAATAATGTTTTTAATATTAAATAGAAGTGTGGCCATCAAATCTTCAGTGCATATCTGGAAGACAGCTGTGCCAATGGATTTCCTAAGTGTCCCAGATGTCTGTGAAGCATATTTGGTGAAGTTGCTTTTCTGACTATTGTTAGAGTACATTTTTATCATAAATGTTTTCATGCTTCTGAATAGCTGCAGTTAAATTCAGCTTGTTTAATCGCATCTGGAGATTAGTTTGCAGTAAATATAAAGGCAGCACATAGGTCTTAGTCAGTTGTTTTCATGTTTAACACGTTCACTTCTATGGATGACTTTGAGAGTATGATGTATTGAACTATTTTATTTTCATGTAAAGCTTATGTAGTTTATTCACATTCTTAATTGAGCAGATTGGGCGTGCTTTCCCCTTTAAATAAATTAGCCTACATGCATTCAGTATGGTTTGATGATACTATTACAGTTATATATTCATTGTTACAGGTATATCCTTGCATGAATTTAAAGTACACAGAAATATTTTCCAGTAATTAGAGATTTTATTTCTGTAATTATACATCTATTGAACGCTATGGTTTTTCCTTCTTCATTTGTTCTCTATTTTTAAAGCTTTTTTATTATTTTAATTTTGTAATCCATGTTAATTTTATCAGTTCTTTTTTATTTTCTTTAAGTTCTGTTTTCATTTGGTTTTTGTGTGTTTCAGTGAGCCCCCTGTGGGTTTCTCACTGGAACTGTTTGTGTGTGCTTGCAGGGCATGGCAGGTGCAGGCCCTCTGGTGTTTCTCCCACAAGGGGGAGGGCCACCTTTCCCCCCTCAGGGTCCGTTGCAGGGTCCACTGGCCTACCTCGAAAAGACGACGAGCAACATAGGGCTGTCGGAAGGACGGAGGTGACGGGGGCGGGGGAGGGGGCGGGGCAGAGGCCGGGGGCGTGGGCGCGGCCGGGGGCGTGGCGCACCGCCTGAGTACGGGCCTGCCCCCTAAACCCTCCCTCCTGTCTCTTCATTTCCAGCCAATTGTTTTGTTGATGTTAATTTTTTTTATAAATGTTACCATACTTATAGAATTAACTATTATCATTTCACCAATTAAGTTGCAGTCTGTGATCTCTGTTTTGATGAAGCTGATGTTACTTGATATAATTGACAGTATATGAAAGAATTGGCAAAGAAACTGTATGTTAGTGCTTCCTGAATTATGAGATGATTCGTATTAACCTCTTGCAACAGCTGGGAAATCAGTGGCTTGTAAAAATTCTTGAATGAAATACATCGTTGATACTATTCAACATTTTGTACGTGGACTTTCAGTTGTCTGTCTAGATTGCAGTTTGCAGTGAAATACTGATGTAAAAATTTTCACTGTCATTTCAGGTCGTCATCTACAGTTTTTGTAGTATATTGGTTTGAATTTTTATTTTGTTGGAGGGACTGAAACAGAAACCTCTGCTGCACTGTTGGGAATTTTGTGGATGTCAGAGATGTGAGCGGATAGGACATAGGCTGAGAACTGTAGCTTTAAAATCGTATTAATGCTATAGAATGTGAGAGAAGAAAAACAATATTTAATTATAAATGGCATCTTTCCAGTTTTAAGTGGTAGTTCCACGAAACAACTGGTTTCTATAATTCAGCAAATGTTACAGAAATCAGTTGCAATATTATGACTATTTTTTAATACCTTAAAATCTGATGCCAAAACTGATGAACATTTATCATGGTTCAGATCACTAACTGTAAATTATTTTTATATGTATCTTCAGCTGATTTTATATTTTGATCTGATGTTATCCTTGCTCCTCTCCTGTAAGTCTTTAAGAACTCTTGTGAATATGATACTAGTATTTGTATTTTTAGGTGACAGTTCACCACAAAATATTTCTCAGCTAATCATTTCACATTACAATAGCAAAGGATGTGCATCTATCTGTTCATGTGCCTTTTTAATAAAATACTCACCTATGTGCACTGATGCATAAGTCACAGTTTCTTCTTCAAACTGGTATTCCTTATATCTGCAGTAGCAGTCATTTCGTGGCCGTAAATATTTTTAGTGTTTCACTGCAAATAAACTTTACTTTAAACTGACTAGTGTACACTCCCTATTGCTGCAAGTTATATTGATTGTTAGGGGCTTAAATGCCCTGGCATTTCACAAGTAACAATCAGTGCCTTGTGGTATTTTCTATTTGTGTGATCCTTATTAATATTTTGTTTTGTAGTACATTGCTTACATTGATGAACATTCTGCCAGTCACATCATATATTGTCATTAGGATCAAGACAGTGTTGTTGGATGTTCAGAATTTACATTTTTTGTTACAGGCTTATTGGAAGAAGTGTCAAAAAAGTATTTATTTCCTCTTATTTAAAGTCTAGCACTAATGCAAAAAGTTATTTATTGGACTGAGAAATTGTTGAGGTTTGGTATTGTTGCCTCTGCGCTCTTAAAAAGAGGATTCTAAATTAGACATTTGTCTTTTCCAGACAATTTTGACAATCTGTATTTGTGGAAAGGAAAGTAAAAATTCTATGTATTCTGTAAATAACCCAGTGCCTGTTACAAAACAAATGTATACGATTGGATACACATGTAAAAACCGTTTTCAAATTGTAAATTGTGTAAATATATCAATCTGTTTGGATTCATATTTTGATGTCACATTCTGTACCTTTATTTTGGACATTAAAATTGTTTTGTTCAAAAATGTGCATACAGTGATGTATCAGAAATAATTATGTGTGGAAATAAGTAAAACTCAGAATAGTTGTAGATGGATATGTAAACATTGTGATGTCTGGGCTCATGTCTCATTATTGTAGAAGTTACAGGAATGAAGATACGAGGTGGCACCCAAAACTAACCGGTTCTAGAAAGCATATACTTTATTGTTTTCAAATACAACCTTAATCTCCTTCGAAGTACTCTCCATTAGCATTAATACACTTGCCCATACATTCATTCCAGTGTTCGAAGCACCTTTTAAATTCGTCCTCTTTGATACCTGCTAGCACTTTCATGCCATTGCGCTTTACGTCTTCCACATCCGCAAAACGCTTCCCTCTCAAGCCTCTTTTCATCCTCAGGAATAGGAAGAAGTCCGAGGGTGCTAAATCCGGCGAATAGGGTGAGTGGGTCAAAGTAGTCATCTTTGTTGAGGCCAAAAACTGGTGAATGCCGCGAGCCGTGTGCGCAGGAGCATTGTCGTGATGCAGGAACCACACGCCTGAATCCCACAAAGCTGGAAGTTTTTGTGACAAACTTCTGCAAAGCCATTTCATAATCTCCAAATAGAATTGTTGGTTTACTGTCTGGTTTTCAGGGACAAATTCAGAGTGTATGATCCCTCTGATGTAAAAAAAACAGATCATCATTTTCACATTCGATTTCACTTGTCGAGCTTTTTTTGGTTGAGTTGAGCCAGGTGACTTCCATTGTGATGACTGTTGTTTACTTTCTGGATTGTACCCATAGCCCATAGCACCATGACTCATCACCTGTAATGATTTTGTTGAAAAAATGTGGATCATCTTTGAACGCGTTCTTAATTTCGAGACAGGCTTGAACGCGACAATCCATTTGATCTCTGGTAAGAAGCTTCGGCACGAATTTTGCCGCCACGCTTTGCATCCCCAAATCGATGGTCAAGATGCACTGAATTGAGCTCCAGGACAACCCGGACAAGTTCTCGAGTTGGTCGATTGTCCTGCGTCAATTTTCACTGATGAGGTCATGGATTTTGTCGATGTTGTCTTCGCTTCGAGCAGTTGAAGATCAACTGGAACAGGGCTGATCTTCAACCACCATTTTTCCCTTTTTAAACCGAGAAAACCCATTCGTACACTTGCGTTTTACTAAGAGCAAGGTCTTTGTAGGCTGTCTGAATCACCGCAACAGTTTCTGCTGCATTCTTGCCGAGCAAGAAACAAAACATCACTGCCGCATGTTGTTCATAAGAACTAGCCATTTCCTCATGTCACGTCTGCACTGTACGCACACTTCAAAGAACTGCCAAAGAAACCATACTTCTCACTGTTGGGTGACGCCGCTTGGCAGAATGACTCAGCAGAGCTCCTACTACAACCCTCTGGCGGCGCAACCTGCTACTACAAGTACACGATGTGCAGCTTTACGATTCCGGTTTCTTTTGGGTCCCCCCTCATATGAGCATGGATGCATTTCACATATGTCTTTATTACCCATATAGTCCACAATACAGACAAGTTTTTGACAAATTTTTGAAGGACCTGAGATGTCTACAGCACTTCTGTAATAACAACTCCTAATCAATAGATCTGAATATAATTATCACCACTGAAATACTATTCACCTCTGTGGACTGGCAGGCATTCAATATCAACCAGCCTCAATCCTTGGCAAACTGCATTATTCAGATGAGGTATGGAGGGACATGGGCTCAGCTTGCAGCTCTCTCAGCCATTTGTCTACCAGACTTTACAGATACAACTTCTCTCAAATAGCTCCTCAGTTGGCATCACAAGGCTCAGTTCACCATCTTCCAATCTTCCCAGCAAAGAAAACTTGTGGGCAGTGCTAGAAACTGGACCCAGGCCTCTGCACAGTAGACATACATGTTTACCACGTAGCTATGGAGGTTGATGCTGTATTACTAATCTTACCAAATGTCTCTTAACATGCTGCAGGAAAACTCTGTAAGTCACCAATGGGTAGTAACATGGTGTGTGTGTGTGTGTGTGTGTGTGTGTGTGTGTGTGTGTGTGTGTGTGTGTCAAAACAGTATGCAGTAAAGGTATCTAGCAGGAGAACTGGTCATTCAGTACCCTCCCAGTTGCAAGAAATGAATTCCAGCTGCTTTAACCATTCCGCAGGTCATCACCACTCACCAATGATAGTAATCCGAGGTAGTGCAGATTTATTGCTGAACACAATCCTGGTCATGGCACCATTCCAAATGCAGTCATTTGCACTGCAGTATTAATCCATGGGCAGGGTGCCGACTTATAAAAAATATTGGGGGGGGGGAGTCTTGCCCCACGAAATTTTCTAAATTTTGGATGAAAAATAGTGAGTTTCAAAGTTTTTTTAAAGCATTTTAGAGTTACGTGATCAACATTAGAAACCCGAAAACTGGACTCTCGACACTCCGGGAAACTCGACAAGCCTGACACATTTTTTGGCTTTGAAAAAAGAAACAAAACAACATAAACACGCACAGTATTTTCATAAAAAGCTAATTTAATTTTCAGTAATAATCATGCTTATAGCCTGTTACAGACCAGTGAATATATAACTCTGAAAAGACTAAAATTATATTTAAATAAATCCTAAACTATCATTAAAAGAATAAAACATAAAATATTGCTGTCACACAGTCATAGCACTTTGATTATTAAGTGAAATAGCTAATTTATGCTTACTTTGAATAAGGCTCAGGGTTCATTAAATAAAAACAATATCTCAAAGTTAATGCTTTAATAAAGTTAATACAGTGTGCCTAATACTTTGTCAAAAGAAGATGTAAATAGCCGGTTTTAATTGGGTCTTACACCTTAAAAATATTTAAGTATTTGAAAATAACTGGTACTATAGTAATACAATACTAAACTAGTACTAATATTTCGAAACTGGAAATTTAACATTATGTATGTATTTAATTCTCTATTTTATAAAGATTTTTTAATAGTGCTCTAAATGCCATTATTAGGGCTAGAGTGTCTTTACAAAGGTGCAAATGTCGACCGTCTGACTGGATTACTGAATATGAAGTCATCGATGACTGGTCGGATATCCAATTCATCCAAAACATCTAGGTGGGCATGAAGAACAGCCAAGTAGTTCAATCGCTTCTGTCCCATTATTGATCAGAGATATGACTTCAGACATCTAAGGGCACTAAATGACCTTTCTGCTGTTGCTGTCATGATTGGAACTACTTGGAGAAGCTTAATGCACTTCACATAACATTTCTCCAACTGCAAGCTCTTGTTTAATGTACTTTCTTACATAATGCATGTTTTTAAGACCAGTTGTTTTTTCTAAGTGATATTGGCTAACATATTCAAGTATAAGTGCAGGCTCTCAATGTCTAGGTAATTTTTGAAAAACTCTGTTGATTTTTCCAAATTTGTTTCACCTCTGTTTACTAAAAGCAAGCACTCTTGTTCAACTGCAATGACCTGTGTGAGTCCAGTTGAAGCAAAATGCTCAGTAATGCAAGAGTTCACTGTTTCACAAACTTCAATGTAAATAGCTCTGTAGTATTCTCTCGCGGTTTTAAAAGTGTGCAGTGAGCTGGCTTTGTTGTTTTCATACTTATTTGGTGTACTTCGATTCTGAGGAAGTCAAGGATCATCAACTTGTGAAGGTTTTTCTTTTAAACACAATTCCCAAACATGTTCAAAACTATCATGCCTTCCATTCAATATACAAATCAAGCCCTCATATATTTTTTCCAGATCAGCAACACTTACATGAGGGCATTCAATTTTTTCATATACATCCTCTACTGGGTCCATTGCATGGCAATAAAGATGTAAAAAGAAATAAATCTTGAATTGTAATGTTGACTCAAGGTAGCCTGCACATCTGTAACCTGCCTCTGTTTTGTCCTCTGGAGAAAATGTTTCAAAAACTCTAGAAGTTCTTCAAAGTTTTCCAATATTCTCGAGATACTAGAAGCTTGCATAGTCCATCGAGTCAGGCAAAAGGATTGTAGACCAGCTTGGTCATTGGCGCTCTCACAGCGTACGCTTCTGAAAAGTCCCATCCTTTTGTTGGATTCCCTTATGGTGTTTACGAAGTCCTTGGCTAAGGCCATAACATCCCTCACAGACGTAAGATGGCGGAGACTGTGTACAACTGCCAAGTTTAAACTGTGAGCAGTACAGTGCACGTAACATGCTTTTGGTTGTATATCCAAAACTAACTTTTTTAGTCCTTTGAACTTACCTCTCACATTTGAGGCACCATCATAGCACTGTCCTCTTAAGTTATCCATTGACAAATCAAGATGAGCAAAAACGTCTTTTAAAATACTAAACAGAGTTTGTAATTCAATGTTGGGGGTCTCATATAAGCCAATAAAGACTTCGTTGATGATTAAGGAATCATCGACAGTACAGATACAAAATGACACTTGTTTGTGAATCGAAGAATCACTTTTTTCGTCAACCTTAATAGAAAAATGTTCAGTCTTACTGATTGAAGCCGATACCTATCTCAACACAGACTTTTCTTGGGGATCAATGATCTCGTTTTGAATATCATGGGACATCCACTTATACTCTGAATGCCCTAACCAATCTTTAAACTCAGGTATGTCATTGTTTCAGAATTCCAACAATTGAAAAAAAATTGAGTTTACATCTTCATGCCCTCTAATTGCTAGTCCATGTCAGCTTAGAAATTGCATGGTATTAAAAATTTCCTCAAGAGACAAACGGCCTTTCTTTATATCTCTATCTAACTGTTCATTCAATTGGGAGGCCACACTTCAGTTAGTGGTAGAATTTAGTTTCAGAACACCTGTATGTGTAAACGTATTTTCATGAAGATGGAATTTTTCTGAAGCCTTTTTCCAGTTAGAAAACCCTATGGAAGAAAGTGCATCTTCTTTTTTTGTAGAAAATTTTAATAGATTTTTAGCATCTGCCTCTTTACAGGTTTTGCAAAATCTTTTTCGGTAGATGCTTCATATCCTAGCCATGTATATTTGACCAACCAAGACTTCTGAAATGGTCTTCCCTTACTGGATTGTCCAGGTTTCGGCGGTGAGCGGTTCTCACCCGAAGATGACGAAGCAATTGACTAAACAATAATTGTTGGAGGTTGACTTGCAGTATCAACTTCCAAGCACACATTTTGCTTACTTAATTCATAATACACTAAGAGACAAAACTAAATGAATAAAATATATAAAATAGTTCACTAGACACTAAAGTCGGAACACTAAATAAGTCCGCAGCATGCACTGAATGAAACTACCCACACTGAATGACTGCGACAGCACGGTGGGCTTTACACAGCCGTGGTGTAATGTCTTGAAACACCAAGGCGGAGGGTTCCGGGTATTTGTACTCCAGTCCTTTTGATGTCACCACGGTCGCAGCACTGGCTCGCCGGCACCAGACTGCCCAAAATTTCGCACACTGGGACAAATTCTAAGTGTGCCTGCAGCACCATAACACTATCATGATTCACACCATACCTTCCCCCCCCCCCCCCCTCCCTCCCTCTGTTCCCCCCCAAACGAAGTTTTGAGGGGGCTCAGGCCCCATGGAGTCTGCGCCTGTGCACACAGGATTGTGTTTCGTTAGCTGGCTGCTGCTAGTCTCCAATCAATAGTATGGAATGACAGAATGTTGCAAGGAGTCCATTACTTTTTCTCAGATGGCAAGTGGAGATGTGAGTGTGTTATGATGTATTGAGTGCACAATTCAGTGATCCTGTCATGTAGTGGTCAGTCGGACTCTTGATGAGCACACCTTCCGTCAGGTTCCCATGCAGTCCGGTATTGGGCCACTGTGATATATGAATGCCCCACACATTTGGATACTGCACAAATCGACCAACTAACCGTATGGAAACACACAATGAGACCTCCTTTCAAACTCTTAACAGGTGCTGATAATGCTATCTTACACCCATATGTGGCATCTCCATGTCCTTCACAATGATTCCTAAACATCTGACAGTGTTTACAATCATTATATGCCCTACTATATAGGGTTACAACACTAAACACCAACATTACCGAGTGAGGTGGCGCAGTGGTTAGCACACTGGATTCGCATTCAGGAGGACGACAGTTCAATCCTGTGTCCAGCCATCCTGATTTAGGTTTTCCGTGATTCCCCTAAATTGCTTCAGGCAAATTCCGGGATGGTTCCTTTGACAGGGTACGGCCGACTTCCTTCCCCATCCCTCCCTAATCCGACGAGACCGATGACCTCCGTGTTTGGTCTCTTCCTCAAATCAATCCAATCCAACCGACAACATTAATGCATCTGGTGGCTGACACATGTCACAGAGAATTGCAACTCTTCATTTATATATCTGCCGATGATATGTACATATAGTATGTTACCCTTGCATCTGTCTGTTTCTTCTGGGCTCTTCAATTTTTGTGCCAGGTATTGTAGATAAATTCCCTACGTATCCTTTTATGGTCCTCTTAACAGTTTTTAGTTGTGAGAGTTCATATTATAACTGTAGCATCAATATTCTTGCTGTTTGAATGACATTTGTTTATTATTAGGATTACTTTAGGAAAAGTTTGGCAATATGTAATCCAAAGTAGTCAGACCACATTAAATAATAAATTAATGCATAAATTCTCAAGTCACTGTCAGTGCATGGCAGAGAGTAGTCCATGCAAATATGGATATCATTGTCCTCTGTTTGCACGCAGACTGAAGGAAAATGACTGTCTGTCTACAGCTACATATATAGTCTGCAAACCAGTATATGGTGCATGACGGAGGATACGTTGTACCACTACTAGTAATTTTCTTTCCTTTTCCACTCAGAATGAGGTTAAAACGACTGTCTATGTGCCTCCTTACACTGCCTAATTTTTCTTATTTCATTGTCCTTATGCAAAGTTGGTGGCAGTAGAATAATTCTACCGCCAACTTCAAATGCCTTGGCATACATTCAGTCTTATGTTCTCAAGATCCCTACACAGGGTATATGTTTGAGGCAGCAGAATAATCCCACAGTCTTCTTTGAATACCATCCAAAGTTACAGGAGCTTACATACAGGCACTATACGGATTAATTAACAGTAACTATGCAGAATGCACTAGGTTGTAATTAGTCATATTGTCCAAGCATTAGCCGGCCGGAGTGGCCGTGCAGTTCTGGGCGCTACAGTCTGGAACCGAGCGACCGCTACGGTCACAGGTTCGAATCCTGCCTCGGGCATGGATGTGTGTGATGTCCTTAGGTTAGTTAGGTTTAAGTAGTTCTAAGTTCTAGGCGACTGATGATCTCAGGAGTTGGGTCGCATAGTGCTCAGAGCCATTTGAACCATTTTTTTGTCCAAGCATTCTGTACATTATTTTCCAAAAGAATTCTATATCTTGGCTAATTTGTTACTCATCTGGCATTGATCTCCCACTGTGCACCAATACCTCACAACTGCATCTTCGATGACACTTTAGAATACTTTGCTGAAGCCTTTGACCTGTTGTGCTCCTGTCCTCAATGTACAGATTATACACAATCTTTATGGTTTTGTAATGCTGAAGAGCCACAAGTATAATTTATGCTCCCATTTTGCTATTTATTTTGAAAACATTTGTGGTTACATTTTCATAAATTTTCAACCCACATGAGAGCCATTTCAGCGAATGTTAATGTGTGCTGGAACAGGAAAGGAGAGTCCTACTATGGTGACACAGATCTTGTATTGCTGTAGGGGGAGGAAGCACTGAGTCTGTTTCCCAGAACTTTGTTCAGTGTGACAGCTGTCTTGTCATGAGGACATCATCAAATGAAGTGTGACATAGTGCATAACACTGAAAAGGCTTTCAGATGTTTTTTTGTGATGAAATTGTGAACACTTACCTTGGCAGTGATGCCTATTGATCATTAAGCATTATTGCCTTCAAGTTCATAACCCGAAGATAAAAGATGGGTCTGTATATTTTTAAGAAGCTGCTGAAGAAAGACTGAGGATATGCTTATCTATAAATGCTAACAATAGTGAAATTGACCTCACCACAACCACTAGTCTTATTGTTCATCTATACAGAAATACAGTTGGGCAGATTCTTCATACCTTAGGAAATCAGTTGGTTTTATTTCCTGCACATGTTGAGCTCTGTAACAATAGCTCATGAGGATGATCCTAAGTGATCACCATCAAATCCTTCGTGAAGTGTCTAGAAATTTCATGTGATATGGGCAACACATCCACCATGATCACAGGCATCGTGCTGTAGCCTGCTGTTATGTGTTGTGCACAATTTCAGCAGATATTTCAAATCTCCAGTTTCTCAGATGTTCTCACAGTCTGTTCTTTCAAACATTTTCAGTCATAAGTTTCAGTAAGGAGATTGACATCAGCCCCTTTTCACTCCTAATTTCTAAATTGTATGGCATAAGCTTAAAGTAGCATTTGCATATTTAGATCTGTGATGATATGGTTAATCTTGTAAAGAATCAGCTCTCACCCTCATCCAATTGTCTAAAGTGACTTTCTCCACTCCAGTTTTTTTTTGCCAGCCATAGTCCTCCAATCTCTGATTAATTTCGGGTAGGAGATAATGTGAAAGACCTAAATATGGGCTCTACTGATGATTTTATTACTATTGTATGTCACATAGAGTTATAAATGTGTTTCTTTATTGTTGTTAATAATTGTTTTCTGTGTAGTACTTTCTTAAGCAGTTCCCAGGATGAAGTCCAGATTTTCACATCAATCTCTCATGGTAGAAAATGGTTTCCTTGCTTGCACCTTTTGCATTTCTTCTGCTGCAGACCATAAAATCCTTTGTTGATTTTTGTTGTTGTTGTGTATTGTAAAATGCTTTTCCCATCCAGCCCCTCCTCAGCATACAAGATGGTCTTCCTCTCTTGAATGTCTATTCTTAGCAGTGCCAGCATGCTGTGTGATGAGATTTCTCCTGTATGAAAGATGTTTTTGCCCCTTCTCTACTGTCTCCTTCCTCCCCATTGTGTAAAGGATATAGCTGTTTACAACTGTGACTTCTACAAGCAAGAAGAATAAGTTTTTCAGTCATATTTACAACCTTGTAAATATTTTAACACCGACAGTACTGGTCAGCCATGGCAACTACTCATAAACTTTGTGTATTCTAAAACAACTGCTAGGTTTCTCAAACTGAACTGGCAGTTTCTTTCTATAACTATGTTTCAAGACCAATTGATACATTTCATGAAAAGACAGACAGACATTGTTTGCATACCAGGCCATTATTACACTGTCAAAGATCTTTGACAAATCTTTTATAAAAAAAAGTGATAAAAGTATCCCAGTACATTATCAGAGCTATCTTTCTGTACACATGTAAATTAAAGTCCTCTGCTGTAGTTTCTTTCTGTATGTTCAGGCTAAAGTCAGGAACTAATGTAAGGAATTTTTAAGGAATTTTCATCGATGTATTGACCCGATTCATGAGGAAGGCTTGTGCATATAACATAAATGTTTCATGCAAATTGGCTGAACTATGAGGAACTAAACTCCCCTTCTGTTGTGAAAATAATGCCATTGTGCAATCGAGCAGTAAAAGCAGAACTCTTTGGAATCACCCTTGGGCATCAGAGGTAGGCATCAGGCCACCCAATTGTAGTGCCAGGCCAGCAAGAGCTACCAGTGCTGGTGGGCAAGTGCGAGTTAGCACTGACTTCCTAAGCAGACTGCAATGTAGGACATATTTTAGGCTGATGAAAACAGTTTTTGGCATACAGTTAATGTGTAACTGGTGTGAAGGGATATGTAGCAGGTCACACACAAAATGTAGCATACGTTAGGCTGTTGCTGGAGTGCCATAACTGTTCCCTATTGTCTAAATTTCTGCTTTATGTAATTCCTTAGTATCTTCAGGGTTGTGTGGATCCTGTCAGTTTATATGTGAAAGATTGCCACAGTAGGCTGCTGTGTGTACTTTCATGTCTTGTGCGAAATGAATCGCTACTCAATAGGTAAATGGCAAATAAAATTAATAATACTGTCAATCTTTGTCATGCCATGATATGGAATGTGGGAAAACACAATTATTTACTGAAACACAGAGGCAAAAATTTCACAGTTCCCACTCTGTGGGCTTCTTTTGATTATAGCACTTGAACTGCATCTTGTCTTTGAAATAAACTGTGCTCTCACTTATTCTTCCTGTTACATAAAGTTCTTTACATTTATTAGCAGTGTATTCACTCACTAACTTCACTTTGCCTTTTCTAGAATGCTCACTTCCTTGAGCTAAACGCAGCATCTAAAATAACTGGAACAATTGAAGACGTGACAAAACATCCTTTGAGAATGAAGTTTAGTCTAGCCAATCATTGGTAAAATAGTCACCTAATTCTGCTTTCAAACTCCAAGCCATGTCCGATACAACATTGAGGAATGCCTTCATTTCTTCCAACAAAACATGTTTCCATGTTGAATGTTGTCCCAGTGGAGTCACATTCTGTACTTTTTCTGCTGTGTACACATTTGTTGCAGTTTTAATTTCATCAATAAGATCATCAGTGAAAAATAGCTGAAAGTATTGAAGTTCTATTGTTGGGTGCCCATTTCAGGGAAGAGTAAATCCTTGTTGTCTAATGGACAAGGGGAACTTGATAATCACAATAAACATGCCATTCACATGTGATAGGTCACACATTCTTGTCAATTTCTTTTTTGTCACTGCATTTACACTCACTGGCACTTCCATCACTACACAGAGGGTTTGATTCTTCTTGTTCACTCTCATCACTGAACTCAGCTTCATCTTCAGTATCTTCCCAAACCTACCTCACAATACTGTTGTCACTTATAAGCCCTTTACCTGCCATCATCATACAAGCAAAAATTGCTTGGAAAACTTTAAGTCATCATCAAAGCACATGGCCTTTTGGGAAAAACAGGAAAGAGTTTCCAGATCTGTTGGCTAGAGTCAGTACCCCATGACTAAGCATTTTGGATTGCCTTTGCAAGAGTAGAATAGCTGGGGGAAGGGGTGTTGAACAGAAACGGCTTGTTCTACCACAGGGCGGAGGCAGAAAATTCGCTATGTCTTATGAGATCCAACATTAGAGTGGAAAAGATTCAGTGATGAATTTTAATGTAGAAGCTTGATTTCAGCAGTCACTACAGCTGCATTGACATTCCTTACATCAAAGTCTAATTAATGTTTGCAGTTATGGGTAGCAAAACACCAGCAAGAGCAGACTTTTTAAAAATGATAGAGAGCAGGAACTTCGGAATTGTTTTTGCCTATTCTGATGTCTATTATCTTTATTATTAATATATGTACATCCCTCGGCTATCTTGCAACAATTTTAAAGTTAGTGTTCCATTATTGAAAAAAGAGATAGAGAGAGAGAGAGAGACTGTCTTCCTGCCCATTCATTTGAATGTGATATGTCAATGACTATACTTTTTAATTACTCATTTTTTCCGTATGTCATTACTTTTTTGTTTCCCTGTGCACCACAAATTATTTTACCTTTACCACTCTCCCTAAGTACTATGGAAGTTATTCCCAGACTGAAGTCCTATCATCGTCTCTCTTCTTGTCAGTGTTTTCCAAAGGCTGATTCTTCAGAGAACCACCTCATTCCTTGTCTTTTCAGTACACCTATTTTTCAACATCCTTCTGGAGCACCATATATCAAACATTCAGTTGCTTCATTTCTTGTTTTCCTACCGTCCTTAATTCCCTACCATACAATGCTGTGCCCTAAACGTACATTCTCAGAAATTTCTTCATCAAGTTAAGGCCTACATTTGATACTGGTAGACACTTTTGGCCCTCTTTTCCAGTGCTGGTCTGCCCTAAAATGTCCTTGCTTCATCACTCTTGCGTAACTTTGCTTACAAGATAACATCAACTTCGTGGTCAACAGTTTTGATGTTAAGTTTATCAGTAATCTCGTTTCTGCTACTCCTCATTACTTTTTTTTTCTTTGCTTTACTATCAACCCATATTCTATGTTCAACAGACTGTTTAATCCATTCAGTATGTCCCATAAATGTTCCTCGTTCTCACTGAGGATAGCAATCTCATCAACAATGTTATCATTGATATTCTTTCATCCTGAAAGTTAATCCTACACCTGAACCTTTCTTTTATATCCATCACAGTTTCTTCAATGTACAGATAGAATAACTGGGGGAAACACTACAGCTCTGCTTCACACTCTTAGGTATCGAAGCACTTCAGTCTTGGTCTTCTGTTCTTACTGCTCCTTCGAGGTACATGTACATGGTGTATATTACCATGTTTCCCTATAACTTACTATTATTTTCCCAAAAATTCAAACATTTTGCAGCATTTTACATTGTCAAAATTTTTTCTATGTCAACAAATCTTATGAACATATCTCAATTTTTCTTATGTCTGTATTCCATTATCAGTCAGAACTGCCTTTCTGGTGCCTTTACTTTCCAAAAGGCAGACTATTGGTCATCTAACAGGTCCTTAATTTTCTTTTCCCTTCTTCTTTATATTATTCTTGTCATCAACTTGGCCGCATGAGTTGTCAAGCTGATTGTGCTATAGTTCTCACAGTTATCAGCTCTTGCTATCTTCAGGATTATTTGGGTGATATTTTTCCCAAAGTCTGATGGTAAGTCTCCAGTCTCATAGATTCCACACAACCAAGCTGAATAGCTGTTTGGTTGCCGCCTCTACCCCATGGTTTTAGTCATTCCAAAACAGTGTCATCTATGCCTTCAACCTTACTTGACTGCATGTTTTCCAAATCTGTATAACACTCTGACTCTAATACTGGATCCCTATGTCTTCCATATTAAGTCCCATTTCTTCCATCATATCATCACAACAGCCACCCCTCACAGAGACCTCATATGTATTCTTCCTGCATATGTGAGATCTCTATATTTTAACTGTGGAATTCTCATTGTACACTTGATGGTGCTGCCCTTGCTTTTCATTTCCTGTGATTTGACTTTTCTGTATGCTAAATCAGTCTTTTTGACTACATTTCTTTTTCAGTTTCTTCACAACTTTCTTGCAGCCATTTTTGCCTTGGTTTCTCTGCACTTCCTATTTATTTAAATCTAAAGTGATGCTTGCTTGTGCTTATGCTTGTCTTTCCAACTACTGTGATTGCCATTTTTAGATATTTCAATTGCCCTTCAACTGAACTACCTACTGTGGTATTCATTATCACAGTATCTACAGCATTAGAGAACTTAAAATGCACCTCATCATTCCTAAGAGCTTCAGTAACCCACTTCTTTCATCATTACTAAATTGTCTTGGCTTATGTACAACCTTTTATCACAACTCTAGTAAATGTTCATTCTTACATCACCCATTGACTCCCTACTTTGTCTCACAACATAAATTACATAAACACATATATTGGTTTGTTGCCCAGAAACTTACTATAAAATAATACCAAAGTTAAAACATTTTCTGATATTAGAATAAACAGAGAACTAGCTCCTATATCTTCACTGATGTTACAAAAGTATTTCAGTTCAACAGTACTATTCTCTCATGAACCTTGTAGATTATGTGATAGATATCATGATTAAGAGGTGAAATAAGCCAACATAAAGTATCTGTGTTGTGTGATCAACACAGCCAAATAAAAATGGTTATTCATGGTGAGCATGATGTAAAACAAAAGCTTACTTGCATACACAAGAAAGTATAGTCTATTAACTATAGAACATATTTTATAAGCATTATGGTCTATTTAAGTGAAAGAGCAAGATTTCCAGAATTATGAGATTCGGTGACATGTATTGTCTCCTAGCATCATCATTAAAATAACATCCCTCATTTATCAAGTTTACGTATTTTGCAATTCATTAAATAGTGTATAGTTACTTAAACAAGCACATTGGAATCATGAAATCTAATCTTATAACAGAATTAATTGACAATCAGTCTAGATACATCATCATTTTGCATGAGATGTGTTACATGGCTTAGTATGGTGATTGCAATTTGTTCCTGTGACTATATTTCACAGCATTTCGTTTTTCCAGTAAAATTCTTTCCAGATAAAGGCATGTTTGTAGGCTCAATTTGTCCTTTTCTCAATATACGGCTTCAAAGAAACAACATTCCTAAGACCAAACAGCTTTCTCGACTTGGGATATACTAATCAGTACACATTTGGGTGGGGGTTCTCAATAATCTCAAATGGCCCAATGTAAATATCAAAAAACTTCTTGAGTTCTGCTGTTAGTAACGTCAGTCATTCGTGGGATTTCACTAAGACATGGTTGCCTACTCTCAATGTGGTAGCCTTTATTTTCCTATCATGTCTGTTTTTCCTAGCTTCACCTAGTTTCTTCATGGTTTTCTTTACAATCTCTTCACATTCTTTCATTGATATTAAGGCACATTGTGGAAAGTCTATTAATTCAGAAATAAGATTCGTTGGTCTGAGATGAAACGTAATTTCATATGGTGAAAATCCAGTAGACTATGCTGTAAGATGTTCATGATGTCCTCAAAGTTGTTTACATGGTTGGACCAACTAGGGTGTTTGTGACTACAATATGTCCTACAAAGTCTCCCTATTTTGCTCATGTACCATTTCTGCGGGGTTTGAAGACGAGTTGTACATGGATATCAAGATGTATTTTGTGTTCGTTTTTTCCATGAATGCTTTCCAGTTTTTTGAAACAAATTGTGGACCATAATCAGATAGTATGGCTTTTGGTTTCCCTACCCTCGTGAAGTAATCTCTCTCAATCTTTGTAATGATCTCTTTACCCATAGCTTTTCGAACAGGATAAAGTTTAATTAATTTGGAAAATACATCAGCTATGATGAATATAAAACAATGACCACCTTTGCTTTTAGGTAAAGGACCATAGAACTCTACAGTTACTAAATCTAATGGCTTATCCGGAATAATGTTCTGCATTTCTCCCTGACATGTTCTGTTACTTACTTTTACTCTTTGACGTTTGTCACGTGTTGATATTTCATTCCTCACCTTCTTTACAATGTTTCTTGTAACTTTTGTACACATTTCTGTATTCCACAGTGACCATAACTTTCATGGATGTACTTTATCAACTTGTCTGCCTCACACGCTGGCCAACATAGCTCCCAATTGTAAGAGTCCACATCTGTTCTTCTAAAGAGTGTTCCCTTATAGTATTTGTCAAGTTTATCATACCTTCTTTTGCCTAAACAGTCCTTAACCAATTTCCAATTAGGATCGTTATTTTGTCCCCTCCTGATGTTATTGCAAAGTGTCCTTATGAGCTTTTCATCTTGGATTTCCTTCATGTATCTTACTTTAAATTCTTTTTCTTCCTCTTGATCAAAGATTTCCTCACCTCCTCCTACTGGTAATGTGGATAAAGCATCAGCTACTACATTTTCTGACCCCTTAATATACTCAATTTCATAGTCAAACTGTTGCATGAACATTGCCCACCTGGTTAATCTATTATGATGTAGACTACACTCCTGTAAATAACTTACAGCTCTGTGGTCTGAATACACTTTTATCTTGTGTCCGAACAAGTATGTTTTAAATTTTGTAAACTACCAGTGTACCGCGGGTAACTCTTTTTCTGTGACTGTGTAAGTTCTCTCATGTTTAAGTAACATTCTACTGGCAAATGCAATAATACAATGAAGATTTTTTCCATTCACAACTTTCTCCTGAAATAGTTCTGCTCCTAGTCCATAATCACTACTGTCAGTGTAAAGACAAAATGGCAAACTAAAATCTGGTCTGTGTAAGAGATTGTTCTTACAAAGTTCATTCTTAATTTTCTCGAATGCTTTCTGACACACTCCAGACCAATTCCATGTATCATTTTTTCCAAGTAAGTTGCTTAAACATGTTACATTAAGGCATTGTCCATCTATATATTTTTGATAGAATGCACAGATTCTGTAGAAATATTTCAATTGTTTTCGGTTTCTAGGAGATGGAAAATTTACGATAGATTTTATTTCCTCAGGGTCTGCACTTATCCCTTGCTTAGTAATGACATGACCTAAGAATTTGAGTTCTGACACACCAAATTTATATTTTTCTAGTTTTAATGTCATTCCCCCTCTTCTGAGTTTCTCACACACCTTTTTCAATAACTTCAAATGATCCTCCCAACTTTGATTTGACACTAATATATCACCTATATAAATGGGTAATTCTGACATAACTTCTTGGCCAAGTACATAGTCTAGTGCTCTTATAAATTCTGTGACTGATGAGTTTAATCCGAAAGGCACTACACAATATTGGCAACATCACCCATTGTATAAGAAAGCAGTGTACTTTCTAGAACTAAGTGCAAGAGGTATTTGATGAAAACCTGAAGTTAGGTCAAGGCTTGACATAATTTGGATATTTTTAAATTTATATAACAACTCATCGATGTTCTCTGGGTGGTCAGTTTCTCTGTATAAACATTTGTTTAACTGTCTGGAATCTAGTACTAATCTGACTTGTCCATTAGGTTTATTTACAATGACCAAGGGATTATTATAAGGGCTTATACTCCTCTCAATGATTTCACACACTTCCATCTTTTGTAATTCTTTCTCCACTACTACTCTTTTCAAGATTAGAATACCATATAGTTTTGCAAAGAAAGGTTCATGTTCCTTCAACTGCAAAGTACACTGGTATCCAATTACTTTACCTGGTATGTTGCTAAATACATCACTATATTCCCACAAAAATAATTTCAAATCTTGTTTTTGGTTCTCAGTTAATTCTCTAGTTTCAGCTACTTTTTCATTTACCAAGTTTTCAAACTCAGTCTCATCTGTATCAAAATCTGTGACATGGCTTTCAATGTACTTACCTTCTTTTGTGAATTCAATACTGTTCACAGTCTTATTCATACACGACACATTTGATGTAAGAAGTTTTGTAGCAATGCCTTCACCACTTGGTAGAGTCATCATTAATTTCTGTCCTACCCAATCAAATGCTGCACTTACTTTTGTTATCCAAGACATGCCTAGGATAAAATCCTCTATGAGATCAGGAATAACGAGACACCCATGTGACCATGATACTCCTTCAATTTCAAAAGTAACAAAAGCCTGACTCCTTATGGATTTACCGTGCCTCCCAGTAGCACCTCTTATTTTAATTACTGCTACAGGTAACTCAACATAATCCTTATTAGTTTTCAGTTTTTTACTTAATGATTCTGATATCCCAGATACCTGACTTCCTTTGTCCACTAAAATACTTTCCTTTCCATGATCCTATCTGTACATCAATAAACGGACTGGTTACATCAAAGTCAATTTTTTTATTAATATTCTCATGTAATAAGTCATCTTCAATTTCACTAAATCCATATCCCTTTCTAGTGTCCTTACCTGTATCATTACTACCAGAGTTATATGCTGTTATTACCCTAATTGCATTTTCTTTGGCCTGATTACTATTCCTGAATATTTCATTAATCCAACTACATTCATTTGTGCTATTGTGTGTCTCTCCTTTATATTTATCTCTTAACATTTGTGCAATGTGGTACTTAATTCTATGCCATCATTCTGGATACAAAGTTTCACTTATATCAAGTGTTACCTTTCTGAAATTTTCATCATTCTTAATGGCACTACTGTTAATCTGTAAGTTGAACAAAAGTTGCTCACTATCTGACATTTCATCATCTACTCCCCTAATGCTGTTAAGATTACCTGCTGTCAATTCCCTCTCATTGTTTTTCTTACATGTATTAAGATCAAATAGCTCATTGACCAAAATTCTGGCATCCTTATCATTCAAATTGTCAACTGTGGTCATGTGTACCTCGCCAACTTCATTACTATCCTATTTTATATTAGTAATCCCTAAAGCTTCCAGCTCCTCACTTACACCAATAAAACATCTTTCTTGACTACTATCCTCAATCTCCTTTTCTTCCCAATCAACATCACAAAAATTATCCTCTTGATGCTCTGCACCCTTACCTTCAGTATGCAGATACTCATTTAAATCATCTTTACTAGGTGCAATTTTCATTCCTAGCCCCCCAGACTCTTCCATAAGTTCTCTAATTCCTAACACACTTTGATCATTTGAACAACTATTTTCCAGCAAGGTGTCCCTCTCAGCCCACTCATAGAATAAATCTAAGTTTAATTCTTCTTCACAGTTCTCTAAGCGATCAGTGTCATTAAATAACTTACCTTTTGTTTCTGGTTTATTTGTATGACATATATTATTTGTAACAGATACCACATTAATGGGATGATACTTCTCTTTAAAATAATTACTCATTATGTCACTGGTATTTTTCTGTTTAGTTTGACAGTTTGGCTTGGCCCTTTCCATTTGTGAATAAGTAGTTTCTACCTTGCGGACCGCCAATGGAGCCCTATTTAGTTTTTTAACTTCTGTATAGTTTCCCGTTCAGCTCTTCCTGTACCATTATGACTATACCACTCCTTTGGTTTATTTCCAAAGTGTCTGTTACCAAATTGACTATGATTATTTCTATACTGACCCTTGTAATGTAAATTTTTTCCTTGTGATCTCTTGAAGTCGTACTGGTGATTTCTCTGATGAGAATCATTACTTCCAAAATTGTGTGGTTCCTTTTTATCGTGTTGTGTGTTTCCCCAATTTGTGTGTCCTGTCTTTTGAAAATGGTTTTGACTATGGTGTGTTGGTTTACCCGTTTTCTCAATAATTCTGTCTAGTTTGTCTACATACTTCAAAAGCTGATCTATTGTGTCATCAGGTCCATAAGCTAACTCCCACTGTAATTCATATGGTAGCCTTCTTTATAGTGCATCAATTTGAGTGAGTTCATCAAAAGGTTTGCTTTGGTGAATGAGTTTCCTTAGCTGATTTTTGCAAAATTGCTTCATGCTACCAAACTCACATTTATGACCAGGTCCATTCAGGGAATTTGCTTTTTATTCTAGCTTGTTCTGTCTCTGACCAGAATTTACTTGAGAACCTCTCCTCAAACTCTGCAAAAGCCATTCCCTCAATACAATAATGATTAGTCCATGACAATGCTTCACCTTCTAGAAATCTTTTCACAAATTTAATTTTCAAATTATCATGCATATTTGGAAAAAGTTATCTTTGCAATGCTGCAGGAAATCTACCAGACCGGATGCATACTGCTCTCATCTGAAAAGTTTTTACTGGAATGTTGCACCACATAGTGCCAATATTGTTCACCAAACTATTGGTGACCATATTGCTACTAACACTTTCAAGTTTCTTAGTGATGTCACTAATACTATTTTCTAAACTCTTGACTTCATCTTTGCTTATTTGCTTATTTACATCTATTTTTTCAGTAATGATTCCTATCTTTTGTTCAAATCTGCCTTCTTCTTGAACAATTTTATCGTCTACAATAGAAATACGATCAGATACTGTATCTTCTACATGTTTGATATCTGCATGCACAACTTTAAACGCATTACGGATTTTCTCTCTACCTATGCTCATTTCAGTTTTCAGATTTTTTACTTTTGCATCTACATTTTTAAACTTTCTCCCGATGTAATTGACCTTATCTGTGATCTTAACCATATTACAACTCAAACGGGAAATTTTTGCTTCTACTTTTTGAAAGTGATTGTCATTTTTCTTTTCATATTCTTTGAACTGTTTTTCAAATCTATCTCTGATGTCCTTAAGATTGTGGTCTAACTGAGCTGTGCTGTTTTGCTCCATTTGATTGAAGTTAATCTCAATATTTTTCTCCATTTGTTCCAAACGAATCTCGTTAGCACCGAGTCTGTCTTTAATATTTCCTAACCACTCCCCATTTTGTATGTTAGTGTCATCAATTGCATTAAATTTTCCCTCCATATAATTCATTATCGTTGATAACATGTCTTCAACTTCATGTTGTCTTTCCGTACGAGTTACAATTGTCTCTACAGGATCCAGACTATTCCTGTTGCATTCACTTTCGTATGATAAATTTTCATCGGTACTAGCGTTGACGATACCATCGTCAATGCTTTCCTCTTTTTCAATCATCATCTTTTTACACAGGAATAAACAAACACAATAAATTTATCTTTGCTAAAGGATACTAAATTATCTTACTCACAGTTTACTGATTTTATTATCTTATAACACCATCTTTGTTGATTGGTGCCTGATGGAATTCCCAACACTGAAATACTACACTTATATGAATATTGCTTTTTTGTTGCACAACACTTTACACTTTTTCTTCTTTCTTGACTTATTGCACCATTATTCTTGCTCCAGTAACTGCATTCCGTTGTCTTCAAGGTATCAGCATATGACTTTCTTGTCCATTTCCGCCCAAGATGTAAGAATTCTGTCATTGTCTTCGCAATCTCGGTGGTAATTTATGTCGATAACTCTTTCAATAATCCCGCACGAGCCCCTACATTGTACTGGTTGTTATCTTACTCGTTTCTTAGATAACTGAAAAACTGTTTTTAGAATCTTACGTGGTATAGTGAGGTAGGACAACACTCTCACCACATGTTTTTGAATGGGAATAATACGACCAGTCTCAGCACAATTTCAGCACGAATTATTTTTTAGTAGTTGCTGAAAGATTACACACTGCAGATCTTGTTTGTCTAGGGGGGTTTCATAGTTTCCTTTGTCTGCAAAATAATCACTACTGTGGGCATCATACTTTTTGCTTCAGATAAACCTTATCTCCGATGGTCAATTACATTACAGCATATGATACCTGTTAGAGGACAGGCATTCTCAGCACACTGTTCTCTTGGGGTTTTCAAGGTCGGCTACCCCTTTTTATTCATGAATTTATGACAGAGTGCACATTTAAGGTGCGGGTGTATACTACTCTCTCCTGTATTTTCTCCAAAGAAAACGAGGTGCCCCAGGACTCTGTGCCAAGTGTAGTACTATTTGCCATCACCATAAATCCAAGTATGGATTGTCTCCTTCTCGATGTCTCAGGCTCCCTCTGTGTCAACGATTTTGCGATCTACTACAGCTCTCAACAGACCAGCCTTCTTGAATGGCGCCTTCAAGGATGTCTCAATCGCCTCCACTCATGCAGCATCAAAACCGGCTTCCCCCTGGGATCCCTCAACACTCTTCACATTCTGAGTGGTACCACCTGGGGAGCGGACCAAGTGGTCCTCCTCCACCTATATCCCGCCTTAGTGTGCTCGAAATTGGACTTTGAAAGCACAGTTTACTCCTCTGCATGGCTGTCTATTATTTGGTGTCTTGACTCTGTTCACCACCGTGGATTGCGTTTAGCGTCTGGAGCTTTTTACACTAGCCCCATGGAGATCCTTTACAGTGAGACTGCTGAACCTCTGCTGTAAAATCGGCGAGCTGTCCTTCTGAGTCGTTATGGTAGTCATCTGTCTTACATGCCTGCTCATCCGACCCATGCCCTTTTCTTCAACGCCTCCTTGTATTTAGGGTATGCAGGCCCCCCATCCTCTCTACTACCACTGGTAGTCTGCTTCCATCAACTGCTACATTCTCTTTCCTTCCACTTTCCTTAAACTTTCCTGACAATTGGGGGTACGGCGCCACCTTGGCTTTGTCCCCGGACCGGACCTGCCTGCTCTGTGACCTTTGTCATCTTCTGAAGGATAGTACCCCCCCCCCCCCAATAGTTTATCGTCGGGCATTTGCTGCTCTATGTGCACAAATGGAGAATGCCACATTTATCTACACTGACAGCTCAAAAACCACATTTGGTGTTGGAAGTGCCTATATTGTTGGTGACACCCCTAATAGATTTCAGCTTCCCGACCAGTGTTTGATTTTTACTGCAGAGCTTTACGCTGTTTTCCAGGCTGTCCAATACATCCCATAAGCCGCTACAGTATATTATATGCTCAGATTCGCTCAGCTCTCTTCTCAACGTTCAAGCTCTTTATCCCGTCCACCCTCTGGTCCACTGGATTCAGGACAGCTTCCACTTGCTCCACTTGGGGGGAGTCTCTGTGGCATTCCTCTGAATCCCAGGGCATGCTGGTATCCGCGAAAATGGGGTAGTCGATATAGTGGCCAAGGCTGCAGTCTCTTTTCCTTGGCCCACTATTTGCATGGTTCCCTTTGCTGATCTACAGAGCATTTTATGTCATCATGTTTCTCTTTTATGGCACACACATTGGTCTACACTTCCCAATAATAAATTACAGGGTGTAAAACCTCTTCCCTGTGCTTGGACCTCTTCCTCCCGGCCTCATCATTGAGAGGAGGTAATTTTAACTCGACTCCGGATAGGATACTGTCTTTTTAGCTATCGACATCTTTTAAGTGGTGATCCTCCCCTGCTTTGTCCTCACTGCTCTCAACCGTGGACAGTTAGACACCTTTTACTTCAGTGCCCCTATTTTGTAATACACAACAAGCCCATTTACAGTTGTTGCCTGATATATCTCCCTTTCAGCAGATGACACGCGCTCAGCCTATCGCATCCTTGATTTTATCAGTGTTAGTGAGATGACATCAGTCATTTGAAGCTCCTTTTTGGGAAATACAACCCCCCCCCCCTCCCCATTCAGTAGTAGTTTTCTAAGATTTCCTTCCGCTTTTAGTTTCCCTCCTTCTTGAGTTTCGCTCCCATTGGTTTTTTACCCTTCCCTAAGCCACAGAATGGGTGCTTATGACCGTAGCAGTTTTGTGCCGTAAAACCAAACAAAAAGGTAGTCTTCAGCCACCATTGTGGATGATTTTCATTTAAAATTTAAGCAGTGGCTGGGATCAAAAGGGGGTTCCAGGAAGTTTTAATTAATCGGAGACACTATCCCTATACCATGGAGTCTCTCCAATCAAAAAGCTTAAACTTTACAGCTCATAACTGACATGCATAAACAAAAATATGGCATCATTGATTGCTGATTAGACTTACATACAGTAGTATATCCATGATCAACACAAACTAGGTCCGAAAGAAATTATAAAAGTCATAAGGTTGTTAAAAAGTGGTAATTCTTCTAGATATAATTTTTTGAATAGTGTGTCAAAATCTTTTAAAAATAAGACCACCATTGTAATCACTCAATGGCTCAAGGCATATTTTCTGGCAGACATAATCATATAATATTAACACCCACATATATAAAACAAGTAAAGCAAATCACCTGTAATTAAGAACGTATTACTCATTATTCATTCAGCAATTATTTTTGTTTCTTTGTTTATCCCCACCCCACCCCCCCCCCCCCCCCTAATCCTGGAAGAGATTCTAAGTAAGACTTGTACTAATCATGTCTGCAGTCAAATGGGCATTGTTGGTGTGATAACTTGTATATCAAAACTAATGTGCAAAAGCCAAATCAACTGGACTATGTGGTATCTATCCTATGCTGTGAGTGGTGCTTTCAAAAATACTTACATGAGACATATTCCATCATTTAGAATTTATTCTTTGAAAGGATAATACTTTTTTAGCTATACCCATAATAATCACTGGGACAACTGCAAACTCTCATGCTGTTTATGAAATGGTCATCATGATCCATGTAAGTTAAATGTGTAGGAAGTATTTTCAGTAACCTTCAAGTAATTTCATGGGATGTACAAGATAATTTCACTCATGGCAGATACATTACCTATTTCAAGCAGCTCTGCCAGAATTATTTGATATTCCACTTCAAAAATGGCTGAATACACTGCAACAGTGGCATTATTGGCATCAATTTGAGTCCCAGTGTGTCTAGGATCATTTCTCAGGTTACCAAGGTACATGGATATAAATCAGTTAGGGGTTTTCTTTTAGGGCTAATGAAATCATTTAATTGACAATACAGTAATGAAACATCAAATATACCTATCAACAACAAGTATCTGAGTCTCTAACACATAGCAAGCCAAATCTCTTATGGTCAATTACAGCAATTACAAGGTGTTACAGATGGGAATTTTCTTAGCAATAATTTGTTTCATGATCGTTCACTGTTACAGCACATTTTAAATGTTGACTTGTGACACCATAAAAAGACAGTGTAGCATGATGAAATGAGATCTGCAATTGTAAACTGCACAGTACATCTAGTTTTCCGGTATGGTGATGCTCTGATTCACATATTCTCTTTGACTTTGAACTCTACAGTCTCACACTATAAACACTTAAATTTTTGTTATTCCATTTTCACTTTTTCTTTGTTGATATTCACGCAGATCATCATTCACATTAGAAGAGAGAAAATAGAGCTATTTGTAACTATTTACACCATTGCTTAGGTTATTTCATATATGATTACTGTGCAAATCACAATTATGTGCCTGGCATAGAGTTCATCAAACAACCGTCAAGCTTTTTCTGTACCATTCCCCTCATGAACAGCCCTCAAGATAAATGAATGCTTAAAATCTTTTCGTATGGGCTCAGATTTATCTCTACTGTAATGATCATTTCTTCCTATGGAGGTGGGTGCCCAACAGAGTATTTCACATTCAGAGGAGAAAGTTGGTGATTCAAATTCTGTGAAAAGATCTTGCTGAAACAAGAAACACCTTTGTTTTAATGACTGCCTCCCCTAAATCACATAAGACATCTGTGACACTCTCCCACATGTTTCACAATAATACACAACAAGCTGACCTTCTTTGATCTTTTTCAATGTCCTCTATCACTCCTCTCTGATGTGGATCCCATACCACACAGCAATACTCTAGAAGATGTTGGACAAGTGTACGTAGGCAGTCTTTTGAGTAGACCTGTTGCATCTTCTAAGCATTCTGCCAATGAAACACAGCTTCTGGTTCGCTTTTCCCACAACATTATCTATGTGATTTTTTCAATGAAATTTATTCATAGCTGTAATCCCTAAGTACAAGAGTGGTTTGAAAAGTTCTTGGAACAGGATAGAAAAAAAGTACGTACATCAAAGAAAGTTTTTTTATTTTTCAATTTAGTCTCCTTGTAGATTAATGCACTTGGTTCAATGATCTTCCTGTGCATTGGTCCCATCTCGAAAATGAGTTTCCTCCAGGCCTGCAAAATAGTTGCCAACTCTGGCTATCAATTCTTCGTTTAAAGTGAATCTTCATACATGAAGAAAAATTTTCAGTTTTGCGAAGAGATGGAAGTCTGATGGAGTCATATCAAGTGAATAAGGCAGGTGTGGCAACAATTCATACATTAGTTCGTGTAATTTTGCCATGGAAAAGGCACACTTTTTGAATCAGTGTCAAGAGTCACGGCACCCATCTTGTAGATAATTTTTTCATTTTTAATTCTTCAGTTAAAACGTGATATACCCTTTCAGATGACATCTAGCAAGCATGAGCAATTTCACACACTTTTGATTGGTGATCCTCCATGACCATTGTGTGCACTTTCGCAATGATTTCTGGAGTAGTGACACATCTTGGCCAACCACCGTGCAGATTATCATCTAAGCTCTCCTGACAAAATTTAAATTCATTTGTCCACTTGGCACCAGTTGAATATGAAGGAGTAGACTCCCCAGTGTATTCTGGAAATCGACATGAATGTCCTTTGCTTACACTGCTCGAATCTCGATTTTTTCCATCTTCGCAAATCACTACGCGGAATCAACAACAGAGCCACATCACTGCCACAGCTCTCTTCCAAGAGCACTGATGTGACATGTCTTTACAGGGAACAGTCCAATGAATATCACATGAACAACTCGTTGCACTAGTGCTGACCTCCTGTAGTGATTTCGAGAACTTTTCAAACCATCCTCATATTTAGTTGAATGGACAACTTTTAGATTTGTGTGATTTATTGTGTAATCAAAATTTAACAGATTCCTTTTAGTATTCATCTGGATTATTTCACACTTTTTATTATTTTGAGTCAATTGCCACTCTTCATACTATGCAGATATCTTGTCTAAATCATTTTACAATTGGTTTTGACCATCTGATGATTACAAGGTAGCAAATGACAGTATCGTCTACAAACAGTCCAAGAGGGCTGCTCAGATTATCACCTAAATCGTTTATGTATCAGGGCTATTCAGAAAGTAAGGAACATTTCCATCTGACACCACTAGGTGCACGCTGATCATGTATATTTTGGTATGTGCGTGCTTGGCAGCTCAGTCAGCATCCATCCATCACAGTGGGAACTTGTCTGCCCATCTCGTTTTTTCGATATTCGAATTTGAAATGTGCACTGCAATCGAAAATCTCGCCAGTTGTGAGGTGCAGTCTGTGATATGGTTTTTGTTGGCAAAAAACCTAAAACCTATAGAAATTTATTGTTAACTGTGCAAAGTGTACAGAAAAATGTAATGAGTGAATGTTCTGTCCAAAAATGCTGCATTTGGTTTAAAAATGGCTGAACCAATGTTCATGATGAAGAGATGACTGGACAACCGAGCATTGTGACTGACGATCTTGTTGCTAAAGTTGATGAAACAATTCGTGAAAACCGTCACTTCACAATAATGGAGCTTTTGCTTTCTTTTCCACAAGTTTCATGGACGTTTTTGTTTGAAATTGTCACTCAAAAGCTAGGCTACCACAAATTTTGTGCACAATGGGTGCCCAAAATGATTACAGGGCACCATAAAGAACAGTGAATGTGGGCAACATTGACATTTCTGGAGGCCTACCACAAACATGGTGATTCGTTACTGGGTTGAAACGTAACCAGTGATGAGACTTGGGTGAAACACGTCAATTGCGAGACAAAATTATAGTCCATGGAGTGGGGGCACACAAGGTCCCCCCAAAAACCAAGAAAATGTTTGCAAACCTTGTCAGCAAGGAAGTTGATGGTGACAGTGTTTTGAGATAGGCAAGGTGTGCTTCTTATTGATTTTCTCAAACATGGAGCAACCATAAATTCTCCCCAGTACTGTCAAACTATGACCAGCCTTAGAAGAGCAGTTTGAAACAAACGCCGAGGAAGCTGACATCCAAAATTTTGTTTTTGCACGACAATGCCCGACCTCACATGGCAAACCTTACTAAAGAACTCCTTAATTCATACAAATGGGAAATTTTCCCTCATCCACCCTACAGCCCTGATCTGACACCAAGTGACTTCTGCTTGTTTCCCAAGATGAAGAACTGACTTGCAACGCAGTGCTTTGATGACACGGAACTCCAGATGGGCGTGACTCACTGGCTGAAGTCTCAGGTGGCAGAATTTTATGACAAAGGCATTTCAAATCTTGTCCACCACTATGATAAGTGCCTCACTGTGTTTGGTGACTATGTGGAAAAGTAGTATGTCAGTCGCTCTTTCATATGTATGTAATAAGATGTATTTCTTGTACTTAGTTTTTTTTTAATGCCAAAACATTCCCTTCTTTCTGAATAGCCCTCATATATATCAGATCAGAAACAGCAGGAGGGCATATAACACTTACTTGGGAAATACCAGATATCACTTGTTTTTCTCTATGACTTTCTGTCGGGTACTATTAACTGTAACCTTTCTGACAGGAAATCACGATTTTCATCACTACAAATGTGCAACATATACAATTTACAGAAGTAACTTATTTTCTCTGTGTGATGTTAAGTACTTTACTTTCTGTGTGTAATGCTAGTGATATTCAGTCACAATCAGATGATAAATGGTTTGACCAGTCTTCTTTCTCTTGATTTTGTATACAAGTGGAATATGTGTTCCATAGTTATTGTTATGGATGCTGCTGCAGTTCCTGTATCATAAATAAAGTGCAGGTTGTAACATAATTTAATATTAAAAATTATAAAATATTTTAATGTGGTATTGAGCAACATACTTGCATAGTACCTCCATTTAATATTTTTTAAAGTACTGTAAGGTTATCACCTTGAATAGGACTGCATCTGTACAAATGAAAAATATAAAAATGTGGATGTTGTGTGCAGTATTCATCATAGTTTGCTGTAAAAAAATGCCATTGGTGGACTTGTTTTTTACCTGTGATTTACATATAAGAAACTAGATGTATGTAATTCAGCTTCTTACCAAGTAAAAGTACAAAGAAGCACCCTTGCATGTCAGCCATGTTGACTTTGTGGTTGGAAACATCAGATGCAGATGCTATTTGTGTACAGCGATCCCCAGAGAGTCTGCTGTCAGCCTCCCACTTTTCGATAAGACCTGATTGCTTTAGCCGCCTTATCCTGCAATACTTAAAGAATACTAGTTATGTGTATTGATGTTTATTTTCTGTTAAACATTAGTAAAATTGAAAACAAGACTGCAGATTAACTGTTTGTTAAAGTTTTCTTAAAATTTAAATCATATAACAATCTTCTGTATTAGACTGAAGAATTGAGATAATCTGAGTTCCTGAAAAATGACAAATCAGTTTCCCAAGGCAGTGAATTAGAGACTTCAGCATGAGTATGACAGATTATGAAAGAAAAATATAAAGGTACACTGTAATATTGAAAGTCATATCTACCAAGAGTTTGGTTTTTAACAGAAATAAACGTGAGTGGATAACTGAGAGCTCACTACTTTCATTCTTAAAAACCATGGCCAGATTCTGGTTAATAATCAATCACTAGTAAAACTTTTTTTGTTTTGGTAGTAATCTGATAGTTAAAATGTACAGCATACCATTGTGCAGTGCACATTTATGAGAGTCAAGCCAATCAACAGATCCAAACCTTCTATTCAGTATTGTCACATCACAGCCACATCCAAGTCCAAAAGCATGGTCGTCAGTGAAGTACAAAACATAACAACGAAAGCATATTTATTATGGGCACCTATTTGCAGTTAGAAGAGAACTGAGCTCCTCGACGGAGAGTGTTCGTATTTGTACAAATTTTAATATTCAAGAATACATAAAAATAAGACATTTTGAGAATCTTCCTGAAATTATAAATACAAAGTAAGAAATGATGGCTGATAGTTGGGCCTGAACTGGTGACTTGTAGCATGTCAGACAGTGATGCCACACCACATGTAGCACAGGTCACAACATTGTTCACTCTCAAGGAGAAACAGTGATCTGTTTCTTCAGAAGCCCTTACTGGAGCCAACTACAGACCCTGGATGTAGATATTGTCAATGGTTCTAGAATGAAATTTTCACTCTACAGCGGAGTGTGCACTGATATGAAACTTCCTGGCAGATTAAAACTGTGTGTGCTGGACCGAGACTCGAACTCGGGACCTTTGCCTTCACGGCCAAGTGCTCTACCAACTGAGCTACCCAAGCACGACTCACACCCCGTCCTCACAGCTTTACTTCTGCCAGTACCTTGTCTCCTACCTTCCAAACTTAACAGAAGCTCTCCTGCGAACCTAGCAGAACTAGCACTCCTGAAAGAAAGGATATTGCGGAGACATGGCTTAGCCACAGCCTGGGGGATGTTTCTAGAATGAAATTTTCACTCTACAGTGGAGTGTGCCCTGATATGAAACTTCCTGACAGATTAAAACTGTGTGCTGGACCAAGACTCGAACTCGGGACCTTTGCAACGGTCTTCCATGGTTCTTACCAATGTCAGATCTTCCCTCTGTTCAGCAGCAATGCCATTTAAGCAATGAGGAGTGGTATTTTGGTCCATACTGCTGTGTTCTACCAGAAGGATTCCCGGAAATGCAGTCAGTGACCTTGTGTTTGCATCCCTTTTGTATACCACTGTCACATCATAATCCTGAAGCCTCAGTGATGATACTGAAAATCAACCCAGCAGATCCTTCAGGCCAGCCAGCTCGTGTAGAGAATTGTGGTCCACCACAACAGTCAATGTTTTGCCAAATAAATGCAACTAGAACTTGTTGATGGCCAAAAAATTGCAGGGCACTCTTTCTCAGTTGTAGAGTAGTTCATCTTGTAGTTGGAGATTACTCTGAAAACATACACTATCACATTTTCAGCACCTTCCTGAATTTGTACTAGAACTGCGCCCATCCCATAACTACTATCTTCATTTTGAAGTTCTGTCTTGGCATATTTGTCATATACTGCTGGACTGGAGAAAATGATGGCATCTCCTTAAGGACAAGGAAAGATCTTTCTTGAACATCATTCCAGGCAAGTTTTGTGTCTCCCTGTCTTACTTCTTGCAAGGGATATGCCTTGGTACAGAAGCCCTTTGTGAATCACTGGTAGTACAATGACATTCCAAGAAAACTTTTCATATCACGAATATGCCAAGGGGTCAGAAAAAAAGAAAACATCATCGAAATAGCAAAGACACATCATCCATTTAAGGTGTTGAAGCAGGTTGTCCATCATACACTCAAAGTTGGCTGGAGCATTACATATTCCGAACAGCACAAATTTGAACTTGTAGAGGCAGTCAGGAATTAGTCACTCCAGAAACACCATGTGCCATCCTCTTCATTCACAAGGACCACAGGAGAGGATCAAGGACACTCTGAGTATTCCAGTATGTCATCCAGCAGCATCTTCACTTCCTCTCAAATTAAGCATCATTCCAGTGACACCCTATACAAGCACTGGCTAATTGGTGGATGATCACCAGCATTGACACAGTGTATTAGTGTTAGCTGCTTGGTCTGTCTTCTCACCAATCTGAATCTGAAATCACTCAAAAATTGTTGCGAAGCAGTTAACACTCACTGATATTGTTCCTTGGTTATGCCAGACCTTATTGACATTTTAACAGTAGCTTCCTCCACTGATTTGTCTCTAGTGGTAGTGGAGCATTCTTGGTCAATGGCACTGGGCTGCCTATCCTGAACTTGTTCGGCTGTTCCAATGTACACAGCTTTGGGGATGAATTGTCACTGTTTGTGACATTTAGTGATCTGAAATTCTCCTTGACCACAAATAGTGCTTATGAACATCATTGATACATAGATTTCTTTTGTGAGACTTTCTTCAATCAACAAAAGCTTTGCGTTTTAGGTGAGCATCTAGACTAACGACTGGAACTCACCTCATCGAGGGCGGTAGGATAAAAATGGGAACAACCCAGAACAATCTTTGTTATGTGTGCTTGTTGGAATAGCTTTGCAATTTGGAGCTCTGATCTTTCACAGTTTATGACTTTTTGTGATGCCTGCAAGATATCCTATCTGAGAATAACATTAGGACCTTATACTGCTAAAACAACAAGTTCAATGGTCTGTGTTCTGCCATTAATAGTTATTCTTGCAATACATGTTCTTGTATGTATTTACCATTTGTGGTCTTCAGCACAATCTCCTTCATACCACAGAATACAGTTTTTTTGAGTTGGTGATGACAAGCATTTAACACTGCAGAAGAGGAAGCCCTAGAGTCAACTAACACCCAGGCAGGTTGGCCATTGATGATGATGTCAATGAAATTTCCTAATATCTTGGTAACAGTTATCCCTGGAAGTCAGTCTGTGGTAGTCTCACCTCCACAGATGGTTGCCTCATTTAGTTTTCATGAATTAAGTGGCTGGTACTCCTGTACAGCAACAGAAAATGGCTATTACACACTAGTGTGTGACCTTGATGGGTATAATAACGGGCTTTGTCCCATAGGTCAGCTATAACTGCCTACAGTTGACTGGCATAAATAGAACTGTTGTGAGGTTATGTCTGGCAGTGTAGTAATCATCAAACACTCATTTTCTTTTTTTGTGGTAGCATATAACTTGTCCAGGGCATCCACAGTGGAAACACACCTGTGTGTTGTCCTCTGTCCTCTAAATGTCTGTTCTGTGCAGCATTATTTAGATGTCCAGCAATTCTCAATAATAATAATAATAATAATAATAATAATAACTAAACAAATAAATCCTCTGAGGTTTTTAGGTTTTCTAGATCAGTTTTTGTATTTTTCCAGTCATATTGTGCTTATTCCGTAACCAAGTCCGATCCTTCTATGATAAAATCTACAAATTTTGTCAATATGTAGGAATATAATGAAGGCTTTAGTCTAGGTGGAAAGAAAAAACAAAATGACCATGGTTGATTTCAACAATAAATAAACAAACTGGTATCTGACATCAGAGTGAAGTATCAAAAGTAATATGAAAGAAAAATTACAATCTTACTGTTGCAATGGGCTGGGCACAGAAGCTTCATGGGCCTACCTCAACCAAAACATAATGTGATTTTGTAAAGGGCTCTATGGCAATGCCTCAGTAGATGGCTACTGTTTTTGCATGCAGCCATTAGCACTTTCCAGTTGAAAGCTGGAAACAGTGCTGTGAGCTGCTGGGGATCTATTTACATCATTTAGACTATAGATCCAAACAGGTTACAATGGATTCCTTCCCAAGTGGGAAGGGGGAGCTGAGCTTCAGAATGCCTTTGAGAATGGTGACCCCATCATAACAACAGCTTATATATGTGCATGGTTAGTTTTTTGTGAACTTGGAGAAGTACCATATCTGCATTGACTGAATAAAGGACACCAGAAAGAAAGGATTATGTTTCAGCAGTCTTAGGATGAGCTCTAGATACCGAGATATCCACAGAGGGTTGTTTTTCTTTCAATTTTTTGTCCATCTTGTTCCATTTCCTAGTTGAAAGAAGCTGCATAAATATTCAATCAGATGTGACTCTTCAATCAGTTCTTGATAAGGTTTCAAAGTGGTACAAAGATTGGTAACTTGTTTTAAATGTTCAGAAATGTAAAACTGTGCCCTTCACAAAATGAAAAAAAAAAAAAAAAAATGTATCCTATGAGTATAATATCAGTGAGTTACAGTAGGAATTTGCCAACTACATACAAATACACTGGTGCAACACTTTGTAGGGATATGAAATAGAATGATCACTTAGGCTCAATTCTGGGCAAAGCACATGGTACACTCTGGATTATTGGCAATATATTGGGGAAGTGCAATCAGTCCACAAAGAGGTTGCTTACAAATCACTCATGCGACCCATTCTGGTATATTAGTCAAGTCTGTGGGACATATACCACATAGAACTAACAGGGAATACTGAATATATATACACAGAAAGACAGCAAGAATGGTCACAGACCCATCATAGACTGTCACAGAGATGCTGAAGAAGTTGAACTGGCAATCACTTGAAGATAGACATAAACTATCCTGAGAAAGCCTACTTACATAGTTTCAAGAACCAGCTTTAAATGATGGCTCCAAGAATATACACTACTGGCCATTAAAATTGCTACACCACAAAGATGATGTGCTACAGACATGAAATTTAACTGACAGGAAGAAGATTCTGTGATATGCAAATGATTAGCTTTTCAGAGCATTCACACAAGGTTGGCACTGGTGGCGACACCTACAACGTGCTGACATGAGGAAAGTTTCCAACCGATTTCTCATACACAAACAGCAGTTGTCCGGCATTGCCTGGTGAAACGCTGTTGTGATGCCTCGTGTAAGGAGGAGAAATGCATACCATCACATTTCCGACTTTGATAAAGATCGGATTGTAGCCTATCATGATTGCGGTTTATCATATTGCGACATTGCTGCTTGCGTTGGTCGAGAGCCAATGACTGTTAGCAGAATATGGAATCGGTGGGTTCAGGAGGGTAATACGGAATGCTGTGCTGGATCCCAATGGCCTCATATCACTAGCAGTCGAGATGACACGCATCTTATCTGCATGGCTGTAACGGATCGTGCAGCCAAGTCTCGATCCCTGAGTCAACAGATGGGAACGTTTGCAAGACAACAACCATCTGCATGAACAGTTCAATGACGTTTGCAGCAGCATGGACTATCAGCTCAGAGACCATGGCTGCGGTTACCCTTGACGCTACATCACAGACAGGAGCACCTGTGATGGTGTACTCAACGACGAACCTGGGTGCACGAATGGCAAAACATCATTTTTTTGGATGAATCCAGGTTCTGTTTACAGCATTATGATAGTCATATCTGTATCTGGCGACATCGCGGTGAACGCACATTCGAAGCGTGTATTTGTCATCGCCATACTGGCGTATCACCTAAGGTGATGGTATGGGGCGCCATTGGTTACACATCTCGGTCACCTCTTGTTCGCATTGACGGCACTTTGAACAGTGGATGTTACATTTCAGATGCGTTACGACCGATGGCTCTGCCGATCGAAACCCTACATTTCAGCAGGATAATGCACGACCGCATGTTGCAGGTCCTGTATGGGTCTTTCTGGATACAGAAAATGTTCGACTGCTGCCCTGGCCAGCACATTCTCCAGATCTCTCACCAATTGAAAACATCTGGTCAATGGTGGCCGAGCAACTGGCTCGCCACAATATTCCAATCTCTACTCTTGATGAACTGTGGTATCGTATTAAAGCTGCATAGGCAGCTGTACCTGTACACGCCATCCAAGCTCTGTTTGACTCAATGCCTAGGCATATCAAGGCCGTTATTACTGCCAGAGGTGGTTGTTCTGGGTACTGATTTCTCAGGATCTACGCACCCAAATTGCATGAAAATGTAATCACATGCCAGTTCTAGTATAATATATTTGTCCAATGAATACCCATTTATCATCTGCATTTCTTTTTGGTGTAGCAATTTTAATGGCCAGTAGTGTATTAAACCCCTTACATATCACTCACATAGGTATCATGAAGACAAGATCAGAATAATTACACCATGCACAGAGACACCTTAACAGTCATTCTTCCCACACTCCGCATATGTAGCACTGTGCGAAACATTGCTGACATGCGACACATGTACGAAGCACCCTCTGCCATACAACATCAGTATAAAATACCTTCTGAGATGTAGCATTGGTATGAGACATCCACTGCCACTCAACATTGGTATGGAGCACCTGCTGGCATGCAACATTTGCAGAAGCATCCTTAACCACGTAACATTGGTACAAAGTACCTTCTGCCGTGAAACATCAGTATGAAGCATCCCCTGCCATGCTGCAACACTGGTATGAAGCACCCTCAACCGCATAACACTGACACAAAGCAACCTCTGCCATATGACATCGGTGCAAAACACCATCTGTCACAAAACACTGATATGAAACACCTTGTGCCTTACAACATTTCCAGTGCCAATCCAGCACAAGCTAAAAACAGCCTTTGCCACATAATATCTGTGTAAAGCATTCTGCTGCACAACACTGGTATGGAGCACTCACTGCCATGCAGCACTGATGGGTTGCAGTCTCTGCCAGATAACATTGGTATGAAGCACCCTCTGCCACACATTACCACAAAGTACCCTCTGCCATGCAGCATTGGCATAAAGCACTCACTGCCTTGCAACATTGGTGTGAAACACCTTCTGCCACACAACATTGGTACAGTTCACCCTCTGCAACATAAAATTGGTATAATGTACTCTCCGCCCCGCAACGTCAGTACAAAACACCCTCTGTCTCTACTCAGCACCGTGCACCAAGCATTATTTCCTGTGCCATTTTGGCACAAACTGCAAAACACCCTCTGCTGCTGCTCAAAGCTCTCTTCGCCACACAGCACTGATATGAGGCATCCCCTGCCAAAGCAACATTGGTATGAAACATTTTCTGCCATGAAGCACCATCTGCCATGTAACATTGGTATGGAGCATCCTCTGCCACAACATGGTGGCTGGAGCACTCTACTGGCACAGGAGACACACTAAGGCTGCCGGACTTTAGGACCAGGCCATGCAAGCTACTGTGATTCCGAGTTCTGCCATTCACCATTAGAAGGCTCTGGCAACATTTAAACAGCAGGAGCGGACTGTAACTCATCATAATTAAGCCACTTTGAATGAAATATTTATAAATTATATACACAAAGCTGAGATTATCCTACAAATACAGACCGAACCACAGCAGCAGACTTAAATTTATATATATATATAGATTTTCTTCCTATAACACCCTGGCCAAGTGCAGAGGTGCAGTGGTTAACCAACTGGACTTGCATTTGAAGAAGTCATAATTAAAATTCTATTTCAGACATCGTGGTTGAGATATCCTGTGGTTTTCCTAAACAACCTGAGGACACTGCAACGACAGGTTCTGAAATAAAGTCATACGTCATATCTCAACCCATCTTGGCAACATGAGCTCATTCCATGCTTCAAATGAAGTTGATGCCCTCTTAGTGTACTGCTGCAATTTGTTTTTAAAATGTATAACAAGAAATTAATACTTTGTAAACAGGCAAAGTGAGGCATAGTACTGTCCACCTAATATATTTTGTGTTACCGTAAAATTGTTCTGTTTAAAATATGAAATATGCTCTTAGACTTCTGTGACATAAATTATTTGAGACAGGGAAAAAAGGAAGCACTCAATGAAGGTATGCATATTTATTACTCACTCTTCATTTATCATCTCTAAGTATGGACTATCCTTTGGTAGAATCATAGCAACTTCTTCTTCAACAAAATTTTCATCGCCTACAAGAGAAAATATTCAGTTTTATTTTAAGACATAAAGACACAAATAATCAGGAAAATCTTTGAAATTTCATGAAAAGAAGGTATTTCTTTTATAGTGACACAAATGTCATATGAAACAGGAAAATGAATATTTATTATTGTATGACTAGTTGTGTCTATAGTCTGCTGTGATTGCTTTAGATGATTCAAGTAAAGAAAATAATTAGATTCTAAAGGTTAAGGACTATCAAAAATATAAGACAAAAATATATAAGTAGCTTTTAGATAACATCTACATAATGTTGCTGCTTTATTCAGCGCCATCCATAATTGTTTCTTGTTATTTACATTACAGATGACAAAGGTTTTTAAAAGAAGGACAATTAAGGGTGAAGGGAACAATATTTACTTATATGCGAAGTTTGCACTGATAATAAATAGGTAAATTAGAACCATTTAAGAGAAAATGAGCTCTTATGTACCAGTTATTGAAACAGGGACAACTTAAACAGGTCTGATATTAACACAAATTCCAAAACACTAAAAAGAAAACCAATGTTGAATCTCTAGCTTTGTGGAGTGCTCTCATCAGGATAAAAGAATAGAATAAGAAATAGGGAGGAGAAAGGATAAGATGCACATGTAAGTAAAAGACAGGAACAAATTCACTTATTTTCCAATCTAATAAATATAATAATTCAAATGCTATACATGAAATTATATAGGCCTATTATGACCAGTACCTAATAGACAGAGCATCAGAAAGAAGCAGTGTACTTATAATTACTATTTCTTTCTATTTTAATACTTTTTTGCTTACTTCGTTTTTCTAAAAGTTCTCTTCCATAGTTAGATGTATGAAATATAGTATATTTCAAAACGAATATATGGGTTTTAAGGCTTTGTAGCATTTATTACATTCAAGTTACTGCTTACTATATTTTTCTAAAAGTCTTCTTTCAGAGTTAGACATATAAAATATAGGGTATTTCAAAATGAATATATGGGTTTTAAGGCTTTGTAGCTTTTCTTGCAATCAACTTACAACTCAAACAGTATACAAACAAGTATACCTGCATGCAAAGGGAATAATATGAAATGACCAAGATTGACTGAAGAATGTTGATTGAGCGAGACTTTCATATGTAGCTCATTTCAGAAAGCTAATCATGAATTAGAAATTCCAGTGACATCTGTGTGGAGACTACAAATGAAATGATAGCAGTTGTTACAATCTCTAAAGCCAACAAACTATGGTTTATATGCCAATTTTGCAAATAAATGGTGAAGGTTTTCCGGATTGTGTCACCTTCAGTGATGAAAGTTCACCTAAGTGAACCCACCACAAGATGATATGGCTGCAATGGAATTCCCTTAAATTGAATACTTTTTGTACCATGTCCTGGCAGAAAGTTTACAGGCCTTTCTTTCTTGGTGAAGCAACTGCAACTGGTATTTCTTATCTTGATGCACAGGAACTATGGCTCTTTCCTCAATTGGAAGAAGCTGAACCACAAAACTTTTTTTTGCAGGAACACAGTATACTGCCTCAATGGCATAACTCAGTATTCCCTATTGTACCCAGCTGCTGGATTGACGACATCCATACAACACAAGTTGTCTACGGATGAATAAATAAATAAATAAATAAATAAATAAATTGGCCACAAGGGGCTGGATGATAGTTTGTTTTGCATGACCTCCATATTTAGCACAATCTGATGCCATGTAGTTTTTAACTTTGGGAGTTCATAAAGTTCATTTGTACGTGCCTCCACTACTAGCTCTTCTACCCGACTTTGGAAACAGCACTGTTGCGCAAATTATTCCAGGCACGCTAATCAAGGTGTGGGAAGAACTTGCCTATCAACTTGTGTGACAAGTGGTGCTCACATTGACAAAAGTGGAAAAAAATTGAGTTGCTCTTTCATTTTATGTATTATTTATAATTGTAAGCTGCATGTAATTAACACTAGGAACCCTTAAAACCCAAATATTCACTTTGAAATGCTCTGCACAGGTCATGAGTCAGAAAAAAGGTTTGGGTTCTCCAAAAATTATTTATGCTGTTGCAATTTTACACAAGGGGAAAAAAAAAAAACTGAAATGAGATGAGCTGCCTGATGACCTCAGATGTTAAGTCCCATAGTGCTCAGAGCCATTTTTTTGAGATGAGCTGTAACAAAATGATGGAAGATGGAAAAATCAAATTGTGTGTCTGTTTCTTCACAATACGAAAATACACAAAAATGGTGACTACCCTTCTATCTGTGATAGGAAACTCAACCTTTTGTGGGAATCCAACATAAAATAAGGACCTTCCTACAGAACCATCACTGAAGTGCTATTCAAGAAATTGATGGTGCATTAACATCACAAGATAACAAACAGGTAAGCCACTCAGTTTTCGTCTGTCACTGTGTAAAGGCTCAATTGTATGTAGGCTTACCTCAGTTCAGGGAAAACTGCTGTTATCAGAGTTAACTGGCATGAACACAAACATACTGGTGATAAGAGTCACTGTTAGCTATTATGTGCTGTAAGAGGGGACACGATGCCACAATACAGCAAATGACTCACTAATTCAATGTGGAACAACCAAAGCAACAACAACAACTGACAAACAGCCATATAATCCAAATGTAGGAATCTGATTATCTTATGTATATACAGATCTCCTAGTGGAGACTTCAACATCTTTTTCTCCAAACTTAATCGTGTTCTTGATAAGATATCCACTCCAAAGAACCACATTCTCATATGTGGAGAGCTAAATGTAGATAAACTGAATCCCGATTCTACATGGGACTCATTATAAAGTCTTGCTCAAAGTTTCAATCTAGTTTCAATGGTTAACAGTGCAACCAGAATAACAAAATACTCAAAGACAGCTGTTGATCAGGTATTAACAGATTTAGGCAAAGAAAACTGTGAGGTGGTGGTAGCAGAGCTAGGATTATCTGATCACTCAGGTCAAATCATTAATATAAAAGTGGCTGCAGAAGAAACAAAGAAAATGCATATTTACAGACTAATTTTTCTAAACAAAATAGATACGAGTTTGCCAAACAGATAGCAGGACAAACATGGGGCTCAGTATACTCAGAGGTAGATGCAAATGAAAAATTAAAAAATGTCATGGCATTGTTTAAATTAAATTTTGAAGAAACATTTCCTAAAGTATTATGTTCATTATCAACAGCAGGAAAAAACAAGTGGGTCACAAAAGGCATCAAAAAATCGTCTGAAACACTAAAGTACCTGAGCTCCATTAAACACAGCCAAACTAATCCTGCTTTCTCACTCTTTTATAGAAGATATAGGAAAATATTGCTTGCAGCAAAGAGAGCTCATAACTCCAAACTGGTGCTCTCTGCTGAAAACAAAAATAAGGCAGTATGGAAGATTGTGAAGCAGGAAACTGGTACCAGGAAAATGAATCTGTCGAACTTGAAAATCAAAGAGGAAGGGACTCTAATAAAAGACTCAATATATTTGGCAAACTATATAAATGATTATTTTAGTAGCATAGGAATAAAATAACAGGAAAATTTTCTAACTTCCCCTCAGGTCAAAAAGCCAAATAATGGTGTATCACACTCAATGGTGTTATTCCCTACAACACAGGAAGAAGTCTATAAAGCAGTCAGCAAACTGAAAAACAAGAACTCAGCTGGTCTGGATGAAGTCCCCATTTTTTAGAATTAAGGACTGTATCAAGAGCCTACTTCCACCTTTAGTTGATATTATAAATAAATCTTTCAAGCAGGGCTACTTTCCAGACTATTTGAAATATGCTAAATTACTACCTCTCTTCAAAAAAGGTGATGCAGGAAAAATTGAAAATTACCGGCCAATTTCTCTACTCTCATGTTTTGCAAAAATATTAGAAACTATTGTGAAAGATAGGCTAATGAATTATTTAAATAAATACAACTTACTGTCAGTTGACCAGTTTGGATTTCGATCACGGAAAAGCATAGAATCAGCAACAGAACACCTCACAAAAAACATTCTAGAAGCATTAGATAAAGGGAACTACACAACAGGTATATGTCTTGATCTAACTAAAGCATTAGATACAGGAGACCACAACATGTTAAATAAGTTAGATGAACTGGGAATAAGGGGGCTTGTGAAACAGTGGTTCCAGCCATATCTAAAAAATAGAAGACAGATAACTGAAATCTCACATATTTCAAGTTACTCAAACTATAATGTAAAGTATACTTCAGACCCAAATTATGTAAATATAGGTGTCCCACAGGGTAGTGTCCTTGGCCCAATACTATTTCTCATTTACATAAATGACTTCCCACAGAGCATCAAGCATGGACAAACAATATTGTTTGCAGATGCTTGGTTTAATGTTCATGATGGATCCAGCTGCTGTCAAGCAGCATATGCATTCATTGAACCAGGTCTGATTAAGCGACCATGAGTTGCAGGGGGTAGTTGAATGATCATGTATCCATATGCTATGGAGAAAAACGTGCACACTTTAGACCCAGGTCTCATTGTGTATCTATGAGTTGTGGGGGATGCTTGAACAATCATGGATGTAGATAACTTTTGTTTGGTTAGCAAGAAGCGGCAGCCACATTCTGTTAGTGTTCCACAATTTTGACCATGATAAACTAATGCTGCAGTGTTCATCTTTGGCACATCAGTGTAGGAGGTGTCACAAATTCAACTAAGTAAAAAAAATTGTAGCAATATTATGAAAAAAATTTGCTACTCACCATATAGCAGAGATGCTATATGTACAATTCATAGGTTTATTTATACACATTTACTTCTGAATTTTCATTTCTGTGAGACCACATGTGCCAGATAGGTCAGTTCAAAATTCTAGTTATTGATATTTTGCTGTTTGCATCATTTGCACATAATCTTTCACTGAGTGGTGTCAGTACTTGTGTGTATCATGATGTATAGCCTATTTTCAAACATCTGCAAGTGCTGTGAAAAATCTATACCTAACCCTCAATTGAAAACTTAATTTGTGCTTTTCAGGAACTTTTGACTACAATATCCTTATTGAATAATAATTGTTCCATAATATCATTGTATATTTACATGAAAAAAGGTGTTTTTGTAAGTTACAAGTGTTAATAGTAAATCAGTGCTTATGATTTACAGTTGCTGTAAATAACTGACATATCACATGTTTTTGCTTTTAACAGGAGTCTATATTGTCTGCATTTATCATACATTAAAGCTATAGTCATATTTGTTAGTGACCATAACACCAAAAACATTTCAGAGAAGCAGTAAATTTTATACCAATTTCTTTCTGTGTACATAATAGATATCTCATTTTGGATATCAATTGTTTCAGTTCTAAAAGGTTGGTGACAAAACTTGCAATATATCAGATCTACAAATTAAAAGAGAATGGGAAAACATAGTTATAGTTGCTAAAAAAATAAATAAACTCCTCCCGGACAGGCCATGAAGGCCCAATGGTACTGACCAGCCGCCTTGTCATCCTCAGCCCATAGGCATCACTGGGAGCAGATATGGAGGGGCATGTGGTCAGCACACTGCTCTCCCAGCCATAATTTATAGTCTTAATAGAAACAGATTCTTTCCTGTCATTGTAGGAAATTATTCACTTTTATTTCGTGTAAATTTCTATGTAATTTGGGAAGATGTATGTAAAATTTTTAAGTGTTAAACCTAAAAATGGACAGTATAAGTCTGGAGTGTGATTTATAGTATCGAAAGCAATTGTAGAATGTGTCACTAATTGTGTTCCTGTTTCAGAAAGAGTGATATTACTCCAAATAAGTGCTCTAACTGCACAGCTGAACATTATTCAGGTCTATGCTTCAACAATAGACCATAGTGATGAAGAAGCTGCAGAATTTTATTCCCAAATCACAGGTGTTTTGCAACAATTACTGAAGAAATATCTTACAATAATTATGGGAGATTTTAATGCCAAAGGTGACATTATAGGTCACTATGGACTTGCTGAAAGAGAATGAGAGTGGCAAACTACTCAATGAATTTGCAGGAGAGTGGAGATTCATAACAACTAACACATTCTTCACACTACCACCGAGACATCTCCACACCTGTAAATCCCCAAGAGATTCAGATGAAAATATTACCCAGAATGAGATTGATTATGTCTTGATAAATCAAAGATATAGAAACAGCTGTCTTTTAATGAAAACGTATCCACATGCCGACATTAACTCAGTCCACGTTCCCCTAGTTGGTGTCTTTAAAACAGAATGAAGAGTGTTCAAAATAAAAAAGTCAAAATGTATGATATCCGCAAACTGAAAGAATCTTCCATAAGAGAAAATGCAGGAGTCCATCTTAATAATGAACTAGTCTCTGTCAGGTAAATTGTGCACTGAAGAGAAAATTAAAAAGATAAACTCTATAGTGGAATCTGTTGTGACTCGCCGATCATTCAAAGTGCCGCCGTGCAATTACGCGCGTCCTCTGTATGCGGCGCTGTCTGCCAACCATGCAGCAGCCGCGCCACCAAAGCGGCCAGCCAGGCAGCGGCCGCTAGACTCGGACTCAGTGTTCATTCGAATGTTACCCTGTTCACATGTCTTGCTTTGTCAACTTTCTCAGTGACTTATATGTGTTGTGTCATTCTGAAATATATGTGTTCAACTTGACGTTATAATAATTGGTGAAGAGGTAGTGGATTTTTCCTTTTCATCGTTGCCCCACAGGTTTCCATGGCAGAAGACTGGTCTGATTATGAAAAATGTCTTTGACAGCACTTCTTGGCATTTCATGTCGCGGATGAACAAACATGTAAGTCTCTGTTCCTTTCATGGATTTCACCTCAAATGTATTGGTTGTTGTCACAATTGGCTCCTTTGAAGGATCCTGCATCTTTGTCCTTTGCTGAAATGTGCTCACTTTTGCCTGTCTATTTTCAAAAAGCAAACGCAGTGGTAGCCTCTCGTGTTGCCTTTTATTGTTGTCAAAAACAACCGCATCAGTCCTATTGTGCTTGGGCTGCTGAACTTCACGGCCTCAGTCGAAAGTGTCAATTTGTTACTGACATTCACAAAGAATCCTATGCCGATTCCATGGTACGGGATGCTATTATCTGGTCAGTGCCTGGCAAAGAAGTTTGGCAACGTGCCCTTCAGTTGGCAAATCCGACTCTAGATGAAGTCCTCTCCATCGTGCAGTCTTTTGAAATTTCTCACACTGCTGGGGCGCAAATAGAGGTGTGGGCTGACGTCGGAGAAATACAATCACTGTGCGCTGTTGATGACGCGTGCGATACGTCCCCACTGGCCAACGTGGCCGCAGTATGCTCCCACACACATCCTTGGCCTAACCGTAAACAACCCTCTAAGAAACTGCAGCAAAACCCACGGCAACTTCCTTCATGTCAGCGGTGTTTTACGAAGCATTCATGGGAGGACTGTCCCCAACGTTGGGCCGTGTGTCACAATTGCAGAAAGAAGGGTCATGTGTCTGCCGTTTGCAAATCCGACCGCATACATGATGTTCACGACTGTGACGCTGATTCTGCTCCTGTGTTGTCTGTCAATTGCACTTCTTCCCTTTCAGGGAAGTTATTCCTCGCTGTCCAAATCCTTGGTCGGTATGTTTGCATGCAGGTGGATACTGGTCCTACTGCCACTATAATTAATTCTCAGATGTATCTTCAGTTGGGTTCTCCACTCCTATCACCTGTCACTTGACAATGAAGGACATACCATAAACAGAAGATCTCTCTTGGGACAATTTAATGCTGAGGTATCTTACAAATCCATCGTTTGGACTGTTCCCATATTTGTGGTCGACCAGAGCAATGCAGAAAATCTTTTTGGTTTCGATGCCTTTCATGTTTTTGGGTTCTCCATAGATGACTCTGTCAATATCGTCTCTGATGCTATTCCTTATGCTCAATTGGATTCCTTGTTGACGACATTTTCGTCCCTTTTTTCTCCTGGGTTAGGCCGTGCAAACAACGTTGAAGCTCATATCATGCTCAAACCCACTGCTCGGCCTAAGTTTTTTGGGCTCGGACCATTCCGGTGGCCCTTCGTGATCGGGTAAAATGGGAACTGGATCATCTCATTACTTCAGGGGTCTTGCTTCCTGACACTTCCAGTGAGTGGTCCTCTCCTGTCATTGTTGTTGCTAAGCCCAATGGTGATATTCGTCTCTGTGGTGATTTTAAAGCCACTGTAAATGCACAATGCCTCATCGACACTTATCCTATGCTCCGACCTGAAGAATTGTTCACTAAACTTGCGGGTGGCCAGTATTTTTCTAAAATTGACCTGTCAGAAGCTTATCATCAACTTCCTCTCGATGCTGCTTCCCGGCAGTTTCTGGTCCTTAACGCGCCTTTCAGCCTCTATCAATACCAACGATTGCCATTTGGGATTGCCAGCGCCCCTGCTCTCTTTCAATGGTTCTTGGAACAATTATTGCTCCCTGCCCCTGGGTGTATAAATTACATGGACGACATTGTTGTTACTGGCTCCACCACTGGAGAACATCTTCAGAACCTCGGCACACTTTTTCATGTCTTACAGACTGCCGGTCTTAAGTGTAATCTTCAGAAATCACAATTTTTGCAGGCATCTATCACGTACTTGGGGTTTCAACTCTCTCGGGATGGTATTCGTCGCTTCAGCAAACTGTAGCTGCGATCGATGCCCTTCCTCGCCCTACATCTGTTAAGGAACTGCAGGCCTTCTTGGGGAAAATAGCATACTATCACAAGTTCTTACCACCTGTTGCTTCGGTGGCTCAGCTGTGGCATCGCCTGTTGCATAAAAACGTGCCTTTTCACTGGTCTGAGTCATGTGATGTGGCTTTCCAGAAATTGAAGACTATGCTGAAACAGGCCCCATGCCTGGCTACTTATTGACCTGGCCAACATCTTGTTCTTGCCACAGACACCTCTCAACACGGGGATGGTGCAGTCCTTGCTCACTGTTTTTCAGACGGCTCTGAACAACCCAATGCTTATGCCTCCAAAATGCTCACGGATGCCCAACAAAAGTATTCTCAAATTAAAAAAGAAGCTTTGCCATTATTTATGCTCTTCATAAGTTTGATGTTTTTCTCTATGGATCCAAATTGCATCTTGTTACGGATCACATACCACTTGTTTCCTTGTTTCATCCATCATTGTCACTTCCCGACAAAGCTGCACACTGCCTCCAGTGTTGGGCTCTTTACTTGTCTCGTTTCAATTATGAAATTCATTTCTGGCCGACTGCTCAACATGTGAATGCTGATGCACTGTCTCGCCTTCCCATTGGTCCTGATCTGACATTCGATACTGACGAACTTTAGTGTTTCCATCTGGATGTTGCCGAGCAGCGGGTTGTGGACGGATTCCCCATCACAGGGGACCGGCTGGCGGTGGCTACAGGTTCTGACCCTACCATCTCCCAGGTTTTACGCTGTATTCAGAAGGGTTGGCCAGATCATCTGTCCGCTAAGACTTCTGACCCACTGTGGAACTACTACACTTTGCGCTACCACCTCACGGCTAGGGATGTTGTTATCCTCCTTTCCACCGACAATGCTTCGCCGCGTGTTTTGGTACCTGCGGCTTTGCGTGCTTCGCTCTTGCACCTCCTTCACCGAGGGCACTGGGGTGTGTCTCGCACAATATCTCTGGCACGCCGTCATGTGTACTGGCCCAGCATCGACTCTGCAATAGCACATATGGTTGCTGCCTGCGGCCCTTGTGTGTCACAGGCCGCCACCCCGAAGTCCTCTTTGTCACCGTGACCTTCGCCTGAGACGCCCTGGGAGCGCATTCATGCTGACTTTGCGGGAACCTTTTTAGGTACTTATTGGCTCCTCGTAATTGACGCCTACTCTAACTTCCCTTTCATTGTCCGTTGCACGTTGCCTACCACCGCGGCAACCACAAGTGCTCTCTCCTGCATTTTTTTCTTTGGAAGGCCTTCCCTCTAATCTTGTTACTGATAACGGTCCACAATTTGCCTCTTCCAAATTTGCGGATTTTTGTGCTCGTCACGGCGTTATGCATATCACGGCCCCTCCGTTCCACCCACAATCAAACGGTGAGGCTGAACGACTGGTCCGCACATTTAAGGCTCAGATGTGGAAACTCCTGACTTCTTCTGCTGCTGATGATGCACTTCTCCAGTTTCTGGCTTCAACTACTTCACCCCCATGGATGACCACAGCCCAGCTGAGCTCTTACATGGCCGACAGCCCTGCACGCTACTTCATCTTCTGCAGCCTTCCACCTCATGGCCACGGGTGCCTTCGCTTGGCCAGTTCACCACCGATGACCTTGTCTGGGTACGGGAATATGGCAGGCGGCCAAAATGGAGTCCGGGCTGCATCTTACGACACCGTGGCTGATGCCTGTATGAAATCCAAATGGTCACGGGTGTTGCAGTGCATCATTCAGACCAGCTTCGGCCTCGTGTGCCGGCAACGCCTTTTCCGAATGCTGCTACACCACGTTCGGCTCTACCTGAAGCTCGGGATCTTGGCATCTCTCAATACTCACAACGCAGCCCTCTCACCGTCATCTCGGTGCCAGCACAAGAACGGACGCTACCAGGAGACATACCCATGCAGGAACCGGATGACCATCATCTGTCGGAGCCAATCTACTCGCCTCCTCCTCCTACTGATGCCGACACATCGCCCATGTCTCCTGTTATATCAACTGGACTTGCCGCAACAGGCAGATTGGTGCACAGGGCCCCAGAAGATTCGACCCCTACATCTCCTGTCATCTCGACCCCTTATCATCAGGGACAGTTCCGTCTGTACGGGAAGCCTCCTCCTCGAGACTTTACGGCCAATCAAACAACGGCTATGGACGTTAGCAATCTCCAGGCCATCTCCATCAAGACCAGTGCAAAAATTTCAAAGGGGGGGAAAGTGTTGTGACTCGCCGATCATTCAAAGTGCTGCCGTGCAATTACACGTGTCCTCTATATGCGGCGCTGTCTGCCAGCCATGCAGCAGCCGTGCCACCTAAGTGGCCAGCCAGGCAGCAACCGCTAGACTTGGACTCAGTGTTCATTCGAATGTTACCCTGTTCACATGTCTTGCTTTGTCAACTTGCTCAGTGACTTATATGTGTTGTGTCATTCTGAAATATATGTGTTCAACTTGATGTTATAACAGAATCAGTTAAAGAAGAACATCTGAAATCTAATGTCACCAAAAAGAAGTCATGGATGACTGAAGAGATACTTAAAATTATGGACACGGGGAGGAAAGTGAAAAGTAATCGTGATGAATACAAGAATATCAATAAGGGGATCAGGAAATGGATATGAGAAGCTAAGGAAAGAGAAATACATGAACAATGCAATTAAATAGAGAAATTACAATTGAAGCATGATAGTTTCAATATTCATTTAAAAAAAAGTCAGGGAAGCGACCCAAAATTACAGAAAAAGGACAGGAAACAGGCTGGTGAATAATGATGGAAAAATAATATATGGACAAGATGAGCTTAAAGAAACATGGAAAACATACATACAACAACTCTTTTATGACAGCTGGCCAGGCGTTCCTCAAATATATTGTGAAACTGGACCTAGAATTCTGCAGGAAGAAATACAAGCTGCGGTAAATGGAATGAAAGATGGTAAATCACCTGGTCCCAACAATGTGAATGCCAAAATTCTCATGCTGCTCTGTGAGGATAATTTAAAATGGTTGACTGCAATATTCAATGACATCTACAACTCTGGTAACATTCCACGGGAATTGCTTAAATCTGAATTTATTACATTGCCCAAAAATCCCGGAGCTAAGACTTATGGTGAATACAGTACTGTCATCCTTATGAGTCACCTGCTAAAGATGTTTCTGAGGACCATTCACCAAAGAATTTATAAGATATGTGAAGAACAAATTTCTTCTACACAGTTTCATTTCAGAAATGCCTCTGGCACATGTCAAGCATTATTTAGTATCCAGGTACTATTTCAAAGGTGTATGGATATGAATTGTAACATTTATGCCTGCTTTATTGATTATCAGAAGGCTTTCAACAGAGTAAAACATCAGAAAATTGTTAACATTTTAAGAACCATTGGTTTGGATGATAGCGACCTACGTGTAATTGTAAACCCATATTGGAACCAGTCGGCTTCTGTGAGGCTGGACAGAGAAAATACAGAAGACACATACATTCTATGAGGTGTAAGGCAGGGTTGTATATTATCCCCACTGATTTTCAACATCTATCTGGAACACATCTTTAAGGAAGCTTTTGATTAAGTAGAGATGGGAGAGCTCTTAAATAGAAAAAATATCAACAGCATATTATATGCTGATGATACAGTAATATTTTCTGATAGTGAGGATAGTTTGCAGTACCTTGTCGATAGCCTTTCACAAAAAGGCTCTGAATATGGTCTAGTTGTTAACCCTCAAAAAGCGAAAACAATGATAATCAGTAAATGCTTGTCACATTAAGAGGGGCCAAAATCACATGGAGCAAGTACCTTGGCACTACAATAAATGACCGGTGGGATCTGGCTGATGAGGTGAGAACTCAAATTGGAAAAGCCAGGGCTGTCTTCAATAAGATGAGTAACCTTTTCAAAAATCATGGCTTAGCAATGATGATGAAGATCAGACTTCTGCGATGCTACATATTTTCCATCCTCTTCTATGGTGTTGAAACATGGACTCTGACAGGATCGTTGGGTAAGCAGCTGGAGGCTTTTTAGATGTGATTGTACAGGAGAATTTTAAGAATACCATGGACAGCTCATGTCACAAATGTCAAACTTCTACGAAGAATGAAGATAGAGATAGAAGTGTTGGCCACTGTGAAAGCAAGAAAGATCCAGTACCCGGGACACATCATGCAGAGCAACAACAGATACCATCTCATCCAGGCCATCCTGCAAGGAAAAATACCAGGGAAGAGAAGCATTGGCCAGAAAAGAATATCCTGGCTTAAGAACATCAGAACGTGGACCTCTAAAACATCTACAGAGCTATTTAGAGCTGCAAGTGACAGGAAAAGCACTGTCAAGATGGTTGCCAACATCGGGAATGGATAGGGACCAGAAGAAGAAGAAGAAACTTAAAAATTTAATATGTAACAATGTCAGTAATTATTTAAAATCATATAAATAGAGGCAACTTGTACACCACCATATCTCAGTTGGAGTTCAGTTTGATGTCAGTCATGAGACAGCGTTAAGTCAATTTTAGATGTAGTTTGCCGCCAAACATCTAGCATGTGAAATAAAACTCTTTGTGAACATGAATTCCTGGATCTTATTTCTACCATTGCATGATTCCTGAGTGGCGATGCAGTAACAGCAAGATGAACCTACAGCAGCATTAAGAAGCAGCATCCTGGATTACACAAGATATGTATTATTTATTTGGTGGAGGATATCCATAATATGACATGGTATTCTGTTTTCTTGTGTTAAGCAAAGATACACATCCCAAACTTCACCACACAAAAATCATTTTTCACCACGTTATATTACAGTTACCATAAATCATGTGCTAGAGACAGAGTCTGTACAGGATACAGTGGCTGATGTGCAGTGGCCAGTTTTTGTCAAAAGAGCTGGGTGAGGTAATTTGTTTGTTCGATAGAGGAGGCCAACAGTGTTTTGTCACCTTTCGGCCAGCTGGCAATGACAGAATTGAGGTGCATGCGCTGCAACCTTTCTCAAAGTATTTTACAGAACCTGTCCAGTAAAAAAAAAAAAAAATAAATAAATAAAAAAATGGGGTAGTTACAACTTTGTTTGTCAGGTTCATTACTATGTGCCTACAATTTTGTTAATCATCATAGTTATTGTGATATTTACATGGAAGTAACTCACTGCACGAATCTGAAAAAGTTTACAATGAAAAATACGGGTCACAATGAGGTTGTGTTTTGTGCAGATTACATAATATGTTGCTTTGTATGAAATTTAGCTAACATATCAAATTTTTCTTTAGACTTGGGTGGAGGTCTCTATCTGTCACCAGTCTCAAGAAATTTGATCTGATGTAAAACACTCATTTGTGATAATGCCACAATAAAGCTAGAGTGAAATACTGACAACATTCCTTATATTTCATAAACAGTTTGAGATATCGGAATGAGATTTTGGAAAATGATAGAATGCAAAGAGGAGAGTATTTTTCCATGTGGTTATTCCACAAAACTTTGTTAGCTGCAACTAACTACAGACTTTTCTGATGAAAGAATGTAATTTTTAGGGCCATAAATAGTGGTGAAATGATAAATGCTATGGATTTTGGGACAACGTAAGTGAAGACATTACATGTTTATTCTGTATCCAGGATGTGCTTTTTATAAGCTACTTAGCTTATTTTTCCTCAGTTCCATACTTAATAAACCACTGTTTCAGATTACTCTCACAACTGCTTCTGACACAAGTTAGTGAGGTGATGCTGTAAACTCTGCTGTGTTTTGGTAAAAGAGGCAAATTTTAACATGGAAACAGGAGAAATGTGTAGGTTTTACTCAAAATTAGCCACTAATGATGCATCTCTGAAAGTTACAAATGGTTAACAAGCCAAGCGAAAATAAATTGCTGCATTTTTAATGGAATTATATGTAGATACTACCTAAAGCAGAGGTGATGGATCTTTTTGAATGGTCACCATTTAAGTGTGAGCACGGAGGGCCTCCACTTAATATTTATGAAAAAAGTGAGCATAGGCTTCAGTTTAGACCAGCACTTGTCTTCCAGTGTTCAGCTTTTCCCCTATAGTGTCTGCCCGTTAACCCCTACTGCTACCGCTCTCCCCATGAGTGTCTTGCCGAGTGCATGTGTCTACTGGCCATGGTATTTTGCATGGCCTCTGCCAAAGGTATCTCAAGTACTGTCCTCTCCTGCAGATAATGTGTCTTCTATAGGAAGTACAGGATCTATCACTACTCATCCACTTGACAGTGAGTGGTGTACAAGTTGGAGGTCTAGACACTGTATAAAGGGAAGGAAGGGAGCAGGGAAAACTCACCCATCCTCTTGACCTACAAGTTTGAGATGCCGTCTTCCACTGAAACCAAAACTGAGCCACCGAGGATGTCAGGAAACATGCTGTGTCCTGTGTCAAAGGGAGGCAAATACAAAAGGGTAGGTGTCTATTAATTATAAACAATTCAAATATGCAGAAAATAATGGTGCTCCTTAGAGAAATGGCAGCAAGGAATGGGAAGAAACACAATTTGCACTCACGGTATATGTCTGGCAGCTTCATTCAACATGTTGATGAGGCTGTTCCGGCAGCCATTGAGGGAACAGGATGTGACCAGCAGCAGATTTTTGTGCTTGTTGGGACAAAGAATGCCTGTTTTCTGGGCTTCAGAGTCATACTTCGAACACTGTTGCAGCTGCCAAAGAAGGTTTAAAATTCTGGCCTTGCTCATGAAGTTTCAAACAAGTTCACAATCTGCATCATTGTCCTCAGAACTGATCAAGGCCTCCTGGTTCTGTGTACAGTAGAAAATTTGAACCAGAGACTGTGAATGTTCAGTGACAGGCTAGACTGTGGCTTTCTAGACTTGCATCAAGAGTTGAGAACTGTAGGGTTCCTCAAAACGGGTTAGGTGGGCAATACATATCAGAGGGTGCTACCCAGACAGCTGACTGCACGAGGGGTGCACAAAGGGCATTTTAAATTATATGACTCTTGTAATGGGACACCCTCCTCTAACATTACTTTTTTTTCAGTTGTTTAAATAAAAGAATTTCATATGATTTCGTATATGATGTATTATATTTCAGACTAAAATGTATAAAAATAAATTAATTTGTTACATTCTGAATGTACAATTAAAATTACTCATCTTTTAAAAATATCTGAAATTATGAAATTTGTGACATACTTAAAATTCATATTATTAATTGCACAATCTAACACAAATTATTAAATTTAGTTCTGAATTCATTTACAATATAATGATATAATGTAAAGATTCTACTTTTGTCAAGAAAGTTTGTAAACTCTTTTGTTTTGTAAACTCTTTGGACTATTGTGAGTTCGGCAGAATATTACAAGTAGTATGCCTCTGATGAAAATGCACATGTATTTTAATTTTGTCTACAACAACATGGTTGCATGAAAATGGAGATTGTGAAGTCAGTGTGATATAGGAGAATGGGATAAAATAAAAGAAAATCATATGGCAACAGATGTTATTTAGTCATCAGCAACCCACAATGTTAAATCAAAATTTCAGCCACAAGAATGTACCACTAGATGCAAGACTTGGAGCCAACAACAAGAAAAAATGAAGATAAGTAAAAAGTTTTCCTTTTGCATATCTTAAGCCGCTCGAAACTTTTGAAAATAATGAAGAGACTAAGAGAAATTTAATGGTGATGTGTGGAAGGGTAAGATTACACTCTCCATGCAGTCCAGACAAAAATAGCTGTAGGAGACCTTGAAACATCAGTCTGAGGTCAAAAGAAATGTCCTCCCACAAGTGAGAGTATTAACTTCACAAAAAAGTTCCAGGGTTACAAGCTCTTCCAAAAAGCAGTGAAGCTCACATAATGCTAGTTACAGAATGCTGATTGAAATGATGAAACTGACAGCAGTGAGATCTATGGGGACAAATTACATGAATATTAAAAGGAGAAACCAATAGGAAATGGAGCTGGTGCAGTAGTTTCAGTAGCCAAGAAACTCAAATACATCAAGTTAGAAATTGAATCTGAGTGTGAGACTGGCAAGAGCAGTATCAGGGGCAGGCATAGACTCATCTCCTGGTGTAACTGGAGACTTTAGAACAGTGGTTGTAAATTTTTGTGCTCAAAAGTCAATACTGACATTGTGGAATGGCACTGATTTTATTAATAATTGGAAACTTACATTAGAAGTAAAGGACACCATTCACTGAATAGCAAAATCAGTGAGTCTTCAAGAGAAACATACAAAAGAGGAAGAAGAAGAAAAGCTGCTAGCTTTCAGAATAAATCCTTTGCCAAGCTAGGGGAAAAAAATGCCTGTGCCCTACAAGTGCCAGAACAATGGTTTAATGCTTGGCTGCTGGAGATTCTTTCCCAGAAGACAATGGGTACCATTGTGAGATGGGTAAAAGTGAGATTACAGGAGCTCAATTACAAAACATTACTTGAAACCAGGATAAAGGTAAATGTAGGGTACAAAAATGGTTTAGAAGTAGCAATGGATTAAGAGTGAGATGTAACTGATTGTTATGAGAACTACATAATGAGATACACAATACCAGGTTCATATAGGAGTAGACAATACATTTTTGAAGGAAATTATGTGATACATCATATTTTTAGGATGCTGACCCACATTTATGACTACATTTCTTACTGTCACATCTTTTTTTAACACCATTTAAATTAATTTAAAGAACTGCGGATACCAAAGTTCATTATCTTATTTCATATGTTAAATTACAAAATTTTACAGGTTGAAACTGTTGTGACTTGCCGATCATTCAAAGTGCTGCTGCGCAATTATGCGCATCCTCTATGTGCGGCGCTGTCTGCCAGCTGTGCAGCAGCTGTGCAACCTAAGCGGCCAGCCGATCACCGGCCCTTAGACTGGGACTCAGTGCTCATTCGAATGCTAACGTGTACACATGTCTTGCATGTCAACTTACTCTGTGACTTATATGTGTTGTGTCATTCTGAAATATATGTGTTAAACTTGACGTTATAACAATTGGCGATGAGGTAGTGGATTTTTTCCTTTTCACCGTTGACCCACAGGTTTCCATGGCTACTGTCGAGCAACTATTGCAAAATCTCCTTGAACAGCAAACGCTTCTAACAGCGGCAATTCGCGATTTCGTCACGGCGTCAAATGCGGGGTGTTTCTCGCCATTGGCTATACCTCCTTTTCCTCCTTATGGCGAGGCGGCGGAAGACTGGTCTGACTATGAAAAACGTCTTCGACAGCACTTCTTGGCATTTCATGTCACAGACGAACAACCATGTAAGTCTCTGTTCCTTTCCTGGATTTCACCTCAAATGTATCAGTTGTTGTCGCAATTGGCTCCTTTGAAGGATCCTGCGTCTTTGTCCTTTGCTGAAATGTGCTCACTTCTGTCTGTCTATTTTCAAAAGCAAACGCATGTGGTAACCTCTCATGTTGCCTTTTATCGTTGTCAAAAACAGCCACATCAATCCTATCGCGCTTGGGCTGCTGAACTTTACGGCCTCAGTGAAAAGTGTCAATTTGTTACTGAAGTTCACAAAGAATCCTATGCCGATTCCATGGTACGGGATGCTATTATCCGGTCGGCGCCCAACAAAGAAGTTCGGCAACGTGCCCTTCAGTTGCCAAATCCGACTCTAGATGAAGTTCTCTCCATTGTGCAGTCTTTTGAAATTTCTCGTGCCGCTGGGGTGCAAATAGAGGCGTGGGGTGCTGTCGGTGAAACAAAACCTCTGTGCACTGTTGACGATGCGTCCCCGCCGGCCGATGTGGCTGCAGTGCGCTCCCACCCGCAGCCTCGGCCTAACCGTAAACAACCCGCTAAGAAACTGCAGCAAAACCCCCAGCAACTTCCTTCATGTCAGCGGTGTTTTATGAAACATTCACATGAGGATTGTCCCCAACGTTGGGCTGTGTGTCACAATTGCAAAAAGAAAGGTCATGTGCCTTCCGTTTGCAAATCCAACCGCATACATGATGTTCATGACTGTGACGCTGATTCTGCTCCTGTGTTGTCTGTCAATTGCACTTCTTCCCTTTCAGTGAAGTTATTCCTCGCTGTCCAAATCCTTGGTCGAGATGTTCGCATGCAAGTGGATACTGGTTCTGCTGCCACTATAATTAATTCTCCGACGTATCTTCAGTTGGGTTCTCCACTCCTATCACCTGTCACTCGGCAATTACGGACGTACAATAAACAGAAGATTTCTCTCTTGGGACAGTTTAATGCTGAGGTATCTTACAAATCCGTCGTTCGCACTGTTCCCATATTTGTAGTTGACCAGAGCAACACAGAAAATCTTTTTGGTTTCAATGCCTTTCACGTTTTTGGGTTCTCCATAGATGACTTTGTCAATATTGTCTCTGATGCTATTCCTTATGCTCAACTGGATTCCTTGTCAATGACAATTTTGTCCCTTTTTTCTCCTGGGTTAGGCCGTGCAAACAACGTTGAAGCTCATATCATGCTCAAACCCACTGCTTGGCCTAAGTTTTTTTGGGCTCGGCCCATTCCTGTGGCCCTTCGTGATCGGGTAAAACGGGAGTTGGGTCGTCTCACTACTTCAGGGGTCTTGCTTCCTGTCATTTCCAGTGAGTGGTCCTCTCCTGTCATTGTCGTTGCTAAACCAAATGGTGATATTCGTCTCTGTGGCGATTTAAAAGCCACTGTAAATGCTCAATGCCTCATCGACACTTACCCTATGCCCCGTCCTGAAGAACTGTTCACTAAACTTGCTGGAGGCCTTGACTTGTCAGAAGCTTATCATCAACTTCCTCTTGACGCTGCTTCCCAGCAGTTTCTGGTCCTTAACACGCCTTTCAGCCTCTATCAATACCAACGATTGCTATTCGAGGTTGCTAGCGCCCCTCCTCTCTTTCAGCGATTCTTGGAACAATTATTGCTCTCTGACCCTGGGTGTATAAATTACATGGACGACATTGTTGTTACTGGCTCCACCACTGAAGAACATCTTCAAAATCTCCGCACACTTTTTCATGTCTTACAGACTGCCGGTCTTAAGTGTAATCTTCAGAAATCACAATTTTTGCAGGCATCTATCACGTACTTGGCGTTTCAACTCTCTCGGGATGGTATTCGTCTGCTTCAGCAAACTGTCACTGCGATCGATGCCCTTCCTCGCCCTACATCTGTTAAGGAACTGCAGGCCTTCTTGGGGAAAATAGCATACTATCACAAGTTTTTACTGTCTGCGGCTTCGGTGGCTCAGCCATTGCATTGCCTGTTGTATAAAAACGTGCCTTTTCACTGGTCCACGTCATGTGATGTGGCTTTCCAGAAATTGAAGACTATGCTGAAAGAGGCCCCATGCCTGGCTACTTATCGACCTGGCCAACATCTTGTTCTTGCCACAGACACCTCTCAATACGGGGTCGGTGCAGTCCTTGCGCACCGTTTTTCTGACGGTTCGAAACAACCCATTTCTTATGCCTCCAAAACGCTCACGGATGCACAACAAAAGTATTCTCAAATTGAGAAAGAAGCTTTGGCCATTATTTATGCTCTTCATAAGTTTGGTGTTTTTCTTATGGCTCCAAATTTCATCTTGTTATGGATCACAAACCACTTGTTTCCTTGTTTCATCCATCAACGTCACTTCCTGACAAGGCTGCACACCGCCTCCAGCGTTGGGCTCCTTACTTGTTTCATTTCAATTATGAGATTCATTTCTGGTCAACGGCTCAATGTGCAAATGCTGATGCTCTGTCTCGCCTTCCCATGGGTCCTGATCAGGCATTCGATAGGGACGAACTTTTGTGTTTCCACTTGGATGTTGCCGAGCAGCGGGTTGTGGACAGGTTCCCCATCACTGGGGACAGGCTGGCGGCTGCTACGGGTTCTGATCCTACCCTCTCCCGGGTTTGATGCTGTATTCAGAAGGGTTGGCCAGATCGCCCGTCCGCTAAGACTTCTGATCCATTGTGGAACTACAACGCTTTGCGCTGCCGCCTCACGGCTAGGGATGGTGTTATCCTCCTTTCCACCGACAATGCCGCGTGTTGTGGTACCTGCATCGTTGCGTGCTTCGGTCTTGCGCCTCCTTCACCAAGGGCACTGGGGTGTGTCTCGCTCAAAATCTCTGGCACGTGATCATATGTACTGGCCTGGAAGCGACTCTGAAATAGCACACATGGTCGCTGCCTGCGGCCCTTGTGCATCACAGGCCGCTGCCCCGAAATCATCTTTGTCACCGTGGCCTTCACCTGAGAAGCCCTGGGAGCGTATTCATGCTGACTTTGCGGGACTCTTTTTAGGTACTTATTGGCACCTCGTAATTGACGCTTACTCTAACTTTCCTTTCATTGTCCGTTGCACGTCACCTACCACCGTGGCAACCACCAGTGCTCTCGCCTGCATTTTTTATTTGGATGGCCTCCCCTCTACTCTTGTTACTGATAATGGTCCGCAATTTGCCTCTTCTGAATTTGCGAATTTTTGTGCTCATCACGGCGTTATGCATGTCACGGCCCCGCCGTTCCATCCACAATCCAACGGTGAGGCTGAACGACTGGTCCGCACATTTAAGGCTCGGATGCGGAAACTTCTGACTTCTTCTGCTGCTGATGATGCACTTCTCCAGTTTCTGGCGTCTTACCGTTTCACCCCCATGGGCGACCACAGCCCGGCTGAGCTCTTACATGGCCGACAGCCTCGCACGCTACTTCATCTTCTGCGGCCTTCCAGCTCACAGCCGCGGGTGTCTTCACTTGGCCAGTCCACCGCCGTCGACCTCATCTGGGTACGGGGATATGGCAGGCGGCCAAAATGGAGCCCCGGCCACATCTTATGACACCGTGGCAGACACCTATATGAAATCGAGATGGACACGGGTGTTGCAGTGCGTCATTCGGACCAGCTTCGGCCTCGTGCGCCGGCAACGCCTTTTCCGAATGCCGCTACACCACCTTCGGCTCTACCTAATGCTTGGGATCTTGGCATCTCTCAATACTCACAACGCAGCCCTCTCACCATCATCTCGGTGCCAGCACGAGAATGGACGCCACCAGGAGACGTGCCCATGCAGGAACCGGATGACCATCCTCTGTCAGAGCAAATGTACTCGCCTCCTCCTCCAACTGATGGTGACACATCGCCCATGTCTCCTGTCATATCAACTGGACTTGCCGCAATGGGCAGATTGGTGCATGGGGCCCCAGCAGATTCGACCCCTCCGTCTCCTGTCATCTCGACCCGTTATCATTGGGGACACTTCCGTCCATACGGGAAGCCTCCTCCTCAAGACTTTATGGCGAGTCAAACAATGCCTACGGACGTTAGCCATCTCCAGGACACCTCCATCAAGACCAGTGCAAAAATTTCAAAGGGGGGAAAAGTGTTGTGACTCGCCGATCATTCAAAGCGCCGCTGTGCAATTACACGCGTCCTCTACGTGCGGTGCTGTCTGCCAGCTGTGCAGCAGCTGCGCCACCTAAGCAGCCAGCCGAGCAGCAGCCACTAGACTGGGACTCAGTGCTCATTCGAATGCTAACATGTACACATGTCTTGCTTGTCAACTTACTCTGTGACTTATATGTGTTGTGTCGTGCTGAAATATACGTGTTAAACTTGACGTTATAACAGAAACATCATTTGTATATATTTTAGTTTAGTCAATATTGTAGTTTTGAGTCCAGGAAGGCACAAATTTGTTTCCATAATCCAATTTTTTAATACAACACACAAATTTACACTAAAAAATCTCCAGGAAATAAGGTAAAACAATGTTGTTGAACAATCAAAAGGTAAACATTTCAGACTTCCATGGCCTAATGAGAGTAAACATAGCAATTTCGCATAATACAAGAAAAATATATAATCATAACATTAATAATAGTAATGACAATATGTATAGTAATGATATGAAAAATCTAAGAAATGTCAGTCTTATGAATATTAAACAATGTCCTCATTACATCCTTGTTAAATGTGAGCAGTAACATTTAACAGAAGTATGTGACAACTGTACAGAAAGAATCAATGTGGAGAAGAAGCTGACTGGTTGAAGGAAGAGTGAGAAATAATATGGATATATTGCTACTCACCATAAAGATGACAAGCTGAGTTGCAGGCAGGTACAGTGAAATGACTGTTATGATTTAGCTTGCAGCCAAAGCCTTCTTTAGAAAAGAAAACACATTCACATTCATTCACAGAAGCAAACACACCTCACACACACACGACTGCCATTTCTGGCAGTTTGGACTAGAATATAGTAAGATAAGCAAATGAAATGGAAGAAAGAAAACACAGTGTGACAAATATACTGAAACCCTGTTGGACAGAAGGAAAATGGCTGTGACACACCAAGAGGAAAGGTACACTGATGATAAAAGAGAAAGCTTTAATCTCCTCTGGAATGCAGAGTGGTTTTGGATGAGATTCAGTCAGGGTAATTTGTTTTACAGTCTTACTGTGAAATGGAGATGGAGAGGGAAAAATATTTAGTGTTACATAAAGATATAGCCAAGATGATGAATGTATCCAATCTAGTATTGCAGTCATAGAATGATGATAGGTATTTGATATGTGAGATGAGGTACTGAAGACACCAGTGGCCGAGAATCCAATTAAGTAAACAGACCAGTGAAAATCATGTCACCTATTCCGTTGTATCCAAACTAACTGAATATAGGAAGGGCCAATATGATCAGAGAACTGAACATTGCACACATATCTTATGCAATTGTTCATAGCTAACACAAGTCATCTAAAGTTTTCACTATTTGTCCCATGATGAATGTTATCACAGTAGTAAACATTTGGCAGGACTAAAGACTGGACTAATTTTTGTTTGATTTGAGGTGAAAATATTTTTTCTAAATTTGGGGATTGCATGTAAGCAGAAGAGAGATTTCCTGTGTGCTGCAATCTGTTCTTCCCAATTTATATAATCATTGAAGACTATGCCAAGGCCTTTTTCATTTTTTGAAATGCAATTGACTCTAAATTTGCTATGGTAAACAAAGGTGTTTTCTTAATCTATTGGAATACCAGCTACAACAGCAAGAAAATTTTCAAGACTGTTAGGTCTGAAACCTATGTTGCAAAGAATCTCTCTCTTTCTCTAGAGGAATGAAATATTATTCTGGGGAGGGGGGAACTGCAGCCCAATAACAGCCTCCCCCTCCCTCCCCCCCCCCCCCCCCTGCCCCTGGATTTCCTTTTTGTCAAGAACTGTTTAAAAAAATGGGTATCAGTACTGCACTAACTGAGTACATTTATCAATCTGTTGTGCATTTCAGATCTTTTGTGCATATCACATTAGTAAGTATTTCCACAATAGTTCAACAAATAAATATGAGACAAGAACTAGTCCTGGAGTTACAATTTCTAAGGAAAATCAAACAAAAAGCTCAAAACATCATTTTCTGTTGAGGAATAAAATTGTGTAATAAATTGCCAGGGAGATAAAAAAGACTGCTAAAATATATCTGTGTAAAAAGACAGCTCATTGGTTATCAAGGTTCAGTTGGCAGAGTTGGCAGCATGAGTCCCCAGAGAGCAATGAGATGCCAAGATGGCTGTTGCTCCCCATATGGTCTGACAACCAGGACTGGTGGTCTGGCCTGCCATTTCTTTTCATAGCAGGACCTCTTTGTTTGTCATCAAAGGGGCCCTTACAGGACAGCAGTACATCAGTAATATTCTACACCCCATTTTGTTGCCCTTCATGGCAAGCCATCCTGGACTTTCATTCCAAAAAGATAATGCCACCCCGGACACAGTGGGAGTTTCTACTGCTTGTACATGTACTTGTCGAAGCCTATCTTGGTCAGCTAGGTCACTGGATTCCCCCCCCCCCCCCCCCCCCCCCAGTTGAGAACTTTTGGAGCATTACAGGCAGGGGCCTTCAAAACTGCTCTGAATTTTGATGATATAATATCCCAATTGCCAATTGTACAGAATTTGGCACAATATTATTCAGGAGGATGGTCAACAACTCTATCAGCCAATGATAAGCCAAATAACTGTTTGTATAAGGGCCAGATGTGGACTAACATGTTATAGACTTGCTCAGTTTATGAAGCTCATTCTCTTAAATACCTTATCCAAATTTTCTGAAATTGTGATCATTTGTTTGTCTGTGGACTAAATCCTTCATCAAGTGTTGAAAACTCACACACATTCACACAAGTATAGCTCTCATACACATGACCACAGCTTTCTGTATCTACATCTAACTCTATATCCACATCTTGCAAGTCACCATATGGTGTATGGCAGAGGCAGAGCTCTTATCGTGTCCTTGTGGTCCTTACCTGAAATGTATGTTGGTGGCAGTGGACTCATTCTGTGGCCAGCTCTCATTCAATTTCACATAGCTTTGAAATATTTATAAATATTTAATTAACACAATTGTATCAGGCAGCACATGATTAATGCTGTATTCCAAAATTACAAATTTTTTTTTCCTATTCACTTGCATTAACTTATATTTTCCTACAGTTAGAGAAAGCTGCCATTCATCACACCAAACTGGAAGTCTGTCTAAGTCACCCTACAGTCCCTCAATGATGATACTTTCTTGTATACTACATTGCTATGAGCAAACAGTCACTGATTGCTGCTCATCCTATTTGTCAGATCATTTATGTGTACAGGTAATAGAGCAGTCCTTTCATACACCCCTGAGGAACTCGGGATGATACCCTCCTCTTCGATGAACACTTGTCATTAAGGACAGTTTCCTGGGTTCTGCTAGTTAAGAAGTCTTTGAGTCACTTACATATCTGGGTACCTATTCTGTATGCTCTTACCTCCATCAACAGTCTGCAATGGAGCACCCTGAAATCTAGGAATATGGAATCTGTCTGTTGTCCTTCATTCATGGTTCACAGATTATCATGCAAGAAAAGTGGAAACTGAGTTTTGCATGAGTGATGCTTTCTACATTCATGCTGATTTGTGGAAAGAAGCTTTCTGTTTCAAGGAAATATATTATATTCAAACTTAGAATATGTTCAAGAATTCTATAACATTCCAATGTTAAGGGTATGGGTCTGTAATTTTGTAGGTCCATTCGTATGTACAGGAGTCCCCTGCACTTTTTCAAGTCAGTTGTGTCTTGTCACTAATACATTTGTGATAAATGCAAGCTAAGTAAAGGGCTAATGCCACAGAACACTCTCTGTAAAACTGAATTGGAATTCCATCCAGACCTGGCAGCTTATTCCTTTTCAACTCTTTCAGTTGGTTGTCAGTGTCAGGGATGCCTGTTTCTACATCCTCCACGTGGGTGTCTGTGTGGCAGTCAAAGGATGGGATCCACACCTCGGGGTCTAGTGGATAGTGTTGCTGTCTCTGGATCATGGGGTCCCAGGTTCGATTCCCAGCCAGGTCATGGATTTTCTCTGCCCAGGGACTGGGTCTTTGTGTTTTCCTCATCATCTCATCATCATTCGGGAAGTGCTGAGACTGGAAATGGAAAGATTTGGAATGTGTATGGGCACTAATGACCATGATGTTGAGCGCCCCACAAACCAACATCATCATCATCATCAAAGGATGCTTGTTGTTGTTGTGGTCTTCAGTCCTGAGACTGGTTTGATGCAGCTCTCCATGCTACCCTATCCTGTGCAAGCTTCTTCACCTCCCAGTACTTACTGCAACCTACATCCTTCTGAATCTGCTTAGTGTATTCATCTCTTGGTCTCCCTCTATGACTTTTACCCTCCACGCTGCCCTCCAATGCTAAATTTGTGATCCCTTGATGCCTCAGAGCATGCCCTACCAACCGGTCCCTTCTTCTTGTCAAGTTGTGCCACAAACTCCTCTTCTCCCCAATTCTATTCAATACCTCCTCATTAGTTATGTGATCTACCCATCTAATCTTCAGCATTCTTCTGTAGCACCACATTTCGAAAGCTTCTGTTCTCTTCTTGCCCAAACTAGTTATCGCCCATGTTTCACTTCCATACATGGCTACACTCCATACAAATACTTTCAGAAACGACTTCCTGACATTTAAATCTATACTCGATGTTAACAAATTTCTCTTCTTAAGAAACGCTTTCCTTGCCATTGCCAGTCTACATTTTATATCTTCTCTACTTTGACCATCATCAGTTATTTTGCACCCCAAATAGCAAAACTCCTTTACTACTTTAAGTGTCTCATTTCCTAATCTACTTCCCGCAGCATCACCCGACTTAATTCAGCTACATTCCATTATACTCGTTTTGCTTTATTTGATGTTCATCTTATATCGTCCTTTCAAGACACTATCCATTTCGTTCAATTGCTCTTTTAAGTCCTTTGCTGTCTCTGACAGAATTACAATGTCATCGGCGAACCTCAAAGTTTTTATTTCTTCTCCATGGATTTTAATAGCTACTCCAAATTTTTCTTTTGTTTCCTACTGCTAGCTCAATATACAGATTGAATAACATTGGGGAGAGGCTACAACCCTGTCTCACTTCCTTCCCAACCACTGCTTCCTTTTCATGCCTCTCGACTCTTATAACTGCCATCTGGTTTCTGTACAAATTGTAAACAGCCTTTCACTCCCTGTATTTACCCCTGCCACCTTTAGAATTTGAGAGAGAGTATTCCAGTCAACATTGTCAAAAGCTTTCTTTATCTCTATAAATGCTAGAAACGTAGGTTTGCCTTTCCTTAATCTTTCTTCTAAGATAAGTCGTAAGGTCAGTATTGCCTCACATGTTCCAATATTTCTACAGACAAGGATGGTACATGTGTACAATCCTCCTATGTGTATGATTTTTTTAACACGAAATTTAAAATTTCAGCTTTCATTTTTCTATTGCCATACCACACTGGTTGATGAGTGACTGGATAGAAGCCTTTGACCTGCTTAATGATTTATCATAAAACCACAATTTTTTTGGGTTCTTGGCAAGATCCTTTGCTAAGGTATGGAGGTGGATGTTGTTGCACACTTTGCACATCAGTCTTTTTACAGATGTGCAAATTTCTACTAACTCTTGCCTATTGACATTTCAACATTCTTTTTTGACCTTCCTGGTTCCTCAGCATTTTCTGGATTTTGTTATTAAAGGATGGTAGGTCTTTTCTGCCCTCACTCAATACATACTTCTCCTGAGCATGATTTACAATCATTTTGAATCTTGCTCAAAATTCCTCTGCTTGCATCATATTGAAACTAAATGACATCCATTCATTGTCTAAGTAAGATGCTAACAACTGTTTATCTGCTCCTTCCAGCATAAATACTCTCCTAGCTATCTTGATGGATTTATTAACTTTAGTGACCATCATTGCTATGATGATATCATGATCAGTTATCCATGTGTCTATACTGACATTGTTAATAAGGTCAGTTTTATTTGTTGCAACAAGTTCTAGAATGTTTCAATTACATATGGGTTATTGAACTAGCTGCTCAAGACAGTTTTTGGAAAATGTTTTCAGAAGTATTTCACAAGACTGTCTGTCTATTCCATCCACAGTGAATCCATACATGTCACAGTCTTTAATTGATAGATTAAAGTCTCCTCCAACTAATACTGCATAATTAGGATGTTTCTGCACTACTGTGTGTAGACTTTCTTTGAATGATTCTACACCTGTTATGGCAGAACTGGGTGTTCAGTAAAACATCTGATGATTTATCCGAGCTCACCTAGTCTGGTTACCTGTGTCCACATAACTTCTCAGTTAAACTCAATTTCAACTTCAAAAGAGACAAAATTTTTGTTGACTGCAATGAACACTCTCCCTCTTTTGGTATCTAACCAGTCTTTCTGATATATGTTTCATGCCTTGCACCTCTCAGTTACTAAACATAATTTGTTGCATGATATTAAGCTTTCTCATCTTTATGTATCTGTCATCTATTTGCTATGATATTTGTGATAAATCCATTCTTATTTCAAAAAGTGCTGACCTATCATGATGCGGCAGATACACCATTTTGTGAGAAGATTTCACCGCAATGAAAAAATGAGCATTTCAATGAAGCCAACCCCACATCTTGTATCATGTCAATGACACTCTCTCCCCTGCTTCATGATAATACAAAACATGCTGTTCTTCTTTGAACTTTCTCATTGTACCCCATTAATTGTAGACTTGTGCAGGTCAATTCATGTCAGTCACCATAGTGTAAGATGGCTGTGGAGGAGAATGTGATCACCAGAGACCAGCATTGACAGCAGAGTTTCATTCAGTTCTTTATGCTGCACAGCATACAAACTTGACTGTAACTTCCTACACTAGTTTCCTTGGATTGACTCAAAGTCTCTTGTTAGTCCATGTTCACTGAATCCTAATCACACTTGAACAGTACTCAATGTAGGCTACACAAGTGTTTTGCATTCATGTTCTATCCTAGAAATACAACAGTTTCAAGTTCTCATATAAGTTAACAGAAGTCAGCTGTTCAATTTACCTATATCAACTCTGTGTCACTGCTCACTGTTTAACTCTGTGTGCCACACTAGTACCAAATTGTTTTCTTCTCAATAAATAAATGGAAATCCCAGGACTCTCTATTTTCTGCTCTATGGTAAAGGTGAGTGTACTTGACTTTCTTATGATGCTTACATAACCTACACAAAAATATCAGATATACCATGTCCAGTGTGATAAATATTCCCATCTCTTACCTCAGGTGAAGGATAAAGAAAACATAACCCATGTATCTACGTGATACACCATACTTACCAAAATGGTGATTATTATTTTGCTTATAAGATGTAACTAAAGAGAGATCAAATTTCTTGCACACAGAAGCTCAAAATAAATTATTACTTTCAAAGCAAGAAAAACAACATGAATAAGAAAAAAAGGTTTAAAAAGGCAAACAGTGAGTTTTCCGTGCAACCAGTGAAAGTCAATAACTCAAAATATGTTTCATGAACAACTGAAATATGCTATAATTATAGCAGCCTATGAATTGCTATGATATTTGTGGTATAACCATGCTTATTTTAAAAAAATGCTGACCTATCATGAAGCGACACACTGATGACTTGCGCAGGTCAATTCGTGTCAGTCGCCGCAGTGTAAGACGGCTGTGGAGGAGGATGTGATCACCTGATGCCAGCATTGACAACAGAGATTCATTCAGTTCTTTATGCTGCACAGCATCCTCATGCAGCTTGTGCAGTTCCGGGTCATCCGATGTCTTTAAACAAAGTTTATCTTGATTAACAAGTGTAAACACCAAATGTTATTCAAGGAACATCTCAAGTTATAATGAAAATATGTAAAAATGTTCTATTCCTTATATTGTTTCACTGCATTAGTTTCCTAACTGTAAATGTCTGTCCTGAAGCCCACAAAATTTGATTAGTAGGCCTGAAAAACCATATCAAGGCAATACATCAAACTTTCTGACAATAAATGTCTACTTCACACTATGACTAAAAACTTGAATCTTTCTCTTTGTAAGCAGTATTTCATTGTGCCATTGTGATTGAGCTACGGAATAAAGCAGCTGGGGGTGTTGTCATAAAAATATAGGCTATGTTGTCCTACATCTGCATGGATACTCTGCAAATCACACTTAACCGCCCAGCACGTGGTTCACCAAACCAACTTCACAACAATTCTCTGTTATTCCAATCTCGAACAGTGCGCGGAAAAAATGAGCACCTATGTCTTTTCTTGTGAGCTCTGTTTTCCCTAATTTTTTTATGGTGATTGTCTCACACTATGTAGGTCAGCATCAACAAAATATTTTTGCATTCAGAGGAGAAAGTCGGTGACTGAAATTTTGCGAGAAGATTTCACCACAATGAAAAAGTGATCATTTTAACGAAGTCCACCCCACATCCTGTATCATGTCAGTGACACTCTCTCCCCTGCTTCATGATAATACAAAACCTGCTGTTCTTCTTTGAACTTTCTCAACGTACCCCATTAATTCTATCTGGTAGGGATCCCAGACCACACAGCAGTACTCCAAAAGAGGATGGACAATTGTGACATAGGCATTCTCTTTAGTAGATTAGTAGATATGTTACATTTTCTAAGTGTTCTGCTATAAAACACTTTTTATTATTGCTAACAGTCCACTGACCATAATTTTTGACAGTTCTGTTATAATGTTACCCTTTCTCCATTTAAATATTCTCAAAGTTCCTCCATCTCTGGGCTAGCTATTAGAGGATGCAGTTTTAGCATATACAGATGGTGTGAAAAACTTTGTATATTTCTTTCATCTTGTGGGTCTTTGAATTTGGATGTTTCTGTTATGTGGGTTCAGGTCCATCAACATGGTGAGTTGTGGTTTGACTGATGATGAAATTACTTTGCAATTATCTTATGAGTTGTTCTGAAGATAATCTGGTCAGAAATTCTGAGGATAACATGGAATATGTCCAAGAAAAATTTTCTGAGAGCTTTGGTAAATAATGTAGAAAACAAAATGCTAGGTAAAATCAAACAGTGGAATGTCCAGGTTGGAATATCAACAGTTATGAAGAGGGTACATCACTCGCTGTGAAACAGACAAGTTGAGCTGCAGACAGGCACAAGGAAAAGACTGTTACACACTTAGCTTTCGGCTGAAGCCTTCTTTGTAAAAGAAATGAAAAAACACACACATTTTCAGACAAGCAGGCAGACCTCACACACATATGACTGCTATATCCGACTGCTCTAGATGGGCTGTGACAGTTGCGTATAATGAAAGATTTCATCTACTCAACAGCTGCAATCTGACTACAGCAACCAGAGGTAGCAGGCACATGTGCATGAGGTGTGCCTGCTTGTGTGAATCTGTGCGTTTTCCCTTCTTCACTGAAGAATGCTTTGGCTGAAAGCTTAGCATGTAACGGACTTTGCGTTGTGCCTATCTGTAACTCAATGTGTCAAAATACTAGGTAATTTTTTATTAGGATTTAAACCAAAAAAGCTTTGACTAGATAATTTTGAAGTGATTTTTATCTGAAAAATGGATTTTTGTGGTGGAATCAATAGTGTGTGTGTGTGTGTGTGTGTGTGTGTGTGTGTGTGTGTGTTTCTGACAAAGACCTTGTTGGCCGAAAGCTTAGTGTTTGACAGTCTTTTTGTTGTGCCCATCTGCAACTCAGCATCTCCACCATATGGTGAGTAGCAACTATCCATTTCACAATATTGTTGGCATATCTTAAATTACTCAAGTGCTTGACAATACAAGCAATGGTAAAATGCCTGACAAATCTTAGAAAATAATTTCAATTTTTTTACTAATATTCATTAGACATTTTTTGACTGATGTCAAATTTAAAGACATCTACACTGCCTTTTGGTTTTCCCCAAGCAAACAGGTTTTCATAAAACCATCACTACTCTTTTTTCTGACACATAATTATTTTGTATCAGTTATATGAGGATGAACAAATATCACCATCATCATCCTTAATCCTGGTCACTTCTCCAGTAAGTGGAATCTTGCCAGGGAACCCTATCATCTTGAACAGCCAGCCTAATGTGTTCTGATTTGCCCTTATTTTGTCCTTTAATATTTTCATTGTCTGAGTAATTTAAAGGATCACACATTTTGCCTTCAACTGTTCCAGTCAAATTCTCTTGTTCATTTTTTTCTCCCCTGTTTCATCTTCCACTGGCTTGAATAATCTCCAAGTACTTTTAACTGGTTCATCTGTTGCAATGCAACTATTTGCCTCTTTTTACTTTTTTGATTGCTTTTTCTTTAATCAGTTTTAGGGAAACCTCTATGCCACCAAGTAAAAAGAAAACTGAGCATGCCAAAATTTCTGTGTAATAGTTCGACTTGTTCCAAAAAACAGACAAATAAGAAACCAAAAGTGAATGTCACCAACAAAAATGTGCTGACCTTAAGTTGTGTTAAAGTGTTCTGTGATGCCACTCTCAGTAATGTTCCCACACTGCTTGATAATGAGGACTTGCAAATACACCACCATACTATTTCTGTACCCAAATCTCTAGCCTACTTAAAACCAGATACACAGAGGAAAATATTCATCTTTGGTGACAGTGTGAGTGCAACAGCATGCATCAAGCCTGGTATGTCATCTATCGAAATTAACAAACTTACAAAACTGTCTGAAATAAGTAAGCTGTTTTCTAACAATTTTATTGTGTTGATCAGTGGCTCAAATGCTGTTTATAAGAAATATCCTGGGTCTGCTGACACATACCAATGTCCTAGTTTACAACATTCCATAACACTTTGATTTGCATGGTGACCCTGCGTTGCCCAAGAAATAACAGTAGCAAACCAACAGTTCGAGAATATATATAAACACTTCAAAAACATTAGTCTGATAAATGTATATGGAAATGGATGCCCCCTTTCAGACCCACCATGGTTTACATTTAAACAGAGTGGATAAACAGTTAGCAGCCAAAAAAATCTTTTCTATAATAGTAAACATGACCCAAGCATTAAATACATAAAAAAGAATATTAGTTGGGATCAACAGCCTCCTCAATACAATCCTTTTTTAAGATCAGTGTGGAGACTTACTGCTGAAAAAGGTCAAAGTTAATTGCATTCAGACAGGACAGATCTCCCCCTATCTTGTAATAACTCTATGGTATTTTTGCATGTCAACATCAGATCTTTAAGATATAAGGTAGATGATATTAGTGTTCTACTAAGAGACAGCAAAAATTCTGTTCCATGTATTAATGAACATTGGCTGTATAAGAATCAGCTATATTTTGTATGAACCATTAGGCTGTTGTTCAGAGTCAAGCTTTTGTAGACTTCTGTACAAGTATGGAGGTACTTTGACACACATCTGCAAAGATCTTTCAGCAAAATGCACTAATCTTGACAATAACTTCTGCATTGAAAGTGTATTTGAGGCAGCTACTACATTCCTTCCAGGACCTACACTAATTATAGTGTCTGTATGCTGTACTCCTGACAGCAGTATTTGTGTCTTCACAGAGGTACTACACAGAGTAACCTCCCACTTGCAAAACAACATAAAATTTCATTTTTTAGGGGTATTAATATTGACATTAGATTTACAACAGCAAAGCACTTACACTTGCTCAATGTCCCAGTTCACACACAATGTTTTGTGCAAACAACAAGCCAACAAGACAGTTATCATGTCTGGACAATGTTATAATAAACATAGAAAGAGATACGATTGTAGTAATAAAAAATGCACTCAGAAAGTGGCAGCAGGACACACCCATAAAATAATAATTAGGCAAGCTATCAGAGCCAGTGGCTCCTTCTTTAGGAAGAAGGGTTGAAAGGGTAGGAAGAGGGGTGAAGGAAAAGGACTGGAGAGGTCTAGCAAAAGGGGTAGATTTCTGAAAAGTCACCCAGAACTGCGAGTCAGAGCTCACGTACCGGATGAGATGAGAAGAAAAGACTGATCATTGGGAACTGCACTGGACAAGATATAAAAACCTGAGAGCTTGAAGGTGGAAGATAGGATAACATACAAGACAGAGATTACTGCTAAAACATCACGTATGAGTAATAAGAGTGAAAACCTAAATGCATAAATACAGACCATTATCCCCAAATTTCGCTAATTTCAGGATTGTAGAGCATATTTTAGTTTCGAATATAATGAGACTCCAGGAGAAACAAACGTTTCCCTCACCGAATCAGCACTGGTTTCATGAAATAACACTCACTGTATACGATACTGCATTGCCGAAGGACCATTGCATCCTACTTATGAACAACACAGGCAAAAAATAGGTAGATAAAAAAATGAAGGATGTAGAAAACTAAAACAGCGTGAATAAAGGAGTAGTTACTGTAAAGAAATGCTGAGACAGAAGAAATTAACATAAATTAAGACCAGATGGGTGGTGAGAACCAAGGACATTTTGTAGCCCTAGTTCTCACTTGCAGAGTTCTGAGAAACTCGTGTCTGGGGTGCAAGAAGCCAGATGATGTGTGTGCTGAAACAGGCACTGAGGTCTTGAGTGTCATATTGTAGAGCATGCTCTGCAATAGGATATTGTGTGTTGCCACTACACAATCTCTGCCTATGTCCATTCATCCTAACTGATAATTTGGTGGTAGTCATGCCAATGTAAAAGGCCAATCAGTGTTTATGTAACAGCTGGTATATGACATGTGTCATTTCACAGGTAGCAAGTCTTATAGTGGTGACAGTCACAGGGGTAGGAGCTATAGGGTAGGAAGATGTGTGCAGATGGAGCGTAGGGTCTGGCAAGAATTTTGCAGAGATTGGGGGGGCAATGGAAAGCTATTCTAGGTGTGGTGGGCAAAATCTCAGACAGAATGAATCTCATTTTAGGGCATGATTTTAGGAAGTCGTGGTCTTGTCAAAGTAACTGATTAATATGAATATAATAGAGAGAAACACTCCACGTGGGAAAAATATATCTAAAAACAAAGATGATGTAACTTACCAAACGAAAGCATTGGTATGTTGATAGAGACACTAACAAACACAAACACACACACAAAATTCAAGCTTTTGCAACCCACGGTTGCTTCATCAGGAAAGAGTGAAGGAGAGGGAAAGGCGAAAGGATGTGCATTTTAAGGGAGAGGGTAAGGAGTCATTCCAATCCCAGCAGGGAAAAAGGGACAGGTACACACACACACACACACACACACACACACACACACACACACACACACACATCCATCTGCGGATGGATATGTGGGGTGCTCTGCAGCACAAGCCATCCGGAATCCTTTCCCGAGACACCAGTTTCTCAGAACTACGCATGTGGGACCAACATGGTCTTAATTTATGTTAATTTATTTTGTCTCAGCATTTCTTCACAGTAGCTGCTCCTTTCTTCACTCCATTTTAGTTTTCTACGTCCTTCATTTTCTTTCTCTAGCTGCGTGGGGTAGCCACGTGGTCTGAAGCACCTCGCCATAGTTTGTGTGGCTACCCCCGATGGAGGTTTGAGTCCTCCCTTGGACATGGGTGTGTGTGTTGTCCTTAGCACAAGTTAGCTTAAGTCAGGCCTAGCTTAAGTCAGGTTAAGCAATGTGTAGGCCTACGGACTGATGACCTCAGCAGTTTGGTCCTGTAGGAACTTACCACAAATTTTCAAATTTCCTTACTTACCTATTCTTTGCCATCCCCCTCCCACCTCTGTTAAGTACAATGCACTTAGCTTTTCACTCTTATTAACTCATACATAGTGTTTTATCAGTAATCTCTGTCTTGTATATTACCCTGTCTTCCATGTTTAAGCTCTCAGGTTTCCATATCTCATCCAGTGCAGTTCCCAATGATCTGTCTTTCCTTCTCATCGCGTTCAGTTCATGACCCTTGACCCGCAGTTTTGGGTGGCTTTTCTGAAATCTACCCCTTCTCCTAGACCTCTCTAGTCCTTTTCCTTCATCCCTCTTCCTTCCCCTTCAACCCTTCTTCCTGAAGAAGGAGCCACTGGCTGTGAAAGCTTGCATAATTGTAACCTCCTTTTATGCGTGTTCTGCTGCCACTTGATGAGTGGATTTTTTTATCTACACAGTTACTTCATATTGTCAAAAACTGATTGTTTTTGTAGAGAGAAATATGTATGAAAGAGTGCTTTTTAATACCATGTATCTATCAGATCATGAAGGGATATGGTTAAAATAGCAGACAAGAAAGCCCACAGAGCAAAACATTAGAATTGTTAATGATACTCAATCAATGCTTTCAGATCACAACTATGTATGACAGAATGGTCCAGCTTCCTTTCTCAATTTACAAATATTGATGAAGCTCTTGACAGCTTTGTCAATCATGTTTCTAATGTATTTAATAAGTGCTATCCAAAAGTATTAAAAAGACACAAACAGAATCCAAGCAGAAGTAGGAAGTTTACATCAATGGTTCACACCTGATGGCAAATAATTAACACTGTGCTGTCCTGCAACACCACAGTGGTGTCGTGAGCATAGTATCATGCAGTGGCCGGCGACAGCACTTTAGTATCTTTTACATTCTGTTGGTGTTTTGTTTAGGTAACAATAAGTTACACACGTCAACAAGTTTTTTGTTTTTATAAGTACTTGTGCCCTTTCATCCGGTCAGACGAAAGAGACGATATGATTATTTACGATGAATGCATGGATGTCTTGTCCGACGTCCTGGATGACTTGGCCAATTGGGAAGAAGACACTGGATATCAAAAAGTGTAAGTGAAGCGGAATCATCAGAAGATAGTGACATAGGTCCAAGAAGAATTTGGCAAATGCTATGGTTGTCAACTGATTCGGATGAATCAGACGAAGAAGACAGTACACCATGGTCAGACTTTGATTTACCGAGGATCAATAAGAAATTTGAAGGATCTCTGGGTCAAAACATATTCTCCAAATATACACAGAGTGTCAAGGATATCATAGAATTATATGTTGGGAATGATCTGTTTGAATATATTAGCAATGAAACCAACAAGTACTACAGTCAAAATTGCAAATACCAAATCTGTCGACGTTACAGGAACCGAACTTAGAAAATGGTTTGGGCTTGCTATCCTTATGGACTCCATCTCCAGGCCACAAGTGGTCCATCAGGACCATCCGACTGCCGTGTCATCCCCAGCTGAGGATGCGGATAGGAGGGGCGTGTGGTCAGCACACCGCTCTCCCAGTCTTTATGATGGTTTTCTTTGACTGGAGCCACTACTATTCGGTCGAGTAGCTCCTCAATTGGTATCACAAGGCTGAGTGCACCCTGCTATCCTTATGGGAATTGTAAAAAATGCAAGGATCTATGATTATTGGTCAATGAATCCCTTGATATATACACTGATATTTCACAAAACAATGTCCCGCAACTGATTCCAACAAATATTGTCATTTTTGCATTTTTCTGGCTGCAACAATAAACCGGATAATGCCAACTGGCTTTTCAAAGTGCAATTCATAATTGATTAGTTTTACAAAAAGTTTAAAGAAACTTTTAATCTAAGTCAAAACATCTCAATTAATGAAGGAATAATACCGTGCTATGGACAATTACATTTTAAAGTTTACAATCCACTGAAAATTTCAAAAAATGGCAATCTCAGTTGGATACTGTGTGGTTTGAGTATGGGATACATGTTCTCATTCAAGATATATTCCAGCACTGGACAGCCTTCAGCAAAAACAGTGATGGAACTATTGACACCTTCTTATGGAAAGTGGCATCACCTCCACACAGATAATTATTGTAACAGTGTAGATACCGCAGGGAAGTTACTTGAAAATAAAATTTGAGTTTGTGAAACGATAAGGCAAAATAGCGGATTTCTGGAAAAGTTGAAGTGTGCAAAAGCCAATGTGTTTGAAGCTTGTAATTATGGTGTATCATGCAAGATGAGGGAAAGCAGCGTGACATGACGTGACGGTGCTAGAGGGAGAGACAAAGATATTCTTTATTACTCTGTGGCAGTTAGCACTCAGATAATTATTCTCAGTATAGGAAGTCTTTGTTTTTGTTAAAAAGTAATTCATTAAGAGGTTTCATTCTTGTGAAGTAGAAATCGACGCCATTGCAAGATTTTAAAGTAATTTCACAGATCATTTAAATCCACCAATGTTGAACATTTCTAAGAACTGAAAGCAAATCTGATTGCTATGCAACAGAGCCCAGATGAATATTTCTCCACCACTTTGATTATCGCTTTCGGCTTCAATACAGCACCTGCAGCAGCTGGAACAGATCGCTACAACAACGGAAGTGTGTAGCGTGAAAGCAGTTTCACACATCGCCCTGTATCAAACGAATGGTGTAGGTATTCAACACAACAGAGCACACACAGTCACTCATGAATATAAAGACAAACACAAGGTGGTGTGGGAAACATATAGAGAGAGACACTCACTCAATATAAGTGCTCATCAGAGAGACTTTATACCATCAACAGAGAGGTGAAGTACTCGCACAGGTATGGAGAGCTTCAAAAACTAAAATGATATAAATAATCTCTACAATACATAATACCACTCTGCCTGACACTCAAAGAAAATGTAGAAAAACCAATTACACAATAAAAAAATCTGAAAGGTTATTACACTATAACAAAAATATGAAAGGAGTGGATCAGGCAGACCAATATTTGAATTATTACCCTATATACAGAATAACTATTAAATGGTCTAAAAATGTTTGCATGCACCTCTTTAACTGTGCATTATTTAATGCATTCTGTACATGTCAATATTTCAATACAGAACATGAGTCTCCAATTTCATGATTTTTTGTTGAAAGTGTCTGATTAATGGATAAAAGAGCATGTTGCTGCTTCTGAGCAAACCTTGTAGGTTGGCTCGACATTGCATATGTCTCATCGTCATCCAGTTGACAGACTTTCCAGTCACATAAAGCAACACCAACTAATATTTATTTCTGAGACAAATAAACAAAAACAAAAATGAAGAAACTGCCATGTATATTCCAAAAACAAAAAAAGAACAATAACAGACTTAATGTTCAAGTCCTTTGGAGTTGGGTTACATCTTAGGGACTGTTTTGCTGCATATCATATGAAAGAGAAATACTAAGTACCAAAGACAATGCAAATAAACAAATATATGAAACAAACAAGTTTTGTATTTATTTATGTATATATATCTTCAAAATTTCATGAAAGTAGTGGAACAGGATTGAGAACTTATGAAAACTAATGATGAGATTAGTAAAACTTAACAATTTATAATCTCCCGATATGTCAAGAATGGCCGGCAACAAGCCAATTAATCCGAATTAGCTTTGCTGGCACCAGGCCAATAAATCTGTATGAGACATCCGGATGGCAAAGCGTTAACGGATCAAAAAACAGTGAAGATGATAGACTTCAAGACCTTCAACTAAAGAAGATGTACAGATCAGAAATTATAAAACAGAAACAAATAGCAAATAATTATTATATTTAGTGATCACAAAACAAATGGAAGGCCGCTAGGAGAATTGTCAAATCAGAACTGGGTAATACTGATAGAATTGCTTGTGATGCTATCATTAACACACCTGATGAAATGAATAATTTCTTTATTAATTCCAGTTATGAAGAACATGGAAAAATTCATCTACATTGAAAGCTGTTGAAAATGCTGCCTCAACAACATTCAGTGCCTCTGAAGAAAAATCATCTGTTGTGCCTTACTGATAGACCTGAGCAAGACATTTGACTCTGTGAGTCATCAGATTCCAATAAATCAACGGAGGTGCTATAGCATCTGAGATACAGAACTCACTATGGAACTGTATCTTGATAATAGGAAGCAGAAGGTACATTTTAATGGTACGGGCTATAGATTGTCAGATGTTTCATGAGGTGTGCCTCAAGATTACATACTGGGTCTTTATTGTCTATAATCTATATTGATGATCTACCTAGTATTATGCCACATAAATCTGTTCTGTATACTGATGATACCCCTTCTAATGTAAATGGAAAACATATGGAGGACACCAAGGTATAAATCAAAGTCAACCTAAGAATTTCTAACATCTGGCTTAAAGATAATGAATTTACTGTAAACCAGAATAAAACTGAAAATGTAATTTTCAGTTTATACAACAATTTTATGCTGTTAAACTTCTGTGTTTACAATTGGATTCCAGATTAACCTGGACCTCCACACAGGTTCTATATGCCCTAAATTATTAAGAGTAATATACCTATTACATAAACTTAGAACATATGTGAGTGAAACCATGATGCTCAGCTCCTATCATGCATTTTTGTAGTCACAGAATATGATGACCTCAGCAGTTTGGTTCCATAGTCCTTACCACATTTTTTTCCAAAATTTCTTCCTGTTCCATTCACTCTTGATCAATATTCTAGGATGGATCACATGAACGAATTGTAAACAATCTCCTTTGTAGATTGATTGCACTTCTCCAGTATTCTACCAATAAACTGAAATCTACCATCTACTTGACCCACAACTGAGCTTTCTTTCTTCTTTCGTTTCACCCTCTTTGGGGTACGCTGTATCAATCATTTCTTTGTGCGTTGTTCTTTTCTTAGGGCCCAGTATTTCTTCATTCTTTCTGATCTTCTTCTCCTCTCTTCTTCCGAGATGAAGGATTTGGACTTTTGTGTGGATTTGTCTTGGAACCTTATGTTTTCATCTTTAGTAATTAATTTAGCAGTTCGATCAATAAGTGAATTTTCTGAAATATTTACTTCCACTAGGTCTTTCTCAGTTTCTTTAAACCAGTTGGGCTTCGTTCTTCGGTTACGGAAGAAGTCAAAGATTTGTTTAGTTAATCTGTTGGAATTCATTCTGAGATGATGACCATAAAAATTTATTCTCCTTTTTCGCATAGAATCTGAAAGTTTTTCAATTTTCTTGTAGAGAGTTTCATTTTTGATGTATATAATCTTATTGTCTTGAAATTTTGGCCCAATGATTTTTCTTAAAATTTTTCTTTCCTTTATCTCAAGTTTCTCCATTTGGCCTTTGAAATTCATGTTAAGTGTTTCTGCTGCATACAGCGCTTCTGGCTTAATCACTGTCTTGTAATGTGTAATTTTGGACCCCCATGAAAGGGATTTTTTGTTGTATGTATTTTTTGTTAGTTGGAAGGCCAATTCAAGTTTATTTTTTCTGGATTCCATTGCTTTGCTTTCCCCAGCATTCCAAGTAATCCATTCTCCGAGATATTTGAATTCTTTTACTATTTCAATCTTCTGATCTTGAACTTTGAGGTATTTACATGAGTGCTTGATGTTTGTCAATATCTTAGTTTTTTCAGAGGAGATGTGAAGACCAATTTTAGCTGCTTGTTTCTTTAGTTCAAGGATTTGCTGTCGTGCTTCTTCCATTGTTTCAGCAAACAGGGCCATATCATCTGCAAAAGCAATGCAATTTACTTTAATGTTCTTCTTTTTGCAACCCAGTCTTATACCACTCTTAATATTTGTGTTCCATTCTCTGACTACTTTCTCAAGAGCACAATTGAACAACAACAATGAGAGCCCATCGCCCTGTTGCACTCCTGTTTTTATTTCAAAGGATTCCGATAGTTTGCCCATAAACTTAACTTTCGAAAATGTATTTGTAAGGGTCGCTTTTATAATATTAGTTGTTTTCTTATCCAAACCCATTTCTTCCAGGACTGATAACAGAGATTCTCTATCAATCGAATCATATGCTTTTTTGAAATCAATGAAGGAGATTACGTATGTCTTTGCCCTTGATTTTTGGTAAGCCATGATGTTTTTGACGTTTAGTATTTGTTCCGAACATGATCTACCCTTTCTAAAACCTCCCTGGTATTCCCCAATTTGCGGATCCAATTGCGGCTCTGCCCTGTTCAAAAGGACTTTAGAAAGAATCTTGTACGTTATATCCAGCAGTGATATTCCTCTGTAATTGTTGGGGTCTGTCTTCAAACCTTTCTTGTGGATAGGGTGGATGAGAACTGTTCTCCATTTTGCGGGGATCTGTTCTTCTTTCCAGATTTGATCGAAAACACACTTTAAGGATGTAACTGCATTTTTGTCAGCCTTTTTCCATAGTTCGGCCACTATTTGATTTTCTCCGGACGCCTGAGCTTATATCTGGGCTAGTAACAAATAACTTAAGATGGAGGGGGCACAATCACAAGTGGTAAAGTACCAGTGGTTACGAGTGACAGAACAGCAGTTTTTATAAGTAGGGAGGGCAGAAACAAAAGATGTTCAGAGGCAAGCTGAAAACAACATTCACACTGATAAAATGGGTAGGCAGGAAGCAAATTTTAATTTACACAGTTGATGCAAACAGCCTCTGATTGAAACTACAGATACTCAAAAATTGACAGAAAAATTAGGTTCATTCAACTTTAATTCTGCCAGTGAACAAAATCAGTTATCCTTATTGCACCACAATATCTGAGGACTAAGGGTAAGCTTAATGGATTGATTATTTGTGTTGAAAAATTATAGTTAAGCAAGCCAGTTGATATTCTCTGCCTCTCTGAATATCATGTGCCCACTGGCACAGATATGTTAAATGTTTTAGGATTCGAGTTAGCTTCTTACTTCTGTAGAGAAAATATTGAGAAACAAGGAGTTGCCAAGTTTCTCAAAAACTGCTTTGATTTCAAGACTGCTGATATAAATAAATTTTGCTCAGAGCAGCACTTAGAAGCTCATGCAACAGAAATAGTATTTCATAATAAGTCCTTTATAATAATAAGTATACACAGAGCACCTTCAGGAAATTTTAACCTCTTAATAAAAAATTTGGAAGCTCTGTTATCCCATCTCACAGTAAAAAAACAAAGAAATAGAGGTGATTTCAATGTGGATTTATTGAAAAGCTCCGTCAGTGAACAATCATTGCAATCAGTGACACTATCATTCAATTTAGTTCCTACTGTGAACTTTGCAAGTAGTATATGTTAATGCTCTGAGACTGCTACTGATAATATCTTTGTAGACACAACTAGGAAAAAGAGTCATATCACACAACTGACAGTAAATGGGCTATCTGATCATGGCATGCTGAATGTAGTGTTAACTGTTGAAACCTATCAGGGTAAAAAAAACCTATTAAATCTGAGTACAGAGAGGATAATAAATCAGTTAAAAACTGAGAATTTCAGGAGACTGCTCAACAATATGAACTGAATAGATGTTTACAATACTTCTGACTCAAATGGAAAACTTATAGCATTCATTAACAAAGTTACTTCCACTTTTGAAAACTTCATTCCCCTAAAGGTAACTAAAATCAAACAGAAGTCCAAAATGAACCATGGATTACACAAGGAATAAAGATATCATGTGGGACAAAAAGGAGACTGTATCTACTACCTAGGAACAGCTCTGATGTTAGCATTGCAATGCATTACAAAGAATACTGCAAAATATTGAAGCAAGTAACCTAGAAATTGAAGCAGCTTTATTATGAGAAAAAGATAATTACATAAGGTAACAAAATAAAAACTGTATAGGATATAGTGAAGACAGAGACAGGTGGGGCCATAAAGGAAGAAGAACAGATAGCTCTAAAAATAAATGAAACATTGATAAGAAGTGTTGCAAAGCTCTCAAACAAGTACTTTATATCTGTTAGTGACAGCTTGGGGTTATCAGGTTTGGTGAAGAGTGCAATGGAGTATCTGAGACCAGTCTTTAAAAATAACTTCAGTAAAATAGAAATGACAGTCATGTGTCCCAAAGAAGTAGCATCCATCATAAAATTCTTAAAATCTAAGTATTCTAGTGAGTATGACAACATATCAATGAAGTTAATCAAAGAGTGCTCATGCAAACTGAATTCTATCTTAAGTTATTTATGTAATCAATCTCTTATCAGCAGAAAATTTCCAGATTGGCTAAAATATGCTGAAGTTAAGCCTCTTTACAAGAAGGGGGATAAAGAAATACCGTCAAACCATCAGCCAATTTCAAAAATATTTGAAAAGCTTGTTTTCAAGTGTCTCCTTACGCACCTGACTGCAAATAACATATTTTCCAAGTTACAGCGTGGGTTTCTTAAGGTTTATGATATAGAGAAAGCAATTTACACTTACAGTGAGAATGTACTTAATTCATCTGATGATAAATTAGAAGTGACGGGCATTTTCTGTTACCTGTCAAAAGCCTTTGACTGTGTGAACCACAGTGTTCTCTTAAATAAATTAGAACATTATGGTGTCATTGGTATTGCTGCAAAATGGTTTGAGTCTTACCTAACGTTACTGACAGGAAACAAAGGGTGCCATTGCAAAATACCTGCACAGTAAGCAGTCATTCTTTGTCTGATTGGGAATTAGTTACATCTGGTGTTTCCCAAGGTTCCATCCTGGATCTGTCACTTTTTCTTGTGTACATTAAAGAGCTTTAGTCTGTTATGTTGCCAGATACTAAGTTTGTTTTGTCTGCAGATGATACAAACATTGCAATAAGCATCAAGTCAAGCACAGGTTTAGAAATGGTTTCTAATCAAATTTTCACTGACATTAACAAATGGTTTGAAGCTAATTCACTGTCATTAAACTTTGAGAAGACCCACTATATGCAGTGCAGAACCTATAGGAGATCTCCTTCCAGCATGTGTATAAAATATGAAGACATACAGATTGAAGAGGTTGACACTGTTAAATTTCTGGGATTACAACTCAATAATAAATTCAGTTGGGAAGGGCAAACCACAGAATTGCTGAAGTGCATAAACAAGTCTGTATTTTCAGTGAGAATGACGTCACCTGTAGGAGATACAAATATAAAAAAAACTTCCGTACTTTGCTTACATTCATTATGTTATGGCATATGGGTTCATATTATGGGATAATTCATCAAACCAACCAAAAGTTTTTAGCATGCAAAAGTGTATAATATGATCCATTTGTGGTGCAAATTCAAGAAAATCATGTAGAAATCTGTTCAAAGAACTTTGTATTCCAAGCACTGCTTCTCAGTGCATTTATTCCTTAATGAAATTTGTTGCAAGTAATATATCTTTATTTCCAACCAATAGGCCAGTACTAGGAACAAAACAATCTACATAAAGACCTAAAATCACTTACCTAGATACAAAAAGGGGTCCAACATTTAGGAACACACATTTTCAGGAAATTGTCAGCAACCATTAAAAACTTGGTTTCAGATAAAGCACAGTTTAAACAGAGTTTGAAAGACTTTTTGACAAGCAACTCCTTTTACTCTACAGACGAATATCTTGATGAGGACTGTTAGGCCAGATTAAGTAAAAATGTCTGTTGGATTTCAGTTTTGACAGCACTTGTTCACAACAGTCAAGATTTGGTATATTGTGTATGATAAACTTATTAAAACAGCATAACAATGTTTCATTCTGAAAATATTAGCAGTTGCAGTATACTGTAACGTATTCACCTATTTTGACACCCTGCTGACAAATGATCAGGGTAGTAAGTATTATATTCAAATGTTTTATGTTTTTTATGTTATACTTTCTGACATGTTTCACACCCATGAGAATCATCTCATTTATGAGAATCATCTCATTTCGGGGTCTATGGAACAAAAACTGAATCTAATCTAAACAGGATACTGTGTCACACCCACCACTAACAAAACTATAATTTTCCCAATCAGTTGTTAGATGATAAAGTCTCCACCATTGATTGCAGTGTGATTGGGGAACTTACATACAAGTAAACTGAGGTTTTTTCTAAGGATTTCAGTTACATCAGGTGATGAGTCTGGTGGGCCATAGAAGGATCCAATCATCATTTTATGCCCACCCCTGATACTGCATACCTTGCTTACATTCATTCTGTTATGTCATATGGGATCGATCATATTCTGGGATAACTCATCAAACCAAGCAAAAGTTTTTAGTAGACAAAAGCATATAACAAGAATCATTTGTGGTGTAAATTTGAGAACATCATGTAGAAACCTCTTCAAGGAACTTTGTATTCTAACCACTGCTTCTCAGTACACATTCCTTTATGAAATTTGTTGCAAGTAATATATCTCTGCTGCAAGTAATATATCTCTATTTCCATCCAATAGCTCAATACATAGTATCAATTCTAGGATCTCACATGCAGCAGCAATTTATATCTCTGCAGATTTGAGATTCTTGTCTACTGCAACAGATACACCACCACCATTTCCCATTCTCCTATCCTTTTGATATACACTTATCTTCCCCAAAACCTCACTGCTATCAGTTTCAGGTTTCAACCAGCTTTGGCAGTTTATCACTAGGATTTTAATAATCTCACTTGTGGGAAGCATTTCTTTTAATCTTACAATGATAATTCTGGGCTACCTACAGCTATCACTCTACGGATTGGATGGAGAGTTGCATAATCTAAAAAACCACTGTGTGCACCCCATGCACAGTCAGCTACCTGGTTAGCAGCCTCTGATGTATAGTACAAATCTGGCCCATTTAGGGGGACCCTACAATTCTCAACCCTATGGTGCAAGTCCAAGAAATCACAGTCTATCTTGTCACAATATCTTCAAAGTCTCTGGTTCAGTCTTCCTCTTGACTCAGAACCAAAGGGTCAATATCAGTTCTGTGGGACAATGCTACAATTTGTGAGCTTCATTGAAACCCCATGCGCAAGGCTGGTCTTCTCAACCTTCTCCGCCAGTCACTGAAATGACCCAAGTATGACTTCAGAGTCCAGACGAGAGGCATCAATTGTTCCAACCTGTACCAGAATCTGCACCTGGTTTCACCCTGTTCCCTCAATGGCTGCTGGAATAGTCTCTTCAACATGCTGAATGAGGCCGACAGGCATAAATCCTGAGTGCACCTGGTTTTCTTTCCTGTCCCTTTTGCCATTTCCCTAAGGAGTACCATCGTTTGCTGTACGTTTGAACTGCTAACAATTAATTGATCCCCACCCTTTTGTATTTGCCTTCTCTTGAGACAGAACAAAACAAGTTTCCCCAAAACAGGGGAAGTGAGTTCCATTGGTGCAGTTTTAGTTAGAGAGCACCTAAAACTTGTTGGTTAGATGTATCAGTACAACACCATGAGCCCTCCCTGGTCCCTATCCACCCTGTACAAGATGCCTAGATCTAACATTGATGTGTTACTCACAATCAAATGGACGAGTAATGACAGATCCTGTACTTTCTGCAGAGACAGTATCCACAGTAGAGGATAGTAGTTGAGGTACCTCTGGTACTGATATAACAGGTACCAAGCAAGATGATGCAGTGGTTAGAAAACTGGACTTGCATTTGGGAGGACGATGGTTCAAACCCGCATCCGGCCATCCAGATTTAGTTTATCCATGATTTCCCTAAATTGCTGCAGGCAAATGCCAGGATGGTTCCTTTGAAAGGGCACAGCAGATTTCCTTCCAAAATCCTGACACAATGTGAGTTTGTGCTCTGTCTCTAATGACCTCAATGTCGATCGGACATTCCCTTCCTGTCCTTCCTTCCTTCCTTGAAATCATAAGTACACAACACCCGAGAGCTACAATTCTAAGTGGTATTTACACCTGCAGTAATATCTAACATTTTATGAGTGCTAAATTCCATGTATCTTCATAAAACTGAAAATCTATAACACCATCTTAAGCTTATAGAAACATTTTGTACCCACTGCAGTTTCAATGTCCATCAATTATCTAGTGACTAATGTGGTTTTCTATGGAATGTTCACGTCATGAAGGCAATAAAAGGCAATGTGGTGGGGAGATATTGTAATTTTGTGCTGATTGAAATATTCCACAGGTATATAAACAAGAAATTGTCACTGGTGAATGGTCTATAAATGATGATAAAGTAATCATAAATGTATGCAAAAATATAAATGACTGGAAACTCAAGAACAAACGTAAACTGAATGAGACAGAAAGTAATTTAAATTTGATACTGTACTTTTAGTAACTGTTCCAATGAAGAACCAGTTATCAGACCCCAAGAAAGTCCCCTTCCTGGCATAAGGCGAACAGATGTCAAAGGAGCTTCTAGTATTGGAAATGTAAGGAAAGCCACCAAGTTTCCACTGTATGATGTAACTAGGACAAGGACAACAAGCCACCATGTTCCTACTAATAAGCGACTGCTGTCTGCTTTTGGCATGTTTGCTCCACCTGTGGGATACAAATAAACAAATGAAACAGGGGTAATTACAGTTAAAGCATTGGCATTTTAATAAAGTAAGTAAGCTTTTTAACTACAGTAAGGTAGGTTAAAACGTCATTCTCATGTAATGTATAGATTGTAATCTGACATTATCAAAAATTTTATATTCACATTTGTCCTGCTAAAACCTCTGAGATCACAATCTGAATGGAATAATATTCTCTGACTAACTACAGCTTATGTCTACAAAGAAAATGATCCTCAAAACTAATTTACAATGAGATAATGGTAGATGTATTTACTTTATTGTAGTTCCATTATATCTTACAGGATTCAGATTCATTTACAAATGAAGTACTTATAAACTTACCCTTCATGACATAATAATTACAAATGATGAGTCCATACCGTGATGCTATTTCAGTTCTTTTGGAGATATATTCTTGGAATTATGTCTATAAATACATATTAGCTCATACAATAATTGCTAAGTCATAATGCAGTATAAAGTTTAATTAGTCACATCTTATGATAACAGATTTTCCAGTGAAACTATATGCACCACAGGAATCAGCACATTGAAAATAATATATTAAATAATAGATTTAAATTATTCTATTTTATTGCAAGTTCCATTTATCATTGTAGCAATGCAGTTGCAAGGATATGGAATGAGTCAGTATTTTTACAATGTTAAAATTACAGCAGAACACAATACGCTTAATTCATGACAAGATTTATAGTAACAACATATAACACTAGAAGAAATAAAACATATTCCATACATCAAGATTAATACTATACGTACACATTCAAATTAACAATATCAAAGTATTTGAGTAACTATATTACACTACAGTGACAAATAGTTTACATTTTTGCTTACATTGAATGGCTAACTCAGTTGTATAATAAAAACTTCCTCCTATGCACTAAAAAATTCACTGATTGAATAGAATGACTTTTGTATTAGTATTCCTTCAATTTGCTCTTGAACTTCAGTGTTTCAGGAACAAGACTTTTCATGACACTGGGTAGAGCATTGTAATTCGTGATGCCTGTATAATTTACTCTTTTCTGTGTAAGGGTATAGTCTGATTGGCTTCTATGAAAGTCCTCTTTTGACCTTGTGTTGTGACCATGATATTCACTATTGGTCTTGAAGAGAGAGTGGTCTTCATTAATGAAACATACAAGGAAGTATATGTTCTGAGATATCATTGTAAATACCTTTTCCTAAACATATTTCTGGATGAGTGCCTTGGTTGCACACCATTCATGACATGTATAGCTCTCTTCTGAGCAATAAAAACTTTCTTGTCAACGACTAATGGCCCCAACAGATGATTCTGTAAGACAGAAGTGCTTGGAAATATCCTAAATAAGCAGCTCTTACAGCATCCTTATGTGTGGTTGATGCAATTATGTGTAAGGCAAATGTTGCAGAGTGTAGCCTTTTTCCTAGATCTAGAATATGGTTGGACCAATTTAGTTCGCAGTCAATGTACACACCCAGGAACTCTGCTGAGTTGACTTGCTTTATTTGTTGTCCATGGGGAAATGTTTAGTTAAACTTTTGAAATATCTGAGCCTCTACCACAAGCATGTTACTTAAAAAAAGTTATTAGCAGATATGCACTACTAAGAGCGGATGGCATATTCTAGTGTGCACTTTTTCTCTTTCATCTATGCATAACCTTGGAGACAGGGGTGTCCTCCGGAGGTATGTGTACCCCAGCAGATGAAGAATAAATGGATGGATAGCTTAGTCAAATAAAGCACTAAAGAGTGGTTTCAGTTGGAATAACAAGTACATGTTTCAACCATCAGTAAAATTACAGACTGGATTCACTTGAAAAGAAGAATGAATAAGTCACTCAGTATGGAAAAGTATGATGGACTGCATTGATTGTTTTCATTTGGTTCCTCCAACAGACTTGTTTCACTCTGAAGAAATGAATGAATAATAATCTAACCAATAAATTAAACTACAAGCTACTGAATTAATTGTTTTCATTTGCTTGCTCCCATACTATGATTTTACTCAAAAGTTTGAATGAATAATTCAACCAATACATACAAGTACAATTGACTGAATTCATTGTTTTCCAATAACTGATTTAATTGATTGCTTTCATTCTGCTGTACCCATTGCTGCCTGCACCATTCATCAGTCCTCTGCACATTCTCCTGCAATTCACCAAAGTCATTAGGCATCACTTCCATCTTGTAGACAACCAAATCATTTGCAAACAGCTTCATGGGGCTTCAAGTGTTATCCACTAGATCATTTATATACCAGTATTTTGCAGACAGTAATGATATCATCAGAGTTCCTTAGGGTACTCCTGAATTTACCTCTACATTTGTTCATTTTGTTCCATTAAGAGCAACATGTTGAGTTCTGTCTGCACAGAAGTCTTGGATCCCGTCACAAATCTGGCCTAACACTCAAAAAACTTCAATTTTTTTTCACTGAACGATGGTGTGGAACTGTATAAAATGCAATTAGAAGGAAGGTCAGTGTTGACCGTAATTTTGATGATTTATTGACAGCGAAATCGATTTTTGATGTCATGTTATTTGTATATTTTTCTTTTTTTCCAGTTCTGTAATCTGACACCTTATAATTTACCTGTTGATTTTTATTCTTGCATGTTCCTTTTTTAAGTTGTTTTGAAAATAACATGTCAGTGTATGTTGGCAAGATGTGCATTTCCCCCTTCCTTTTTGCTATGCATTTTTAATGTACAATTTTAAATTTGAAATATTCAGTTATTGATTTTCAAGTGCACATTTGGTATTTTGCAGTAATCTGTTTGCCAAATAAAGTAATGTTAAGTCTTTACATGACACATGTCACATAGAGGGTGTTCCAAGCCCTGTCACACCGAGGTCTGCTGTATAGGTGCATGTAAACAGTGGCTTCAGTTATTGTGATCGTTTCATAGCTTCTCTTACTGCTAATAACTAGACACCAGTCCCTACAAGCTTTAATTTTATATGCAAAAGGTATGTTCTTACCAATAGTTGGTTTATACTCAGCTGTATTTGTGATCTTTTGTTTCTTATTCACTGAACACTATGCGAAATGTGTAACTTCCAGCACTGAAGATGATAATTATGTGATCAAAAATCGATTTTTCTGTTAATAAATCATCAAAATTATGGCCAATGCTGACCTTCCTTCTAATTTTATTTATCATACAGTTGTTGTGCACACAGCACTCTATGGAGTTGCCAATCAATGTATAAAAAGCCTTCCTGAAGCCAAGGAACATGGTTTTAGCCTGAGCACCATGTTGTCAGTGTTCAGATTGGATGGCACAGTTTTCTTTCAAAATCATTGAATGCTTTTCTCCTTACACTCATTTTCACTTTGCTCCACCTTTGTTTCTCAGTTAGGTTTTTACTTCCCTTAAATCTGTGATGAAATTCTCTTTGTTTATTTATCAAATTTCTAACATGATTATTAAACCACAGTCAGTCTCTCTCATTGCTTAAGTATCCTGTCACACTTGCTAAGCAAATGTATTTTCCTACCTTCCTTATAAGTCCTTATAACTTCTATAGTCATAAGGGTAATGCAAGAGTAGGTCTAATAATAAATAAGAAAAAACGAATTTGTGTTCCAAGATACTATGAACTGCATTGTAGTAGGCAATATAGACACAAAGCCAACACCTACTACACTAAAACATGTTTATATGACTATTAGCTTTGAAAATGGTGAAGGGATTGGAAGAAAGTAGGATGAAATAAAGCAACTTATTCAAACAGTAAGGGAGATGAAAAGTTAACTGTTATGGGGGACTAGAATTAAACATTAGGAAAAGAACAAGAAGAGAAAATAGCAGGATAACATGGTCTGGAGGAGAGGAATGAAAGAGGAAGACACCTTGTTGTATTTTGCTCTGAGTGTAATTTAACCATTTCTAATATATGGTTTATAAATCACAAAAGAAGGTTGTGTACCTGGAAGAGGTAACAGAGGTTGAATACAGGGAGGAAAAGTATCTACAAAAACTAAATTAAATTGGAGGGTATGAAAGGGAAGAAGTAGTTGAGAAGGGTGTGAGACAGGGTTGTAGACTTTCCCAACATTATTCAATTTGTACACTGAGTAAGCAGTAAAGAAAACCAGCTAGAAACATGGAAATAAATTAAAGCTCAGGAAGAAGAAATAAAAACTCTGAATTCTGCTGATGACATCATAATTCCATCAGAAACAGCAAAGGACTGGCAAGAGTGGTTTAACAGAGTGGATAGTGTCTTAAAAATAGGTTATAAGGTGAATACCAACAAAAATAAAAGAATGGTAATGGAATGCAGTCAAATTACATCAGGTGATGGTGACAGAATTAGATTTGTAAATTAGGCACTAAAAGTAGTCAATGATTTTTGCTATCTGGGCAGAAAAAAAATGACAAAGGTCTATGTAGTCCTTAGGACTCTGGTACACAGAGCATATGCCATTTTTGACAGGGGCAGTTTAACCAAAGAACTTTTGCATTTGATGGTTATTTTTAAGGAACATGGATACTCTGAGAAGCAGATTTGTCAGGCTATGGAATTTGGACCATTAATGGAGCTGCATGAAGAGGAGCATAGAACAGTGGCCATTATTCCTTATGCTGGGGGCATATAGTTTAAGACTGTAAGAATGTTAAGGGGTTTTAACATTAAGTGTGTGTTCCATCTGCCTTCCAAGATTAGGGCACTGCTCAGCTCTGTGAAACATGATTTGGGGATTAGGAAGCCTGGTATATATAAAATTCTGCTTCAGTGTGGAAAGGCTTACATCATCCACTCAATTCACACACTTCATGGCAGGTGCATCGAACATCGCCATCATATGAGGCTATAACAGCCAGAAAAATTGGCTGTTGCTGAACATTGCTTAAGCGAGGGACACGGTGTGGAATTTGATAAAACTGCGATAGTTGCCAACACTTCCAGTTTTTAGAACAGTGTCTATAAAAAGGCAATTGAAATTAGGTTGGCAGATAATTTAATTAATAGAGACAATGGGTTTTCTCTTAGCAGAACACGGAACCCTGTACAATCCCGCATCAAAACAGAACTTTTTTCACTGCGGCCAGTCTGAGTGTTAGAAAATCATCTTTGAGAATGATATATCATTGGTGCTGGTGTTCTACTAACTGCAGCACCACCTGACCAGTCTTACAGGACAGCAACTATGATGGGTGGTGCGTGCACTGTACACGGTACAGAGGCCTGTATAGGACGTTGATATGCAGCCTGGCATCAGTTTTCAGCAGGACTAATCAGCAGAAGCAGCATTCTCCTGAAGACAGTGAACAGTTGGATTGCCTAAATATTGAACTGAGTTGATTTTAGGATTTGTCAGCAAACCTGAAGAGACTTTCAAGAGTTACTACGCTGGGAAAGCCTATGAAGTTGCAGTGCAACATCTCAATAGGGAGTGTTCAGCTGAGTTGTTGTTTGCATTTTCTGCACATCTCGGTATTGCTATAGCACTGTCTGACAGAAAAATAACTACTGATAACCTTTACACCAATGTGTCATTCTCAAGGAAAAACATGCACACAAACACATACAGTCACCCACATACATACACCTGACTCCCTGGCTCCTGCCACCTCTTTCCTGGTCCATCTTGGGATGGGTGTGAGGATTAGGTGTGTGTGGGGATGCCAGGCCTTTGTGAGGCCTTCAGCATACTGGGCGAGGGAGTTCTCATAACTGCAGACATGTCTGCCACAAGCGCCCAGGCTGTATGGGAGTGATTTTTTGGCATGAAAGGGGTGGAAGCTGTCAAAGTGGATGTACTGTTGGTGATTGGTGGGTTTGATGTAGACTGTGGTGTGAATGGAGCCATCTGAGAGGAGGAGATCAACACTTTAGGAAGGTAGCATGATGGGTAGAGGAGAACCAGGTGAAGTGGATGGGACAGAAAGTTTGGAGATTGTGGAGGAATGAGGATAAGGTGTCCTGATCTTGGATCCAGATTATACAGATGTCATTATTAAATCTGAACCAGACCAGGGGAAGCTAGGGATATTTCCTCTAGTTGGCCCTGAAGAAGTTGACATAGGAGGGTGCCATGGCTGTGCCATGAATTTGTTTGTACTCCTTCCATCAAAGGTGAAGTAGTTATGGATTATGATGTATTTGATTAGGTGCACTAGGAATGAAGTGCCAAGTTTGGAATCTGCAGGTCATTGGGGAAGGTGGTGTTCAATCATGGCATGGCCGTGGAGAATGAGGGATGTTGGTGTATAAGGAGGATGCATTAACAGTGATGAGTAGGGACCATGGAGGTAAGAGTGTGGGGATGGTGGACAGCCAGTGCAGGAAGTAGTTGGTATCTTTAATGTGGGAGGCTAGGTTTTAGACAACTGGTTGCATATGTCAGTCAACAATGTTCGAGATCCTTTTGGTGGGGCAACTGTAATCAGCTACAATGGGACACCCAGTATTATTAGATTTTTGGATTTTAGGGAGCATATAGAAGGTGGGTGTGTGGATTGTTGTTGGGGTGAGCAGGGAGATGGATTCAGGGGGAGATTCTAGGAATGGCCTAAGGATTTCAGCAGGTATTGGAGGTTATGTTGGGCTTCTGGGATGGAAGCACTTTGACAGAGCTTGTACTGGAGGTCTCAGACAACTGGTAGAGGCCCTCTGTCAGGAAGTCACTCCAGTTCATCGCAACAGTGGTAGAACCTTAGTCTGCTGGGAAGATGATCAGGTCAGGATCCATTTTTAGGTTGTGCAGGGCAATCCTTTCTTCCGCCGAAAGGTTGTTGTTCTTAGGCAGACACCTGGGGAAGGATGGTGAGACCAGGTTGGAAGTTAGGAATTCCTGGAAGGTGACCAGGGGATAGATCAGCTAGAGTGTGGAATGGTAACAGTTGGATGATGGTATGAATTGGGACATGCAGGGTTCCTTATAGTACATCATTTGCTCCTGCAGGCTGCCTGGCCTAAACAAGATGTAACTTGCTGTCCCCTCAACCCCCACCCAATCCAATACTGTGTGTGTGCATATGTGTGTGTGTGTGTGTGTGTGTGTGTGTGTGTGTGTGTGTGTGCCCCCAATTTGTCTTAGCTAGTAGTGTGCCCCTATCTAAAGCCCTAGTCCGTGAAATCATGTGCCCAGCTGTCTGTCACCTGCCTCTTCTACCTGCACACATAGCTAGCCCACAGACAGTTCTCCACTCTCCCACAAGCCATTACAGTCTTCTCCCCAACCCCCTCTCAGCCTACCACCTCTCTCCATCCCTCACCCCATCTCACCCTGCACCCCGACTCATCTCACTACATTCACCATGGTCCAGGAAAGAGCTGGCAGTCAACTGAATACAATGTAGGGAGACAGGCATGTGCATTATATTCACCGTGGGCCAGGAAAGAGCCGGCAGTTGACTGAGCACAATGTAGGGAGGCAGGCGTGTGCATGTGAGTGAATATGTGTGTGTGTGTTTGTGTGCATGTTTTTCCTACAAGCTTGAAAAAGAAAATTCATTCTGAAAGCTATCAAAGCCCTATACCTTTTGTTTGTGAGCCTATCGGTGACGCAGTGCTTCTGCCTTTCAGTGAGTCATCTTCTTTATTCCTAAATAATTTGTAATCTACGATAAAAAATACAGCTTTACCTGGTATAGAAATGTATTTATGCAGCATGCAAGCATGAGAAAATAAAAAGTGGCTAACAATGCCTAACAGAAGAAGAAAAATCACATACACTGATGACTTGGGACAATATGAACACATTCTTAATAGCACTATGGCCTCCCTTTAAAAACCAGTATAGAAGTGATTCTGAATGGTGAGGTAAGTTTCTGGAGCAATGTGACACCAGATGTGCTGGTGGTCTGTGGGCACGGAGCTGGTGCCCAAAGGCCACCCTGATGTGTTCCATTTTGGTTGCCAATACATCAACATGAGTTCACTATCATGCTCTTCAAATCACTGCAGCATGGTCTGTCCTTTGATATGGATACTTATTCTTATGGAGATGCTATCATCACTGGGTAAGATATCAGATGTCAGTGGATGCAGATGCTGCACAATAAAGTTTACGTAGTCAAAAGCAGTCATAGCACCTTCAATTACTATCACAGCTTCCATACAGGCCAGTATGCATGACCCCCATAGCAAAATATTGCTACCCTCTTCCCGTGTCCATGGCATGGTACATGTTTCAAGTAGCCATTCGCCTGAATGACTGCATATCTAGACACAACTGTCAACCTTGTGTAACAAGAAACATGATTCATCTAACCAGATAACATGTTTTCATTGATCCACAGTCCAATCTCAATGATCTGGTGCCAACAGCAATCATAACTGACGCTGTTGTTGAATCAAGAAGGGAACATATAAGGGTTGTCCAGTGTGGAGCTCTATGTTCAACAATAAATGCTGAATGATGTGCTCTGAAACATTTGTGCCTGCACCAGCATAGCACTCTGCCTTCAGATCTGCAACATATCACTGCATGTTCTGATTTAGAGTGGGCAAGCCTCCAACCCCCACGTTTTGTGATGAATCATGACCACCCAGCACCTTGACACCTACTCATGGTCTCGCTGTCCTTCAACCACTTTTCTCAGATGCTCAGGATAGTTGCACATGAACAGCTGACCAGCTTGATCATTTCCAAGATTCTCATTCCCAGATGTCAAGCCATAACAATCTGCCCTTTGTCAAAATGTATTGTGTCAGTGTATTTCTCCGTTTGCAATCTGTATTGTTGCTAGAATTGTTGCCCATTCATCTCTGCTCCCCCCTATACTCACCTTCTGTGTAACATATGCACAATGGCTCCAGATAGTATTTAGTCTTGTGTTTTGGCTCGTCAGCATATGTCCAAGTATAAATGGCAGCAAGCGCTCCACAGCATGTGTGTTTTGTTGCAAGTGCACACTAATGTAATGTACACAACTTGTGTACAAAGCAGCAAAAGATGTTCATTTTGTTCTATATATTATGTCTCATTGTCTTAAAATGTGAAACTTCATGCATAAAAAGCAGTTGCTCATATTTATAAGTAAAAGATACACACAAAGCATTTAAATCACTTTTTCCTTTTAAACACGAATAAAATAGCATATTATGAACAACTGTCTCATGGAGCAATGAAATACTGTAATTTTTTCATGTTTTTATTTTAGGTCAGAAAGACTCATCATGGGTGTTTCAGTATCATAATATGATAAGATCACTTAAGGGGTAAAAACCTTTAACTTTTTTAGATTACCTTGAAAAAAGATTATTAAATCAAGCTATAAAAATGAGCCAGGCCTGTCCTGTGTAAATAATGAGAAATATTCTAGAATTACAGTATTATGATCTCATTGCAAATATTCAGTAAGTTTTTAGCAACCAAAATATGAAATATTATCACATATTTGATGGTGTCCGCCTACTTAGCTGGGTGATAACATGCTTTCTCGGAGAACTCAGGAACTGGATGTGTTGTCCTCATCATCATTTCATCCTCATCAACCAGCACGCAAGTTGCCCAATGTGGTGTCGAATTAAATAAGGCTTGCACTTGGTGGCCGAACTTCCCTGAAGAGGGGCCTGCCAGCCAACAATGCTATACACTCATTTCATTTCCTTATTTGTGGTGAGAATTCAGATTTCAATTTATACTTGTGTATCTTAGCTGTTTTTGTCACAAAATCTGTTTTGATTCTGTGTTCCTTCATTTCCCTTGGGTATTGCTTAACTGTATATTATCCAATTTTTAACTTTAGGTTATAATAAATTTTACACATTAAGATGTAAATTAAATTTACCAAAACTGAGTTACACCTTACCTTGCTGTAACAGGGCACCATACATGTACCAAAAGCAGTTCACCATTTTTGCAAGACCATTGACCTTTTTCAGTCGGGGAACCACACTTAGATGATTCATCCAGTACAATAACATTGCCATCATCAGTACTGATGCCACAACACATAGCCATGTCTGCAAGGGATAGAAAAGTTATGTCATCTGCCAAGTTTCTACAAACATATAGTACTCACTTATAAAATGAGTGCAGATCATATCAGTAAACTTTTGCTGTCATGGTGTTCAGCTGTTGATTTGCTGAATATATCTTTATATCTGAGTCTGAAGTATGAGATACGGTGGAATAAAGTTTCAAAACAGTAGGAGACTATCTCACCAACGGTTATATATCTAATGTTCTCCACTGTGTCCTTAGGGTTGACTATATAAATACCATGAAGCATCATAGCCTAAATATTGCTAAGTATGAAGCATTTGATTTAATGCTTCCTTTACTTTTCTTTAATAACAAGTACAGTTTTCAGTGAGAACTATTGTGGCACAAAAAGCCCATAAAGTATCCACATAAATTCAGTAAAACATTGGAGTGCCTTTTTAAAAGCTACTTTAAAAGATTTGTTGGAAATGTGTGAACAGTTCCACATTAGCATGATTTATCTTGGGATAAACTTTCTCACATTTCATTGTACCTATGATCCAAACTAAAACTTAAATTCCTTTGGAGAATAAAATAAATGTACATTCAGTTTCCTTTTTTGTTTGCACTGGTTTTCATTTTTCATTCAGAATAAGAAAATGTAATTATATTATTGTCCCCATAACCATCACACTACAATGAGTTATTTGTATGAGGATCTTAATAAAATAACAACAATGTGAGGCAAAAATAGATTTCTACTTACCATAAATATGACATGTTAAGCTGCAGACATATGCAATTAAAAGACACACATTAGCTTTTGGCCACAGCCCCCACCAGAAGAAAAGATACACACACACACACACACACACACACACACACACACACACACACACACAGTCACAGAAACAAGCACACCTCATGCACACACGACTGCCATCTTTGGCCACTCGAACAAGAATGCAACTGCCATGTGGAATGGAAGCTCCAATGTGGATGAGGCAGGGACGGACAAAGGATAGCATTCCTTGGGTGGCGGAAGAGAAGAGTGCTGTATGATGGAGTGTACTGGGACTAGATTGCCAACAAGCCCAGTGTCAGGAGGGTAGGGAGGTGGGGGGAGGGGGGGGAGGATGAAGTGAAGGAGGAGAGGAGCAATAAAAGATGGATGGGTGCATCATTGGCAGGGAGCAGATGGTGAGAGACAAGAATAGGGAGGAGTTGATAGGACAGAGGGGGTGGAAACTTTTGGGTGGAGGTTGTGGGGAGAGTATGTTACCAAAGGTTGAGCCTGGGGTAAATTTGGGAGCAGAGAATGTGTTGCAAGGGTAACTTCCATCTCCACAGTTGAGAAAGACAGGTGGTGGAGGGGAAAATCCAGATGGCTCAAGTAGTGAAGCAGCCATTGAAATCAAGCAAGATATGTTCAGCTGCATGTTGTGCCACAGGGTGATGTACTTTGCTTTTGGCCACAGTTTGGTGGTGGCTGTTCTCCCTTGTGGTCAACTGGTTGGTAGTCATACCAATATAAAAAGCTGTGAGGTGATTGCAGCAGAGCTGGTATATGACATGCCTGCTTTCTCAGGTGGCCTGGCTTCTTGATGGCTAAGAATGTCTCCTCTAGATAACCTATAAACAGACTGGCACAGGAGGGTGTCATGTAAGTGCCCATGTCTGTGCTGCAGATTTTATTTGTATATCTTCCATTCAAAGAAGTTGTGAGTTAGGATAAGGTTGGTTAACTGTATAAGGGATGACGTAGTGAGTTTGGAGTCTGAAGGACACTAGAAAACATAGTGTTCAATAGTGGTAAGACCTTGGGCATGAGGGATGTTGGTGTATGGTGAGGTACTGTCGACAGTCACAAGCAGGGATCCAGGAGGTAAATGAGTAGGGTTGGAGGAGTGTTGGTGAAGGAAGGGGTTGGTACCTTTGATGTGGGAGGCTAAATTATGGGCAGTTCGTTGAAAGTGTTGGTCAATGAGGACTGACATTTTTCTTCTGTGAGGGCATAATAACCAGCCACAATGGGGCATCCAGGATTGTTCGATTTATGGATTTTAGTGAGCATGTAAAAGGTGGGTGTGTGGGGTGTTGCAGGGGTGGGGAGGGAAATAGATTAAGGGATGAGGTTCTGGGAAGGGCCTAAGGCTTTAACCATGGATTGGAGGTTATGTTGGACCTGTAGGAGGGGATTACTCTGACAGAGTTTATAGGTGGAGCAGTCAGATAACTAACAGAGGCCTTCCACCTAGCAGACATTCCTTGCCTCCCAAAATGACAAATCCGTAGTCTGGTTCAGCTTCATTGATGATATCTTCATGGTCTAGACTCACGGCCAAGACACTCTGGCTTCATTCCTTCATAACCACAATACCTTCTCTCCAGTCCACTTCACCTAGCCCCCCTCAACTTGGCATGCCACCTTCCTTGATGTTGACCTTCTCCTCCCTGATGACTTCACCCACACCTCTGTCCATTAAACTCGTCAACCACAAACAGTACTTGCATTTTGATTCCTGTCATCCCTTACACACCAAAAAAATCTCTCTCGTACAGCCTGGCCACTCAGGGATGTATCTGCAGTGACATCTCCCTCACCCAGTACGCTGAGGGTCTCACCTAGGTCTTCACATACCTAGTTTGAAAACAGACCTCTCATGTAATTTACTCTCACACCCCCAATCCTCCCACTACCTCCAAGAACCAGCCGCAAATGAATGCCTCACTTGTCACCTAGTATCACCCCAGATGGAACAATTAAAACAAGTCCTTCACCAGAGCTTTGGTTGGTGTTATCCTTCCCCCTCCCTGCCCCCTCCAGATCAATACTTCCTTTCCACATGATGTGCATATTCTTGTGTGAATGAATGTGTGTCCATTTCTATTTCCTTTTATGACAAAGGCTGTAGCCAAAAGTTAATGTGTAAGTGTCTTTTAATTGTGCCTGTCTGCAGCTTAACATGACTTCTTTATGCTAAGTAGCAATCTATCTTTCCCTTACATTGTTGATATTCCAACCTGGAGTTTCCATTGTTTAATAAAAGAATGCATCATCAAAAACACACTGTTTCCAACAGTGTCATTTGCACCAGGTTATCCATTAATGTAAAATTTAAGTGTGAAAGAATTTACAGAAAGGTGTGGCATATACACAATTTTCAGATTCATGCTCATCATTTACAATTATTGTTGGTTACGTAATTAATACAGCAATAAACTTTAAGTTCAGTACCTGTACATAATAGTTCTTATCTGCATCTTAATTATGGGCACCACATCCAATTTTAAACAGATTGCCACCATGTTGTTAAAATTCATGCAATTTGTTACACAGCAAATAACATTTATGACTCATATTCTAAGGAAAGATAGGCTAGGAGTGGAATTGTATATAAGACGAGAAATGTGGAGCAAAATACTTCTTTTTTGTATGGAACAAACTTCCTGAAAGAAGGAAAAAGGAAGACCCAAATGTAGTGCTGATAATAAAGCTGAGAACATATAGACCTAGTTGAAATTTATGTTCCTGACTCTGTGTATTTGCGCAAATACAATTTCAACCAGTTTTCAATATGTCTACATGTCTAAATATTTTCTGCAGTATGGCTTACATATATGATTGTTCGAATTATGGATTTTAGTGAGCATGTAAAAGGTGGGTGTGTGGGGTGTTGCAGGGGTGGGGAGGGAAATAGATTAAGGGATGAGGTTCTGGAAAGGGCCTAAGGCTTTAACCATGGATTGGAGGTTATGTTGGACCTGTAGGAGGGGATTACTCTGACAGAGTTTATAGGTGGAGCAGTCAGATAACTAACAGAGGCCTTCCACCTAGCAGACATTCCTTGCCTCCCAAAATGACAAATCCGTAGTCTGGTTCAGCTTCATTGATGATATCTTCATGGTCTAGACTCACGGCCAAGACACTCTGGCTTCATTCCTTCATAACCACAATACCTTCTCTCCAGTCCACTTCACCTAGCCCCCCTCAACTTGGCATGCCACCTTCCTTGATGTTGACCTTCTCCTCCCTGATGACTTCACCCACACCTCTGTCCATTAAACTCGTCAACCACAAACAGTACTTGCATTTTGATTCCTGTCATCCCTTACACACCAAAAAAATCTCTCTCGTACAGCCTGGCCACTCAGGGATGTATCTGCAGTGACATCTCCCTCACCCAGTACGCTGAGGGTCTCACCTAGGTCTTCACATACCTAGTTTGAAAACAGACCTCTCATGTAATTTACTCTCACACCCCCAATCCTCCCACTACCCCCAAGAACCAGCCGCAAATGAATGCCTCACTTGTCACCTAGTATCACCCCAGATGGAACAATTAAAACAAGTCCTTCACCAGAGCTTTGGTTGGTGTTATCCTTCCCCCTCCCTGCCCCCTCCAGATCAGTACTTCCTTTCCACATGATGTGCATATTCTTGTGTGAATGAATGTGTGTCCATTTCTATTTCCTTTTATGACAAAGGCTGTAGCCAAAAGTTAATGTGTAAGTGTCTTTTAATTGTGCCTGTCTGCAGCTTAACATGACTTCTTTATGCTAAGTAGCAATCTATCTTTTCCTTACATTGTTGATATTCCAACCTGGAGTTTCCATTGTTTAATAAAAGAATGCATCATCAAAAACACACTGTTTCCAACAGTGTCATTTGCACCAGGTTATCCATTAATGTAAAATTTAAGTGTGAAAGAATTTACAGAAAGGTGTGGCATATACACAATTTTCAGATTCATGCTCATCATTTACAATTATTGTTGGTTACGTAATTAATACAGCAATAAACTTTAAGTTCAGTACCTGTACATAATAGTTCTTATCTGCATCTTAATTATGGGCACCACATCCAATTTTAAACAGATTGCCACCATGTTGTTAAAATTCATGCAATTTGTTACACAGCAAATAACATTTATGACTCATATTCTAAGGAAAGATAGGCTAGGAGTGGAATTGTATATAAGACGAGAAATGTGGAGCAAAATACTTCTTTTTTGTATGGAACAAACTTCCTGAAAGAAGGAAAAAGGAAGACCCAAGTGTAGTGCTGATAATAAAGCTGAGAACATATAGACCTAGTTGAAATTTATGTTCCTGACTCAGTGTATTTGCGCAAATACAATTTCAAACAGTTTTCAATATGTCTACATGTCTAAATATTTTCTGCAGTATGGCTTACATATATGATTTTAAAAATAATTTTACATCTGTGTGAATGTATTAGAATATTCTCAGTGAAGCATAAATATTTAACTTCATCAGCTTTCTTTACGTATGCAAGATTCTTGTGTAAATTAATGCTGACTGTCAGTATTTATCATTACTGTGCATCAAAAAATGTATTTTTGCCTTTTTTTCTTTTTTTTTCAAATACAATAGCTGATTCATATTACTATCTGTTATTATTATTATTTCAAATCTTGTTTTTGTGTATCAATGATAAAATGATAAATTCCTAGTTAATTTTGTTTATTCAGTATAAATCTGGCTACATTACATGTCTAATACCATTGTAAAAAATGATCTAGCAACAAAAATAAACTACACATAACTGTTTGAATGAGAATGTTACAAAGTGCCCACTGTCTATACTTGCTTATCTGTTCAGAAGATATTAAAGTCACCACAAAGAATTATGGTAGAGTTCTCATTTGAGAAAATGTTGAGCATTTCTTCCAAATTCTTAAGAAAGACTTCAGTAACTCCAGATGGTGACCTGTAAATTGCTGCAACAATTATTTTCTTCTTTAAACTATATAACTGAATGGCTACTATCTCAAAATCCCCCCCCCCCCCCAAATGCCATGATTAATTTTCGTGTACATCCTTGTGCAGTTGACACTTCTGTTCCTTCTTCAACAATAATGACAGTACATTTAATTATAACCTTCCTTCTTTCCAGAAAATAAGACAGGACATTCTGGCAAGCTTTAATATTTTTGCTGAGTGATAACAAATTATGTTTTGATAATATTCTGGGAAAAATGGAGTGCTTGTTGTTGCAAAAGTAATTTGTGATCAAAGACATATGGAGAACAGAAACACTTGCAAACAAAGTACATGATGTGTGACACAAATTATGATTGATCATAATGCATGAAAGGAACATTGAGGACTAAAAACCTTAAGAGAAGGATAATATAACACAAACAGTACAGCATTTGGAATATTGGTATTTCTACATGGTGTTCCAAATAGAGTAATTTATGCAATATTTTAAAAAATCATGGAGAGAAGTATCTTCATCCGTAAATCTGAAAAAAATAGAAATAAATTAAGCTGAAACAATACTAATGTTTTGTTGGAAATTCATGAAAATCGAGATCAGTAATAGTTAACACAATAAAGATACATGAACAGTACACTGCAAGAAGCACAGACTATAAGTATTTGCAAGATGATAGAAGGTATACTTACAAAAGATTGGATTTGGAAAGGTGTAACATTTTTGAAATAAGAACATATGTGCAAAGGAATCCTGTGAAAACTGTAAAAGTGAAATCGAAAAACTAAACGAACGCATTTCAAGTTTACAAAAAATTGTAGATGTTCTAAGACGTGAGATTTCCCATATAACTAATGAAAACTGTGAGCTGAAGAAGTTGTGCCATATTCTAAATGATAAAACAATTAAGCCATAAAATGGGAACCTGGTGAGTTACGAGAAGCAGAAAGGAAGAGATAGACAGGCATCAAAGGCAGTAAATGAAATTATAATTGCAGTTAAAAACAGGTATAGTGTTCTGTCAAATTGCAGTGATGCCTGCAATAAGGAGCATGAAGTTCTAAAAGTCATTAAATGCATGAAATCCAAAATGACCTCTGGGTTGGATGATGTACCTGTATCAATAATTAAGAAAATTCCTCCATGTGTTATCAAACCTATAGTGCACATAGCAAACTAGTCCCTTAGTGAAGGGATATTTCCGGACAAACTTAAAATCTCTAAAGTGATACCTCTATACAAAAATGGTGACAGACATAAAATAGAAAATTACCAACCTATATCTCTCCCCCTGGCCTTTTCCAAAATACTTGAGGAATTAATGAAAATCAGGGTTACAAAATATCTAGAAAAACATAAACTAATAAATAACAGTCAACATGGCTTTCGAGCAGGGCACAGTATGGAAACAGCCATATTGGACTACACAACAGAAATAGTAAGAAATTTGGAGTCAAATAAACAGGTTGTTGGAATTAATCTGGATTTATCCAAAGCCTTTGATATTGTGAACCATGTAATATTACTAGAGAAACTTGAAGCAATAGGCATCAAGGGTACTGTTAAAAAATGGTTTGAATCTTATCTGCAAAACAGGTCACAAGTTGTTGAGCTGAGGTCATCCAACAATCTTCACAATTTTAAACTCATATCTGAACCAAAACAAATTGAAATAGGTGTTCCACAGGGCAGCATTCTTGGCCCATTGTTATTTCTAATTTATATCAATGATATACAGGCTCCAGACAGCTCAGCCAAAATTCTACTATTTGCAGATGACACGAGTATCATAATTAGTGATATAAAAGAATCATTGTGTACTACAGCAGAGAAAATGCTCTCATACATACAGTCATGGTTTTATTGAAATAAGCTGACATTAAATACAAAGAAAACAAACTTTATACAGTATGGAAGCAAGTGTCAAGGGGAAATATGTGCATTATGCTGGATAGCAAACAAATAGAAAAAGTGTGCACCCCAAAGTTTCTGGGAATGCGAACTAACCAAGATTTAAACTGGAATGAACACAGTGTATATCTTACCCAGAAACTTAGCTCAGCATGTTTTGCCTTTAGAATAATATCTGAAGAATGCAGCAAAGAATGTATTAGAGCGGTGTACTTTAGTTATTTCCAATCAGTTGCAAGCTATGGCATAAGTTTTTGGGGAAAAACCAGGTCAAGACTAAATGACATTTTTATTATGCAAAAAAGAGCTATTCGTATCATGACACACAGCCCACCACAAACCCACTGTAGACCCTTATTCAGACAACTAAAGATACTTACAATACCATCAATATTTTTAAACGCCTGGAAAAGATAAGTAAAAATAACTGCGATCTCCAAACCAACTCTAGCTACTATGATCACAATACAAGGCATTGTAAAGACTTCCACATTCCCTATGTAGCAAAAACTAGAAGTCAGAAACATGTTAGCCACTTAGGAATAAAGCTTTTAAATGCATTTCCATCTCAAATTAAAGAATTGAAAGGCAAAAATAATTTCAAGCATGAAGTAAAAAAATACTTGATGGAAAAATGCTACTACAGTGTAAATGAATACCTGTCTCAGACTGTGGATTGAAACCTGTACTTATTTTTTTAAAAATTCAAACTAATTTAATGATGTTTTTAACTTCGTAATTATGGTACTTAGGAAAAATCTGTTAAATATCTGTAATACGTTTTGTTTATATCTGTAATACGTTTTGTGTATAAGGCATAGTTCATGATCTAAAATTGTTTATCATGAGCACGTACTTTTGTTTTTTGGGTAATAAGTTCTTGTACACTACTTATGTACTATGTGTATGTAATTTGTTTGCTGTTTGTATATGTTTGTCAATCTATCATGTGGATGTGTTGTTATGTGTTACATGTAATCAAATGACAAATCCTATATCACATGTGTGATCTATTGGATGCTAAAAAAATAATAAGAAAGGAGATATGAGACAGCTAAAAACATCTATCATAGGAAACCTTAGTGTTTGGACATTACTTACAACAGCAAGAGACCACAATAAGATGGCAAGAAATACTGTACAAGATTTTTTCATAACTCATCATAAGGAAGAAAGAAACCGTAAAGAACTAAACATGTTTCATTTAAAATAATAAACATAAAAAGCAACATACTGAGTCATTTCCATGTTACTTACATCATTTCCAAATGGACGTATGAAGAGCCCAGCTCTACTCAGCTCTCGAGGTCGTGCAGATAAGAAAGTGTATGTGACAGTACCCAGAGGAAAAGTAAAATTCACTTTCAGTTTATGGGCATCATTTATGATGAATGCTGCTGCTCCAATAAAAACCTAAATGAATTACAAAAAAAACTTGTAATTTACTACACCCAATTCTATAACCACAGCAATTGCCTGATAAAATGGGGCATTTCAATGGATTCATCTAATAAGTTATATGTGAGCAAATGCACTTGGTTCCTCAAATATACTACACTTTTTTTCCAAAATAGACTCTCAGACTTCCTGCATAAACACCAATTACTTTCCACAGCACAATATGTTGTCATAACAAGTAAATCAACTTAGATTTCTGATTTTAAGTAATGTCCTCCACTAGTGTATGCCTTGAACTCCCCAAAGATTTTCTTACTTATCACAACACATTAAATTACAAACTCCACACTATGGACATCTACGGAATACCAGACTGGACAGAAATAGTTGTTTTATATCCAGTTGTATGAAAATGTCAATTTAACAAGATTATGAGAAGGAAAGTTGCTACTCACCATATAGCAGAGATGCTGAGTTATAGATAGGCACAACAAAAAGATTTTCACACTACTACATCTCCGCTATATGGTGAGTAGCAGCTTTCCTTCTCACAATACTGTTACATTCCATCGTGGATTTTCCAAAATGTCAATTTACATTAACATAGTTCTGACAGTGAATGTATTAAACATAGTGTACCCCAAAAACCTCTTCTTGGGATCTTTTCATACCTCTTTATATCAAATAAATATTTCCAAAATATTATTCAGTTTGTAAATGACACAGGTGTGTCAGTCAGAGGGTAGAATGTTTAAAGGTAATTTGAGCAATGTGTGTAACAGGTTCAATAACAATATAGGATTACTTTTGAATGCATTATGGGAACAGCAGTGATCAATAAAATTGTAAATAATTACTATTAAAAACAGTCTTGATCACAATTTATTTTATAAGGTGACCGGTTTCGACCACTGCTGTGGTCATCTTCAGACCATTGAGTGGAAACCCCTTTCTGTTGGATTCTCCAACAGAAAGGGGTTTCCACTCAATGGTCTGAAGATGACCACAGCAGTGGTCGAAACCGGTCACCTTATAAAATAAATTGTGATCAAGACTGTTTTTAATAGTAATTATTAACAATATAGGAATTGACAATGAAGAAAAAGAATAATTTCAAACTTCCACAGACCAAGTAATAAGAAAAACAATATAAACATACAGTACAATGACAAAACTAGTCAGTCAATAAAGAGCATAACATTTCTAAGAATTCAGTTCCAGGTTGGTTTAGATGGGAAATACACAAAGAAAATATATAAAAGAAGCTAAGCAATGCATGGTACCTAATAAGTACTTGGAATTACTGTGGCAAACACTATGTTAATATTAATTTTGTTTTTCATCTTGCTCACATTATGAACATAGTAATCATGGCTCTTTCCTGGTTCAGGTGATGATTTGATAGTTTGTGCAGGTATCGGTCTGTTTGTGCGTGGGTTTTTGATACACACTGTGTTCCAGGTTTTCACCATCCCTTGTGACCAGCACATCTAGAAATGCTAGTTTTTTGTCCTTTTATACTTCCATGGTAAATTTTATCTTGGTATGGAGGCTGTTCAGGTGTCTGAGGATGTCACTGAGCTGTTCCTCACCATGGCTCCACACAACGAAGGTATCATAATTGTATCTGTACCACACCTTAGGTTTACATGATGCCAAGTCCTGCACCTGTGCTTCAATATGTTCTATGAAGACTGGACTAATAGGACTAAACATGGTCATGCCTTCCAGCTGTTCGTAAAAGTTGCCATTCCATGTGAAGTACCTTTTGGTAAGACATGGATGAAAGAGCTTTATGATGTCTTGTGGGAAAACAAAACCATTGTGCTCCAGAGAGTCACTCAGTGGCACTTTTATAAACAACAAAACAACATTAGACATGACCAGGACATCATTTGGTGCAAGTTTTAGTTTCTTCAGCTTTCAAGAAAATGTCTTGAGTCCTTTATGTGTGTGTCAGTCTTTCCCATGTACAGCTGGAGCAGAGAGGCCAAGTGTTTTGCCACTTTATATGCCAGTGAGCCAGGAGTGCTAACAATCAGTCTTAGTGGAATGTTATTTTTATGGATCTTAGGTAATCCATACAACCAATGTGGTAGGGTTTCTGTGTTGCACAGGTTCCTCTGTATGTCTGCTGGCAGAGAAGACACCTTCATTAACCAATTCATATTCCATGCGATACGCTGCATCAGATCTGTGCTTAGTTTTTGGTATGTCATCAGACCTAATAGAACCAGGATCTTCTGCTCATAATCTTCAGTCTTCATTACGATTGTCGCATTTCCATTATCGGCAGGCAGTATCAATATACTCTTGTCAGCATTAAGATTCTTAATAGCTTATATCTCTTCTTTCTTTAGGTTCCAAGCTGGTGGTTTTGCTCGGTGCAGTATCCTAACTGTTTCAGTGCATATTTCCTTTGCTCTTTCACAAGGAATGGTCTGAATGGCCGTTTTGGTATTAGCAATGATGTCCTCCACAGGTATAGTTCTCGGGATGGTAGTGAAATTTCCTCCTTTTTGAAGGACAGACACTTTCACTTCAGTCAATTGTCATTCAGAGGGGTTGACCACTGTGCATGACATGTCAGAAATCACTTTGTCAGTCTGCTTTTGGCACCTTGCAAAGTTTCTCTTCTGTAACTCCGTGCAGTGCTCAAATTCATTATGCATACTCCTGTGAGTGATGCTGTCAATCTTGTCTCAGTTGTCTCAATGCATTCTGCTACTTAGTTGAAGGAAAAAGTCCAAAAGTTCCTCATCTGTTCTTGCTAAGTCTTTCCATGTTGCATGAATTAGCTCATGAAGAAAAGCTTGTTCCATTCTGTCATAGATATGATGCACTCTTGTGGTGGTGAATAGGCCCTTACATTTCAAGAACTTCAATATAACATCATCATCCTGGCACCCTGACAGAAAGGTGAAAGAGGTCATCAATCACACTTTCTTCTTCCATCATTGGTCAAGACATTGGTACAATCTGTAAATCTCCTCCCCACAGAGGTGTAATACAAAATAGTTCAGGCTTTCATGCCCACATGTTGACAAACTGGCTGTTGGCTTTTGTCTCAGGTTCTTCGGCCAACATTTGTCTGATGATTTTTCTGATGTTTTTCCAGCATGAGTGGCTGGCATTTTCAGAGTTTCACCCTCCATTGCCAGTGGTGGGCTGGAGCCAAGCTCATGGCCATAGACTATGTGTACCTGACACACCAACATCCAAGGGCTTCTCTGTAGTCTTTTCTGACACACTTCTCTTGCTGCCTGCAACAATCATTCAATGCAGCATGGGAAGCCAGGATCCATTTGCCTTGAGGATTTCTTCTTTCTTGTTGAAGTTCTTCTCATGTTTGTGTATTTCTATAGCTTCTTTGAACAAGTGGGTGTGACAAGAAGACTAAAGGTAAAGTGTAGAAGCAGAATTATGTATAATTCATGGAAAAGGTACCACAGATTGTAACAACTAAGAAACACAGGAAATCACCTAGCAGATTAATCAACAGTAGAGAAACAAATGCAATTTATACAGGTTTATCTTCATGGGTGGGAGAACAAAAAAAACTTTTTACTTTCTTTACTCATTGTATGAACTAATAATTCTGTAATACTGAGGTTCAAGTGAGAAATTATGTTGTGCCAAGACTTATTAATGATTATTTATTACATTTAACTGTTTTAAGCTAGATTTCTGGTGTACTCTGAAAGCTGAGAACTAATAATTCTTATAGTGGTTATATAAAGATTAATTCTCTGTTGAACTTTACTTAGTAAATATTATAATCTACAGGGGGTGGACAAGGATAAGGAAACATCAAAAACACAATACATTACCACGCCTAATACAGTTTAGAAACACTATTGGCGGTAAAAACAGCTTCCACTCATCTCAGAATGGATAAATGCAGGTCCTGTATGGTTTTCAAGCAAATCTTATACCATTCTTCCTACAAAAAAGTGGAGAGTTCAGGTAACGATGATGGAGATGAATAGCAATAATGCATCCTTCTCTCTCAATAACATTAAGAACTGGTGACTTTTGTGACCAATAAAGGTGAGACAATTCACCCTCATACTCACAAAATCAGTTCTGGACAATACTGGCTGTGTGAATGAGGGCCATGTCATCTTGGAACACAGCATCACCATGGAATGGACCTGATCAAACAAAATGGTCATGTCTTCGGCAGTAATGTGACCTTGCAGAGTAACCACTGGATCCATGGAATGCCATGATATGGCTGTCCAAATCATCACTGAGCTCCTGCCTTGCTTCACTCTTGGCAGCAAGCAGTCTACATCATAGGTTCGCAATGGTGTTCACAAGACATAAACTCAGCCAAAAGTTGAAACAGTGTGAAACAAGACTTATCTGAGCAAATTAGTTTTTACATTGCTTCTTAGCGCAGATTTTATGGCTTTATTGCCAAGTTTTCCTGTTATGGGCATTTGCATCATTGACTTGTGGTTTTGGATTTCCACCTTGCCCTACAATTCCAAAATTATGGGGCTCCCTTCATGTTGTGTTCATTCTGGCAGGGTTCACAAGTGCAATCTCTAGTTTTACAATCACTTTTGCAGCTGTCATCCACTTATTTTTCAATACAATCCTCTTCAATAACCGTTTGCCATGATCACTCAACACACACTTTCATCTACATTTTGGAATAGTGGGTGATGTTTTTTCACTTCCTCTATATGCAGTATAAACCAATTCAGTGCCTCTTGAAATGCCAATCACTTCATTACCTTTGTTGTGAAAGTACCCACCATATGAGTATCAACAATTTGCCCATGTTTGAATTCACTTAGCTCTGACATAATGCAATCACAACTATGCAGAACACTGTTCTGAACAATGACTCACACTCGCAACATATTGAGGGAATGGCAAAGGTGTCATTTATAATCAAATACAACTGTGCCACCTGCAAGTTTGGCTGGCATTTGCATTTATTTTCAAGCATGCATTTCGTGTGCTGATGGCCTTGCCACAGTGGTAACACCAGTTCTTGTCAGATCATTGAAGTTAAGTGCTGTTGGGCTGGGCCAGCACTTGGATGGGAGACCATCCAGTCTGCCAAGTGCTTTTGGCCAACAGCATGCATTCAGCCCTTGTGAGGCAAACTGAGGAGCTATTTGATTGATAAAAAACTGGTGGCTCCAGTCTTGTAAACTGATGTACGACTGGGAGAGCAGTGTGCTCACCACATGCCCCTCCATATCTGCATCCAGTGACACCCATGGGCTGAGGATGACATGGAGGCTGGTCAGTACCATTGGGCCTTCATGGCATGTCCAGCCAGAGTTTAGTTTATGCATTTCTTGTGGTTCTTCCACATTTTTGTCCAACTGTACTTGTGATAAAATTGATGTCTTCCTAGAAATGTGTAATGCTTTATACATTCTTATATCTTATGCTGAGAAGTATGATTTGAAATTCGGAATTCTCTACAGATTATGCAATGTCATGGTTTGTAGTAAGGATAATAAATAGTTTATTAATTTTCATTATGTGAAAAAGTGATTAGTTGCACTGATTAGTTTGGTAACTACACAATTCAATGATTAATGTTACAAAATATTGATCATATGTTGATTTAATTATTATTTATGTTATGTGATAGATAGTTGTAGGGAATCATTGCACTATGGACAAATATGCTGTTATGCTAACCTTTTTACTATACGGACCATGCAGTAACCAACAGAGGATTATGTCAAAAATATGCCAGTTAACTTCTTGATTCTGCTATGCAATGATTAATGCTAGGGAATCCGATGCATTTAATGATTTGAGATTTGTGCTATAATTCACATTTGGGTAGGATATGGTCTGAATTATTTTGTTTTCATTAAAGGTTAACATTATGATGATTTAATGACTTAAATGATTTAAAACAACATTGTATTTTTTGTTTTGATTTTAAACTGAAATACTTTGTATTTGGTCAGTGATTACTTGGCAGTCAATTTTGCTTTAATACAGAAGGTACATATTTGAATAAACCCTCTGAAGGACATATACACTTTGTTAAGTCCAGTGACATCCACAGGTCAGGGGCTGTTGTAGTGCTGTTTCCAAAACTCATTTTCTGTGCAAGGTCCTCTTCTATTCTATCAACTGGTCAAAATTATTTCCTACTATCATTACTATATATTCTCCATTAATTAGAATTTATGAGTAGATTATTTTGCAATGGTTTATTTCAATGTAAGTTCACAATGATAAAAAACCATTATAAATACTATACTTAACTAGTGAAATACTAATCTGTATTATCTGCTGTATGTTTGGTTTCTTAATTCTTAAATTTCTAGGTAATACTATTGCATATGATTATGTTCTGTGTGGCTAGGTAAATCTATTAGTGTTGTTGTGCCTCAAACAAGTACACGCATGGATTTGGGAAATTCTCATAAATCTCACGCAGCTATTGCTGGAAGACAGTAGTTCAGTGACCAAGTGGTATATTGGATGGCAGCCATAGGTGAAGTTGATATTTTACAAACAATTCTGTGAGCCAGGTTTACAACACCACTCACAGGCTACAAATTATGGCCTGGTGAGCACTGTATACAAATGTGAAGCAATCAGGGCAGCACAGGGCACTGATGTGCTGTGAAAAATCCATACATTGCTGTTACACCAGTGCCTAAGGACCTTTGTGTTGGCCGAAGTGTACGGTGGAAAGCTGATGTTGTCATTATCAAAGAGCTTCACCTCCCCCCTCGAGAGGAGCTACACCAGAAGCATAGGGAAAAGACATATAAATAAGTGAACCCAGAGGCTCAAAGCAGGCAGTCATTTCACCATTTTGTCCATGTCTATAAGTGGATAAAATGGCAATTATTTAAGTTTGAGACCAACAACAATGACCTTTTGGTGATGGATATGGGTGGCCAACCACCTTGCTGAAGCTACCTCGATCCTCTGCTGTGCTGCACAGATGCCTCAATGCTGTGGCGGGATGCGTCTCACCTTGCAGCTACACCAGCACAGGGAGTCAGAGGGCTGTTAGCCTCTGCTCTCTGGGTGGCATATCCAGTGGTCTGCAAGTTGTTGTCCGCAAGGATAGGGAAAGGGCATGAAGCTGTATCCTCCAGGATGCACAGCTGTCTGCAGGAACTGAGTGAGCTGCCCTGGGCTGACAGCTAGAGCTGCTAAGGCTCACTACAATGGCAGCATCTGACTGCTTTCCTTCAGTTCTGTACAAGGAGTCCACAAGCTATGGTTGAGGGATCATTCAGCCATGTTCCAGGCCACAGGCACAGTTAACGCACACAGTGGCCACTTAGCCATGACACGAGTGGATTGCTATGTCTGCAAGCCTGAGCAAGCAGATGCCAATGCTGCAGATTCCAGAATTCGCATTGGTGCTAACACACGGTGCCCGGTGCCAAGTGCATGGTACATTGTGCCATTGCTGACTTCAGGTGAAGGCTCACTTTGTATCTTAAATGTAATCAAGCCAATGACACAATTGCCTGTGTTTCTCTGCACACTTCAGCATGAGTCTTTCCTCTCTCCCAAACAAACCATACCTCTCAGTCATTCTGACATATTACAACCCCTAAGCTTGAGGAGCTGTAACAGTATTATTAGTATCTGGTGTTTGTAGTTTATCTAATAAAGTGTTTTATAACCTTACAATTCAGAGATTTATGCTTAACTAACTATATTCTTGTGATTCTTGAGTTTCTCCTGGCGTATTTGATAATCAAAATATCCACGGGTGTGCTGCCGGTCTATAGTGTCCAACGGGCACAATATTTCGGCGATCATACATGTCACCATCATCAGGTGAACTGACGGACTGAGCTCCTGTGAACGTGCCGGCACGGAGATCCGTATGCTATGGCTGCTCAGAGGGAACTGAGCAGCCATAGCGTACGGATCTCCGTGCCGGCACGTTCATAGGAGCTCAGTCCGTCAGTTCACCTGATGTTGGCGACATGTATAATCGCCGAAATATTGTGCCCGTTGGACACTATAGACCGGCAGCACACCCGTGGATATTTTGATTAACTGTATTCTTTGTAAACAACCAGTAAAAAAGTGAAGTTGTATGTCATGAATGCCCAGGGGCCCCAAATAGCAGGTTCAGCCACATAATTGGAAAGTTTTTTTCCTATCCTTCACGCCTTTAGGCATCTTTTCCTTGGGAAGTATGAGAGCTGTGTGTGTAAGAGTATCTGTTAAGTGTAGATGGCTGTAATACATGTGTGTGTGTGTGTGTGTGTGTGTGTGTGTGTGTGTGTGTGTGTGTGTGTGTGTGTGTGTGTTTGTGTGAGTGTGTGTAATACAATGCTGTCACATAGCCTACTCCTCTTGAAGAGCACCAAGGTGGCTGCCAAGTACAATGTCTCTATCTATTTGACAGATCACCATCAACAATGTCTCACGTCCTCACTTCATGAGACAACAAGGAGAGGTTTGGAATTGAATCCAGACCATTGGCACAAAGTCTGGTGACTGGGGACTTGATGCCACCATCCCTTCTGCCCCCTACATCATAAAGGCAAAGGGAAAATTATCAACAGCATGTGGCATACCTGGACGGTCACCTATCCAACAACTAGTCATGCCCGATGGTGTTTGACTTCAGTGATCTGACAGGAACCAGTGTACCCTCCTCAGTAGAGCCATTGACAAACAACCAGTAATAGTAATTTTACAGGTTGTGAAAGTAAAATGATCAGACTTTGGCTTAAGAAATTGCAGATCTATGATCTGTTCTTCATTAGTCTATAGTCAGGACTAAATTATGAATACTTCAAGTGTAGACTACACCACATTAAAGTTATGGTTATAAGTTGCAATAATTGGGTTATTCTACAGATATATTTTGTTTAACTGATTAATATGTCTCTGAACTATAAGGAGGCTTACAATCTGTGAAATAATTTTGTGAAAATTAAGTAGTAGAAAAGTTCAGTATGTTAATATGAACCGGATAATTGGAATGATAGCACAATAATGTGACTCATACAAAACTTACACTACACTAGAAATTTTATATATGCACAGTGTGTGACAATACTGCAAACCCACCACTGTCAGGATAAATGTAACTATAGTAGGTGAAGGTGGGTCAGCAACAAAACTGAGGAAGTGAACCATGGAAGAGAGAATGAAACTCAATGTTGAAGTCAATATATGGAGAAGCAGAGAATCCAAAACTGCTTGGAGACAGGCATGGAGTTGTATAAAAAATGCAACAAATGTAAATGACTGAAAACTAGAAAGTGGAAACAGAACATGGTGAAAGGCAAAGACCAGGTGTGAAGCAGTTGAAATCAGTGTAAAAACTGATGTGCCCTGATCTATAGCTGTTGACAGGCAAACACATGGGTCAATGATACTGCCCATACAGTGCTTCATGCATGCCAACTGTGACAGCTTGCTACGCTGCTCTCTCTCAAAATTGGCAGCAGCTCACCTGCATCCTTATCAATAACCCACTCATGGAGTTACTAAATCTATCTCCCCTTAAAATGTAATGGATAGTCACAAATGGCCAAGTTTGTGTATTGAACCCTGTCACAAAACCTGAGAGGGTAAGCAATTTGCCAGCAGTGGATCTACTGCTGAAGTGGACAACACTGAAGACTGGCATAACAGCAGATCTGCCTGCATTGATGGGGGTAAGGACTCATCCATGGGCTCTGCAGTGGGAGTCAGGGGAGCGTTTGCTGCTGACACCCTATTCTTTGGGAGAAAGTAGGACAGTGGAGGGGGCAGCGGCACATTGCCACAGTTGGCAGCCTCGTACTGGGAAAATTCTGCAACCAATCCCTTCACCTTTCTGCTGTGAAAACAGCAAAGTTGCAGATCCAACAGACTGTGAATGCAACTGATTGTAATGATGAATCAACTGTTCTCAATCGACATCCACCACAAACAAATGTTAATCTTTGTGGGTCACCACGACATCCATTTCCATGCCTGCTGCCAGCCACAGAACCATGCCTGCTGCCAGCCAAAAGATTGGATCCAAATGGTAGACCACAGGGAATACTCTTCTGAATGCCAAAAACTTCAAACTCTCATGTCATTAACTGCCAATCATTATCAGATATGAGTGTCTGTGGGGAGCCCTCAATAGTGCAAATGATAGGTAGCAAGCATACAGTAAAATCAATGTTGTGGAAAGCATTTTGGCAACATAAAGAAAATTCGATAATGCATCCACAGCCAGAAACCACACGCTTCCCAAGAAAGGGCTCTCCCCATTGTCCCAAGGGTTCTCTGTGACCAGCCAAGGGAAAACTGATGTGGCACATCCTGGTTCTGTGCAGAGGCTGTAAAAGCCCAGGTAAGGTGTTCAATACTGTAATCAATAGCCAGCTAATTGATGTGATGCCATTATGAAGCCTTCACATATGCTACACGGACACTGAAGCTGAAAGTGTGTATGTCTGAAAGAGTGTCCGGATTGCCAAAATGATTTTTCAAAAAATGGGTCAGTGACCATGGCAACCATGACCTGCTGCACTGTCGCTGGAAAATTGAGCAATGTGAAAATTAGTCTCTCCTGTCTTTCAAAATCCAGATCTGGTCCCACTGGCAACTGCAATAGTACATCCACATTAGCATGCTGGACAGTCAAAAGATAACCAGTATCATAGCAATAATTACTGAGAAGCAGTGCACACCTCTGCAATTGGTGGGCAATCCTATCTGGTATCATGGAACAAGGGCCAAATAAGGAAACCAGCAGTTGGTGGTCACTGATATGTAGGAACTTTGCATCACACAAGAAAGTGTGAAACTTCTAAATGCCAAAAATGATAATCAGTCCCTCCTTTTCCACCAGTGAATACTTATGTAAGCAATAGGCTGTTCTGTGCCACCTCACTTCTGATGTGACAAGACTGTACCTATGCCATATTAGGATGCACTGCCAGACAGAGCTAATGGTTTACCTGGCATAAAGGAAGCCTGACAGGGACTGGAGCACAAACACAGTTTGAAGAACAGAAAAGTCAGTTGACAGCCTGCAGATAATATAAATTTGATTGCATTTCTGGTGAAGCCACTTAAGAGGATGGAAGATGTGCAAGGCCTGGGAGATGAACTTAGTATAATAAGAAATCTTGCCCAAAAAGGAGTGGAGATCCTTCAAGTTCTTGGGTATGAGTACATTGACAATGGCTTTGACATGTTCACCTTCTTTGCTAACCACATGACCCAAAAAATGCACCATTGGGAAAAAAACTAGTTTGTAGTAAAGGTCATTCTCAAGAAGATGTTTGAAAACTTTCTCCAGCTTTTGTAAGTACTCTTCTAGCATGGAGCCTATGAACCAGATGCCATCAAGGAATGCAATACTTACTATAAGACACAATTTGACCCAGTGGCTGTTGCAACTCCGGGCAACCCATGAGCCTGTATGTGTCAAAGTTAACATGGCTAACCATCACTCATGTGTCTACATGAAACTCAATTGCTTACCCATCTATGGCCAACATTAAAAAAATATGCTGCAGTGAAGCTTTGTGGGGGACCAATGTATCTAGGAAAGTACATCACTTGCCTCTGTTGTAAGTTCATGGGATTCAGAAATCTGGGCGCCACTGGCAAGAAAGGGTTGACCAAGGCCAGTGACCTAGTTTGGACCTCAGGGTCAGATGATAACTGAATAATCATATCCTAATTATCCAGTTCGCATTTGGGGTAGTATGTAGTGGTCAGTCAAACTGACACTTGCATAAGAGATCTTTCAGATTGGCAACCCAGACCAGATATGACTACCGAGGGTGCTGGTTTAACTGCACTGTGCCACCACCACTAGAATTTGATGACCAAATACTGTGTTAGCAACTGACAAGAGTTCCTCAAAGTTAAATGTCTCAAGCTGTGTGGAGGGCTTCGAATTTTGTACAACTTTGTACAACCCTCCACTGATGGACAATAAGAAGGTGGCCTTATCATCTGAATCAATGATGTGCCTTACCTGGAAGTGCAGCCAAGAACTGGCACAGATATTTCTCCCACCTTACCACAGACTTGTCAAACATAGTGAATGGTTGTTGGGGTCATGGGGTAAGGCTTCCTTGCAAGCACATGGTCTACCACCAGCAAGGCATGAATATGAAGCAATTTCGCTAACTGTTTGATCAGTTCTTGCATCTGCTCCTTCTGCAGATTTTGATGTTGCTCCTGTAGGTTCAACTGCTCCTTCAGCCAGTGCAAAAATGATGGGTCTATGGTGCCCACAAATTAATGTTATGAAAAAAGAAAAGCATCAGATGTGTGTCAGTCTACAGGGGTGCAGAGAGTCTGAAAACCACTTACAGAATGAGCATGGAGATAAACACAAAATGCAACCAGTGTGAACAACTGAACACTAGTGTGTGGAAACAAAGCATGGTGCAAGACAAAGGCCAGGTCTGAAGTAGTTTGGAAAAGAAAAGAACCAACTGGCCATAGCCTATTGCCACCAACAGGTGAATGCCTGGGGCAATGGTTCTCCATATACAATGCTTTGTACGTGGCATATGTGACAGCTTCCCACACTACTCTCCAATGAGGCCCATGTTAGCTCCATATCAATACCTGCTGGCAGAGATACAAACATAAATACTGCAAGGAAAGTTCTGGCAGTATGTAAATAATTTAGGAATAAAGGTAACCACTCATTGAACAGCACAACCACTGAGCCACTGACAGGCCCACAAAAAATACCTTGCAGAAGAAATCCTTTGATGATCTACAGTATATGTACATCCATGCCAAAACGTTATCTTCATCATGTGCCACACACCACCAGCTCCCATACACATATGTCATATGCTTAGCCCATGCAACTGCCACCTCTCCCTACTGCATTCTTTCCCTGCAGATACCCACCGCAACCAGATCCTGGTATTGTGTGTCCAGCTGGAACAATGTGTGTGTGTGTGTGTGTGTGTGTGTGTGTGTGTGTGTGTGTGCATGTGTGTGTGCGCGCACGCGTACACACCACATTTCTTAACTATTGATCCCTCCAACCAATGCTGTTGTAATGGCAACACTGAATCTTGCCTCTCCCATTTCATAATACCATCCAACCATGAACTTCTGCCCTTCCCAACTGTCCACAGCCAGGTTACATTACAGGAAATATTTACTCCAACTTGTCCTCATCATCCTTCCATTCCAAAGAACAAAGTCTCCTCTTCAGGAACCTGACCCTGATTTAATCATCATTCCTGCATACAAAAGTTCCATCAGAAGCCTTCTGCCAGATGTTTGACTGTTCCATCTACAAGCTCCCAAAAGCTCAACATATTCTTCAATTTCTACTGCAATCCTTAGATCCGTACAAGATTCTCTCCTGTCTGCCCTTTCCCCTCCTCACTCCCATCACCCCTTGCCACTCCACACACACACCAGCTACATGCTTCCCAAAATCCACAAACCCAACAATCCTGGACACTCCTTTGTAGCTAATTATTGTGCTTCCACTTTACCACTTCCACATCAGAGAATCACCCATGGTTGGCATAGCTGCAGTGACAAGAATTCACTTGCCCTGTATACTGCAGGTCTCACAAAGGCCTTCACAGACAGAACTACTCCCCCCCTCAGCCCCTGAAACCTAGTTCGTAAAACATTTCCCATGTTGCATCACCACACATCCCTAATCCTCCCACCACCCTCAAAAATCAGCTGCAAATGAATGACCCCTTTGTCACCCAGTACCACCTCAGACTGTAGCAACTGAACCATACCCTTCACCAGTTCTCGATTATCTATCATCATGTGTGGAAATGAAGGACATTCTATTAATAATCATTCCCATGCCTCCTGAAGTGGTATTTGGTTACCCACCCAGCAGCCTAGTTCATCTCTATGCCACTCTCATTTACAAGCCCTTGCTACATGGGTCATATTCCTGTGGAAGACACAGATGCAAGGCCTGCCTGATTCACCCACACTGGTCTTGTCAAAGGCTTATTTTGTTCCATCAAAGGCTGCACTGTGTGTGAAAACAGCCACATCATATACCAGCTGGGCTGCAATTTCTACACAGCATTTTATGTGAATGTGAACACCAACCAGTTGTCTATCAGAATGAATAGACACCATCAAACTGTGGCCATGAGAGCTGACTACCCAGTGGCCAATATGCTGTTCATCACAACATGCTCAAGTTCAAAGGTTGCTTCACAACCCATTCCATCTGGATCTTTCCTTCTAGTACCAGCTTTGCTGAACTATGTTGATGGGAGTTATCCTTGCAACACATCCTTCACCCCCATAATTCCCCTGGTATCAGTCTCCACTAACCCAAGGTCCTAACACCTTCTATTGAACAGTTTCCCTTTCCACTGTCCTGTCACCCCTATTAATCTGCACCTCTACATCACCTTCATTGTACATTAAACCTCACCAGTTCTGGTGCTTGTATGCCACATGCCTGGCTCGTACATCTGCTGCCCTTGCCTCCTGTATTCCTCCTTTTGGGTTTCTTTTCAAATAATTGTGTTGTGACCAGAAAAATTATTTTTATAGTGTAAGAAATTGCCCACCCAGAATCCTAGTTCATCCTTATGCCACTCCCACTTACAGCCCCTTGCTACATGGATGGTATCCCTGTTGAAGACACAGGTGCAAGACCTACCTGAGTCACCCACACCATTCCTGTCACAGGCTTATTTTGTTCCATCACAGGCAGCACCACCAGTGAAAGCAGCCATGTAATATACCAGCTCTGCTGCAAGTTTTTCACAGCATTTTATGTAGGGGACCATATTTGTCATTTCTACTGCCATGTTGTAGTAATAAAGTTAATAACTGATAATTAATCTTTTGAAAGAACATGGAAGTTGTATATATGCAGACTGAAATGATGAATGAAAATTTGTACCATGGTTGGGATTTGAACCCAGGTCTCCTCCTTTTTGAGACTTGAAAAGGTCTCCGGAACCATGTAGTTTACCTGAATATGAGAGTTACTAATGCTTCATTCCACATTTTTGTAAAAGACCATTAATAATTATTTTCATGTGCAAGATTGCTCAAGTAATACAGCAAAAATGTTGAAAAAAGTATTTCACTTATTTTATTTTATTTATTGAAAAAAATTGTGTAACTTAAAGTATCTGCAAAACTGTGTGTACATGGTCACAGTCACCAATAGAGCTGCACCAGTTTGAATAAACAAAGCAACTGGCAATCTGAAACTCTGACAGACAGCATAGAATATCCAGTTCAAATTGTGCTTTGCAGGTGTGCAAAGCAGTACAATGAAGGGTTAAGTTTCAAGTCAGAAACAGAAATTGGTATGTAAAATATTCATGATATATAACATCTGTCACTAATTGTCCTACTCATACTGTAAAATATTTGTTTACCATTGGAAGAGAAATGTTTTATGAAAAGTCAAACTAGACAATTTAATGAATATTTTGCAATAAAGAACTTAGTAAACTATTATTTATTTTTGTACTGATCTGAATGAAGTAATGTTTGTTATATACTGTTAATCAGGTTCAAATGTTGTCTGTGGAGTGGTTATGATTAAATGAAAATTGTTCTGCTCCATGCATTAATACTATAATTACTTGAGAGGTAATTTTTTTGAGGTAACGAGGCATTTTATGACACACTCAGGATTACTTTGAAATGATGTGTTGGGGATTCTTTTGGATATGATGATGGTGTTAGAGCTCCTCAAGGAGTGATTACACTGATTATTTTAATGATAATGATGATGATGATGCATTACTGACTGATAATTCGGTATTAGGGATGATTGTCATGCAGTGTGATGACTATGCGAGGAACACTGTATAATGGAGTGAGTAAATCATGTTCCGTAATTATGTGTACTGGATTAATGGTAAAGCTTGGCTAATTTAGTGCAAATAATTAATGGTATAACATGTGACAAGAGAAAGCTGAAATATAACATTTTTGACAAGTGGGTTTTGCGAATGAGAGTGGGTAGCAAAGCTTAGATTGGACTGAAAAATATAGCTTGAATTAAGATACAGGGATGGTGAAATAAAAATTTAATTCTAATTAACTAGCTAATTAGTGAAAATGAACTGCTATAATTACTATCTGTAGTAAGTTGTTGATGCCATTATAAGCGAAGTAGACAACAACACTACTGTAGATTTGAAAGGGGGAGGGGGAGGGGGGAGGCATAATCACTGATTCCGAGGGAAGTGATTATCTAATTAACACATTTCATGAAATTTTAATTCAGAAAATATATTTATTTAATTAATTAACAAACTGTAATATTTTGTGTGCAGCAGCACTACATTATTATTTTAAGACAATGTAGGTATAACAACACTTTCTAGCCTTCTGTTATAATAATTAATCTTCAACAGTATTGAATTTTTTTTGTCTTTTTCTTGTCTCTCTGATCATGAAGATTAGCAGAGTCTGAATACTGATGAGGGGACTAAGAATTTGATATATATATTGGAAACCAAATAAAAATTTGCTGCTTAAAGGAAAAGTTTGAAAGAATAATTGAAAAAAATTGGAAGGTACTCACATATGAGTGAACTTTAACTGGCTCTAATATAAACAGACCTTCAATATCCAATTCATATATTCAGTATTTAACATTCATAAATTTACATACATCCTCTTCTTGTCACCACTACTGTGCATAGAGATTGGCATGACAATACTGGTTCCAGATTGCCCCTCCTCTGCTCATGCGAATTCTTCTTGTTAGCATCGATCCTCTTAATGCAGGATTCTTGGCACATTGTGAAGGGATAAACAGACTGGTATCATTGCCATGAATGAATGAATAAACTTTGCTATCTCAATAAGTGTCTTTAATACTTTATAACGCACAATTGGAATACACGCTTCTGAACAATACCAATGTGGCAGAACTTATCACATGTCAACCAGCTACCACTTCTAGAAACAGACAGATGAATCTAAAGCAATTAAAAAATTGAATTTATAAACTTCATGCATGATAACTCTGGGGGTGTGTATAATGTGCCAGATCAGTTTACACCCAATTAATGAGAATAGGATAATGTTTTGTAATCAGTTTTTAAGTTATGTCATTTATAATTTAAATATTTTACCAATTTACAAATGTGATTGTATTTAAAAGTAATACTGTCATTTTATATAAAACTGTTGTTTGGAATGTTCAAGAACAAAACAATATAAGGTGTAACCAGCTTAGAAATATGTATGAAGTATTAACCAAATACCTGACTGTAATAGATTGTTCAGCTTTTATTAAAGTTTCTGTGAAAAGAGTGGTGTCAAAATGAACAATATATTTTAACAAATATTGCACTGATAATGTAATTCTATCAAAATTCTGTTTATACAAAATGTGTTACTGCTTCTTGTAAAACCAAATCCTATACTTAGACTGCTGAATATTCATAATTTTAATTATAATTTTAACTAAGCACGTGTTCAGACAACACCATCAAATATTGCAAAGGCTTAAAGCTCTTTATAGTTCAGTGGCAGCATCCACCATTATAGTGTAATGGAAGTTGTAGTTGGAGCCATTTAAATTTGTGTCAGAGGTACGTGCACTCATTTCTTTTCGAAAAATATGGAATTAATGTACACAGAAAATGAGCAAAAAGTTTTCTAAAGTTTTATAGTTACTGCTATGCAATTTCAAACACCCAGACAAATATGACATTTACACCTCCTAGAGTTAAGTATATTTTTCAAATTTATCTCAGTTGCATATTGCCATTCAATGTTTTACCACCTTGTGATGTTTACTGGCAACCACCTACTGCTTTCAAAACTAAATTTATGTTTATGATCATGATTCAATAGAAATTATCAAGTAGTATTAGAAGGCCAATGGGACAGGAATGAGACTAACTTACCGGCACCAATTAGTTTGTGCAGCTCATGATGATGGCCCCATGGAAGAGTGGATTTGGAGGGGGTTACACAACATAGGAAAAGGAAACTGTGAGGAAGAAGGTGTGGGTACAGGATGAGTGAAGTTAAGAGTCCTGGGCAGGGAGCTAGTAGAGACTGAGATCAGTGCAATTACGGGAACAAAAGATGCACTGCAAGGACAGCTCCCAACCGTGTAGCTCAGAAAAGATGACATTAGTGGTAATGATCCAGGAAGCATGAATTGTGAAGCAACCATTGAAGTTGAGCCTATTGTGCTCAGAAGCATGTTCCAACACTGTATGGCAAGCTCTGCTCTTTGCCACAGGTCCTTAGTGGCAATCATACAGGTGGGCAGCTGATTGGTGGCTATGAACACATAAAATGCTGTGCAGAAACTGCAGCACACTTAGTATATGGCATATCTACTTTCAAAGGTGGCCTTGCTTCTGACAGGATAGGGTAAGTCTGTGACAGGATTGGAGCAGAATATGCTGGATGGTTGTACTGAACAGGTCTTTCACCTGGGCCTTCCACAGGGATATGAGCAAGTTGCAAGGGGTAGGAGTGGGTGTGGCATAAGGAAGAACCATGATCTTGTGTGGATTGCTTGGGTGGTGGAATATCACCTTGGAAGAGGTTGGTTTGAATTCTAGGTAGGATGTTCCTCATGTCTCAGTACAATTATAAATAGCAACAGCCACGATGAAAAATGTGGTTCAGGGAGGTATGTAGGGAGGTGGTGTTAATGGTGTTGAGTAGGGATCCAGTTACTGTTGGGGTGCGGATGGAGGATGGATGACAGGCAGTAAAGGAAGTGGTCCTCATCTTTAAATAATATGTGAGACTAGGATACCGCACTCGTATGGCATCTTCCTATACCAACCTATTTATGGACAGTCTGTAGGCAACATTCCTAGCCATTCAGACTAACTTTTTCTTATACTGTGGTTGTGTAAATCACAGTTCAACTTAATGTTATTGGCAACAAATACCCTTTAGTAGTAAATGTACTGGAAAGAAAGTATAAGAATTCAAAGTTGTAATTATGATTATCTACCCAGTCATTCATTCACACACCATGTACTGCAAATACCACATCAGGGAAGAGTCTTTAGGGACATAGAACAAATCAAGTTATACTTTAACAGATAGTTTCACACAGAAAACTATCAGCTTTCTATATATTGACAAAGTCAAAATCCGTCTAATAGAAATATTACAAGAAAGTAGAATCCCCCTGATTCCAAATATTGTGATAAACTATAGAAGGAATGGGCCAATAAGGTACTCTTTAACTTTGTTTTTCATTATCTGTGGATGTAGAATTTAATTTCCTGCCTTATGTCCATTCACAACCTGTTACAGGCTTTTGCACTAGAATATAAAACTCCATTCTGAGCCCTAAATATAGGACTTATGGTTACTTTTAACAATGGAAGGTGCAGGTTGGAATATCAACAATATTATGATAAGGATAGATTGCTATTCACTGTAAGACATAACAAAAAGACTGTTACACACTGAGCTTTGGGCCAAAGCCTTCTTCAGAAAAGAAAAGAAAAGAAAAGAAAAGAAAAGAAAACACACATTCACACAAGCAAGCACACATCATGCATACATGATTGCTCTCTCCAATCACTGTGGCCAAAATATGATAGTGTTGTGTCAAGAGGAAGCAGCAATCTGGAGTGGAGCAGGGGTGAGGGAGAGATAACAGGGTATGGGTGGGAGAGAGGAGTCAGCAGTGCCTGATGGAGTCTAGACCGTGGCCAGCCAAGGCTGCCTGGTGCAGCATCAGGAGGTTTTGGGGGAGGGAGGGTTGGGAGGGGGAGGAGCAATGAGTGGAAAAAAAAGAGTAGCAAAGGAAGAGAAAGACTACTGGCTTTGGCAAAGAGCAGATCACAGAGAGGGTTATCATTACTTCAGTAATGTGAATGTGAATAATTATGGCAATATTCTCATTGTGCAAAGCAATGACAACAGAATGAGATATCTTAGTGACTTTGTAGAATTATTTTGAATCAGATACATAATCATAAATTTCCAATTTCTTTTTGATGAAGCACCTATAAACTGACAAAAATATACTTAGAAAATGAGGACAATTTAGGTGGCTGATAGAACAGCAGTTTGGCTGAGCCAATACTTGTGCTCACACTGTATTGCAAAAGAAATGTCAGTTCACAACAACCCCTGCAGATCTGAATAAGTGCCAATTTGACACTTGGAGCTCACAGCAGATCAGCAGTACACAGCCTGGTGCAGTGTGCAGTGTGAAATAGGATGGCCACTGACAGAAGTCTTGATTTTAAAGTAAGATGAGGACACATAGTCCATTATGTTTTTATTCAATTTTATTCTGAGAAAGCCGCAATTGTGTTGGTAGACTTTTTAGCATTATAACCTCATGAGCTAAGTTTTGCAACCTGATGATGAGGGCATTGTCTCTCAAAACCCTGATCCAGAAGAACTACTGCTTCTACTCATTGAATCAAGTTAGCAACTGTTCCTAAATTAGAGAAAAAATTGATTGTTTGGTTGGTAAAGACAGGCTACTTTACTGGAGATAAGTGATGGTGTCAAAGAGATATTGTAATTTACTTTCTGTAACTAGTGAACAGATTTAAGAAATGTTAAATAGGAAAATGAAAAACATAACAATGAAATAAAAAATACATGTTCAACATATCACTACCATGACATCACAATTTGTTATCTGGAAAATTAACTATAATTTTATAAAGTTAATTTTTTTTAATAAGAAGCATGAGTTACATACTCTCTTCTGTGCTACAGTTTCTATGAAATGGTCCCATGGCACTATATCTTTTTTTAAATCTTCTAGTTTCTCACTCTCCTGCAAGTAATCCAGAAAACTAAATTGAATTTTTAAATCCATTAACATATTAAACGATCACAGGAAAATAAAATTACTTAAAAAGAAGCATTATATGTCACAAAAAGACTAATGCACCTGCTCCTGTCATCAAATATAAGAAGTTTCTTGTTGCAGTTACTTTTCAGAGCACTGTAACAATGAAAGCTACATTTGTGAAACATGTACATTGTACATACATTGTATTTACAATGTACACAGTCCATATCACTGTGGTTTGTATCTTATAATTTACATACAAAAAGTGAAAGTAACTAACTATAAAACCTGAAAGAAAAAGAAAATATTAAATATTATGACTGAAATTTATAATCTCTGGCTTATTCTATGTTGTTTTTATACATTCACATGACACTGGGTGAAAAATACATAATGAAAGGTGTAAAGGTAACAATGAACCTTACAGTTGAGGTATTGAGCAGTCAGCAGATATATACACAAGACTGAACTGAGCTAAGCTTTCCAAAACCACTTTTCCTTGGAGCAAATTTCCCATTATCATTTTTTCTCTTCAGATACATCCATTCTTACAAGATCCCTTCTCCATTTTACTTATTTACTTATTAGGTTTGTTACACATCTACCAATATTAACTGAGAAAACCCACTCCTCTGTCAAACTTTCTACTTACTTAATTCTTCCTAAGCCATCTGATTCCCTTCTCACTCTCTTTCATTTTTTTTTTTAATTTATTTAATTACATATATAGCATCACTCTACGACTTTTGTTAGTACATTGTGGCATATTTTAAGTGTAAATTTTCAGAGTTATAAACATTTTAAAAACTTGACCAAACATGCCTGATAATGTAAATGCTCTAAAAGCAAGGTAATTACAAATTCATTCTTCTATCATTGCATCTCTAAATCAGTACAAAAACAAAAACCACTGCACATAAGACCTTTGTGTCATTTTTTGTTTACACACTGCCAATCTTGCGTCCTTGACAAATTTGAAAAATTCTTTAAACTTAACTATTCTTTCAAAACTGACCATGAGTGAGAAATGTGGGAGCTGTTATAGGATAGTGAGTAGAGGGATTTGTTGCCAATCTTGCAGGAAATATTTTCACTGGGGGGATGCAGTGGGGAGAATGTTGGGAGAACGGAAGAGGCTCTCTCCTGGAACTGCAGTGTATGCAGTAGGAACATTTTGATTGGGGAACAGGAAAGGAAAATCTTTGCGCTTCAGGCACAGTTGGAGGAAGCAAGAAAGGAACTCATAAGGATCAAGGGAGATAGGAGGGAGGAGGGTGGCTGGGAACTGGCAGCTGGTAGGAGGATAGGAAGAAAGAGAACACGATCTGACAGTTATATCATCAACACCAAAAACAGGTATCTACCACTGCCAGAGTTAACTGGAGAAGAGCCTCAGGTAAAAAAAGGAGCAAGAAATGTGGAGCACACTTCAACCAAGGCCAAGAAGCCTAAGAATGTACATAGTGTTACGAAGAAGATAGTGCTGCTGCCAGGTAGTAGCCACGGGCGAGGTGTTGCTCTCAGTTACGGGAAAGTTTAGGTGCAGCATTCCAGGCCACCAATATCTTCAAGCCAAATGCAGGGCTAAGTCATAATAGACCACACCTTGATGGAGCTGTGAGGTGAATCAATGTGGGGTTAGGGATGGTTCTGAGGACAGCCAACTTTGCTCATGTTTCTCTGGTGCCCGTCGGGACTATCAACAGATGGGGTTTCACTAGGCATGGCCTACACCTAAACAGGACTGAGAAGGGTAGCTGATTCATGAAAGTATAGAGGGTGGATCTCAGGCCACACATGGTCAAATACCTGTTGTCATAGGTAGAAAAAGTAGGTCTTTTTTAAGATAAATCCAGACAACAGGTTCCCTAGCCTAAAGAGCATCTGCATCAGTTTAAAAAATACTGAAACAATCACCCACAAAACAGATTTTAACACTTCAAACATCACATGTACCAGATGTCACAAAGAAAAACAAACCATTGGAAAGAGTAACATGGGGCATTTCATAGACTTTAACAATCCTCCATCAAAACCTGCAACAATAAAAAATAAAATATAACTATTAGATGTTGAGCTCCAATCACTGAACTTCACAGTAGTTTGTATTACTGAGCACTGGTGTAGAGACACAGAAATCCAACATGTAGTATTATCACTGTATGAAAAGGCAAACTCTTACTGCAGAACTACTTCAAGGGGTGGATGATCATGCATTTATATCAGAAAAGGAACACAGTTCAAATCAAGACATCACCTCAGTACAGTAAGTGAAGACAAACAGTTTGAAATATCAGCTACTGGATTAACAGGGCTTGATATCACCAAGAAATTAATAATTTTGCGTGTGTATAGATCTCCCTCTGGTAGTGCAGACAATTTTTACAATAAATTAACAGAAGTTCTAGATAAAGTCTCAAGCACAAAGGTCAACATAATTCCGTGTGGAGACACTAACATCAACACTAATATCATAAATGAATCCAGCAGCACCTTCATAAACATCCTTCAAAGTTTTGGCATGTCCCTATTGGTCAATACTGCAACAAGGGTTACTACAATGACTGCATCAGTATTTGATCATGTGGCCACAAATATGGACCGGGAAAAATGCTATGTAACTGTAGAAGATCTTGGACTATCAGACCATCTCTGTCAAATAACAACAGTAAAATCAGGTGTTGAATCATTCCCTAAACTACAAGCCTTCCAACTACATCCATCAGAAATCAAAATAAAAGATTTTTCAAAATAACTAGAAAAACAAAGCTGGGATTAAGTGTACAAGGAAACCTATGTGAATATGAAATTCTCTAAATTCTCCACATTGTTTAAATTGAACTTTGAAAGGGCATTTCCAAAAGTATGCATGTCTGTAACCACATCTCACAAAAACAAATGGATAACAGCAGGTATTAAGAAGTCCTCAACACTTAAACACCTCAGTTCCATGAAAAAGATTCGCATTGATCCAGAATTCTTAAATTTCTATCATAGATACAAAAAGATCTATAGGAAGGTGCTCATTGGTGCAAAAAAGTCATTTAATGACAAAATAACATATAATGCAGAGAATAGAACAAAGCAGTCTGGGATGTTATAAAAAAGGAAATGGGGAGAGGCAAACAATCGTAGAATAACATACTGTTAAGGGAGGGGGATAAGCTAATAAAACTTAGCAGACTATGTAAACGAGAATTTTTCAAGTATTGCAGAGAAGTTACAGCAAAAATTCCCCAAAACAAATATAACACCTATAAATATGTTGCACTAAATACAATGATGTTACTTGCAATCAGAGAATTAAGTCAATAAAACTGTTAAGAAACTAAAAGATAAAAAGTCAGTACGCTTAGATGAAGTACCAATGTGTGTACTGAAACAATGCATAGGGATTATACAAGGTCCCTTAACAAATATAATAAATGAATCCTTCACATCAGAGCAGTTAAAATAGGCAAGAGTTGTACCTTTGCTTAAGAAAGGTAATGCAGAAGACATAGAAAATTACCAGCCCATTTCCCTGCTGTCAGTATTCTCAAAAATAATAGAAGCAATTGTGAAAGATGGATTAATGAATAACCTGAATAAATTAAATCTTTTAAGCGAATCATAGTTTGGTTTCCAAAGTGGCAAAAATACGGAGTCAGCCATAGTAGAATTCACAAAAGTTGTACTTGTTGCTCTTGATAAAGATGAGTGTGCCACAAGCATATTTTTGGATCTTTCTAAGGCGTTTGATACAGTCAATCACAAGATTCTATTAAATAAATTAGAAGCATTAGGAATAAGAGGGGTAGCAAATAACTGGTTTCGATCATACCTAACAGATAGGGAACAAAGAGTAGAGATAACACATACTTCAAATAGACCTAAACATTTATTAAAAAAACTTATCAAAATAAATTAAAATAGAGGTTCAGCAAGGTAGCATATTAGGACCAATACTGTTCCTGATATACATCGATGACTTTCCGAGTAGTGTTACTCATGGTGAAAAAATTCTCTTCGCTGATGACAGCAATATTATAGTTGCTGAGAAAACAAGAGAACTCCTTGCTGAGAAAGCAAATGTAATTCTCAAGGAAGTTTATGATTGGTCAATAAGCAATAAAGTGACATTGAACATAAAGAAAACTAATGCCATGAATTTCAGTTGGAAGAGGAAAAATGACAATGTTAAATGAAATATAGATGGAAAAAGAACTATACTTATTCTTTGAAGAGACATGAGGTGTGCAATGAAATGTTTGCTCTTGATGTAAAATTATGTAAGAATACAGTTTGTGTCTACAAGATGGAGTGTAGAGTTGATCAGCCCTAGTTAATTGGTACTACATCCAGTTACAGCACCAGAAGGCTCAATTCTCATTTATGGACAGGCAACTGGATACTGTAGCAAGCTAACAGGTTATATCAGACCATGTACCCATGTAGGAAATGTCTGCTGTACACCATGTTTCCAAGACTATTCCATGGTTGAGGGAAGCAAAGTAAGTGATACCACAATACAATGACTACACAAGATAGAAAACTGAATCACTTCTGACTTGAAAGAAGTAGTGTTTCCTCACATGGATGATGAGCCTTGATTCGGCTCTCAAACAAATGCATATGAAATGAGCATTGCAAACAGTACTTTGTAGAAAGATAAATCCAACCCTTACTACACACAGAAAATGCTAGCTTTAACACTACGGAAAACTATAGCAGCTACTGACAGCATGGCATGTGTCAGAAGCACAATGTCAGGAATAAACAGGACCTAAATCATTCTGTTGTATCTGTATATAAATGTATACAAATGCAGAACTGAGTAGCACTTTTTCAAAAATAGATAAACACAAAAAAAGGAAATTTTTGAGGAAACACATTTTCGAGTGCAATACTGAAATATTAACTATATAAACAAGATAATTCAACACTGACACTGATTTTTTAGGCACAATTCCAATTAAGTGTTTGACAATGTACAAATAGCTATAATTCTTCTGATGACATCGACTGCATGTTAATGCTGATAAATTAAGGCTTACTGTTATGTATAGATATGCGTGCAGAGGCAGTTATAAGCTAATAGGGTACAACACTGCTATATTTTTACCATGTAATAATTTGTTATGTAAAACATAATGTACAAATAGCTGTTATTCTTCTGATGATATCAATTGAATATTAATGCTGATAGATGGATAAAATAAATAAATAAAAGGCTTTTATAAAATTGTATTTTTTATGTCAGAGTAGAGTGACAAAGTTTATGAGTTTTTTTCAAAAGCCAATAAATCCAAAGGTGGAAATTAAAAATTGTGTTAATATATATATTCAAAGCGACTTTTTCTGTTTCTTTTTTATTTTTAATTACAAAGAAAGCTACTTTAATGTTCATTTTGCAAAGAAATACAATAATGTGCTACAATGTGACACAGTAGTATCACATTTTTCCACAAATGATCAATAGTAAGAAGTGCAAAATAGCAACACACTTTACTAAAATACAACACAAAATACTGGCTACAGCCATACCAAACTGGAAATCTATCGATCACTTTCAACAGTACCCTTATAAAACTCTTCATCTCTTTCTGGTATGATTATATGACTCATAAGTTTTATGACATCCTTTCTCTTCCCCTTGCTCACCATTTCTTTTTTCCCAAGGTGGCTGCTTCCCCCACTTCCTGGCTGCTGATTTTAGATTTCCATACTTTATCCTCTACAGTACTTCCATTATAAAGTCTGATACTGATAACAATACATTCTTCTTAGATTTTTCATAAACCATCCTTCACCGAGCAGTTGTTTTGAAAGGCAGCTTAGATAATAGTGCACTGGACAACTTGCTTCCCAATTTTTATTTAGTATCTTGACAATGCTATGTTGTTCCATGACTTTATAGTATTCAGATGGTGAACAAATAGCTTTCTTTTTTCAGTAGTCTTTCTCCAATCCACCAAACACTCTGTCAGGAGCCACATAGCTGTGACCATGAATAGGCAAATAATGTACCAGCTTATTAAACTTTCTACTCTCTTCCATGAAGGCAGTTAGTATGTACATCATTACTGTAGTTTTATTTTGTCTGGTATGGGAATCAGAAAGCAAATGAATTTAATCTGAACCATTTTCTGGCTGGGACATGTCTAAGTTTCCGAGGAAATTCAATAGAGCACAGGCTACTTGGTTGCATCCTTTTGGCCCTTCTGCTTCAAGCCAAGTGTAAAAAGCATTCCTTTCCTTCGTCTGTACTTGGGAATGAATCATAATGCACAAACTGTCTAGACAAACCTGTCTTGAATAAACTACTTCACCTACAGAGAGCTTTGATATTGGCTGATTCTGCTGTACATGAAAACATGTGTTAATCACATTTGGACTTTCCTCCTCCATTACTGCAAGGAAGTTTTCACACAAAGTGTGTGCAGCCTGTGTTTGTTATTAATTGTTTCCTTTTCTCCTGATCCTGTTCCTTTTTCAGTTTCAGTAGACCATGTTAAGCACGTATAGAGAGATATAAATGACAAATTAAAGCATGACAGAAAATGTGTTTGTACTAAGATACAGAGCAATTAGGAAGCCTAGACAGTTCCTTTTGTTTTACAGAAATGTTTCCATGTTTTGATTATATGCATCTCAGATGGTAAATATCCTTTTTTGGACTTTTTCCTTGAATAGTGGCTCTCTTTAAAACTTTATGTTTTGATACCCTTTTTTATAACTTTTGTAACTTCCTTATCTTTAGTAGAGTTGTGGTTTCCCCCTCAGTTCTGAGATTGTAACTTTCCTGTTATATAAGATTTACCAGCCAAGACTGAGAGTCTGACTTTGAACATACCTGATGATGCTTGAAATATTGCAAAACATACAGGTACTGTCTAGCCATTTTTTCCTAATGCTGTAATTTATCAAAATGGTATTCTTCCTCTTTGCTTCTTTCTTGGAGTTCCTGCATCTCAGTAATGTGATTATCATGTATTTCAGTAATAATACATATATCCTATTCATTTCATTTTAACTATCCACTTGAACATGACAAGTTGTGATGCTATCGTAAGTGAGCTCAGTTGTTCTACATTCTTTTCTTCATAAGGCTTTTGGGTTCACTGGATGTCACTTCTTGTTCTTGTTGGACTTCTTGGATGATTTCACTCTTGATCTGGAGTAGTCAGTTACACATACAAGATGTGATAAAAAATTAATGGAAATTTTAATTTTCTTAAAGAAGCTTTATTTATTCATCAACATCAACTTTGGCCCTTTCAAAGTAACCCCTTCAGTGCTTTTTCAAATACTGGAAGCACCTCTGGAATTCACTTTTTGTTATTGTGTTCAGCTCCTTCAGCGATTCTGTTTTGCTCTCATCAAAGGTGGCAAAATGATGATCTTTCATGATTCTCTTCAGCCTCAGTAATTGAAAGTCACAGGGACCCATGTCCAACAAATATAGTCATTGAGGCAAAATAATAATTTTGTTTTTTGCCAAAAAATCATGAACAAGCATTGAGATGTGAGCAGGACGATTATCATAATGCTATTTCCATGAGTGGTTTTGCCACTATTCTGGTTGTTTCCTTCAGACTGTTTCCTGCAAATGGCACATAACTTCCAGGTAGTGTTCCTTATTACCATATGACTGTAAGGCAGGAACTCTTGATGCACTACCCAACTGTAAGCAAAGAAAATAGTGAGATGAACCTACACCATGTGATCGAACTTGTCAATTTTTTCAATTCTTGGGACTTCAGGCAGTTTCCATTGGGACGGTTGTGCCTTGCTTTTGATGTCATTCCTGTATACCCATGTTTTGTCACCTGTTACAACCTTCTTTAGAAGTTCTGAATCATTGTTGACTTCATTCAGTAATACCTGAGTGATGTCCATGTGACATCATTTTCAGACAAATTTCAACAATTTCAGAATAAACTTTGCTGCTATACATCTCATGCTCAAAATATCCAAAAAAAATTGCTTGTATGAGCCAAAGTGTATGCAACATCACCAGCAACCCCTTTGATGGTATTTCAGTGATTTTCTAGAACTATTTTCTTTACTTCTTCCACATTGTCATCAGTAATTGACATGCTAGGGCATCCAAGGGCTAAGCTGCAACCACTGTGTTGCATTCTATGTGGCCATGACAATCAACAAGCTGTCTGTCTGCATGAATGGCCACTGACAAACTCTGACCAAGAAACAAGAGGACCACCATGTTGATGAGCACATTGCTCAACATGACATCCTTCATTTGAATGACTGCTTAACAACCTGTGCCATATGGAACCTTCCCACCAACATCAGCTTTTCTGAATTGCGCAGGTGAGAACTTTCTCTGCTATATATCCTATTTCCATAACACTCCTAGCCTCAACCTCCATTAGTCACTCTCCTCACCCCTCCAGTCTCTTCCCTGTTTCCATTCCAGTACTAAACAGCCCTCATTGCACCATCGTGCCCAATCTTTTTATGTCTCTCCTTATCTGCTACCCTTCCTCCCCCCCCCCCCCCCCGCCTTCCCCACACCATTCCCCTGCCCTCTGACTAACCTGCCAACTGCACATACCTGCCCCACCCTCTTTCCACCTCGTCCCTGTACGCTCCACAGCAGCACTTCATGGTCCCCCACCCCTATCCTACTATCCCTCCCCCTCCTCACCCCAGCCTCCTCCTTACCCCCACCCAGTCATCACTCCCATCATTCACTTGTGCTGCTGCTTGCACTGTGGCTTCAGTCACCAGAGACTGCAGTCATGTGTGTGAGTCGTATCTGTGTTGTGCGTGCGTGTGTGTGTGTGTGTGTGTGTGTGTGTGTGTGTGTGTGTGTGTGTGTGTGTGTGTGTGTGTGTGTGTGTGTGTCGTCTATTTTTGATGAAGGCCTTGCTGGCTGAAAGCTTATTTGTTACAGTCTTTTGGTTGTGCCTATTTGTGACTCAGCATCTCTGCTATATGGTGAGCAGCAACTTTCCTTTTCATATTATTGTCACATTCCATCCTGGATTTTCCATTGTTCTTTTTTGAAAGTAAAAATTTTTCAAACACCCAGCGTTTTGGCTGTCACCATTAAACTAAATATTTGAAAAGCTAAAAATGCAAATATACGTCAGGAACATGTGTAGCAACAAGATTAAAAAAGCTTTGAAAATATGTTGTATAAAGCCCTCAAAATTTAAAAAAATTGCCTTTACTTTTTGATCACAGCTCATGTAATTTTTTTTCTGAGTCACTTGTATTATAACTTAGGGAATCCAGTCAGATAACATCATTGACAACTTCCATTATTTCAACAGGTGACAACCCTGGCAGTTTCAAGGCAAAACTACAGCAAGTACACATGTACATACTGCAAACACTAATACCACCACACAACTGAAGATAACTGATGCTAAAGGTTATCAATACTGAAAATTGGTAAATAAGAGGTGAGGACAGCATTAACTCTGTCCCTCTGTTTTTCGACAAGGGAGAGAGCAGGATTCCACCAAAATCTAAGTGTAAACCTCCATCTCTATTTACAAGGTCACTTGCTAATTTAATCTCAACTGCTTCCTTGGTAACAGTATCCCATGTTTGGAAGGTAGGAGATAAGGTACTGGTGAAAGTAAACCTGTGAAGACTGGTTGTGAGCCTTGCTTTGATAGAGCACTTGCCCAAGAAAGGCAAATGTCCTGAGCTTGAGACTTGGTTTGGCACACAGTTTTAATCTGCAAGGAAGTTTCACTATCCCAATAGTTGAAAGTGAATGACAGAATCTCCACATCGTTATATTCCATAGGATGACCAGTGTCAAGACAATGATCTGCAATGGCCAATTTGCTCAGCTGTTGTAAGTGTACATCTCTTTTATCCTCAGTACATCAGTCTTTCACAGTCCTGGTGGTCTGATCAATGTATGACAGGCCACAACTGCAAGGAATATGATAGACACCTGCCTTATGCAAAATGAGGTAATCCCTGATGGAACCTAAAATGACCCTAATCTTAGTTGGAGGTCAAAAACACATTTCACATGATATTTTTGCAAAATATGACCAATCTCACAGAAGATAGTCTCTGCATAAGACAGAATGGCTGTAGACTTTGGTGTCAACTCAGTATTATTATCACCCATCCAGAGCACGGTTGGTCACTAGTGCAATGCACATCTGACCCATCTTCCACTATATCCATTCTGACAGGATGTGACCTCACGATGGGTTAACTCAGCTGATCCTCTCTCAGGGTCTTAAATGACATTGGCTCTGTGAACTGAGGTACAAAGTACCCATTCGCACTGAGCCGTAAGATGAAAACTATCAGCCTGTAGATACAAATCAGTGTGAGTAGGCTTCCTATAACAGCATGTCCCAACATACCATCAACCACCCTCCTCACCAGCACATCAAGGAAGGGAAGGCAGCCATCCTTCTCCACATCCATCATGAAACAAATATTTGGGCACATTCAATTCAGGTGTCCTATAAAGTTGTTCAAACTCTCTGTGCCATGAAGCCGAACAACAAAAGAATCACCAAACTACTGAAAAAAAAAACATGCAGGTTTCAAAGCCACTGATAGTTGTCAAAGTTTTCCATAAAAAAATTGCAATAATAGGTGACAACAGACTTTCAGTTGCAACTGCATCTGTCTACTCATTGGACTGATCACTGAATAAAAAATAAATGGAAGTCAACACATATCAAAAGAGATTCATAAACTCAACACCAAATCTAATCTCACTTAACTGTAATGAATTAGACAGAGGAATATGAGTGAAGAGAGAGACCACATCAAAACTTATTAAAATATCAGAGTCATTAAAATGTGTTCCCTATAATTCACATAAGAAATCCACCGAGTTCTTAATGTGATGCTCACATAGACCAACAAGCTGGATCAACAAAGTAGCGAGGTATCTTGCTACATGATATGTCAGAGTACCAATTTTACTGACAATTGGATGGAGAGGAACCCCTTCTTTGTAGATATTTGGAACGCCATACAACCTATGGACAACAGCAAAATAAGGAGTAGGACTCTGAATAGTCTCTTGTGACAAAGAACTTTTCTTCAGAAGGCTGTTAGTCTTTCTCTCAACACTTTTTGTGGGACCAGCACTGATCCTACAATATGTTGAATCAAACAGTAATTTGATAATAATTCTAAACATAATCCTGTTAGTCCAGAATGAATGTAGTACTGTCCTTCTTCATGTGTAAACCAACAATATCTGGATCAACTCTACGTGTATGTGTTTGGATGGATGTGCTCCAGTCAGCACATGACAGCCCTCCCTCCTAGCCTCCCCTGCAGCATCAGGAAGTAGTTTAGAAACAGCCTGTTCAATAGAACTAATAAAATCAATCAATGGCAAATGGTTGGGTGTTTGTAGCATGGTAAAGCTGTGTCTTTGAGGTTATCACAGAATGTTGAGATATAGCAATAAACTCAAAGACATAGAAATGTTCAAACTTTGCAAATGCCTGGCAGTTACAGAACAAAATTCCCAGTCAGGCTGCCTGTAACACGAGCCAACCTATTCAAGAAAAATATCAGCTTTTCTGTTTTTTAGAAATATGCTGCTCCCACATTGTAGGAAAACATCGTATTTAATCTGTATTCAGATATGTAGTTCCAATATGAAGGAGCTCCAGCTCACATACCAAATGTCATTCATGGATACCTATATAAAATGTTCACTAATATGTAGATAGGAAAAGGACATCCTGTTTTGTGTCCAGCTTCTTCATCTGATTTGACATAGTAAAAGGACATCCTGTTTCATGACCAGCTTCTTCATCTGATTTGATCCCACATTATTTCTTCCTGTAGAGTCATGTGAAAAGTATTTTGTATGAGACAACTGTTGAGACTTAAGAGGCACTCCTAGCAATAATTCTCACTGAGTGTGACATTGGTTGAGCAACACTGAGGTTGTTGGACCAGGTATGACGAAACTGTGTGCACTGAAGTCATGGCTGCACAGAATCTGAGAGATGCCACTGTGAACAACAGTCGCGAATCTAGTACCCTGTAAAAAGTTAATCAGAAAAATACAGTTGTTACAAAAATATATCTACTTGGATCTTAATTATCATTAGCAGACCAATAGCTAATTTGAAATTTTTTCATATCTATTTACAGCTTTCTAGTAAATCATTTCTGGAGCCGGACTTCCTACCTCAAATTGACACATTTGTCTTTCTCTAACAATATGGGAATGACAGTATATTTCATTCTCTATGTTTAACCATCCAATATAATATAATCATCATGATGTGAATAATAATTGGAAAATGATGTCCAGTTCCCAAACACTGTAGATGCTTACACTCTGTTGCTGTGTAGCCATCACATCAGAGCCAACAAGATCAGTATCATTGGCAATATTTCCTTTGTGGTCTGTTGGTTGCATCACTGTATAGCTGTAACATGACAAAACAGCCAATTAAGTCACTGAATTTATTTAATGAGCTTTGCTTGTCAAGTTGTTTGATGCCATTAGGTATATTCTTGATCCACAGATGTTTGAAATAGTTTTCCCTGTCTTGATTAAAGTTATCCCATTTGCCATTCACCTCTGCACCTAACACAAGTTCACTTTTTATAAAAACAGAAAATATTAAAAGTTTTAGCTTAAGTTAATAGCTGTCAAGTAATACATCTAAAAAAAAACTATTAAATAATACCATTGCTTGTTATTGACACACATCCTGTAGGTGCTGTACCAATTTGTTTTGTCTGTCACCTTCTTCTGTTTAACTATCTATAATTACATCAATGCTTTTTATCTGTATTTGGGTTAATCTCAACCACTACTGCAGGGATTTTGATCTGGTTTTGATTAATAGACAGACTGTTTCACTAGGAAGTTTTATGTACGTCATTTATGAATATTTTATGCTAATTGGATGAACTATGATGAATTAAAGTCTCCCCGTCATTGTCAAAACAATGCCATTGCCACCTAGCAGTACAGCCACCACAGCTCCAGAGAGCAGCAAAGCTTGATCAAAATCCATGTTGGACCTGGAAACTGAAAGATCATGGGATCAAAATAATCCCATGCAGACTATGGATTTTTGATTTTGCCTTTTAACATAGTATTCACCTCTCAATGATGTGGAGATTTGTGAGACACTAAATGTGTTTCAGATTCCAAGTTAAACTATAGGTCCCATTTCCCAGTTGGATAACTGGTCAGGGAAATGCAAGTTGCCAAAGTGACATCCAATAGAAAGACCTGCACTAGGAAATTGAACCACATGAAATTATTATTAACAGAATCTGTACATGCACATACACACATACATTCTCCTTCCATACATATTGTACATTTTTTTCTGCTTGTATGTGAAGACTAATTTCAGGAATTTTTATAGTTCTGCTGGACTCACACTGGAGTTGGCAAGTTCTCAGTAAGCCCGAATGTTATCTGTTCCACATTTAATTGGCATTTGAGTGACATTGTGTTGTAATGATAGGAGCTGCAAGTTACCATGCTGCCTGCAATGGTGGGAGCATGGCCCAGTGGTGACTGCCAGCTAATCAGAAGCTCTTATAGACAGTACAGGACACAAAACAGGCTGGCAACCACACCACCACCAAATGAGCAGCTGCAGCAGTGCGGCACCTTTGATGCCCAGCTAGCATTGTTAGGTGGGTTGCAGTAAGTTATATGAAAGCTAAAAAGTTTTCCTGCATCCTGAGAATGTGTGCTATAGTATATCTGCTGGAATAATAAAAATATTACTCTATACCTGAAGTTCAGTCGCTCAGACAGCACACTTAGAACTTTGAAGAAGACACCCTCATATTGGAACTCCCTTCGTGTGGCATTGTAATGGATAATTTGCCATGGTGGACTCTGCAAGTAAACAGTAAGGATAAAATTTCTACACATACACATTTTTAGTTTATTTACTTTAATTCATTGCTTTACTTTCTAGTGAAAAAGTCTGCTAAACTACATGATCATTGTAGTAAGAATGTGCAGATCTGAGACTTAATAATTAGAAATGGAATCAAATCAGAATAAGTAATAATGATCATGAAGGCACTAGTAATTTGGAGTTATTGAAACTATATATATTTTTCTGTTATTAAAGACAAATATAAAATCCCGTGCATGATAGATGCAAGCTAACAGGACAAGATGGCAGCTAGTGTGAAAAACTGAAGGACTCCTCCTAATGCAGGTGCCAATACCAAGGGAAAGGTGACATGGGTTAGAGAGCAGAAGGAAGAAGCAATAAACTTGTTCATTCAGAAACTTAGAAACATTAAGTGGGTTGTATATACCAATGTCAAACAGGTCTAAATGAAACTAGAACAGCTTTTGAGAGGTCCATTAAAATTTATTTAGATTTGTGGTACATTTGTTCTTATTTTATAAAAATCAGCTGTAAAAACAAACCTATAAAGATGAGCATTAAGTGGTACACACACAAAATAGGTATTTTTATACCATATTCAAGATGAGTTGTACAAAGCTTATCTTGAATGTAAGAGAACCTACAGAACTCAGCTTAGAATGGCAAAAAGAAAAACGTATGAAAAGGACATTGAAGGCACTCCTAATAAGTGCAAAGCTGCATGGAATATTTTAGTAGAAGAGCATCACACTTATCATGAACATGACATAGCTCTAGACATGGATAAAGAATTTTTTTCATGGATTCTGTAACCCATATTAGGAACAAAATTAAGACTACAAGTACTAATGCAACTGACCTACTTAAGCAACATCAGCATGGAAACTATAGCTTTAAATGGAGGACAATCACACCTATTAAGATTAAAAAAGTAGTGGCAAAGTTCTCAAACTCCAAGGACATGGGCTACTCTTGGCTGCCTAGTTATATAATTAGAAAAACAGTACTTAAAATTAGTGAGCCACTGGACTTTCTTTTTAACAAGTGTCCAGAATTTGGAGTATTTCCTAAAACACAAAAATGTTGAAAGTTATTCCAGTGTACAAAAAAGGTGACAAATATGATCTCAAAAATTACCAAACAGTTTAAATTGCTTCAATTTTCTCCAGAAAATTTGAATCTCTTATTTTTGAACATTTGAACAACTACTCTGAGCTGCATAATTGACTTTCTAATAGTCAATTTGGCTTCCACAAGGGAATAAATACTGCCACTGCTGTTCTCTCAGTTGTCAATGAAGTAACAATAGACTCTGAGAATAAAAATAAAGCTTCACCCATTTTGTGTGACTTAAGAAGGCATTTGACTGTATTAATCATTATGCCTTACTTGCTAAACTAAAATTCTTTGGTGTACAAGGCTCTGCACTGGCAGCAAGTGTTTCATACCAAACCAATAGGGAACAGGTTCTCTCTGTCAGAAACAGGCACATAATTGTATTTTACCCAACCAATAGGAAACAGTTTGCCTCTGTTAGAAACAGGCACTCACAGCTGCAAGAAATTAAAACAGGGGTCCCACAAAGTTCTCTCCTTGGGCCCTTCTTTTTTTTTATAATTGCAATAAATGATTTACCCCACTGCTTCTCAACTCTCTGATTTACCCCACTCCTTCCCAACTCTGTTATTTGTTAAGTTGATGAGACAACATTGCTAGCTCAGCATGAGAACACATTAGTTTTGCAAGCTTTGATGCAAGATGGCATGGAAGTAGCACTAAATTGGTTGTCATTAAATACAGTCCTTTGCAACCCTGATGAGCAGCAGATTATACTACAATTGTTAAAAGAGGTAGAGATGAAAGCAGTTAAAATTGTGGGAATTCATGTAGACTCTAAATTAACTTGGGAAACATCCATCAACCATTCCTGTACAAAATTATCTTGAGTTACTTATTTAATGTGGAAATTGAAAGGCTTAGTAAAAAAAGAATATTTAAGAGTTATTTATTTTAGACTCTTTCAGTCACATATAGAGTAGACTGCTGATACGGGGACATTCTCCAAACATCAGTAAAGTTTGAAAAATTCAAAAGAAGGTGGTACGAGCAATGAGCAATGTTGGTAGATTAGAACACTGCGAGCTACTATTCATACAGTTCAAAGTACACACATCAAAAAATGTTTTGCCTCACCTTGGTTCTGAGATTTCCAGAACCTGTACAGAAAATTGGAATAGACATCAACATAAACATCAGAGGTGGTGGCCCAGAATTTTGTACACACCAGTGCCTCTAATACCCAGTAGCATATCCTCTTGCATTGATGCATGCCTGTAATCATCATGGCATACTATCCACAAGTTCATAAAGGCACTGTTGGTCATTGTCCCACTCCTCAACAGCTATTCGGCATACATCCCTCAGAGTGATTGGTGGGTCACATCGTCCACAAACAGCTCTTTTCAATCTATCCCAGGCATGTTCAATAGGGTTCATGTCTGGAGAACATGCTGGCCACTAGTCGAGTGATGTCGTTACCCTGAAAGAAGCCATACACAAGATGTGCATGATGGGGGCATGAATTGTTGTCCATGAAGATGAATGCATGGCCAATATGCTGCTGATATAGTTGCACTATCGGTCGGAGGATAGCATTCATGTATTGTACAGCCGTTGCGGCGCCTTACATGACCACCAGCGACGTACGTCGGCCCCACATAATGCCACCCCAAAACAGCAGGGAACCTCCACCTTGCTCCGCTCACTGGACAGTGTGTCTAAGGTGTTCAGCCTGACTGGGTTGCCTACAAACACAACTCTGACGATTGTCTGGTTGAAGGCATATGCGACACTTATTGGATAAGAGAATGAGCTGCCAATCCTGAGCGGTCCATTCGGCTTGTTGTTGGGCCCATCTGTACCACACTGCATGGTGTCATTGTTGCAAAGATGCACCTTGTCATGGACGTCAGTAGTGAAGTTGCGCATCATGCAGCCTATTGCACACAGTTTGAGTTGTAACACAACATCCTGTGGCTGCGTGAAAAGCATTATTCAACATGGTGGCGTTGCTGTCAGGGTTCCTCCAAGACATAATCCATAGGTAGCGGCCATCAACAGCAATAGTAGCCCTTGGGCAGCTTAAGCAAGGCATGTCATCAACAGTTTCTGTCTCTCTGTATCTCCTCCATGTCCAAACAACATCACTTTGGTTCACTTCGAGATGCCTGCACACTTCACTTGTTGAGAGCCCTTCCTGGCACAAAGTTACAATGCGGAAATGATCAAACCATGGTATTGATCGTCTAGCCATGGTTGAACTACAGACAGCACAAGCTGCACTGGCAGGTCGATAGACACACAAACAACCACAAACATACACACAAAATTCTAGCTTTCGCAACAAATGGTTGCTTCGTCAGGAAAGAGGGAAGGAGAGGGAAAGACGAAAGGGTGTAGGTTTTAAGGGAGAGGGTAAGGAGTCATCCCAACACACACACACACACACACACACACACACACACACACACACACACACACATATATACAGACACAAGCAGACATATTCAAAGACACAGAGTTGTGGCAGAGATGTCAGTCGAGGCGGAAGTGCAGAGGCAAAGATGTTGTTGAATGACAGGTGAGGTATGAGTGGCGGCAACTTAAAATTAGCGGAGATTGAGGCCTGGTGGGTAACGGGAAGAGAGGATATATTGAAGAGCAAGTTCCCATCTCCAGAGTTCGGATAGGTTGGTGTTAGTGGGAAGTATCCAGGTAACTCGGACGGTGTAACACTGTGCCAAAATGTGCTGGCTGTGCACCAAGGCATGTTTAGCCACAGGGTGATCTTCATTATCAACAAACACTGTCTGCCTGTGTCCATTCATGCGAATGGACAGTTTGTTGCTGGTCATTCCCACATAGAAAGCTTCACAGTGTAGGCAGGTCAGTTGGTAAATCACGTGGCTCTGCCTTTGATCGTGTACACCTTCCGGGTTACAGGACTGGAGTAGGTGGTGGTTGGAGGGTGCATGGGACAGGTTTTACACCGGGGGCGGTTACAAGGGTAGGAGCCAGAGGGTAGGGAAGGTGGTTTGGGGTTTTCATAGGGATGAACTAACAGGTTACGAAGGTTAGGTGGACGGTGGAAAGACACTCTTGGTGGAGTGGGGAGGATTTCATGAAGGATGGATCTCATTTCAGGGCAGGATTTGAGGAAGTCATATCCCTGCTGGAGAGCCACATTCAGAGTCTGGTCCAGTCCCGGAAAGTATCCTGTCACAAGTGGGGCACTTTTGTGGTTCTTCTGTGGGAGGGTCTGGGTTTGAGGGGATGAGGAAGTGGCTCTGGTTATTTGCTTCTGTACCAGGTCGGGAGGGTAGTTGCAGGATGCGAAAGCTGTTGTCAGGTTGTTGGTGTAATGGTTCAGGGATTCCGGACTGGAGCAGATTCGTTTGCCACGAAGACCTAGGCTGTAGGGAAGGGACCATTTGATGTGGAATGGGTGGCAGCTGTCATAATGGAGGTACTGTTGCTTGTTGGTGGTTTTGATGTGGACAGACGTGTGGAGCTGGCCATTGGACAGATGGAGGTCAACATCAAGGAAAGTGGCGTGGGATTTGGAGTAGGACCAGGTGAATCTGATGGAACCAAAGGAGTTGAGGTTGGAGAGGAAATTCTGGAGTTCTTCTTCACTGTGAGTCCAGATCATGAAGATGTCATCAATAAATCTGTACCAAACTTTGGGTTGGCAGGCCCGGGTAACCAAGAAGGCTTCCTCTAAGTGACCCATGAATAGGTTGGTGTACGAGGGGGCCATCCTGGTACCCATGGCTGTTCCCTTTAATTGTTGGTATGTCTGGCCTTCAAAAGTGAAGAAGTTGTGGGTCAGGATGAAGCTGGCTAAGGTAATGAGGAAAGAGGTTTTAGGTAGAGTGGCAGGTGATCGGCGTGAAAGGAAGTGCTCCATCACAGTGAGGCCCTGGACGTGCGGAATATTTGTGTATAAGGAAGTGGCATCAATGGTTACAAGGATGGTTTCCGGGGGTAACACATTGGGTAAGGATTCCAGGCATTCGAGAAAGTGGTTGGTGTCTTTGATGAAGGATGGGAGACTGCATGTAATGGGTTGAAGGTGTTGATCTACGTAGGCAGAGATACATTCTGTGGGGGCTTGGTAACCAGCTACAATGGGGCGGCCGGGATGATTGGATTTGTGGATTTTAGGAAGAAGGTAGAAGGTAGGGGTGCCGGGTGTTGGTGGGGTCAGGAGGTTGATGGTTGATGGAGTCAGGTGAAAGGTTTTGCAGGGGGCCTAAGGTTCTGAGGATTCCTTGAAGCTCCACCTGGACATCAGGAATGGGATTACCTTGGCAAACTTTGTATGTGGTGTTGTCTGAAAGCTGACGCAGTCCCTCAGCCACACACTCCTGACGATCAAGTACCACGGTCATGGAACCCTTGTCCGCCGGAAGAATGACGATGGATCGGTCAGCCTTCAGATCACGGATAGCCTGGGCTTCAGCAGTGGTGATGTTGGGAGTAGGATTAAGGTTTTTTAAGAAGGATTGAGATGCAAGGCTGGAAGTCAGAAATTCCTGGAAGGTTTGGAGAGGGTGATTATGAGGAAGAGGAGGTGGGTCCCGCTGTGACGGAGGACGGAACTGTTCCAGGCAGGGTTCAATTTGGATAGTGTCTTCGGGAGTTGGATCATTAGGAGTAGGATTAGGATCATTTTTCTTCATGGCAAAGTGATATTTCCAGCAGAGAGTACGAGTGTAGGAGAGTAAATGTTTGACTAAATGTTTGACGAGGGCTGTTTGGTTGAATCTGGGAGTGGGGCTTGTCTGACATTTGGCATTACCCCCAAAGGCCTCACACTTAAAGTTCCCATCTCTGGCTGCAACCCTTCTTTCCAACAGTCCCTATACCAGTTCCAAACTGAACAATCCATTGCCCTCACCCACCTAATCCTTCACCTACACATCAACTCAGCCAATGAACACACCCGTCAACTCCTATCCTTAATAAAAGTCCTTAATCTTTCCTCTCCCACATCCACACCGGCTGTTCAAAGCATCGTCCTACAGGCCAACCGTAAATTAGAATAGCATGCCACCCTCCACCTCAAAAAACTATCCAATCTCCTGGTTTCCAACCTCCGGAAAGGCAACTCACTCACCCTTCACAACCTTTCCAGCAAACCTCAACCTCCTCTCACTGCACACAAACCCAGTCTCTCCCATCTACTCAATCTCCCACTTCCAGCTCCACTCCCTCCAAAACCTCAAAATTCCAATCAACACAATCTGGAACCACAAGACCCTAATTCAGTAGTTAACCTTTCCTCCAAACCTCTCTCCCAATCCGAAACCTCTGTCCTGTTCAAAGGCCTCACCTTCAGCCCCACTCCCAGATTCAACCAAACAGCCCTCGTCAAACATTTACTCTCCTACACTCGTACTCTCTGCCTTAAATATCACTTTGCCACGAAGAAAAATGATCCTAATCCTACTCCTAATGATCCAACTCCCCAAGACACCATCCAAATTGAACCCTGCCTGGAACAGTTCCGTCCTCCGTCGCAGCGGGACCCACCTCCTCTTCCTCAAAATCACCCTCTCCAAACCTTCCAGGAATTTCTGACTTCCAGCCTTGCATCTCAATCCTTCTTAAAAAACCTTAATCCCACTCCCAACATCACCACTGCTGAAGCCCAGGCTATCTGTGATCTGAAGGCTGACCGATCCATCGTCATTCTTCCGGCGGACAAGGGTTCCACGACCGTGGTACTTGATCGTCGGGAGTATGTGGCTGAGGGACTGCGTCAGCTTTCAGACAACACCACATACAAAGTTTGCCACGGTAACCCCATTCCCGATGTCCAGGCGGAGCTTCAAGGAATCCTCAGAACCTTAGGCCCCCTGCAAAATCTTTCACCTGACTCCATCAACCATCAACCTCCTGACCCCACCAACACCCCGCACCCCTACCTTCTACCTTCTTCCTAAAATCCACAAACCCAATCATCCCGGCTGCCCCATTGTAGCTGGTTACCAAGCCCCCACAGAACGTATCTCTGTCTACGTAGATCAACACCTTCAACCCATTACATGCAGTCTACCATCCTTCATCAAAGACACCAACCACTTTCTCGAACGCCTGGATTCCTTACCCAATGTGTTACCCCCGGAAACCATCCTTGTAACCATTGATGCCACTTCCTTATACACAAATATTCCGCACAGGGCCTCGCTGCGATGGAGCATTTCCTTTCACGCCGATCACCTGCCACCCTACCTAAAACCTCTTTCCTCATCACCTTAGCCAGCTTCATCCTGACCCACAACTTCTTCACTTTTGAAGGCCAGACATACCAACAATTAAAGGGAACAGCCATGGGTTCCAGGATGGCCCCCTCGTACGCCAACCTATTCATGGGTCGCTTAGAGGAAGCGTTTTTGGTTACCCAGGCCTGCCAACCCAAAGTTTGGTACAGATTTATTGATGACATCTTCATGATCTGGACTCACAGTGAAGAAGAACTCCAGAATTTCCTCTCCAACCTCAACTCCTTTGGTTCCATCAGATTCACCTGGTCCTACTCCAAATCCCATGCCACTTTCCTTGACATTGACCTCCACCTGTCCAATGGCCAGCTTCACACGTCTGTCCACATCAAACCCACCAACAAGCAACAGTAACTGAATTTATGAACGTAAACTCAAATGACATCAATTTTTAAGGTCTTCATTATGTGACATCACTGGCTGTATTTATTTATTATTTTATTGTTTATACTATCATTTCTAAATTATATTTGGAATATGTAATGTTCATTTAGTTTCAAGGTACTATTGTAGGAAAATGTAATATGCTATCAGGGTAAAATGCCTATTCCACTTCAGGTGGTCAATGGTAAATAAAGAATCTATAAAAATTTGAATCTGAAAGAACAGTATCATCTCATACCTACCCATTCCAGTGTAAACCTTTAAATACACTGCTGTTTGTGAAAAGTGCAACACCAAGAAGGAATTACCCGAATAGTGCCACACTTGGTGGAAGTGGCAATGGGTATGCAAGCAATAAGTGATACATTTTGCAGCAAGACAGGGTACACGTGGGCCGAGCAGAGGCCTCTTGTGTCGGTCCAACAGGGTCAGTGCTGCGCCTAGTGTAGTCAGTGCAGAGCTGTCCCCCAAGGTGGAAACAATACAGTGAGTACCAGTATGCCTCATCAACATTAAAGGGAGCCACATCGGCATGTGACCAACTTCGAATGGGGCAGAATGATTGGTCCCCAGGAAATGGGGTTGTCATACTATGACATTTAGGTTTTCACAGGGCATGCTGCTATTACAGCGATGCGCGTGTAGAAGCATTGGATAGAGGAAGGTTAAATGCAGCAATGAGTGGGAACTGGACCACAGAACATGACCACAGCACAGGATGACTGTCATCTTGTCTGTATGGCCATTACGGATCATACAGCATCATCCACAGTGTTAGCTCATTGTTGGAGCACTGTAACAGGTGTGAATTTGTCTGCATCGATAGTTCATTACCCCCCTTCTGCTGGTTGGACTGGCTGCATGCATGCCATTATGTTAGCTTCCATTGTCCAGAAACTACAAGCTCTTCCAATTGCAATGGGCATGTGAACACTGTGACTGGGCGGCTGAGTGGCAACATGTAATCTTTTCAGATGAATCCTGCTTCAGTGTGTCCTACAGTGATGGCCATATACATGTCCAGCAGTACCGTGGTGAGCGCAACCTGGAGGGCTGCACTGTGGAGCGGTATAGTGGACAAACACAAGGTGTGATGGTTTGGGGTGTCATTGGTTATAACAACCGATCTCACCCCACATGTATTGTGGGCACTTTGAACAGCAACCAGTACCTAACGCAGGTTGTGGAGCCTGAGGTACTCGCCCTGCTTCAGGCATCTGCACAGGCCACATTTCAACAGGACAATGCCTGGTCACATATTGTAAGGAGTGAACAGGCCTTCTTTGAAGAGTGACAGGTACCATTGCTTCCCCAGCCTGCATGTTTGCCAGATGTGTTGCCCACTGAACATGTCTGGTATATGGTTGGTCGGCACCTGGTGTGTCACGGTCCTCCAGTAACTGGCGTCACTGATTTGTGGGTTTGGATGCAAACTGCATTGAGGAAAATCCCTCAGGAACATATTCAGAGCCTTACTGATTCAATGCCATGGTGTATAGCAGCTCTAATTGCAGCTTGTGGTGGCCACATGACATACTGAATAGTAGGGCTCAAAGGACATGTACAGATTTGAAAAGGTAATCATTTGTTACTTGTTGTGCACCTAACCTGTGGTATTAAATTAATTTAATTCATGCATTTCCTTCCTGGCATTGCAATTTCCACAAAGAGTAGTGTATATCACCTGAAAGCAATTTTTTTTATGATGAAACAGATTTTAAAAAGCTATGTAATAGGTATTATTGTAAATATAGTTTTATTCATTGAAGTTAAGCCTTAATGTAATATATAGTTTTTATTTTGCCAGAAATATATGCTGGAATGAAATACTATATTGAACAAATTTTCGGTGTATGAATGTACTTATCTTCAGGAGACAAAATGAACTACACTGCCGACAGATGCATAAAAAATGTTGGGTAAGGTTAAAAAGGAAGGGTAGGTTGCTTAGACCCCAGGATGAACCTGAGGATACACAGAGAACTTTGGAATGAGGACTGACAAAGATCATAAAGTTTTTTCTCTACCTTATCCAAACTAAAAGTTGGTCTCTCTCATCCTGGGGACTCAGTGACCTCTCCTTCCCTTTTAAGCTTACCAAACATATTCTTGTCCCCTTCACAACAAAGGAAGTACTAGTTCTGAAAACTGTATAGAGTGACTCTTTTACTTTTATATGCATCTGTCAGCAGTACTATACATTTTGCTTCCTGATGGTAAATACAGGTCAGTAGTTTGGTCAGATAATTTATTAGCTTTCTAGATTTAATTTTCTTTTGATCTAATTAACATGTATGAAAGTGTATAGCATTCTCAACACTTACACCTGAGTTGTCAGAGTAAATATATAAATTATGATCCTGAAATAGGGGCCCAAATGACTGATGTATGTATAAGAAATACAAGATGTTAAATGGCAACATAATTTTTAAGAAATACAGACAGTTCTGAGAGTTTGGATGGAAGGGAACAAAAAATGAACTGACCTAACAAAAAACTGACAAATAATTAGATCTGCAGTAAATGGTACTGAAACTGAACTTTGCTGTCTTTAAACAATATCTTTAAAACTTACATGAAATGAGAGCACTTGCAAGTTACGACCACAAAATTTGTGAGCACTGTGTGGAAACAAATTGTTTGTTAATTGTGTCCCCAGATGAGTAGTCCATATACCTATTTCTGGAAGTGAGCTAACAGCACCTACTCCCCAAGTTTCTGCTGCAAAGATTGTCCATCTTCTACATGCATCACATTTTCCTTTAACATCTAGCTGTTCCTGTAAAGTAACAAAGACTGTATAAGTTAATACAGTTAGAAATGAGAATCTATACCTCATCTGATACATATGTTCTTTGCCGTTAATGTCCATACATGTTCTTTATTCTCATTCATATGCATGTGCCTTCACAAATGTATGGGAATGAAATTTTCTGGTACATATTACATTACAAACACTGTTGATTTTTCTTTCCATTTCTAAGCAAAAATTTGCAAAATGAATACCTGGCCACTGTCAGATTTTCCAGCTAGTATTAAATAAATAAATCCTAAAAAATTGCATTCAAGTGTCGACACCTTTAGACAACAATCAAGTACTTACACACAATATGAGCCCCAAGACAAACAAAGAGAGAAAAGCCATGAGAACTATTCCCTCAAGAGAAACTATAGGCAGCTTGATGTACATGCAGCTGAGAACCAGATACGACCTGGCTTATGCAATTGCAGTAGTAAGTTGCTTTAAAAATGGTCCAGGCATGCCTCACTGGCAAACAAAAGGGTCATGCGACACTTAAAAGAGACTAAGGACTTGGAGCTGCAGTTTTCTGGGGAAGAGAACCAAATGTCAAAGAATATAGTGATACACACTTGGCAGTAGACAAACAGGACAGGAAATCAGTCACTGGTTTTCTGTTTAAATCACAAAGAGTTGTTATTTACTGGACCAGCAAGAAACAACCCATAGTGGCTTTTTCAACTCCTGAAGCTGATTGTAAATGCCCTGGCCTCAACTTGTTAAGAGGAACTCTGGCTACAGAGGTTAAAAACTGAAATCTCAACATGCTCTGAAAATGATCCCATAAAGGAGGAGGAGGATATTAGTGTTTAACGTCCCGTCAACAACGAGGTCATTAGAGATGGAGCGCAAGCTCGGGTGAGGGAAGGATGGGGAAGGAAATCGGCCGTGCCCTTTCAAAGGAACCATCCCGGCATTTGCCTGAAGCTATTTAGGGAAATCACGGAAAACCTAAATTGGGATGGCCGGAGACGAGATTGAACCGTCATCCTCCCGAATCCGAGTCCAGTGTGCTAACCACTGCGCCACCTCGCTCGGTCCCATAAAGCTTTATAGTATAACAAAAGTGTAGTTGACTTATCCCAAACAAGTGGCTACTGTGGAGGAACAAAAGTGATTTCTTTAGAGAAAAAATAGACTCAGCTCAAGCTATACTGGTACAAATCCCACCGGAGCAGATGTTTTCTGATATGCTAAATCGCTCACTTGCAAGAAAAGGGATCCTCAAATAATTAAGGAATGTGGACCGATTGTTCAAGGTTTTTTTTTTTACCAAATGTTTTTCTAGTGGGATTGTTAGAAATGAGAAACTTGCCGCTGCCAATATATATACTCTTTGCCATTATTTCCATGTATGTCCTCTGTTCTTGTTCATATGCATATGTACTGAATATTATGAGTAAGCATTTGTACAATAAAATGTTTCTTGTATGTTACTTCAAACCATGCCTGAGAGACAATTTATGGATGATGGTACTCAAAGAATTTTGAATGAGGACTGACAAATATTCACTTCATTAAAGCAAAAACCAACAAACACCTTATCTTATATTGATTTGAGGAATTTAGCCATGAAATTAAGTGAGGTTAGAAATAACACATTCAATTAAATTTAAATATATTACTCAAAACAATAAAAAACTGTCCCAAGAAAGAATATAGCCTGCAACATGTATTAAAAAATTTCAGTATATTGAATGAGACATGAAAAACTGAAATGTTCCACAAATAATCCCTCCACATTCATTTCTAAAATTGAAAAAATCATATTTATCTGATTATAAGACAAACCGTAATATAGGGCCCCCCCTTTATTTTAAAAAGATCCTTAAAAAAAATTATTTTTGGCATATACTCAATAATAAAAATTACAAAATGTTTTAGTGATATACTGGTAACCTTTGTCTAAAATATCTATCCTAACTTTATGCCACTTATTATCTACATTTTGATAATACAAGACGAAATAAAATAAACAAAAAGAAATGGTTTACATTAATTTTTTATCTTAACTCCTATTTTTGCTTACTATCTGTGGTGTCACTATGTGTAATTGTCATCACTATCATCATCAGTGAATCAGTATCTGGGATGATAGCTTTAACTAACCAACAGAGATGAAAAAAGAGTGTAGAAATACTTTTACACACAAGCAGAATGAAATTTATAATTTTGATTGTCACAAATACTATTTGTTTTTTTTTTAATATGTCATATTTCCCAAGATGTATGTTATGGTGGGACCTAATCCACAGCTTAAATTGCTGCAAGTGGAACAAGCATCACCAAAATTTATAATCTTAGTTGCCACAAATATTTTGCTGTTTCTTATGAATATGTTGCAATTTCTAAGTTTACAGTTACCCTGGTACTTGAGAAAACAACTGTTTTTCCAAATACAGAGCAGATTTTGCATCTATACTGATGTGAGAATATAACAATATCCTTACATCTCTTTCATTCACATGTGTCATCTGCCCACTGTTCTCTTACTGGCCGCATAGGACCAGCAAGGTTACGGGATAATACGGGCTTGTTAGCAGAAACGAAAGGGGAGAAAGGCCATTTGAGTTCTAAAATAAATATCAGTTAGTAATTGCAAATACTATGTTCAAGAGTCACAAGAGGGGAAGGTATACTTGGAAATGACTGGGAGATATGGGAAGATTTCAGTTAGATTATATCATGATAAGGGAGAGACTCTGAAATCAGGTACTGAGCTGTTAGGCCTGGAGCAGATATAGACTCAGATTACAAGATAGTAATGATGAAGAGTAGGCTGAAGTTTAAGAGAATAGTCAGAATCTGGAGGTGTGATTGGAAAAACAAGTTTAATCTCTCAACTTAAGTTCACATAAGGTCTGAATACAAACACTGTCAGATGGAATTATACACTGAGTGACTATCACAATCATACAACACTGTCACTTCAAGTCTGTATACATCTATAACTACAAGCACTGAGTCCAAACATTTCACAAGACTGCAGTCTGACTTTGTACCCTGTCCATGAAGGGGCATGCACGTTTTAACTAGTCTGGGTGCACAGGTGCACACAGACCACCGGTGAGCCCACGATGGTGTGTTTGGTCTGTAATCAGTAGATTGCTATTTTCCATATATACGTCAGCTGCCATTGCTGGGGTTACCATGGAAGAGGCTTATGGGTCACTGTGTGTGCGCTGTTAAGCGGCCGTGAGCTGAATGCCATCTGATTCCTGGCCGTGAAACACTGTGAGCCACAGTGTGATCATTGATGATACTGGATATTGTACTTCTCCTCTCTCACCCTCCCCCTCCCCCCCCCTCCCCTGTGCTGGTGTAGTGTGCATGGCCACGGCACCAATGGGGAGAAGATCTGGGCTGGAGGCAGGGTGCTGTGGGCAGGCCAGGCATGGATTCCACAGGCCTGTTCCCACTGCATGGGCCTCCAGGGAACTTGAAGGAAGACTCACAAGTGGCATGAGCCAGATGCGCACCCAGCTGAGGGGGCTTCTGCTGTGGCAGACAGGAGTCCAGGTCCATAGGCATCTCTGGAGATGATGTTGAGGATGAAGGCTTCAGCAAATCAGGCATAGGATGTGAAGGTGAGGCTGGCAACTGAACTGGCAGTGGTACCACCTGCAGAAATATCAGAAGAGGCACCAGCACCACCAAGGGCTGCAGCAGCAGGGATGGAGATGACAGCAGTGGTAGGAGCAGAGCCTGCATTGGAGATGGTGCACTCTCCAAGGCAGGGATGGCGGCAACGGCAATGGGCCCGATGCTGAAGACCTGCAGGTGGCATGACATTCATTGCTGGAAACCACCAGGAGAGGTGGCACCTGTCCATGTCTGCTCTGTAACCAAGGAGCCAGCAGAAGGGTTGGGAGTAGCACAGGGACATAGCTGATTTTGATGCCTGTGCTGATGGTGCTCCATTCCCTCCTACGCGCAGAGCAGACAACAATCCCAGGTGCCCATGAATGACCCCTGTGAAAAACCCAAAAGTACACCTTATCATGGGGGGGGGGGGGCGGGGGGGGGGGGCAGTGTGGAGGATGGAGGAGATGCAGAGTGGTCTGGTGAGGTCTGCCATGTAGAAGTTCAGCAGGAGGCTTATCTCCCTATCTCCCTGAGGCATCATAGAGTGGGAGGAAAGGAACAGGAGCAGAGCATTTTCCTAGGGGTGGGATTGCCATAGCTTTGTCATTTGAGCCTTGAAAGTTCACAGAAATCTCTCTGCTTTCCTGTTGGAGTGTGGTGAAAAAGGTGCTGAGCAGAAATGAATGATGCCATTTGCCTTGCAAAAGGATGTAAATTGAGTGGAGGTGAATTGTGGGTGATCATCTGGTATAAGGATGGCAGGCAATCCTTCTGGGCAGAAAATGGTTGCCAAGGCTCAGATAATGCTGTCCGACATTGTGAAAGTCAGAGGGACCAGAAAAGGAAATTTGGAAAAGGCATCCACTATTATAAGCCATTTCAAACGCCAAGGTAGTCCAACAAAATCAATGTGAATCTGTTGTTAGGAGCCATCCAGTCAGGGCCAATCGAAAAACTGATGGGGAGGAGCAGGCAAGTTCTCAGCACAATCCTTGAAACTCGTGATCATGCATTCAGTACCCAACAATTTACAGTGCTGATCGGCCAACTGCTTTGTATAAACAATACCCCAGTGATCCTTGTGAAGCTAGCCCAACACACACTGTTGTAGAGATGCCAGCATTAGTACACAAATCTGCTCATTTGGTGTGTGTAAAATGACAACCCCTTGTCAGATAGAAAATGCATCACACTGGAAAAAACAACACCACAGTGACTCAGTAAAGGAACACATAAGTCTCTGGCCAGCTGGACTGGACAAACTGGCAGAGGAGCCAGAGGATAGCATCTTGTCCTGTGGCTGCAGTGAGCTGACAGTGGTCAGTCGGAATGAAGCCACCACAGTTTCCTCAATCTGGTCAATGTGAAAACACACCTCCTCTGAAGAATCAAATACTGCATCTGAAGCTACAGAGAGATGCAACAAGGTATTTGCAGTGGCGTGGTGGGCAGTGGAGAGACAGAGAATCTCATAATTATATTTTATCAAGATAAACACCCAACACTGAAGTTTTTGTGCCATCGAGATGGGTACAGGCTTTGCTGAGTGAAACAAAATGGTGAGGAGCTTGTGATCTGCCAGCAGACAGAATTTCCATCCATACAGGTAACAACAAAATTTGGAAATGTCGTAGATAATTGCCAAGGCCTCCTTTTCAAGTTGATTGCAGTTGAGCTGAATTTTGTTAAATAGTTTTGATGCAAACACAATTGGGCAGTTTGTGGTGTTGACTTTGTGGGACAGCACTGCCCCTATGCTGTAACAGCAGACATCTACCATGAGGATCACTGGTTTAGCAGGACCAAAGTGAACAAGGAATCTGTCGCTAAGCAAAACTGTTTTTAAAGCGTGGAAAGTGTTCTCCTGCTCAGATGACCAGATTAAAGGAACATTCTTCTGCTGGAGTGCACATAAGGGTGCTGCAATCTGAACAGCATTAGGTATCAAGTGGAGATAATATGAGATTTGGCAAGAACAGCCCAAAGCACAGAGAGATTCTTTGGGAAAGAGAACTCCTGGATAGCCTCCAAGTGTCTGGCAGAAGGGCGAACACCCTGTATGTCAATAATGTGGCTGAGATATTTGATTTGAGTACTGAAAAACTCACATCAGTAATTGTCTGGAAGAGGCACTCCTCCTGGATAGCCTCCAAGTGTCTGGCAGAAGGGCGAACACCCTGTATGTCAATAATGTGGCTGAGATATTTGATTTGAGTACTGAAAAACTCACATCAGTAATTGTCTGGAAGAGGCACTCCAGGTTCCAGAGATGCTCCTCTGGAGTCCTGCCAGAAACGACAATGTCATCCAGATAATTGGTGCAAGAGGGTACTTTCAGTGTCGGTTGTTGCAGAAATTATTGGAAGATGGCCAGGTCAGAAGCACTGCCAAAGAGAAGTTACTGATATTGGAACAGCCCAGTGTGAGTGTTGAAAATGAGGAAGGACTCTGTCTCATCATCCAACAGGAGTTTCAAGTAAGCATCCCAGAGATCGATCTTGGAAAAGAACACGTCTCCTTGTAATCAGTCTATTAGCTGCTCAGAGTGAGGGTGACAGTGGGAATCCATTACAGACTGTGGATTAATAGTGGATTTAAAGTCAGTACACAGGTTAAGGTGGCTGTTGGGTTTCCTGACAATGATGAGGGGGGGTTGCTCATTGACTAACAGAAATGGGTGTAATGACCGCCAAGTCCTGCATATGATGCAACTTCACTGCAATCGTCTTCCCGAGCTTTAATGAACCTTGACTAGGCCACATCCTTCAAGATAATGTGAGTGAAAAAATCTTTATCCCTACCCAGAGGGTCCCCAAAAAGCTGGTTAAATTTGCCACAGAGCTTCAGGACACTGTTGTAAGAGTTCATCAGTGCCTCATTATATGAAATCTGAAAACCATAAATGTCAAAGGTGTTAAGGAAAATATTCTAGAACTGTCATAGGAGTGGAGCACTGTGGCCAGAACTGTCTTAAGAGGTAGATCGCTATTGCATTGGCAAAGAACAGGTTCCTAGGACAACAGTGCTATCTCCATTGTGTGCAATGAGGGCCTGTGTCAGAGCATGGAGAACTGAGCTCCTCAAATATACCTCCATTAATCAAAGTTACAGAAGCCCCAGTATCCAGTTGGAACTGTACAACCTGATTCCAGATGAGCAACTGAATGAACAAATTTTTTGGTTCCTCTTTACGCAAGGAGGGACACTGGGAATGACTAACAACTGGAACCAATCCTGGTGCAGTGGAAACACTATAACAGGTTTGAACCAGAAATGACTCATCAGAAAGTGACTGGTGCAAGAACTCAGATTCATTGCCGCTGACCTAACTGACGTGCATTGCCTCCAAGCTGTAAATGGACATAGTGACAGAGTGCCCACACATTTTCTTGGAGCAAACTTCTTGAATGTGGGCAACCTTCTTGCAAAACAAACATTTGACCTGATGAAAACTACAGCCTTCCCTGTGATGAGAAATATAGCACTGAGGGCAGGACTGAAACTTGCCAGTGGTATGGCATTGCTGCGGACATGATGTGGGTCATTTACAGTACCCAGCAGAAATGGAAGGCCTGTGTGGAGAGGACTGAAGAGTGTCAAGGTCAGCAACCATGGGGAGCGACTTCTACAACTCAGTGGAATAATTCTTATGCCTTGATTATACAAATGACATCCTCAGCAGAAGAGTCTGAGAGCTTGAAGACCTCCACACAAAGTCGGGAATCAGTAATATTTTGAACAATAGTGTTCTGTAAGATAAAGTGTCAACATATGATTACCACAAGGATAGGCACATTTACACATGCAGGTCATACCACAGAACTTCATGAGCCATTGCCAGTATGATTGGGAAGTCAGCAATTTGTGCGAAAAAACTTACAATGAGCAGAGGTGACAAACATCTGAGAGTTGAAATACTTATCAAGAGCATCAATGATGTCTGAGAAAGGAACTGATACTGGCTGAGTAAGAGGAAACAGCTGTATGCAGATATGCAAGACATCAACACCAACCCAAGAGAAGAAAGAAGAGCATTGAACATCACTTAAAATGTTGTGGGCTGCAAAGTGTTGTTGAAACAGGTGCCATTTGTAATTGTCCCATTCTTCCATTGCAGCATCAAACTTGTGAAATGGCGGGGTCAATCTGTGTCAGCTGCCACTGTCATCAGCCTGGGTGATGCCCTGCTGCAGTAACTGCCAGTCATCCAACAGCAATGTGAACTTCACCATCAATTGAGAGAATTGCATCAATTTATACTTAAAAAAGGTCTTGGAGCAACACAGGTTCCTCAGCTTGGAGATCTGTCATGGCGAAAGGGAGAGAAGAAACAAAGACAAAAACAAAGGAATAAATTGATGATGCCCAACACTGTTTGTACAGAACAAGAGGAGAAAAGAAATGCACAGAGACCCCCTCATCAGAGGCATGAGACATTTGACCAGAAGCAAGGGAGTACAAACATTGTCAGATGGAATTGTACACTAATTCCCTATCACAACCATACAACACTGTCACTTCAAGTCTGTGTATGTCTGTGGTTACAAGTGGTGAGTCCAAACACTTCATGAGACTGCACCCTGATTTTGCATCCAATCTGTGGTGGGGCATGCACTTTTAACTAGACTGAGTGCGCAGGAGTACACAGACCACTGATGAGCCAGCTGTGGTGTGGCATGGGCCCATAATTGCTAGGTTGCTATTTTCCATATGATTACCAGCTGGCATTGCTGGGATTACAGAGGATGTGGTTTTATGGATTGCTCCACCTGTGCTGTAGGTACAAGGAGGACAACTGTGAGGAACCATGAAGAACAGATGAAATGCTTCAGCTGAATTATGGAAGAAGGAAGTACAAAAATGTTCAGGGAAATTCAGGAATACAGAAATATGGGTCACTTATGAATAAAATAAATAGGGAGTGCAGGGAAGTTAAGGCCCAAATGGCTGCATGAAAAAAGTGAAGAAATCGAAAAACAAATGATTATCAGAAGAATGGATTCAGTGTATAGAAAAGTCAAAACAATGGGAAGACTTGTCTGATGACATGATAGAAGAGGAAACAGGAGTCAACATGATAGAGGAGGAAACAGGAGTCATCAGGAAAAGATAGGGATTCCAGTATTAGAATCAGAATTTAAAAGAACTTTGAAAGACTTAAGGTCAAAACAGGCAGAAGGGGTAGAGAACATTCCATCAGAATTCTTAAAATCATTGGAGGGAGTGGCAACAAGACAACTATTCACAGTGTCCAGAATGTGTGAGACTGGTGATATACCATCAGGCTTTGGAGAAAACATCATTCACACCATTCCAAAGATAGCAAGAGCTGATAAGTATGAGAACTAACACACAATCAGCTTAACAGCTTATGCATCCAAGTTGCTGATGACAATAGTATACAGAAGAATGGAAAAGACAATTGAGAATCTGTTAGATGATGACCAGTGTAGCTTTGGGAAAGGTGAAGGAAGGCACCAGAGAGGCAGTTTTGATGTTGTGGTTGATAATGGAAGCAAGACTGAAGAAAAATCAAGACATGTTCATAGGATTTGTTGACTTGGAAAAAGCGTTCTACAATGTAAAAGATGTTCAAAATTCTTGGAAAACTAGGGGTAGGCTATAGGGAAAGGTGGGTAATATACAATATGTACAAGAACCAAGAGGGAACAATAAGACTGGAAGAACAAAAACAAAGTACTTAGATTAAAAAGGGAGTAAGACACGGATGCTGTCTTTCACCTCTACTGTTCAGTCTATACTTCAAAGAAGCAATGAGCAAAATAAAAGAAAGGTTCATGAGATGGACCAAAACCCAGGATGAAAGGATATCAACTATAAGATCTGCTGAAGGCATTGCTATCCTCAGGGAAAATGAAGAAGGAATGCAGGATATACTAAATTTAATGAACAGTCTAATGAGTGTGGGGTCTGCTAGTCCCCCATCGGGTGCCACCCCAGGTGGCGGATAGGGGAATGCTCTCTAGATATAGGGGGTACTGGGGAAATAAAATACCCAGGGTGGACCAAAACAGGCAGGAGAGGCTCGCTCAGCCACAGTGAAGGCAACCCTCCTAGGGGTAGAGTACCCCAAAATCAAGACTCCTGGTCCTCCAGGTTGGTGGTTGTGCAGAGGGCTACCAATCCACTCATGTAAAAATATGAAATGGTCAGGATACTCAACACTAGCCTTGGAAACAGGACAGGATTTACTGGAACAAAAACTGGCAAAGCTACAAGGAATTCTCTTTTGGATCATGGAATATTAGAAGCCTGTATCGTCCTGGAACTGCCCAAATACTACCAAACAAATTAAGAAAATAGAGAGTGCAACTGGTAGCTCTCCAAGAAGTAAGATGGCAGGGAACAGGCTCACTGAAAATAGCAGACGGGACAATAATGTATGGAGCCTGTGGTCAGCGCCATGAATTTGGAACCGGTTTCTACATTCATAAATCAATAGAGGACTCAGTAAGGGAGTTCAAACATGCTAATAACCGTATATCATATATAACTATTCAGACGCAGTGGTTAGACATTACATTTCTAAATGTACACACACCCACAGCAGATAAGGATGACAACACGAAGAAGAATTCTACAGCCAACTGGAACAAACCTACAGCTTATTAAGTAGGCACAATGTGAAAATAGTGTTAGGAGATTTTAATGCCAAAGTAGGAAAGGAAGAAATCTACAAATCAACCATTGGCAATTTTAGCTTACATGAGGAAAGTTCAGATAATGGGGTTTGACTTATAAACTTTGCAATGTCAAATGGTCTCATGATAAGCAGCACAAAATTACAACATAAACGCATTCATTTAGGAACATGGATATCACCAGATGGAAAGGTAGTCAACCAAGTAGATCATGTAGCTATCCAGAAATGATTCCAAAACAGTATTAAAGGTGTCAGAACCTTTAGGGGAGTGGATTGTGACACAGACCACATGTTAATCATATCAAAAATGAAAGTGAAACTCAAAAGGAAAGTAAATAGAAATAGAGAAGAAATTACAAGATATAACATAGGAAACCTGGTGAAAGTAGATATAAAAGAAAATTTTACAAAAGAAATTGAAAGCAATCTAACAAAACCGAGATTGACCAATGCAGAACCACAGCATGTTGAAAGCAGATGGAGACACCTGAAGGGCTGTATTCAAGAAGCAGCTTCCAAAATCATAGGTGAAAGAAAACCACCTAATAAAATTTGATTTAACACGAAGTGTCATGAAAAAGTGCTGGAAAGAAGAAATGCTAGGAATGCAAGGATTAAAGGAAGGGACAATATGACATTGAAGGAAAGATACTAAAAACTCCGACAAGAAATGCAAAGAACCCTAAGACAAGAGAAAAGGAAATACTATAACAATATGATCAGAGAAGCAGAGGATGACTTTCAACATCACAGGACAAGGCAGATGTATCAAAATATTAAAAAAATCCTTTGGTAAATTCAATAAAAGGAAACAGTTTATAAAGGATCAGTATGGGAAAATATTGACCAACAAATGTGACATACAAAAAAATGCAATGACCCGCACTCTTACTTTAAACTGGAAGAACCTGATACAATTGATACAGCTGATACAGTTACTACCCCATCAGCAAATGAAATACAGCAAGCAATAAAGAAATTAAAGAATAACAAGGCTTGTGGTGAGGATAAGATATACACCGAGTTATTAAAGAATGGGGGCCCAAAACTGGAATTAGAAATACAGGCGTTAATAGAAACAATTTGGGAGGCAGAAACCATTCCTGCAGATTGGAAAACTGCAATTGTGTGCCCCATATTTAAGAAGAATGATCCACTTGTTTGTGATAACTACAGAGGAATTGCCTTACTGGATGTCACCTACAGAATCTTATCGAGCTGCCTATTAAACAGGATGATACCAATAACAGAAGAACTGATTGGGGACTAACAATGTGGTTTCTGCAGAAACAGATCCACATTAGATCACTTATTCACCCTAAGACAAGTAACTGAGAAGGTGTGAGAATTCATTGTAGATGTCCACATATTATTCGTAGATTTTAAAAAGGCCTATGATAGCATACACTGACAGACACTCCTAAATATGATGAAGGAATTTAAAATGCCTTCAAAATTAATCATATTAGTTAAAATGTGTATAGATGAAACTTTATGTCGCATAAAGACACCGGTAGGAGAAACTGAAGATTTTAAGGTGTACACTGGACTGAGACAAGGGGATGCCGTTTCACCTGTTTTATTTAACCTTGTCCTAGAGAAGATCGACAGAGAATTTTCTAAAACCAGTCCACAAGGGATCCAGCTACAGGATGTGAACATTACAAGACTTGCCTATGCAGATGATGTAGCACTAATAAGTAGTTCCAAAAGAGAATTAATCAGAATGATGAAAAATTACTACAAAATTACTGAGAAAACAGGGTTACATGTTAATGAAGAAAAGACAGAATACCTGCCCATAAGTAAGAAAACCAGAAATGATGACTCCGACTTTAGATGGATTCAATTTCAAGACTGTTGACCACTTCAAGTACCTAGGAAGTCTTTTTAGTAATAACAACAGAACAGATACAAATAGATGCCCGTTTATCAAAAGCAAGCAAGACACTTTTTAGTTTCATCAAAATTCTAAGAAAAAGATCACTTAGCAGTCACTTCAAAATCCGTTTATATCAATCAAACATTATACCAGTGATGTTACATGGATGTGAAACATTAATATTTAGAAAGAAAGATGAAGAAAAACTGTTAATATTCAAAAGAAAAGTACTAAGGAAAATTTTTGGACCTGTACACAATGAAAATAACATGGAATGGAGAATAAGAAGAAATGAAGAATTAAGAGGGCTGTACAAACACCGTAACATCGTCGAAGTGCTCAAGAGGAGAAGGTTGAATTGGGCAGACCATATAGCAAGAATGACAGAGAATAGACTACCTAGAATGGAATTCAGCAGAACAATAGACGGAATGAGAGGAAGAGGGAGACCCAGAATCAGATGGTAGCATAACATTCAGGAGGACACAACTAGGATGAACAGCAACAGCAACTGGACAAACAGCACACTGGACAGGCAGAAGTGGAAGAGGCTCATAGAGCAGGCGTATGGTCGATAAGGCCCTTGCCACATGTGTGTGGAAAAAAAAAAAAAAAAAAAAAAAAAAAAAAAAAAAAAAAAAAAAGAGTCTAATGAGTACAGCATATGGATTGAGAATAAATTTAAGAAAGAAGAAAGTAATGAGAAGTATCAGAAAGGAGAACAGCAAGAAACTTAACATTACCACTGGAGATCATGAAGTAGATGAAGTTCAGGACTTTTGATACCTATGCAGTGAAATAACATATGATGGATGGGTGATGTAAAAAGCAGACTAACATCAGTGGAAGAGGCACGCCTGGCCAAGAGAAGTCTGCTAGTGTTAAACTTAGATCTTAATTTGAGGAAGAAATTTCTGAGAATCTATGTTTGGAGCACAGCATTGTATGGTAGTGAGACAATGACTGTGAGAAAGCCTTTGAGATGTGCTGCTACAGAAGATGTTGAAAATTATCTGCAAACATGGAGGGATCCACACATGGGCAACGGATCATTTACTCAAAGTGAGAAATGCAAAACTAAACAAAAATACACAAACAAGTCACAGACAGGCAGCCACATTGCCAAACATTGCATGTGATTCATCAGATTGCATAAGAATTTTAAGCAATCAGAGACTGATCACTGCGATCTGTGAGATACCCACATGTGCACTCTCTAGACAAATTGCACAACCTGGTGATCCACTACTGTGATCCATCACTCATAAGGTTATTAAAAGGGGTCACTTGTATGTGAAGCCCTTGAGTCAAACCCTGTATTAACCTATTCCATGCCATAAAGGCATTGTATTCAGCAGCAATAGTTTAATCTGTGAATGTAAAATGACCCAGAGTTTTTCAAATGATGACTTTGGGAAAATATCTCATCTTATAGTCAGGTAAATGTGGTAACACATACACATGATATCAAAGCCTTGCATTTCATACTTTTAGTATGCTTGCCTTCTATCAATTTCAAGGTGGTGGCTACTATGAAAAATTATGTCACCATGTTTTTCAATTTTATCAGTTAATTCCTTCTGTAATGTTGAAGAATGGAATGATACATTCTTATTATATCAGTTCTGTGACCATTTCGGGTCAACATGAGATTCAATACCCATATTTCATATTGTATCCACTCATTACAGACAAATTACAGTTATGTATCATCCCATTCACTACTTTATTAATGTTCACATTGGTATTAACTATTATCTAAGTGATTTCAGCCTGGTTGATTGACTGATATGACCTTGCAACATCAACCGAAATGACCTTGGTGTGCTGCTACTGTAAACAGCTGAAAGCAAGGGGAAACTACGTCCTTAATTATTCCAGAGGGCGAGAAGCTCTACTGTATGGTTAAATGAATAATGGAGGTAAAACAGTCTCAGATCTCTGGTTAGGGATTACTCCTTATCATCAAAACTAACTTCTGAAATAACAGAATATATTTTTATATGATGTGAAATACTCACAATAAGAGCTGCAAGAATGGCATCATGGTGTTCCCTTTTTGATGGCTGTAGAATATCCCATTCATCTTCAGACACTTGTTGTGAAATGTTCTTCTCCTGCTGTATAGTGTGGGACAGGGCAGCTACAAAACTGTGAGCCACTTCTGATATGTGACAATAAATGCCTTCCTAGACATCAGTGCACATTCAAACATTAGTAATCTAGTTAAAACATATGCAAGGTGGACCAGAACTCCACTGATAAACTTGCAGAGATGGTAGCATGAACCAAAACCAGAAAAAAAGTCTAGTTAACCTGGACACTGAAATGCATGCATTAAGAGTATGAGCATTTGTTCATCACTTTCTATTATGAAACACATCTTGTCTACTGAACAAGTGCTCATAGCTCTTGAGGTATTCATTTTAGAGCCCATGTTTGGTAGACATCTTTTTCTCACTTTGCCCCACATTATATCCTCCAAAAATATAAAATGCAAGAAGCTTACAGTAGAAGAGATTTGGTTCATAGTATCAGAGAAAAAAAGAGCTCTTAGCTCATTTGGTACTGGTATGCATTTTAAAGCCACCATTTACTAGACAGTTCTTTCTTGTTTGCATCCAAACTACTGCCTCTAAAAGTTTGTCTGTGGAATTCCAGTTCATCCTGTATATAAGTTGTGTGCACATTATGCCTGTGAAAATTGCAACTTCATGAAGGAATAATCAGAACAAATGAATTTTAGAGGATGGGTGATCTAACAAACAAATGTAGAAAGCAATAAAAAACACTGAATGCTAAATGGTAGGTGGTGATGCTGCTATCTACTGAACCAACAGCCTCTACATGTTTTTACCTAAACGTAACAAATTCTAAATGTGATACTGAAGAATGTCAACCTATGCAGCTTCTTCCTGGGTCCAAAGTTCAAATGAATTCATTAACTGACGAGTGACACAAGAGAGCTGCTAATCAATAAAAACCCAAATATGTTCAACAATCAGCATACCAAGAAAATGAGCACTTTTTGTGTTGTGATACAGTGCCAGAAAGGTAGGGAAGTAAGTGTACCACTTTCTTTCTTAAACTGAATGCTTCTCCATTGTGTAGCAGTTGGGACTGCCCATAGTATCCAATGATTTCAAAATGGATCCATTTGGTAGCATGCTATTACACATAATGCATGGGCCCATGACCACGACTGCCACCACTGGGTCACACTGCGGATCTACTGTTTACAAGGAAGTGTGAAAAACAGCAGGATCCATGACAGTGGCAGTGGGGCTACTAGTAAGAGAAATCAAAGATCATGATGCAGTTACTGTAGGATCAGTGACAACAACCACAGCCAGTTACACATGTTCAAAATTGATAGTAGTTCCAGCTTTTGGTAAAGCTACACCATTTCCAGCTTTTGTTATGCTAAATAAAACTGGGAAATATGTGCATCAATTAAGCTTTCATTTCAAAGCAAGAGATATTGTCAATCCCAATTTTTTATAAAATCAAATTGTCGCCTTAATGTATTCAGAGTCATCAATTAATTTGCAGACTTTGTCCCCTTGTAGACCCCAGCAATCTGTCACAAGAAGAAGATTGTGCTCTGTTATCTTGCCATTTAAGGACACATATGCATATTTTACCTGCCTGGCTGAAATTTTCCACTGTTGTAAAAAAAGATTAACATCCCTATGACATCTGGATTGAAATTAAAATTAAAAGTTTTGCTTACCAAACAATCTCTCTTCTTGATTGAAGTGTTACAGATAAAGGCAACATTGCTGCCATCCCTCAACAGGTCAATAAAACCATAGGGATTCATAACATCTGGCACAATGAGCAGCCACTGGTAATATGGTGTCATTAATCTTTGCTCTTTAGCCTGTTAAACAAATACAAAATATGTGTGAATGTAGCCTTCCCCAGTGTATACTGCTTATGAAAATCTCTAAAGTTTTCAGCTGGTTGACAGTGTTAAATATCACATGTTTTGATGAGTTTCATACTCATCATCGTATGGCAAAGTCAATAAAATGATGAGTATGGTACTCACCAAAATGTGACTGATTTTCAACACTTACATCCTGCTGGAGACCTCAGAGCTTTTCATCAAATGTGAGATCTATTCAGCATTATAACATTAAAAACCAAAAACAACAAAACAAAAGATCACACACACACACACACACACACACACACATGCACACACACATGCACAAAACATAAAAATACAAATTTGATTCCTTTTAGTTTTAGTTACATGATAATAATAATTATTGTTATTTTATGACCAATTGCCAACATCTATGTCTCATTCTCAATGCTTATTCCTTATTGAAATTTATTTAAAAATATTCATTGTGCAATAATTTCCATATAGGTACAGAAATATTTGTCCATCATCTTGCATCAGCATTCTACCATCAATTCAACAAATAAAAATACATTTGATGGTTGTTTGGTTATAAAAATTGCATTCATAATTTCAAAAGCATAAAAAATCAACAAGCAATAATTTTATACTGTTTTAGAGCACCGTTACAATATAGTCTGCTGTTGATGTAAGTGAAATTGCTTTCTTTTAAACTTTCGATGGGAATCTTCAAGAGTTCCTATTATAACACTATGAGTCAATGCCCACTATATAAAAATGTTATGAACAAAAAGTGAAGTGAAATTGCCTGTTTGTTGATGGGGTATTGTTAGAAACATATGTTAAAGGCTATATACTAAGTTTCAAGGACTTTCTTTCACATTCTGCATAGATCTTATTGTTGTTGTTGTGATCTTCAGTCCAGAGACTGGTTTGATGCAGCTCTCCATGCTACTCTATTCTGACATGCCTCTTCAATCTCCAAGTAACCACTGCAACCTACATCCTCCTGAATCTGCTTATTGCATTCATCTCTTGGTCTCCCTCTATGATTTTTACCTTCCATGCTTCCCTCCAATAATAAATTGGTGAGCCCTTGATGCCTCAGAATGTGTCCTACCAAGCTATCCCTTCTTCTAGTCAAGTTGTGCCATAATTTCCTCTTCTCCCCAATTCTATTCAGTACCTCCTCATTAGTTATATGACCTACCCATCTAATCTTGAGCATTCTTCTGTAGCACCACATTTCAAAAGCTTCTATTCTCTTCTTGTCTAAACTATTTATCGTCCATACTTCACTTCCGTACATGGTCATTATAAGGAGCTATTTTCAATGTTGCATCATAAACTGTGGCATAAATTATCAAAGAGAAGTTGCCACCAAAAATATTTGTGTAGGCTCTCACAATCACCAATTGTGTTCTGTGGATCTCATCAAAAAATGAAAATCTGCACAGATTTGGAATGAGTTGAGGAATATGCAACAAACTAGAATCAGCAGTTAGATACTGAATCTGTATACTGTTTTAACAATAAGCACACTGCTATATACTGTTCATTATCATCTGCACTGATACATAACTATGAAGTCATATCTAGGTGTATGCATTTTAATGAATAGAGGGTGATCAATCCTTAATGCAGCAACCTGGTGGGCATCTTTTTATTATGCCAGCTGCCATCCAGAAGCAGTGCTAGCAGGGAGCATATTTCGCCTCTGCTGTGACGCCTTTGTTTGTGTAGAATTGTTGTGAAGGTATCTAATGTTGGTAGGCAATTTGAATACAGTGTATTGAGTGAAAGTGTTTCAAGTGAAATGGCTAAATACATGTATTCCATTCACAAAAGAATATTCTTGTATGATTCATATCATCATATGTGTGTACACGATCAGTGTAGGCTGTAAGGAGTTTATTTCAAGAGGAATTTTTTGATGTTCATGTTCCTAATCAGAGTATGATTCATCAATTGATAAATAATTTTTCATGAAATGGGAAGTGTTCTTGAAAGGAAACACAGACAGCCATATACAGTACTCACAGAAGAAACTCTCAATAGCCATGGGTAAACTCTGGAAAGGTCTCCTGGAAAATCAGTTTGATGTCTTTCTCAGCAAATGAAAATTTCCTGTAGCTCTCTTCAAATGGCCACAAAGTTACTGAAGTTACAGCCTTATAAAACACCTGCAGTGCAAGGACTTAAACTGGGTGATGCTGCAAAAAGGTTGCTGTTTTGTGAATGTATTTTGAATAGTGTGCATAAGAGAAAAATTGACACTCACCAAACTTTGTTTTTGGACAAATCATGGTGCCCCTAAGTGGATATGTTAATTCACAAAATAACCATTACTGGAATTATGAAAAGCCTAATATGACATGAGGCACCTCTGCATGATCAAACAATAGGAGTGTGGTGTGCTGTTAGCGGTGACAGAATATTAGGCACTATTTTAACAATTAACAGCAAGAGTAACGTGAAAAACATTTTGCAGCCTTTTTATTTTATTTTATTTTATTTTTTTTTTTTTTGGCCAATTAACTGAGAGAGAATGTGCTTTCATGACCTTTCAGCAGAACTCTGTGATTGCACACACAACCAACTTCTCATTACAAGGAAATTCCTAATGTGTTTCAAGCTAAGAGCTATCACTGACAACATATGGCTTCCTGCAATTTAACCCCCTACAATTTTTATCTCTGAGGGAGCATTAAAAGAGAAAGTGTACAAATCAAATTCACACACTTTAGATGAACTTAAAACTAACATTTGTCCAGAAATCGATGATGTTTCTAAGAGGAAACAGCACTCTGTAATGAAAAACATGCTGAGCAGGTGTGAGGAATGCTGAACAATGAAGGGAGGTAGTTCCAGCATCGCCTTGCTTAATAAACATGAGCAACTTACTTTTATTTTTAAGTGTTTATGTTAAGTATATTAAAAATAACTTATGCAACAGACTGGGCTACAGTTATTGTCGACTTCCTGTTACCTGCACTGCAGGCACAACAGCCGATCCCACTAGCTGGTCACACACCACGAAAACGGTTGTGTTAGTGATCAATCACCCTGTAGTAGCAGCAGTAGTCATCGTATTTGTACTCATCCATAGACCACATTTATAAGGATACTGGGCATGTTTTAGTACTAGAATTCAAGAATAACAAAAATATTGTAATTCATATATACTTATAGGTCTAGTTTCACAAGGATGGGATAGATAGCTCACATTAGGAACCAGCCCAGCATTTGCCTGAAGTGATTTAGGGAAGCCATGGAACATCAGAATGGCTAGATGGAGACTGAAGCCTTCCAAATACAAGGTCTGTCTGTTTAAAACATCATTCTGTTTATCCCTAGTGTATAACACTGTTTACAAAGAAGTTAATTAACAGTTTAAAAGACAAGTGCTACACTGTCGATTCATTTCTCACTCACAGTCACTACATACACATTATACACACATTGTTTCATAATGTAATTCTACACATGCTATAAGCTGACTTCAGAACCATAGCGTTGATGTCCAAACATCATTCTGTGTTCTGCAACTCAAAAACTCAATGAACAACCCCCAACAATGAGCAAGATTTTGAGCTCAGAAAGAGGAAAGGGTGTTAATATTATACACTGTATAGCTTTGAGCATAATGTTTTCTATAATAGAAAAATAAGTAAATAAATAAATAAAATAAAATAAAGAAAAGGAAGCGAGGAACATAGTGTGAAAGTGCTATGTGAAGTACTGCATGTTTTATTATCAGTTTTATTTATTTATGTCAATCCTTCACAGTACAGAATTTATTGCTTAACAGGTACTTTTTATCTGTCATTTTAAGTAATTTTGTGTCAGTCTGACCACAGCCACAGACATGTGCCTTTGGGTGTCTGTGTGGTTCTGTACATGAGTGTGTGCATGACTACTAGAGAAAGAAGAAGAGCTTGAAAGGTAGTCTAAATACTGCATTCTGTTGCATGTTTCTATTTGCCACACATCAGTCAGTTATAGAGGAGTAGCTGCCTTTCCTCCATTTTACATATTATTCTATTCAGCAATTTTTAATATTTGAAAAAGCATTAACTTCACTTGACAATGGATTTTATATTCAAGGTCATCGTATAGTTAGGTAAAGAAAATAGTGAAATTGGGGAGAAGTTCTTTACTTTGAAAACATGCTTCTGCTACTTCAGCTACAGCAAATATCTGATGTTTAAAACATCTCCTGTTGATAGCTAAATATTTCTACATAATCACATTGATTCTTATTATTTGCTGATAGTTATCCATGTGCAGTGTGAAAGGAAGCCTGTTTTACTTGTCATACTAAGACTCTTGCTTTCTTTAAATCTCGATGGTCAAATACTTCATAGGTGTGGCTAATAAACAAATGCTTTTACTCTGTACAGAGCCCCTTTTTTTTGTTTTTGATCTCATAGGAGCTTATGGGATACCTTTACACCAATTACAAAAATCCCACACTGGATTCTAGACTAAGAGGTGAAATACATATGAAAGCTTTAATGTGTTCGTACAGTGGTTATGTAAATCACACTCCACGTGAAACAGGTGTTTATTATTAGCAACAGTATCATTCAGGATTTAATATATTGAACAGTGGATTTATTAATTATAAGGTCTTTGAAGAGATCTCCACAAGAGGTGCAATTATGTACCAGTATACATACCTACCTGCACATGTAACTGTAGTCTGCTATTAAGCATGGTTCCAAGTAATATTAAAGTAATAGAGTGTTTCATTTATTCTTGACAATGTGCTTCTACAGCTGATTAACATAAACTTAAGAAAGTCATCACAGTTTTTATTTAAGATGCATGTATTAAGCCCTTCCACATCCATGTGCTCAGTGTGGCTGATTGCCATGCAGGAGACCCAGGTCCAATTCCCTGTACAGCTAAGAATTTTTTAATTATGAGGAACTTGAATGCAGCACTCTCATGATGCCATTTGAGGAGCTTCTTGAATAAAAATTAGTGGCTCCAAGGTCCAAAAAGCCAATAATGGCTGGGAGAGCTGTGTGCTGATTCCATGCACCTCCATAACGCATCTGCATGACACTGCATCGCAGAGGATGATATGACAGCTGGTCAACAAGTCACATGGTCTTCTGGGCCTGATTGCAGAGTTACTAAGCCAAAGTGGATTTCATTCTATATTAGCACTCTCAGGTGACAAGGTGGCCAAAGTGGAATGGTCCCATGATTTAAAATGTTTAATTGTCAAGTTAAACTTTCAAAGGTACATGTGGGAATATGACACATACAATGTTTCACTTTGTTGACTGCACTTATACCAAGCATGACTAGTAAAAAGTTTAACCAAGGTGGCTGGTGAATATTACGCAAGTGCTAATAGATAACTACTCCTGAGAAAGCACCCTGTTGCTGACTAGCTCTATCATGTGATTTTCATTAGAGGTACTGTACTCTGTGGAAGCACTAATCCTGTATAATAGTTAGGTAATACAGCATAGCGAATTAGTTTCAGCTGCTTCTCTGAGTTTATAACACAATCTGTTACTATACATACCTGATGAAGTAAGACAGATGCAAGACTTTCAGGAACAACTGCCAATATATGGCTGCTGAGTTTACCATGGGCTATCTTACGAAACAGCTGCAGTACTTTTTCATTCATTCTGTAAAAAATAGGTTCGTGATTTTGGAAACATGCTGGAGAAATCCACTACATGACTATATTCCAATCTGCCAATATGTTATGTATTCTATAAAAAGGGATATAGTTAATAGTCCAGATGGTGTGAAACTGATGACACATATTACAAATATTATTAGAAGTGATCAAAGTGTTGGCAATAAAAGTATTAATTCATGTGATGATGGTACTTTGAAACATACAGTGTACAGTATGAGCTAATACATGATTTTCAATTAGAGAGATGTTAGATGAGATGACGAAGACATATTACTTCAGTCTGAGTCTACTGTTTATTCCAGCTGATCCCAACATGTCACTGATAAGCTGGGTGCTGAGTGGCCATACTTTATACTTACTGAAATAGTGACATATCAGGTACATCTACTTTTATACTGTGCCCGTCACTGTATAGCAAATTTGTATCAACATTAGTCATTCGCTAAGCAGTTCCATTCTCAACTGTTGCAAGCCTTCAATCGTACCTTAATCATTCTATTCAATTTCCATGCTGCCTGGATAAGATATGTACTGGAGGAAGTAGAATTGTTGCCCAGCCTGCTTTGGGTACAGGTTCCTTAAATTTAGCAAATATGATTTTGTGAGAATTTCATTGCCTTTTCATATGGACTGTATCGATCTGTTACAACTGTGCGGGACATCCACATTCGTGACACCACTGACCAGTGAGTCTCTGTGGCAGTGTGGAATATCTGCAAGGGACATAGCAAAGATAGTTTGGTGCAGGACCTCATGTAATGTGGATCTAATGTATTGTGCTATGTCATAGTAAACTGTTATTACGCAACATCATCTCATCTACATTCTTGGTACTTCTTCCTATACTGCTTGGGGAAATCTACCATATTGTTGACCCACAACTAGTGTGGCAACCATGCTAGCAGAATTTCCCATTCCATTTTGGTTTACTACACACTAACAATGCAAGCATTTCACCCACTCTTATGGCAACAACTGCTCCATGCGACTGCATCTCATGGCTTCTGTTGAGTGATGTGTTTCAACAGTGTTACCTGTGCGCTCACTGACAATCTGTGCTAAAATATGAACTGTGTCTGATTACATATGCTCCCTTGTGCAATGCCGTACCTCCAGACATGCCACAACAATGGTCACCACTGACCACCCTACTATTGGACTTGATGCAGCTTTCAAATCCACATAGGCTACTTAGATTTTGGATCCTAGTGCTCTGCTTGCACACATTATAAATGATTCTGTGAAAACTGCAACATCCAAATAAACTGTGCCATGACCACTATTCAACAGTGGGACCACCATGCATGACCCAATGTACAATCTCCAAAATGTTTGGACACCATTAAAAGATGCAATGGAGAAATGAGGACTTCTTGGACACCACATTTTGGATATTGTGGATTGTCAAACTGCCACTCCATCTGCAGCTTGTCATGATTACACATGGAACAGAACTGCTTGACAAGAAGCCCAGCCTCACAGATAGGCAATGTAACATAGGAAATGCTTTAATTACAAGGACACCACGCTACAAGTAGATCTCCTCCTCCTGCCCCACATACCGCACTGACCCAGTGCGGATTACAGCTGATGGAGATAGCACCTTCAGCTCCAGCACTGACCTGCAGGCTGTTCATGATACTACCCTGGCAGTTGACAATACTGCATCAGCTGACACTGTTGCCCATTTTTTAAATTTAAGTAATGAAATTTTGATTGCCAGAGCCTAATAAGTAAATCTGTACCCCAAATGTTCACTGAAAGCAAGGGTAGTGCTGAGTATGCCCAAAGGAAGCACGATGGGACTGCTAATGTTTGCCACACCTATTTGTGATTTACCAAGTTTTATGAGCAACATTCTTGGATTGTTCACTGAGATACTATTCTGTACAGGGTAAACCATGAGGAAACCTGGTATTAGTTAAAGAAAATTTTGTTGTAGTAGAGCTACAGCCTCTTAGCAGACCAGAGTCAGCAGCAGCAGCAGCAGCTTATCATTTGTATTCAGATTTTATAAACTGATGAGCCAAAACATTATGACCACCTGCGTAATAGCTTGTTTGTCCATGTTTGGAATGAAGTACATCACTAATTCTGCATATCAGAGATCTGACAGATTGTTGCTAGGTTTGTGGAGATATGTGGAATTAGATGTCTATGCACAGGTCGTGTAATTCATGTAAATGACAAGCCACTGATCTGTGTACATGGTAATGGTGCCCACTAGAGACCCAAATGGGGTCCCTAGGATTTACATCAGGCAAATCTGATCACAGAGACATCAACCTGAGTTCACTATAATCTCCTCAAACTACTGAAGCATGGTTCTGGCTCTAAGACATGGACAGATATACGGCTGAAAGATGACATTGCCATCAAGGAAGACATCAAGTGTGAAGGTATTCAGGTGGTTCACAGTTGTCATTTTGTCTTTGATTACTACCACATGTCCCACACAAGTGCAGGAGAATGTGTCCCATAGCATAACACTGCTCCTACCAGTCTGCATCCATGGCACACTGCACATTTTGAGCTGCCATTCCCTGTGGTGATGGTGTTTGTGGAGATAACCATTGACCTAGTGCAACAAAAATGTGCTTTACCTGAGAAGCTGACATATTTCCGTTGATCAATAGTCAAATCCCAATAGTCCTATGCCCACTGCAATCATAATTGATGGTGTCATTGGATCAACATGTGAACACATAAGGGTGGTCTGCTGCAGAGCTCCATGTTCAGTAACATACATTGAACAGTGTGCTCTGAAACACTTATGCATGCACCAGCATTGTGCTCTTTCAGCAGGGATGCACAAATCACCATCTATCCTTCTCTACAGAGCAGATAAGCCTCCAAACCCCCATTTCTCTGAAGAGTCATGGACATCCAACCATTTAGCACCTAGTGGTAGTTTCACTGTCCTTCTACCTCTTTCCATAGATGCTCATGACAGTAGCACACGAACATTCAACCAGCTTTGCCATTTTTGAGATATTTGTTCACAGGCTCTGTCTAATAATAATCTGCCCTTTGTCAAAGTTGCTTATCTCAATGGATTTCCCCATTTGCAGCCCATATCTTCACTAGAGTGACCCCCATCCATGTCTGCTCTGCATACACACTTTTGTTACCGTGTCACATCCCCAATGCCACCAGGTGGCATTTGATATCACAGTGGGCAGCGGTCATTATGTTTTGGCTCATCAGTGTACATTATTTAGTTTAGTGGTTTTCTGACTTACTTTTGAGTAGAATGAACAGTAGCTCATTGTTTAACTGCTTATAGTACTGCTATTTACTTATTTATTATTTTTTTCAAGAGTTTGTGTATTCTTCAATCATTGGTGTTGAGTGACTTCAGTTTCCTAGTTTAGGGTCACATTACCTGTTGCCTGTTGTTCAGACAGTAATTGATTAAAGATGGATAGAGACAGCACCTGTTGTGTACTATTGCAGGGGGAATTGGTCACTGTCTGTAAACAGTTGCAGGCTGTGTTGGCCACAACTGACAGATTTCAGACTGCTGTTGTAGTGCCCCCAGAATTTTACGAAAGTCTGGAGACACTTGTGTTCCAGCCGTTTCATACACGCGTTATTTTAAAGCAGGGCATAAGAATGAGCATTAGATACTGCACCCATTTATTGTTTGTGCAGGTGAAACTGGAAGGGAGATAATTCGTCAGTGCTGGTAAGTGTTCAGCGCGACCTGCCAAGAATAAACAAAGGGCCTGGAAGCTCCACGGCCAACTGCAAAGAGTAATGTAACTTTTTATTGTTGAAAAACAAATGGAGAGACTCAAAATAGTGACTGTTTAGTAGACGTTGAACTGCTGTTGAGAGTACGTGGACTGGACATGGATAGTCAGCCTCGATAAAAGCTTATGTATTAATCGTGTTCAAAAATGTGTAATTAACTGATTCTTGGTGCCCGGTAATGTGTGGGCTTACATCATAAAGTTTAGTTGTTTTTTGTACAAAGTGGAAATAAATATGTTCTGGTGCATTGAATTATATTCCATGAGAAGCATATTTTTTAAATGAGAAGAGAGAGACAGCGAGAGAATGAAAATTTCCCCTTCCTAGCAGTGAAATCTTGAGAGAAGCATCCAGTGCTAGCAGAAGACATCAGCGCTGCAAGAAAGCAGAACCAGCATTCTTCAACAAGTAAGTCCACAAAAATGCTTAAGCTGTATAGAGAGAGCTTAACATTACACCGGGCCACCACAAGAACATGGTGACCGTAAGGAAAGGACCTGAGAAAGAAGGGGAAATATTAAGGAAGTTATAAGAAAAAGAGGAAAAAAAATAGTTGGGAGTTGCCATAGCAACTGATAACAGCGAGGCTGAGGAATGATTCCATGATACTTATCCAGAAATATCGTGTTGATAAATGGTGAAATTATTAAGGGAATCAAGAAAATTTCACAACACTGCAGTTAGTCTCAAATCGCCAATGCCGCCCTCTACAAACGCTAACGCTGCCACACACCAATGCCGACACCACCGTACACCAACACCGACGCCGCCATCTACAAATGCTGAAACCGCCACACACCAATGCCGACACCACCGTACACCAACGCCGACGCTGCTGTCCATTGACGCTGGTGGCTCCGTACACCGGTGACGATGCCGCCTTCTACCGACGCCGGGTGAGCTACTACTGACCTTTGATTGTTTGTGAAGTGTGGTGGGTTGTGGAAATAAGTGAGTGTACTTTTAATGATAACTAGATTAAAGGCAAAACAAAACACAATGGAAAAAGAACATCAATCTCTAGAGTCTGTTGGGGCTATGGGAATTGAAAAACAGGGGCCAGATTTAGGCGAATTAATGAGGTTTATCAAAACGCAGTTTGAATCACAGAACACAAAACAGGACAAACTGAAGGCAGAATTAAACTCTAAGTTTGAATCACAGAACACAAAACAGGATGAACCGAAGGCAGAATTAAACTCTAAGTTAGATTTGCAAAACACAAAACTAGAGGCTCAAGTTAATACCCTAAGTAATCAAATGCAAGAATGGAAAAAAGAATTGAAAAAAGAATTGTCCGATTCCCTGAGTGAACAGACAAATATTTTATTTAAGGATTTAGAACAAAGAAATGAAGCTAAACTAAATGAGTTAGTTCAAAAATTAGAATATGATGTAGACTGTAAAAGTAGTAATTTGGAAACACAATTTAACAAAAAATACGACTCTTTGAAAAATGGATGTAATGTTGCAATTGATGTGGTCGAATGAGAATTAACTACGCTCAAAACCAATGTCCAGAAAGAAGATAAGTTGCTCCCCCTAGTACAGGCACAAATTTCTGGGGTCAAACCACGGGTAGAAACTGTAGAACAGAATTTGAAAGAAAAGTTAATGACTGCAGAGCTTATAAATTTGAATGGCTTAGAAGAACAAGTAGAAGAATTAATAGGATGAAAGGTTGAAAAGAAACTAAGTGTTGACATCTCTTCACCTATAATAACTTCCGATTTAGATAACACCAAGAAAGACTTAGAAACGTTGAGGAAAGAATTCAAGCTTATGCAGGAGAAACTAGAGAAAGCCACAGTTTCCCAAAATATTATATTAAATAAGGACATGATAACTGATTTGTGATGGGGATCAAATCCAGGCTTGTTGAGACAGTTTCCTAAATTCAAACCAGATGGGGAGGTACACCCCACCCATTTCTTAAAACGGTTTAACCAATCCAATAATGTTAAGGATATAAAACGATATGTACAAAACCCCCAGGGACATTGACATTCTGTATCAACCGGTGGAGTGACATCCGCCGGTTTCTGAGTTGGGTTCGGTGTTACTTCCACATTAGTTTTCCTACATCAAACTCCCTTCAAATCTTTGACTATCCCGTAATCTATTTATAGCCCTTAAGCTATCCTATCATATTAGTATTAAAAGAGACCAATTATGACTACACGATTATGACTAATTTAAGAAGTCACAATAAACAGTAACCTCTAAGCATGAGATAAAACTAACAGGGTAACATTCTAACAGGAGATATAATATGATGGTACTGTTTAGGAAGAATGATACCTAGATGACATAAACTGAACATGTGTATGAAATATAAAGTGAAGTGACTAACTGAATAACTATTTGATTATAGTGTATATAATTTCTATTTTTATGGAATGTTTTATATTTTTTGCAAAGTGTGATGTGGTTGGGGAGGGTTTATATCTAATTTTGAAAGACACAAGCAGACATATTAAAGGCCTTTAATATGTCTGCTTGTGCCTGTATATGTGTGGATGGATATGTGTGTGTGTGTGTGCGCGAGTGTATACCTGTCCTTTTTTCCCCCAAGGTAAGTCTTTCCGCTCCCGGGATTGGAATGACTCCTTACCCTCTCCCTTAAAACCCACATCCTTTCATCTTTCCCTCTCCTTCCCTCTTTCCTGACGAAGCAACCATTGGTTGTGAAAGCTTGAAATTTTGTGTGTGTGTTTGTGTGTTTTTGTATTGTGCCTATCTACCAGCACTTTCCCGTTTGGTAAGTCATGGAATCTTTGTTTTTAATATATTTTTCCCATGTGGAATGTTTCTTTCTATTTTGAAAGGGGTGGGTAGCATAGGCACAGACACGACCTACACACCATGCCCTTCATACAACCCTCGCAAACAAGTGTGACTGGTTCTTCATCATTTGCCATTCCATAGGAGTTGCTAAGATCTTTTCTTCAGGGACTTCAAAGGTGATGGTGAGAATGTCCGTTCTGCAGGAGACGCCGAACATCATACCTCCTCCGGCTTCTCACTTAAGTACCGGCGAAGTGGGGATCCTGGGGAAGGGGGATGGGAAGGGTTTCCTGTCTATGGGGCTGTCTTCTTTCTTTCTTCGATCTTAGCAACCAATTCTTTTATTTCCTTTCTTACTTCTCTTAAGAGTACCAATCTATCTTTCCCTCTGTCCACATCCATACACTTCTATCGCTGAAGTCCTCCTCGTTTCTGAGATTTCTAATAATCTTCAACTAAGAACCTTAGTGGGACAAAGAATCAGGATGCACGATCACACTTCCACACTCAAACAATTAAATACAAAGACGCAGACAAGTAATACACAGGGAGATGTAACAACCATCACAGATAAGAGGGAGGTAGTACTCGGGAAGGACTCAAGCACATGTGCTAAGTAATGATAGTTGCACATCTCAAGTGAAGAGGTATCGAGTCAAATAAGCTAAAGGAGCAAGGGGGGATGAAGTGTATATCCACCTGTGTTCATAGCTATAGTAGTACAAAGTAATATGAATGGAGATAAAAAGAAATAGATATTAAGTCAGAGGTATCGAGTCAAATAAGTTTCTGATGAATAATAGGATAGTGCAGACCGAATAGCCCGAAGAAAAGAAATAAAGTTACAACCATGGACGAAACATCTTTAGTTATTAAGGCTACATAAGTGAGCTGTAAACAATGAACAATCGAAGAATTTAAGCAGGAAGGCTGAAGGACTCAGGAGGAGGAAAGGAGAGGTAGATAGAAATTTTACCAGGAAATTTTAAATAAAATAGTGTGCAGAGGAGTACGAAAGAGGCAAGACTAGGAATCATTGTTAGAGAAGATAGGGAGGGCGCATCCGATATAGATGAAATGAGAGAAAGAGAGGCAGGTAGGCAGACCCAGAGGAGGCTGACCTATACTGCGTGGGCAGGGGCACCAAAAAGGGGATTTACCTGTACCATAGTTTAGTATAAATGGAAGGGGCGTACCTACCCAAGGATGAGGAAGAAGATGTTTCCATAGTATCAACCCTTACATAGATTCGAACCCAAAGGGAAAGGATGGTATAGTGACCTGAGATTGTAGTGGAAAGTTTCTCCTGGTAAATCTGATTTCTAAAATTTTTTAAATAGAAAAGACGAGTCCTACACAAGCAGACAGAAAAAAAATGAATAAATAAAAATAAAAGGGTAAAGACTCGACTCAGAATAAGGCCTGAACTTTGAAACTGGCTAAGGGGAGGGATTTATTTTGGCTCAGTCCTGGAAGCAAGAGTAGATAAATCTATGGGAATTAGCTAATACTTATTGTACTACTAGTTTATCATACTACTACGTCTATGAAAGATATTACCAAAAACTTAATGAAATACCGGAGAGGGAAGAGAGTTTTTGTACCTAATGTTTTTATGTAGTACAAAGTAACAAGATAAGTGTTAAGAAGAAAATGATTAAAGTATATGTTGTGTGCAAAATAACGAGGGTTCGAGCTAAGGGGAGGAATATGTGGTGCCCCCAGAATTTTACAAAAGTCTGGAGACACTTGTGTTCCAGCCGTTTCAAACATGCATTATTTTAAAGCAGGGCATAAGAATGAGCATGGGATACTGCACCCATTTTTTGTTTGTGCAGGCGAAACTGGAAGGGAGATAACTTGCTGGCGCTGGCAAGTATTCAGCGTAACCTGCCAAGAATAAACAAACAGCCTGGAAGCTCCATGGCCAGCTGAAAGAGTAATGTAGCTTTGTATTGTTGAAAAACAAATGGAGAGACTCGAAATAGTGACTGTTTAGTAGATGTTGAACTGCTGTTGAGGGTACATGGACTGGACGTGGATAGTCAGCCACGATAAAAGCTTATGTATTAATCGTGTTCAAAAATGTGTAATTAACTGATTCTCAGTGCCCGGTAATGTGTGGGCTTACGTCATAAAGTTTAGTTGTTTTTTGTACAAAGTGGAAATAAATATGTTCTGGTGCATTGAATTATATTCCATGAGAATTGTATTTTTTAAATAAGAAGAGAAAGAGAGAGAGAGCGAGAGAGTGAAAATTTCCCCTTCCTAGCAATGAAATATTCGGAGAAGCATCTGGTGCTAGCAGAAGACATCAGCACTGCAAGAAAGCAGTAAGTCCACGAAAACACTTAAGCTGTATAGAGAGAGCTTAACACTACACCAGGCCACCACACTGTACTTGGCTGCACTGGCATTGGGGTATGTGAAACAAATTCATTGACAACTCTGCAGCTTATAGCATTGCCTTGGATCCATGATGCCACTGCACCTTCTGATCCACGTGGCTCACCCAACTGACACTTACTTGACAGTGAATGGTGAACATTGGCATGATCATGAACCTCTGAGTGAAAAATGAAAGTGAGTACTGGCTGCAAGGCCATTCCTTTACTTTAAAAATTGGGATTGAGGTATTGCCTACTAGTGAAAGCATGTATCAGCTATCATGGTACACCTTGCCTATTGGTACTATGTTTGGTCTTTCTGAGAGGTCTGGACCAGTGCAAAAGGCAGGATTGCTTGTCACTGGGATCTCCAATGACAGACAGGTGATGGAACCCCTTAGGAAAGTAGTGTAAAAGCCAAGAAACAAGGCCAGTATCCACTCAACATGTCTGAGATAAATAAGGAGGCTCTGCTGGCAGCAATTGGAAGTGCTGGGTGCACCAGGCTGCAAATTGTGGATCATATACGCATTAATGATGTGTTCAAAAGCCACCCTTTGTTTCTATAGGTGGCTGGCTGATTTGGTGAAGACAGCTAGGCTTGCCCAGAGCTATTGTTTTGCAGCATCTTTCCCAGAACCAATCGTGGTCCTTTTGTTTGGAGCAGAGTGGAAGGTTTAAGCCAGGGGCTCAGACAATTCTGCAATTCTATCAGATTCAAATTTCTCGACTGCTATTGGGTGAATGATTGTAGGATTCCCCTTAATAGGTCAGGAGTGCACTACATGCAGGAATTGGTTACTAGGGTAGTAGAGTGCATGTTGTGGAGACATGTCAGTTTTTTAAGGTAGAGAAATCTCCTACAGGCCCAATTAGATGTCTTCTGAGTCCAGACAGAGTATCATTTTTCATAGCAGATCAGAGAAATAAAATGTTAGTATAGTACTAGGCAGCTGCAGGAGCATTTATGGAAAGATCATGGAACTAATCTCACTTTTAAATGGTAACAATTCCCGCTTAGTACTAGGGACAGACATCTGACTGAAACCAGATGTCAACAGCATTGAAGCTCTAAATTCCAACTGGACTGTATATCACAAAGATAGGCTGTCTGCAGGTGGTGAAGGCATGTTTATGATACGATAGTATCTATGATATGATAGTATATAGTGAGATTAGTATAGATTCCTAATGCAAAATAATTTGGGTGAAGACAAGTGTTAAAAGTGGTTCAAACAAGGTCATCAGATACTTTCATAGACCCCTTCCTCACCAGCAGTAGTGGCGGAATAGTTGAGGGGAAACTTGGAGAATATTTCACTTAAATTTCCTGGTCATGATATTGTTTTAAGTGGAGATTGTAACTTGCTATCCATAGACCGGGAGACTCATATGATTAAGATAGGTGGTAGAGACAAAGAATCATGTGAAATTTTCCTAGGTGCATTATCCAAAATTTACCTGGAGCAGTTAATCAGAGAACCAACTTTTGAAGATAACATTTCAGACCTGCTGTGATAAACAGATCTGAACTTTTCAGCTTGGCATAGAACAGGGAATAAGTGATCATAAGATCATTACAGCATCACTGAATATGGCTGTAAACACTCATACAAAGAAAGGCAGGATGGTCTTTGCTTTTCTGCTTAGCAAGAGCAACAAGAAACAGATTTCAGATTACCCGAGCTGTCAGCATGAAAATTTCATCTCCAGCACTAAAAATATTGAGTATTAATGGGCAAAGCTCAAGAGCATTGTACAGTATGCTTTAGACAAGCATGTGCCGAGCAAACTTGTGAGGGGTAGGAGAGGCCCACTGTGGTTTCATAGCCATGTTAGAAAAATGCTATGAAAGCAAAGAGAGCTTCACTGTAGATTTTTAATGACAAGAACTATAACAGCAGAAGTTAAAAATAAACAGACCAGTTAGGATCAATAGAGTGAAGAAACAAACTTTCTCACACAAAAGACTGAGAAATGTGGGACCTTTGGAGAAAAGAGAGCAGACTGCTCTGGTAATGCACTGTCTTTGCATCTGTATTATGTTGTTTGAACCATCATTAAATAAAGTACCCATTGTTATCATTCATCAAAATGTGTGTATTACTGTCATTATTTCGGCTCCACTAAGACCTCAGTAACTACAGCAGTGACCCTGAGTCACAGATACTTCACAACAATGAATGCACAGCACCAAACATTGGGTCCAATGGATAACTTTCACCACCAGCAAACAGTGGAAGTTGCCACTTGGGACACAGACACAAACGGCGTATAGCACACCATTCTCATTCCATCAGTTCAGGGTGACGATAACTGGAGGAGACAGAATTATGTGCCTACAAACTACACAAATTATTGAGGTTTTAGTGGACCAAGCCAACAGCAGCTCTCATGCAGTGTGAGAGCAAACTTGTCAAATTGTGCCACAAATTATCAAACCTTCTACAACATGTCATATGTAACACTTTCTACATCAAGTTGTTTCCTTACAAGACTCAAACCCACTGGATTTCACCACAATGGAACATAACCTAATTTTTCTACTCATATCATAGCAAACCATTTGACTATTTGAAGTCACATGATGTGTGCTCTGGTTTTACTACTGTGCTGGTAATAGATGCACAGCCAAGGGAAATGTGCACCACAGGCACAACTGTGCTGCGAGTCTGCCAGGAACTTTCACTGTCCGAAACTGGCAAAATAATACTCCTCCAACAAGTGTTCAATGAATAGCTGCTGAGATTAGGAAACATTCCTAAATTACCAGCATTTCAGCCTGATCAACCTCAGACTTCATTTCAAATTGTTGAATTAATTCTACAAAGTGGAATAACATATGATATTCAAAAGTTTGTAGCAGTGCTGAACTATTTGGCAGAATATTCTCACCCCTCCACCTAGAGCAAACAAGTTTGATATGATGACAAACAAGGGTTTATTGTTAAATTTCCTTTACTTCACGTCTATGGTCACAAATTTTTTGTCATCAGACTACTGGTTTTGGTCTACAGCGCCAACTTCAGATCTGTTTTATAAAAATCTGTCCTATACTGTTATTGTTACATTCCATCCTGGATTTTCCATTTTTTGATTGTCCTATACTGCTAAGTTTCTCAAAGACTCCTGAACATCAAATACAACTGGTCTTGTACAAAAAAAGCAATCAAGAGACTGAACGCCTTCTCACATATATGATGGCATCTTCTGCGAGCTGTATCATCTGACATCTTTTTCAGTGACACCTTATGGAGGGAGTGGATAGTAAAACTACTGCTTTTGCTACAAGCTGTGCTTATTTCAAAGGAGCAGTAACATACAGAAGTCAAAGTGAACTTGGCCAACTGAATCCATGCACTATCTCACCTACACAACGAAATGGCTTTGCGCAAAAAACACTTTCCCCATATTACACAGTCTGTCATTTTGCACAACAAGAAGAGTGTGGCCCCAGTGAAAAATGAGCACTTTGAAGTCACCCACGGCTGGCAATGTGAGATGCACAGATCGTGTGACCCATGACAATGACACAGAACAGCAGTTAACTGAGCTGGCACAGAAGCAGCCGTCGTCGCACATATATGGGATGTCACCCCAGGTCATCAGTCTCATAGCAGGATCACAAAAACACAGTGCATACCAGCATGTTACCTTCACAACTAATATGTTGATATCACAAGAAGTTTGGTGCAACAGCATGCAAATGTATTTCAACTTGTAATCCCAAGTACCAGCAACAACAGCTTATAATAGGAGCACTGGGTGGTGCAAGGCACAATGTCTACAAGCTAAAAGATGCAGCTGACCAAAATAGCCTTATGCACTATCAGCCTATGGACCCCAGAATTTTTGTGTGAGATTGAGATTGAGAGTTAGGACATAGGTTCCTGGTTGGCTGCAGTATGACGGGTAGTACACTGCCATAGGAGCAACTCTTTCAAACTTAAGTTCAGAAGAGACCTTGCTACATGTTATTAAAGACTCAACAGTTTCTTATTGTTGGATAAGACAGTTGAAAGTGGATTTTGAGCTCCAATGCAAATACAACTATATGGCAGTGGATTTATCATCGGCAATTATCAGGGTGAGCTTTCTCCACAATCACAAACTGTCAATAGACTTAGCTAGGAGAGTGATTAGTTGTACTCTGATGGGACAATCAGTATGGACATCCCATAACATGGACACTTTAGGTACTCCAGCACAAGGAGAGAGTAAAGATAAAATCTTGAACCTCATACATATGATGAAACACTAATAACAAAATAAAGGATGAGGTACAACAGTAAGTATTATTATTATTATTTTGATTTATTAATCCATTTTCATCTACAGGTGCACAATGTGCAAAAGATATTTGGATTTTTATGTTAATATTAACAAGAGAATTTCAAGAAGAGAACAGAAGCTTTCGAATTGTGGTGTTACAGAAGAATGCTGAATATTAGATGGGTAGATCATATAACTAATGAGGAGGTATTGAATAGGATTGGGGAGAAGAGAAGTTTGTGGCACAACTTAGCTAGAAGAAGGGATCGGTTGGTAGGACATGTTCTGAGGCGTCAAGGGATCACCAATTTAGTATTGGAGGGCAGTGTGGAGAGTAAAAATCATAGAGGGAGACCAAGAGACGAATACACTAAACAGATTCAGAATGATGTAGGTTGCAGTAGGTACTGGGAGATGAAGAAGCTTGCACAGGATAGAGTAGCATGGAGAGCTGCATCAAACCAGTCTCAGGACTGAAGACCACATCATCATCATCATCATTAACAATTTTACATATAATATACCTTTGAACATAATAACACACATTAATATATCACTGAATGATGAATACTAAAATAAATGTTGTTATGTTATGAACAGAGAGGCAATATAAAAATGTTTTTCTGTATGAGACTACATTGGGTTAACATAGAAAAATGTATTTTTGTAGATATTCATTTACTGTGTAAAAGCAGTGATCAACCAAGTACGACTTCAATTTAGATTTGAAGTGACCAATGTTTTGTATGTGTTTAATGGTATCTGGTAAGGCATTGTATAGCGTGATACCATGATGGATAAGACTGTTTTGAAATAAATTTGTGTTGGCAATTTGAACATGTGCATCCAATTTATGTCTTGTATCATAGTTGTGGACTGTGTGATTCTGAGTGATGAGTGGTCTTTTTGTGTGTAAGTTTTGCTTTAAATACATTATATTTTCAAGTATATATATCCAAGGAAGAGACAGGATCATCCTTTTTTGAAACAATGTTCTACATGATTTGAGATTATCTACCCCTTCCTTTACTCTTATAATTTATTTAAATTTTGAATGTTCTGATGGCATCTCCAGAATTTCCCATACCGGAGGTGAGTGTAGTAACACGATTCACGTTTCTGTCGCACTTCACCTAGTGTAGACCGGGAACTGTCTGCTAGACCTGCCCGATGTGAACTGACTGGGCCCAGCCCATGCTGCCGGAGTTGTTGTTGTTGTTGTTGTTGTTATGCCGGCAGAGGTCGCGTCCGAATTCTCGCGTGCCCTCTGGTGGACGGGACTCTACTTGCAGCAACTACTGTCCGTGACGCGCCGTGCCAATGTGCGCCTCCCACGATCTTTCTGGTGGCTACAGCAGTGAGATTGTACAACTGCATAATATACACCTTGAATAGTGTTGTAGCTGGTACAATTTTTTAATGTATACAACACAAAACAGGAAGTACTTAATTTTTTCTTCATTTGCTCAATATGCACTTTCCATTGCAAGTTATCTTGTAGATGAAGTCCAAGAAATTTGGAACATGCTGTTTTGGTAATTGTCTGTCCATATAGCTCTAAATTGGGTGATAGATTGTTTTCTTTGTGCTGTGTGTATATCCATAGCTACAGTTTTTCCAGTGTTTATTATTAAGTCATTGTCATCAAAGTAACATGTTTTACTGATCCTTGTGGCACACCATATTTTACAGTCAGTAGCTTGGAATTATATTTTCCAATGACATTATCCCTTTCCTGATGTATTTCCACATATTGTTCCCTGTTCTTAAGATAAGAGCTGAGCTAGTTGTTAGCTGTTCCCCTAATGCCAAGATTTTCTAGCTTGTGTAACAATTTGTCATGATTTATGGTGTCAAATGCCTTTGACAAATCTAAAAATATGCCCATGGTAAGTTTTTTGTTGTCTAATGCTATAAGCACCTCTAATACAAAGGAGTGAACTGCTGATTTGGTTGTACAGTTTGCTCTAAATCCAAGTTGAGATTCTGACAGAATGCCATTGTCCTCTAAGAAGTCTGTTAGTCTCTTATTGAAGAGCCTTTCTAATATTTTTGAGAAAACACACAGAAGTGCCAATGGCCTGTAGTTGGAAATATCATCTGTGCTTCCTTTCTTGTACAATGGCTTTACCTATGCTATTTTCAAACATGATGGAAAAGTTCCTGTAGCAAAAGATAGGTTACATAGGTGAGTTAAGTGCTCAGTAATAAAGGCCACACATTTCTTTATAATGAAATCAGGTATATCATCTACACCTGCAGCCTGTTTCATTTTGAGACTATTTATTGTAACCTGTACTTCTTCTACATTTGTTGAGTACAGAAACACTGATTTGCTTGAGACTTTTTCCCTGTTTCTGTATGCTATTTTCTATTGGAGGTCTGTTGTAGTAGTTTCACTGTTACATTTATAAAATAGTTACTAAAAATATTAGCTACTTCCTTGGGGTTATTAATGTTTCCAAGACAACCTTTAATACAGTATTGTTAACTCTATTTTTGTCAGATTGGGGTTCTTCCTTTACAACTTGCCAGATTGCTTTGGTTCTGTTTGAAGCATTTTCTATGTATTTATCATTGTCTCATTTCTTTGCCTCCCTTATTATTTTATTTAAGACAGATTTATAGTTTTTGAAGTAACTATCAAACTCTGGAGTTGTGTTGTAACTTCTTGCAATATTGTGTAGGTACTATTTTCTATCACAAGATTTCCTTATACCACTAGTAATCCACTTGTTGCATTTTGTGGTTTGGGTTGTTTTGGCTTTCAATGGAAAAGCAAGGTCAAAATAATATTTAAAAATATTCATGAATGTCTGAAACTTACCAGAAATATTTTCTGTACAATACACTAGCTCCCATGATTCTTGTTGGAGATAATTCTGGAATGTTTGTACTGCAGCATTACTGAAAGTTCTGTCCATGTGTGTAGTCTTCCTCATATAATTATAGGCGGGATTACTGTTTACACAAAAGCTTATAGCCTGTGCATGATGGTCTGCCAGTCCAGCTTTAATTATAACTGATTTATATTTTGTTTTGGAGCTAATTATTATTTGGTCTATAGTAGTACTAGAATGATTCAATTCATGTGCGGGGGAGTGGATTGAATCTCCAAATTATTGGCTGTTAATATGTTCATCAGCTCAGATTTTGAATTGCTTTGCTTATTAAAGTCTACATTTAGGTTTCCACATATAAGAACTGTTTTCCAATTTGTTACTACTTTATTTAGTAAAGTATCAAGCTGAGTGTTGATGTTATTAAGTGGCTATCTGGAGATCTCTATAAACATATTACAATTAACTTGAATGGTGGAATTTCTATGCCTGATATTTCAAAATCTTTCTCAGTGTTTAGGATTCAGCATTGTCTAAGTTATTGAATTTGATATCTTTCTTTATGTATATGCAGCTCCCTCCATGTGTAAATTGTTTTCTACAAGTTTTTGCTGCTAACATATAATCCATTATTTTCACTGTCTTTAACCTCATTTTCTTTCAGCCAGTGTTCAGTTAAACAAAGTATATTAACATACCTGAGTTCACTTGATAGCAAGATTTCCAGATATCTTACTTTATTCCTAAGTGATTGTATATTCTGACGAAGAAGAGTGACCTAGTGAGATTTTAGGTTAGTTCTGATTGTACTTGGTTGACCTCTTATCTTTATTCCTGAATTTAAATTATGTGGGAAATCTTCCTTCTCATCCTGAAGAATGAGTTGGTTTTCTCCATTGCTCATAAGAAAATGTCTTGATGGTGAAAAGGGGCAGTTCTACATCTCTTTGGTCATTCTTCTTGGATGGCTGATGTTGATGTTTCTGTTTTTGCTGCAAGGATTGCTACTGGAGGTGTTGTTGATAGGTGCACTATTTATCCTAATTTGGCCTTGAGGCCTTTTGGGAATAAAAAATCTTGCAGATGATATGGTCACCTTACATTTCTTCTCACTGGAATTCCTGAACTTCCTCTTGTTGCTGGGGTGGTAGTAGTTGATTGTTGGCGTTCACTGATACGTGTAAAATTAGATGTCCTTGGTGATACTTCTGAGACTGGATCTGCTGTTGTCCTTAGTGGGTCTCCTGTAGGTACTGCTTCTCGTTTCCAGTGCCCAGTTCTTCTTGTTGTATCTTGAATATCGGGTGTGGAACTTGGTTGAGTTGCTATTTTTGAGTTAGATGCTTTCGCTTTTATCACAGCCTGGTTTAATCAATGGTAGTTTTGTTTTTCTGAGTCTTCTTTGAGTGATGAAAGTGTAGTACAGTTCTTTCTTGTGGCTCCTCATTTACCTTTCATCACTATTGAGTTGGATAAGTCCATTTTTGCTGTTGATTCTTCCTGTGTTTTCATGGTCATATTTGCTGAAAGGTCTTCATATTGTATATGTGTTAGAGTTATTATTTGTAGATTGGCGCCTACTGCTAGCTGTAAATGTCTACATAGTTCCTCTTTGCCTTCCATTCACAAGTGAAGTCCATGTTTTGTATAATCGCTTCTGCTGAGGAATGTATTGACATCCTTTACCATTACATACTCATAATTTTTTGCAATGTTCATTGAGATTTCGTTTGCAGCGTAGGTTCTGTTGTTCAGTTTTGGTACATTGTATCTATATGGAATTTTGCACGACATTACTTTCATGTGGACTGTCTTTTGAAGAGAATCTGTTAAGGTGCATTTGAAATCCTCAAATTTCTTTAGGATGTCATTTGTCCCACCATAATGACAACACTGTTATTTTTCATATATTCTTTCATCTTCCCGTCTATGTTATAAACCACGTTCTTTAACTGTGTATTAGGTTTTATAACAGAAGAGATGTAGTGTTACTGATTTTGAAAACTGATTATAATTTTTGCACATGACTGTCAGAAAGAATTAATACGTTCTGACTCTTGTTTTCACTGTGTATCATATTTTGGGACACTTGTCGATTGCTTTTTTTACAGCTTTCATTTGTATTAATGCTGTTGGTTTTATCAGAGCACTTCATAACACAAGCACTTGAGGCCTTCACTGTAGTATTCTTGCTTCTGATCCCTTCATTCTGTTTTTCTTTCTCACTGTTTACAGGTTTTGTTTTGAGTGGTGGACTCAATTTCAGATAACCTAACAGTTCAGTATTTTCATTTTGAAGTTTCGTTAGATCACACTTTAAAGTATTAATCACTGATTGCATACTTATGATGCACTCTTTTAAATGTTCTATATCTGCTACACATTTTTTCATGGCATATTTTCACTTTCAACAGCTGTATTTCCACTTGGTAGAAAACTGCGCAAATCACACTTATGAGCCATTTCATTTGACTTCATATACATACTGGTAGTCCACTATATCTTTCTGGACACTTGAGTGATAATATTATGCACAATTCATTTACTATTGCAATATTCACATATTTTTATGTATGTTGTAAATTTTTTGCTCAATTTACGTTTATATTTGTAGAGCTAACACACTCACTTATTAGGCCAAAAGAACACAGAATTATGAGTACAATTGAAATATCATCAGGAACAGTTGGATATTATATGCAAAAGGATAGCCAACTCACTGCAACAGGAACAGCAGCCACAACTAACAATGGTGCTGAGTAATGACACATCAAGTCAACGATTGTGGAACACAATGGTTAGTGCAGTGCAGATTTAGTGATTCAGCCAGGTCAAGTGACAAGAGGCAACATAAAGCCAAGAAAAGTCACAGTGTCAATGACATTCACAAGTCATAAGGCCCTGCTATTCTACACTAAAGCTCACAGAATGGCACCAGATGGACATAGAGCAACTAAACGAATTGTAGAGGAACTGTTGCAGACAGATGTACTACAGGCTTCAGCAAGCCAATGGGCATCACCAATCTACTTAGTACCTAGGAAGGATAGTTCTCTTAGCTTATGTGGAGATTAATAGGCATTTAATTTCTATACAGTACTGATATATCTTACTCCCAAATTGTAAGATTTTTCATATGCTCTGGCAGGGAGTGAACATGTTTAGCATGGGACACTCCCAAATTGTAAGATTTTTCATATGCTCTGGCAGGGAGTGAACATGTTTAGCATGGCAGACCATAGAAAGACCTACCACCAAACATCAATGGCTTCTAAAGAAGTACCCAAAACAGCAATCATCAGCCCCTTTGGGCTGTTTGAACTCGTAAACAAGCCACATGAGCTTAAAAATGCTGCACAGACTTGACAGTATTTTATTGACTCACTATTAAGAGGATTTTCATTCTGTTTTCTGTTTGCATGTTATCTTAGTTTTTTCAAAAACAAAGTCAGGATAACTTGGAGTAAAGAAACACACTTTCCCGTCTAATAGACTGAAAAGTGTGGCATCTTCTCGAGAAAGGAGAACAGTGTGCTCTGTAAAGCAGTGTGTTTGAACATGTCTTATGTTTTGTTAATCATTATTCAGTAAAGTACTTATTGTTCACTAAACACTAAACAATGTGTTTGACTGTCATTAGTTCCAGTCCATCAAGACATCAGTAGCTACAGCCTAATAGATAAATAAAAATTAAAAGAAGTCAAAATTAGCATGAGGTGCTCAACAAATCTGAAAGCAAAATTCTTTATGTAAAATAATAAGACGTTTTGGTATTCAGCCACATTAAGCTGGTAAATTGATGACTTTGTGACCATAATGGCATTGAAATGGAGGGAAACACAGAAACGGCTGAAATACTAAGTCTTTTTCCAAAACTGTTTCGCAGATGAACTGCCTCCTTTAAATCATCGCATGAACAGCAGATTGACTGATACTGAAATGTGATACCACAGGACAGAAAAGCAGCTGAAATTGCTCAAAAGAGGGAAGATCACTGGCCTGATGGGATGGCAATATGATTCTACATAGATTATGTGAAAGAACTTGCTCCTCTTCTAGCAACATTGTACCATTGATTTTTGGAGGAGTGAAGTTCTCCTGATGATCCAATTAAAAGTACAAGTCATTACCTTTTTCAAGAAGGGTCATCAAATGGATGCAGAAAACTATAGGACTATATCTCTGATATTTGTCAGTTGCAGAATTTTGGAACATGTCTTATGCTCATGCATTATGACATTTCTGGAGGCTCAAAATTTCCTCTCTAGGAACCAACATGGGTTCTGAAAACAAAATTTGTGTGAAACACAGCTTGCTCTGTTTGTCCATGAGGTCCAGAAAGCAGTAGATATAGGCACCCAAGTAGATGACCCGTGACTTCCAGAACAGATTCAATACAGTTCCACACAACTGCCTAATGAAACAAATATGAGTACAAAGAATATCCGACCAACTGGGCTATCAGATTAAAGAGTTTCTAGTAACCAGCATACAGCATGTTATTCTGAATGAAAACTCTTCAGGTGTAAAAGTAACTTCTGACATGTCGCAGGGGAGTGTTATAGGGCCATCACTTTTCATAGCATATACAAATGACCTAGTAGATAAAGACTGAAGTTTCATGAGGCTTTTTGCAGATGGTGCTGTTGTATCATACAGTGAAGTCACACTGCTATTAAACTGTAGCAAATCCGCCGGAAGACCTGCAGAGGATGAGAAAGTGGTGCAGGGGAGGGCAAGTGACTCACAACACAAACAACTATAATGTATTGTGAATACACAGACAGAAAGACCCTTTACTGTATAGTTATACAATTGCGGAACATTCACTGGAAGCACTTGCTTGCAGAAGATAGCTATGCATTTGAAGTGAAATGATCACATAAAACTGATCATGAGTAAGGCAGATGACAGACTGAAATTCATTGGAAGAATCCCCAGGAAATGTAGTCCACTAACTAAGGAGGTAGCTTAGAAAACACCCAATTGACCAAATACTTAAATATTGCTTGTTAGAATGGTACACGCCCAGATATGACTGATAGATGAAATAGAAAAGATCCAAAAAGGAGCAGTGTCTTCCATTACAGGTTCATATAGTAACCATAAGAGCATCAAGTAAATGATCAACCCACTCCAGGGGCAAACACTGCATGAGAGGCACTCTGATACGTGGTTTGATTTATTATTCTTAAAGATCCAAGAGTGTACAGTTCTAGAAGAGTCAACAAATATATTCCATCCTCCTATGCATATCTCACAAAAAGACCATGAAGATAAAATTAGAGTGGTTCAAGCCCACATGAAGATTTATCGGCAACAGTTCCTCCCTTGAACTATTTGCTACTGGAACAGGAAATGAGGGGAAGTGATAGCTGTACACAAACTACCCTCTGACACACACATCTAGAGTAGAGTAAACATACTACATACAATAATAATTACTGAAAGAAAAACTATTTACACCAGTAAAGTAGAGAGAATGAAATTTCTTTTTAACAGAACAAAGAATTCTTGCCTATTCATTGCCTTTTCAAGTAACAGCAGACTCAAAGGTAATCCAGACACCAAAACAGATCAAATAAAGGAGCTGCTGTCCTCTTTCTTAAAATACCTCCTCCCCCTCTTCCTCTTGAAATGATGCTTCAGTCCGCGCACACTCCGCTGCAGAGCGAAAATCTCTTTCTGGAAACATCCCTCAGGCTGTGGCTAAGCCATGTCTCCATAATACCCTTTCTTTCAGAAGTGCTAGTTCTGCAAGGTTCACAGGAGAGCTTCTGTAAAGTTTGGAAGGTAGGAGGCGAGGTACTGGCAGAAGTAAAGCTGTGAGGACGGGGCGTGAGTTGTGCTTGGGTAGCTCAGTTGGTAGAGCACTTGCCCACGAAAGGCATAGATCACGAGTTCGAGTCTCGGTCCAGCACACAGTTTTAATCTGCCAGGAAGTTTCGTTACCATTAATTGTCTATTCAGGTGTTCAATTATACCATTTTTCTGTGGTGCATATATCACACATACTGGTACTCTGTGCCAAATTCCTTCAGATTCACAGAACTGAGACTATTTTTGTGAACAGAATTCTAAGCCATTGTCAATGCAGATTTTCTTCCAATATTTACAGTTTGTGTTCTGTTTGCGTCTTCCGTTTCTTGAATCCTTCCAATACTTCAGCCTTATTTTTTTAAGAGATACACAAATACATATCAGCCTGCATCATTCATGATACTCATTAAATATCTTGCCTCTCAGGTTTGGGTGCCAGTAGGTACCGTGAGACCACAATGAACAAGTCCTAAAGTGGTTGTTCATTTCCACAACTTTTGTGGCAGAGTTTTCAGAAATGGCCTTCATGTTGGTTTGCCCACCAAACAGCTATGGCATGGGTTCACTTAACCTTTTACACAGTCTAATCATAGGACTGTTTTCGTTTTTAACATGTTGTCTATTGTACTCTTACTGATGGGCATCATACAGCTATGTCACAGTTGTAGTGATATTGTGTTACATTCATTATTTATTGTGATGGTGTGATTCCTGTTTTGCCCATGGTGTGAATCAAAGAATAGATGTAAAAGTTTTGGCACGTGCAGGAACATAGTTTTCAATACAGCCTAATGGTACAAGAATGTATGCAGTTCATCGGCATCTTGCTTCTCATCTCCTTCAGTACACAAGTAAATAACAGAACTGTTGTCCTTCAGATTTATTACACAAAACATGAACACAAATAACTGTCTCGAGTAAAACATTTATTGTGTTAGGATGCATGGCACAGATAATTCTGCATAACATCAAACAAGTCCATACACCGAGTCAACCATGGCAGTTAGTTGTCTACATTTCTGTAGCTCCTTGCAGAACCTATGGCTCCTTCATGTGTCAATGTTGCCCATTTAACAAGCTCGGATAAGTGAGATGATTTTGGTTTCATCATCAGCTCATTATACATGATGCACACGTCAGTTTCTTCAAAACTTTAATTTAAAATTGTTATTGGAGTATGATAAATAAAAGCCATACTTAACTCTTGTTCCAGGGTGTGATATCTTAAAGACATAGTACATTGTCTTCACATTTAATTCATGGTGCAGATGTTCTATTTCTTTTACTCTAAGCAGGATATTTTAACGGAGATGGAAATTATGAGGTCATAAATATCTTTAATCAGATAACTCCTTGAACTGCATGGGACATTTTGTTGAAACTATTCCATACTATGGTCTGAGTTATGCAGTGCAGTGATCTTAATTGTTGCTCTTCTTTGTTTTGAATGTTCAGTGTGATCAGAGGGGGGCTTAATGCCATAAGAGTCAATGATCTATTGTATGTGACGGTCTTGTTCACTTTTATTGTTAAAACTATTAAATTACGATAGAGTGTCTATTTGATCTTTTTTTTTTTTTTTTTTTGTGAACTTTAGAGAACATTTCTAGACTTTGCACTCACATTTGTAATGATGCTTTTTGTCTCATCAAATACTCTTCCTGAATAACTATTGTAGGCTTCCCCTCTCACAATCTTTTCTTTCCTAATATTATAGTTTTGCTTTTCTGATCTACTCATTTGCTTACTATCTTCATCTAGAAAATTTAGATCCCCTTGTGCTTGTTCCAGTTACATAGTTTGCTAAATAATTCCAGCAAACATTACACAATATTATTTCATGCACGATAAACTCTGCAAAATGAAAATATAAGGATAGGAATTTGTATTTCTTTTGTCACGTAAGCTTCAGTATTTCACCATGGCACCACAATCTCATCAATTGCTGCAGTGTTTGAAATTGAACAGAACTAAATATGGCAATTAGTTCCTTTTGTCACCAACTACAAAGAATAGGTGCTGAATTACATCCACACAGAGCTGCTGTAGCTAGTTCCCTTCATCACCAATTGACTGATCTGCCAGGAAAACACACCAAACCTATGTATAACTCATTTTAACCAGCAGTGTCAGTTAGTGTTTTAAATAACAGTACGATGATTTGTGAAATATAAAGAGAGTCGATGGAGGCAGACACAGCATTAAAAGATGTCTGCTTGCTGAAGATGCTAAATGACATGTATACAGTGAAGATAAACATTCTGCAATGTATGAAAGGTAATACCATAAAACAAAGTTACCAGAAAATGCCACTGATGAAACAATTTGACAAAGAACAGAAGAAATAAGCAACACAAAAAGGTACTTTTGTTTATTAAACCTGTCACAACTCTGGTCACATATCCAGATATTGTCCTGAATAGGGAAGTTTAAAAGACAGCAAAAGCAAGGAGGTGCTGTTAGTAAGAGTGCCTCCTGCAGCACATTTACAGTGAATAGTGATAACTGGATATTGGATCTTTAGCAACTTATTCTATGGTTCCAGGTAAAAGTTATTTTTCAGTGTCAATAAAAAATATTTTAATTAAAAACATAACATTAACTGATGGCAGAAAAACTGAAGCCTTGGGGAAAGGTACGGTAAGGGTTAAGATAATTAACAATGTGGGTTTGGCTACACAATTTGCAGCTATATAGACACTACTCATCCCTGAGATTGACCACGTGATTTTATCTGTAGGACAGCTCACTGAAAATAACAGAAAGATTGTTTTTGATGAGGAATAGTGCAAGATCTATGATGAATCTGGAGTGCTGCTCATTTAAACTCAACAGAAAAAAAAACAGAGGGAAAAAGTGGTATAATTGAACACCTGAGTAGACCATTAATGGATATGGTAACATTGCAGTGGTTAGGAGGTAGTTTACCAAAAATTTCATGGGTGGAGCTGATTTGCACTGTGCCCTACATAAGAAACCATGTTTAAAATAGTCACAAAAATGAAAATATGTAATATGGATTGTGAACAGAAAGAAAATCTAGTGTATGATTTTTTCATGTGATACGATGCGAAGCTTCTGTTCGCATACTCATACAAAAATGTCACTCAAAATTATCAACAAGGGCAGACAAAGGCATTTTTATAGGGTACTCTTTACATGCCATAGATACAGGATCTGGATGCCAGAAAAGAAATGTGTTGTGAAATAGGGACTGTATATTCAAAGAATTTTTGAATGGCAAATACTTGACTGAAGACAAAGTACAGAAGGGATGTACTGAATTGCTAAATGAAGACACATTACCATTTCCAAGTATTCAAGATGAAATCTTAAGTTGAAGAGACAATTGGAGCATTGAAAACCAAGTTTCTAACTTCTCAGATCAGGAGGGAAATCTAAAAGAAATGCCTTCATTAATTGAAGGCAATCAGGAACTTGTGGAACAATCCAAAAATTCACAAAAATGATGCATGCCAAGAAAGGATGTACTGAAAGAGCACCTGTCATCCAATGATATTTCATTCCAAGGGGGAAGGGTTATACTGAAGAAGCAGGAAGGAAGAATTATTATTGTATCCTGAAGCTGTTAATTCTGATGAGGCAACTGAATGAATAGTTCTAATGAAGGAAGAAAGTAACTGCTTGAAGAGTCATTATGCCCAGAGGATATGAAATGTAGGCTGACAATGGGAAGGAAAGTGTTTCTGAAAAAGAGAAATTTGTTAATATGAGGTATAGATTTAAGTGACAGGAAGTCTTTTCTGAAATTATTTGTATGGTGTGTAGCTTTGTATGGAAGTGAAACATGGATGATAAATAGTTTATACAAGGAAGAGAATAGAAGTTTTTGAAATGTGGTGCTACAGAAGAATGGGGATGATTACATGGGTAGATCATGTAATCAGAAGGTACTGAATAAAATTGGGGAGAAGAGGAATTTGTGGCACAACTTGACTACAAGAAGGGACTGGTTGGTAGGATACATTCTGAGGCATCAAGGGATCATCAATTTAGTATTGGAGGGAAGTGCAGAGGGTAAAACTTGTAGAGGGAGACCAAGGCATGAATACACTAAACAGATTCAGAAGGATGTAGATTGCAGTAGTTACTCGGAGATGAAGAAGCTTGCATGGATAGAGTAGCACAGAGAGCTACATCAAACCAGTCTCTGGACTGAAGACCACAACAACAACAACATGTACCATCTAGTTTAATTCCAGTAATGAACAGATGGGTATATAAAAACATGACACTTACTGAGAAGTGGATTTTTAAAAATTGTTTAGTTGCAAACAGCTAAAGTCAAGTAGAAGACATAGACTCTAATGAGACTTTTACTCCTGTTTTACATTGTGAAACCATATGCCTAATGATATCAGCCAGTGCTGAGGAAACAACACATTCTGAAATCATGTGTGTTTGGGTGTCTGTGTGGTTGTCTGTACGAGTGTGTATACATTTACTAGAAAAAGAGCAAAAGCTAGGGTGAATAGTGTTTCCTGTTGCATGTTTCTATGCTCCTCTACAGGTGAGTGGCTACTTTTCCCTCATTTTATGTACAGTATCTACTTTAATATTTTCCAACTGGTCAAATGCCTGAAAAATTTGCTGATGCTGATAGGCTACTTGTGTAAATGACCGCAAAAGTATTACCAGATATATGATAATACTGGCAGTATCTCCATTGTACTGGAAGAGTATGAAACAAACTGCAACTGCACTGAACACAATGGAAGCAGAATACATATGTGTCTGTGACAGCCTCTGAAAGAGAGGTGGTACGGATGAGAGAGTTATTGAAGAGTCTTGACCTGAAATCACTGAAGCATTAATACTTGTGTTGTGTGATAACCAAGAAGAAGTTATAGAATCCAAGAAACATGTAGATAAATCATGGAAAAAACATGTAGCCCAAAAAAAAAAAAAAATCAGGTTCACCAGGGAGAAAGTAATGGATGGAATGACTGACATTCGATGGATAAAACTCAAGCAGACTTGTTAGCAAATCCATGGAACCAGAATATTCATGGATGTCACTGTAATAAAATATTACATAATGAGAATAATACAAAAGATATACATGTTTTTAGTTTTCGAGTTTATTTGTAGCTATCATTTCAAGAGGAAGAGGGATATGGGGAACATTAAGGAAACGGACAACAGCTCCTTTATTTGATCTATTTTGGTGTCTGGATTATCTTTGACTTTGCTGTTGCTTGAATAGAAAATAAACAGGCAAGAACTCTTTGTTCTGTTAATAAGAAATTTCATTCTCTCTACTTTACTGGTGTACATAGTTTTCTTTCAGTAAATATTAGTGTATGTAGTAGAACTGTTTACTCTACTTTACATGTGTGTGTCAGAGGGTAGTTTGTGTACAGCTATCACTTCCCCTCATTTCCTGTTCCAGTAGCAAATAGTTCAAGGGAGGAACTGTTGCCGATAAATCTTCATGTGGGCTTGAACCACTCTAATTTTATCTTCATGGTCTTTTTGTGAGATATGCATAGGAGGATGGAATATATTTGTTGACTCTTCTAGAACTGTACACTCTTGGATCTTTAAGAATAATAAATCAAACCACGTATCAGAGTGCCTCTCATGCAGTGTTTGCCCCTGGAGTGGGTTGATCATTTACTTGATGCTCTTATGGTTACTATATGAACCTGTAATGGAAGACACTGCTCCTTTTTGGATCTTTTCTATTTCATCTATCAGTCATATCTGGGCGTGTACCATTCTAACAAGCAATATTTAAGTATTTGGTCAATTGGGTGTTTTCTAAGCTACCTCCTTAGTTAGTGGACTACATTTCCTGGGGATTCTTCCAATGAATTTCAGTCTGTCATCTGCCTTACTCATGATCAGTTTTATGTGATCATTTCACTTCAAATGCATAGCTATCTTCTGCAAGCAAGTGCTTCCAGTGAATGTTCCGCAATTGTATAACTATACAGTAAAGGGTCTTTCTGTCTGTGTATTCACAATACATTATAGTTGTTTGTGTTGTGAGTCACTTGCCCTCCCCTGCACCACTTTCTCATCCTCTGCAGGTCTTCCGGCGGATTTGCTACAGTTTAATAGCAGTGTGACTTCACTGTATGATACAACAGCACCATCTGCAAAAAGCCTCATGAAACTTCAGTCTTTATCTACTAGGTCATTTGTATATGCTATGAAAAGTGATGGCCCTATAACACTCCCCTGCGACATGTCAGAAGTTACTTTTACACCTGAAGAGTTTTCATTCAGAATAACATGCTGTATGCTGGTTACTAGAAACTCTTTAATCTGATAGCCCAGTTGGTCGGATATTCTTTGTACTCATATTTGTTTCATTAGGCAGTTGTGTGGAACTGTATTGAATCTGTTCTGGAAGTCACGGGTCATCTACTTGGGTGCCTATATCTACTGCTTTCTGGACCTCATGGACAAACAGAGCAAGCTGTGTTTCACACAAATTTTGTTTTCAGAACCCATGTTGGTTCCTAGAGAGGAAATTTTGAGCCTCCAGAAATGTCATAATGCATGAGCATAAAACATGTTCCAAAATTCTACAACTGGCGAATATCAGAGATATAGTCCTATAGTTTGCTGCATCCATTTGATGACCCTTCTTGAAAAAGGTAATGACCTGTACTTTTAATTGGATCATCAGGAGAACTTCACTCCTCCAAAAATCAATGGTACAATGCTGCTAGAAGAGGAGCAAGTTCTTTCACATAATCTATGTAGAATCATATTGCCATCCCATCAGGCCAGTGATCTTCTCTCTTTTGAGCAATTTAATCTGCTTTTCTGTCCTGTGGTATCACATTTCAATATCAGCCATTCTGTTGTTCATGCGATGATTTAAAGGAGGCAATTCATCTGTGAAACAGTTTCTTTAACTTTCAATATTATTGTTCTTGTCATTGCTACATAACTGTCCACCCCACACATGGCATGGAGCACTAGGGGAGTGATGTATGCAATTTGTACATGTAGCATTTCCTTCATATGCTGTAATACCCATTAGTGGAACAGCAAACATGAAATGTAGATATACATACAATAAAACATGTCACATAAAAGATCAACAATGCTTCAGTCCAATCAATATGGAAAGCTATAGACACTGTATAATATGTAATTAAAACATGTACAAGAACCTTGTCTCAATGACAATAGAAAAGTAAGAGAATAGTACCAACAAAATCAACACATATTCTATAGCAGATTGGATGTACCTGTGAATTAAGGAAGGGTTCAACAAAGGAATCTATATAAAAAAAACCACAACTTAAATAAATGTATTTTAACGTTATGGTTGCAATTACTTTAACAAGGGGAGGAAAACAAGAACAATATCTGCACGGGTACCTGTTACTGCACAGTAGTTTCACTGTGTATGACATTTTGTTTTTTGTATATTTGACTGTATAGTCCTCCAAGTGCACTTGTGATCTATGCCAATGTCCATAGTGGGATTGTGTTGCATCAGCTGGTGTAGCAGTAGGGGCATGGTATACAGCTGTCAGCTATGCCTATGCATGATGTGAACCTCTAACGCTTCCTGTAAGGTAGGTGCATACAAAGAATCTTGCAACTTGCATGTTGCGTCTGTCTTGCAAAATCCCCCCCCCCCCCCCCCCCCAGTTTCAGCTGATTTACTGAACCTGTTGACAATCTTCCACATAGACTGATGTCAAAACTGTTATCATCTTGGCTTAACTCTTTGTGTGAATCTGAAATTGACTGGTGCTCATGTAACATTACAAAACCACAGTGTTTCAATTCTTTGTGTACAAACACTTGCAGAGAACCATGATATTGTTAGAGAGGAGTGTGGATCTTGACACTATGCATTTTCACTCATTGAACTAATTCAGGCATATCTTTTGAGTCTAGTAAGGCTGCTAGTTCAACAAGTAAGTAGATTTAGTGCTTGTCCATACAGTATTTCAGCCAGAGATGCTTGTAAGTCCTTAAAAGCTGATCTCACACCTAATAACACCCAAGGAAGGTTTTCATGCTACTCTCCCCCCCACCCCCCACCCCCACCCCCCACCCCAAAGGCACATTAATACTGCTTTTAAAGTGCAATGCCATCACTCTACCAACCTGTTGCTTTGAGGGTGGTAAGTGGTGGGTCAAAAGCATATCATCCTGGACATTTGACAAAGGTTCAAGAACAGGTCTGGCTCAGACTAACTATCCTTATCTGTTGTGATTGCCCATGGGGCATCCACAGTGTGCAATCCATATTTCTATAAATGCTTGTGTTGTTGATTCTGCCGTAATGTCAGGCAGTGGAGTAGCCTAAACCCCTCTTGACACTCTGTCAGTAGCTGGTAAGATACATCTAAATCACCCAACTGTGTCCAGGTGTACATACTGTAGTTGTGTGGCAGCAGTTTTGAATGGGCCTCAAGCTGGAGTTGAGTGTCATCCTATTTTACTCTTATGACCTTCCACACAAGCCTGTGTCCAAAGTTGGCACTATTTTTTTCATATATAGGCATGCAAAACGTTGGGTCACCAACCTGACCAATTGGCCTATGCCTGGATAAGCCAATCCATGCATCTTGCTAAAGATGGTTTTTCTGTAATTTTTGGATTTGAAAGTGCAGATGCATCCTTGCTAATTGTCATACAATAATCTGGTTACTGTACTGATCATTTGCTGATGTTCTAATTTTAGATTCATTTTGTTGTTTTTTTAATAACTGTTGGAGTTCCTCTTCAGTCTCTTGTAGTGCGTAAATTCATAAAAGTTTAGGCAGATCGACATAGTACTGGTTCTAAAAAAGTAGTCAGGAACCATATTATCTGCCTCTTTATGTGTACAACATCCATGGAGAATTGACTGATCAAATCCAAGTGCCTAAAACATCACGGTGAACAATCTTTATTGGATTGCCTCCACCCATGGGCAGTGATCAATAAATATTTTAAATTATTATTCTTCAGTGTTTGCCTTGAAATGTCTAATGACCTCATGAAATGCCAACAATGCCTGATCAAACCTGTACCATTAGAATTCAGCCATAGTCAATTTTTTTGAAAATAATCTGAGTGGGTAGTGTTTTGTATCAGTAATCTGATGCATCACAGTACTGATCACCAAGTTGCTCACACCAGATGTTATGGTTAATGGGGCACTTTCTACCAGGTGTGCTAGTGTAACAGCCTAAAGATCTCCTACGAAAAATTATAGTCCCTATGAATCAGTGCAGCTCCTGAAAGGTTGTAGGACTAGGTGTAAAATGGATTGTTTCAAGTTGTTTGTTTGTGAGTTTAATCTTGGTGCTATTTATGGAATGAAATATACTGACATATAAAGATCAGACAGTGCTTATCATTGAAGATAAATACTGAGAACACCAACAGCACACCAGACTGCAGCAGCCAAACAAGTGAGCAGCCACAGAACATTGCCTATCAGAATTACATAGAACAGACTACAACGATATTAAGGTGCTGAAACAGTCGTTTAATGTCTGGAACTGTTTCATTAAAGAATCTATCAAGACTGGCATAGAGGAGCTACAATCAGTAATAGTGGTAGTGGCTACAATCGGGGGATCTACACTTCGTCTGATTAAGGTGAGGGACGAAGTATACTACGATGAACTGACTTCGGGGACTGTCGGAGCAACAGAAGCAGCAGAGACACCATCAGTTTGTGTCCCTGGGCACAAGCCTTGGACAGTGCTACTTGTTGACAGGAATAGGGACAGGAGATGCTGTACACATGTGAACACCTGGGTGCAGACTATATACATAGGGCCAGATCAGTGGAAGGGAGGAGGAGGCATAAGCCTTGGCCAGCTAGCTCCTAAGGAATAAGTTTAACAGGACACCTGACAATGACAATGCAGCCTTGTTAAAATATTGTGCCTGTTGGGCAATGAAATCTATCCTTCCACCTATGAACTACACTAGACTGTTGCTAAATCAGCAAATCCTCACACATATGGGTGCCAGATTAGCAGAAGTGCCAGACTACTGAGAGGGTCTTAAATTTACTATAAACACATAGGGATTGTACTTCATCAAATCCAAAGATAAATTCATTTTCACAGAAAATACTACTTTATTATATTTTTTATAGCTGCACTAAATTCTGTTCTACGCATTTTAAGTTTCCTGGTAATATTACTGTCTGTGAATTTACTTTAGCACAAATCAGTGAAGTGATGACATGACACGATTGGACAATGGGTGGAAACAAATAATGCAAGGGAACACTCTCAGCTTGGTTCACTTCTGAATACTCTTTCACGGTTTTGAAAGGTATTTTTGTTTGTTGACAATGGTGCTGACACTCCCCTGGTTCCTCCCCCCCCCCCCCCCCCCCCCCACCCCCTCGTGGCTTATTTTTGTGCAGAACATGCTAACATCTCGAATTCTTTCTAGCCAGCCTGCAAATTAACTATCATGTAGCAATTGTGCACGAAATTCTGGGTATACTGTCCCTTTACTTTACATATGTTTAGCACTAAAACTGCAGCAACTGATTTAAGAAACACCACATTGCCATTGGCACTACAGATATGCACTGCATATGCATGCAGATTTATGAATACTAGAGTGCATAGAAAAACGGGTGCATAACAATACGGCCACAAAACAATACGGAAACGAAGACAAAATACCATGTATTATAAATGCTTAGCTACTAGACTTTAGCAAATTAAATAGTGCTGTTTGCTGTATGTAGAATGGATGAAGTGCTTTAAAAAAATAATTTTACCATAAACCAATCCAATCTTTTTAAAGTCCGCCATAATGCATCCCAGCCAGTAGATGCAAAATCTGCACACTAGACAGGTACAGATACTTAAAACCACCAAATTTGGTAGGAAAAATCAATAACTTTGCAATACTGATCCACAGTCCAGTCCACAGCCACCCACACCACACTGACCGAAAGATCAACAAACTCAACCTCATAAATAGTCACAAACTCGACTAATTGTGTTTGTATGAATTTCATTAACTACATACAAAATAATCAGAAAGACGTACCTGCTGAACGTTGAGCCAAGAATGATAAGTCACTGACATTGTTTCCAGGTAATACTGGTTCATTTTCTCTCAATTCTACCTCTTCTTTCTTCCTTTTCAGTAAAAAGCAAACAACGATCTCCTTGTCTATGTTTCGATGTCTTTTTTTTTGTGTCTGATGCGACAAACCACAACAATGCCCTATGTGTAAAGCAGCATGGATTGAGCACTCGCAAACCTCACAATCGTATCGGGCGAGCAGGTGGAGGTGGCAATGGTGTGTGTGTGTGTGTGTGTGTGTGTGTGTGTGTGTGTGTGTGTGTGTGTGTGCGCGCGTACATAGCTGCGTTCCCAACGGGTGGTGCTTGATTTAAAAACTAGTCACATAAGCACCTTCTTAGAGAAATGTAAAATTTGAAAACATACTACACCTACTTTAAATAGATTATGTAACAAGTGATGAAAATTGTACTGTACGTAGTATAGTACTAATACAGTAGGATAATACCAAGTCTAATTTGAGATTTCTCATGGGTGGACCCAAATGCTTTTTGGGGGGATGGGGGAGGGGGGGGGGGGGGGGAAGGCTTGAGCCTCTTAGTCCCCCTTCCTACCCCCCCGAAATCTGCTACTGGTAGTTGTCCTTTCAGGTTGAACGCCTAGTAGCCGGAAGTGTGCCAGGTTACTGAGGGCCGTATTAGCGAGAGTTCAGTGTATTTCCACAATAGAGGAGCTGTTGTCTGCTTCTCTTCACAATTTTTTTTCAGGAATAGTAAATAATGCCTCACCGTCCATGAGTATTCAGAATGTAATCATGATCTATTTAAATCTTTCAGTTCGAGCTGGTTTGTAGAGCAAAAGAGGGTTCAAAGGAGTTGTTGGCGTACGTATAATGTACTAATCTTTTTTTCATTCCATAAAAATGTTTTGCGTATATGATCATGGAAGTAAAGTGGAATAATTGGAAGGAATGTTACAGCCTTCCCATGGAATGCTGCAAAGCAGTGTTTTAAAATTGAACTTAACATAATTTGTGCAGTTATCCTTTCTAATAGTAGCACTACTCCTTGAATGTGAGCATAAGAACCACTCTGGAATTTGGAAATGTAGGTGTAGTTTTAACTGAGTCATGAGATGCTTTCAGGTGGTTCAGTTGAAAATCAGTCATAAAAGGCAAGTTTTAAGCTGCAGTAAAAAGCCAGTCACATAGTTTTAACATCTGAGCAAGTTTAACCCTACCCCTTATTTATATCTGTAAATCATGTAGCACTGAATTTGGTATCTGAATGGCTTATTCATCTACTATTGTCTCATCAGTACTTTTAAGTTAGTTGCCAGTTCGCCTTATAAACAACTGAAGGCAGGAGCTTTTCCTTTGCTGTAGTGATTGACTCCATATTTCTCAGTTCCGATGGTAGAATTTTCTCATTAGTGCCACATGTCATATACAAACGTGGAAACTATTCACCTTTTCAGTTGTGTCACTGTCTATCTTCTAATTCTGCTATATGTGATCTGCCAGCTCATACAAAGAAAGTATTTGTTTCGATGAAAAGCTTACCTTGTGTGATCAGCAGCGAGTTCAAAGAATGAGAGCGCAATTGGCAAACCACCATCATTACGTGTCATTGCCTCAACTATATTGGCCTGTAATTCCTTAACTGCAACATATGGTTACACAAAACTGAAGAAATGTTATTCAAGAAAATATTGTAAATGGTCATAAGCATTTGTAATAAGTATTATCATCAACTTCCTGGCACTTATGCAAAGCCATGTAATTTCCAAATTGGGTTATATTATTCACAATATAATCTGGTACTAGGCAATGTAATTATAAATCTTTGAATCAATAATACACTGTAATCAATCAGAAGTAATCTAAAACAAAATTTATCATATTTGTAACAAGAGAAAATTACTTGATTAAATATGATATCAGATAGTGCCTGCCTGCATATAATCTACATGCACTGTAGTGTAATTAGTGTTCCACACTCATTTGTTGCAATAAACCCCCTCTATGTCAAATAACATGCATTATGTTACTGTAGAGCCAAACAACAGAACTATCCAGTTTTTTGTAATCTTGCAAGTGCTTTTGATTGCATGAACCATCAAATTCTACTTCTGAAACTGAAATGTTATGGCATTAATGGCACACTATTTCCATGGATTTAGTCATCATAAAAGAAAGCAGAGTATAATTTTAACAAACCACATCATGGGAATAAAAATAAAATCAGAATGAGAAACATAAATATGGCACTCCACAAAGCTCATTATTGACTTCATTCTTGTTCCTGTTCTACATAAATTATCTTTAAATGATTTTGAAATATTATTCTGAATCTGTAATGTTTGCTGATGACACAAGCTTGCTAATAAAGTGCCCAACTCACGCACACCAGGCATAGCATAAATGGTACTTGAGCAAGCCTTTACCTGGTTCACTAGAAAAATTTAATTCTTATTCAAAAACTCCCATGTTCTGCAGTTTAAGAAATATTAAAATTACCTGTTGATGCTGGAAACAGATTAAAGGTCACACAGTAAACAAAACACTAAGGGTAAAATTCATTGGTTGAGCTGGGTGGAAAGCTAAAATGGAGGCAATATGTAGACAAACTATGTAAAAAATTCAGTTTGACATGTTCTGCACTAAGAATGAGCCATCAAGATGAGAGGTTTGGTTTGCTTCACACATTTTTCATCCCTGTTGACGTCCTGAATCCTCTTCAGGGGCAATGCAGTTAAAATGAAGAACATTTTCATTTTGAGAAAGCAGTCAGAGTACTTGGTGTACTTTTGTATTCACTGTCTTCATTTACTTTGTAATCCTAGATTTTCTTATTTTGTTCATTCTGAAACTGTGGGTGCTAATTTTTTTTAGCATAAAAATTGAACATGTTAATTGAAATGTTCAATTTTTATAAAGAGAATCATGGTTTTGTGTAAGTGCTACATGAGTGAAGAATAGACTCAAATGAGAAAATTGTTTTTTATGTTTACTACTGTTTGGATATTTACTCATTACATAATAACATTTCAGGTAGGATGCTTAAATGTGTAATGACAAACTACGCAATGAAAATATCTCCAAACCTAAATATCAAACGTAGGTTGAAAATAATTATGTATCAAGCAGACAACAATTAGCATGCATTATATCCTGGCTAGATGTTCAGGAATACAAGTAACAACATGACTGTACTAACAGTCATATTAGTATCGATGTAGTGACAGTTTTATTTTTGAATATTTCAGTCACAATATTATATAAAGCTGTTGATGAATCATATGTTTTTAATTTTCTCTCTCTCGCTCATCACCTCTATCACAAATCAGCAGAAACAATTTCTTGGACACCCTCAAGCAAAGCAGCAACCGGCCACTTTTTAAAATCTTTATTATATGGGAATAGGCGTTTCTGCTCTTCACTCATCTTCATCTAATGAATGCAACACTGCATTTGTGCAGCAATGAATCTATAACTGTTTTTGCAGTCCAAATCAAGGCAGAAGAAGGAGCCACAAATTACGGAAAAAAAAGGTAGCTGCAGTATTCAAAATGCACTCAATAAAAACTTATACTGAAGAAGATATGAATGTGCTGTTTAAGACTCTCCCAATGTCCACAGATAATGGTGTGAAAGCTGCACAATATTACAACAATACAGCTTCTTGTCATCTTCAGTTGCTTACAGATGTATGGCTGATGTGGTTTGCCAGTACATGCACCGGCTCACTAGAAAAGCACAGGTGCCAAAGGGTTGGATAACATTATCACAGACAAATCATAGAGAATGTCAATGCCCTGAGTCCCCTGCAGTAGAAATGGGGTATGATCTGTGTATGAGTGACAACGGAAACCCTAACCACAAGACATGGACCCAGAACATGTGTGCAGAGTGCTGGCACCCAGTTTAAGGGTCCTGACTATCATCCTCCATCTGTGTTGACTCTCTAGATTCATTGGTCAGTGGATGTTAATCCCTTAGTACATCAGTGTTGGTTCCCATGCTTTGCTAAGCTGAAATCCCATGTCTCTGTTAGTGAGGGTTTTAGTTATATGTATTTCAACTGCTTCTTCAATGACAGAGTCTCACTGTGTGAAGACAGACAACAGGATCTTTGCCTCTCCATAGTTCATGTCCCATGTCTAGACTATATTCAGTAACAGAAGATTTTTCTAGTCTACCTGTTATGACATGATGACTAAGTTCATCGCATCTATCTTTAACAGAATGACACATTTCGTCAATGTATGATTTTTAACACTAGGATTGGGATTTTATATGCCCACAGTCTCCTTCAACATAGGTTGTCTTTAACAGAACCCAGTATCATTTGTACTCAGGCTGGGGGGCAGAAAAAAAAATTATTTGATTTTTCTTGAATAGCCTGTAAATCTTAAAGGAGATGCCACCAATGTAAGGTAGAAAAGCCATCCCTGAGAAGTTCTCCATTTCATCTGTTTCTTCCTGAGGTGTAGTGTATGCTGGTTGAAGTGAATTTCAAATTTGCTTATCAGAGTAATTATGCTGGACAAACACAGAGTGACAGCTATATGAATGAGAATCCTTAATACACCACTGAGTTGGGACGGATGATAGCAGCTCATAGTTCGCAGACATAGGTCAGTGTGAGCTGATTAATGGAACAAACTGTGACAGAGCAAACAGTCTTCTTTTCTATGGACCAAGATATCTAAAAACAGGAGTTCTCCACTTCCATGGTGAAGCAGATGTTTGGATGGAGAGAGTTAAGATGTTCCAGAAATGAATGAAGTGTTGTCCTCCGTGTTGCCCCCCCCAGGTGACCATAGGACAAAGGTGTCGTCCACATATTTCCAATACCGATAAGGTTTAGAAACCGCTGATGAAGTGTTTTGTCCTTGAAGCCTCCTGTAAAATTGTGGGAGACTGAGGGCTCCCCACAGCAGGACCGTCAGTTAGCTCAAATTATTGTTCATTAAACAAAACATAAGTTGAGGTAAGCAGATGCGTGAAAAGATGTAAGATGTTCTTCTCAATGAATCCACCAGAGGTGCTCATGCAAACAAAGAGATCACATTGAAACTCACTTACACATCACTTGGTTCTAGATGAAAATTCCCCAGTTGCTGTATAAAATCCTCTGAGTTTCGAACATGGTGTTCACATTTTCATACCAAAGGGCTCAAAAGGAAAGCCAGATGTTTGTCAAGATAACATGTTAGGGCTCCTATATTGCTCACAATGGGGTGAAGTGGAGCCACTTCTTCATGTATCTTATTCAAGCCATAAAGTTGTGGTGGATCTGGTTCTTCTACTCTTAAGCTCTTTTTCAGATGTTCAGGAAATTGGCTAGATTTGTGAGGGTGAACATCTTCCACTGTACTGGATCCATTGAGTCCTTAAAAAGACGACAATACGCTGAGTCTTGCAATAAATCCTTCATCTTGCCAAAATATGTTACTGCAGGCAGAAGGGCAGTAGGGTTCCCCTTGTCAACAAGTAAAATTACTATTTTTGTGTCTACTTGTAAAGAACAGAGTACCCCAGTGGTGATCCTACTTATGGCCATGCAAGTCTCTCACCTTATTTGTTTAGCAGTTTCACTGGGAAATTACAAGATACCTTACTCAAAGCCACTGACCAAATCCTTGATGTGTAAAGTATTCATAGTGGGAGCAAAATTTAGTCCCTCTTCCAACACTGATATAGCAGCATTGCTCAGTGCTTTATCTGTGAAATTAAACAAAGTGCATCTGCTTGGAAGTTTGACGGACCACAGCCTGCTGCCATGTCCAAGTGACCACACCCAGGAACCCGCTAAAAGACACTGTGAGATATTCAGATGAAGTGAAAGAAAGCTTCTGGAGAAGATTAATTCTCGCCTTGTGTAATGGATTCATTCTCTCACCAGAGCCCTTGTAGCTCATTGTTTAATCATTCTGGTGGCTACAGAGTTGATCGAGTTGAAGAATATAATTTACTACAGAATGCAGTGTATCATCATCTCCTTAAGGATCCAACAAATGCAGTACAACAGAAGACATCCTCCCTCCTCAAATCCAGCCAGCTTCTTCAACTGTTGTAACTGTGACCATTCTGGTTGCGGGGTTGCAGAGAATGAAGTGTGGTGGGACCAAACGGGAGCAGCCCGTGAACAACAAACAGACAGGAAAGGACAGACATGAACAACAACGGACAACTGAGTAAGACGTTACAATGACAACACGCAAGAAGCAACGGGGTGACAAGAGACAACCAAACAAATCCACAACATCCACACTAGTAATGTAAACAAAGTACTGTAAACACGCTGTCTGTTGCCAAGATGTTGATAGACTCCACGAATTTCAGACTGCCTAGCTGAGCGAGAGGCCGGCGCTTATGTACAGGATACTATAAGTCGCTATTGGCTGCTGGGACCACATGCTCCACCATGGTGCCCTCACGTTAATTGCAAGCCAGGAAAGTGCGCAGCCATGGCGTATGGTGCGACGACTGTAGAGACCTCTAGTGTAATCAAGGTCCATGCCATCTGGCATGGATTCAAAACCCACGACACTCGGTACCAGATCCCTCCCCCTGAAACTTGCGTGTAGGGGCGGAAAAGCCCCGGACGGTGCCAAGGTGGGAAACAGATGGGAAAAGACTTGGGCTCATCATTGGATTCAACGAGGTTATTTCTTTTTGTAAGTTTGACTCGACACTTAGTTTTTCGTGAAACTCGAAATCAGCAACAATTTTATTTTCTTCATTTTTAACTTTTGTTTCATCTGTATTTACTTTTTTTTACAACAGCTGCAGTGTCAGAAATATCATCCATACTACTTGAACTCGAAGTCGAACCAGCAACATTTTTTGCGAAAAATTTATCTACTCTGCCAAGCGTTTTTAGAACATTGGCTTCTCCTTTCGTTTCATAATTTTCGAAATGCTGCCCCACTTAATTTTGCATGTTTGCTTTTTTCACTGTTGTTCATGGTAAGGCACTTACAAAATTGTCAACCAACAGTCAAAACAAAAGAAAAAAGCTTGTGAATGGAAAGAAAGAAAGACTGTATACAGTTCCAATCGTACTACACCGCATGTGAGCACAAAGTTTTTTACTTTAAACATGGCACACAAGCACAAAGCATTTTCCTTTAAACACAGAGCTATGAACTGACCAACTCGGATTACTCGACTAACTGTGCTATGAGAGAACGACAATGCTGAATAATTGAATTTCATTGTCTCCTGTTTCTCTGTTGTCAATGAACAGTAGAAGCATACCTGCCGGCTAAAACTCGTATCGTAAAGAAAATGGGACACTCCCTTTTTTGGCTTCTGTTTCCCATGTCGCCAGAATTTTAGCTGGGACGCAAATATGTTCTGAATATTCTTAGCATTGTCTCTCTAATTTAAAATGCAAATAATTTTTTCAATTTCAAGCAGTGAGGTGTGCTGGATCGACCCTTATCCCACTTATTCTTATAACATTTTAGAGGTTTCTGTGAGCAGAGAAGACAGGTTACAAAGTTTAAGTAGTCTTGATGATAGTTGATGTGGTGTGTTGTCACTAGTGTGAACACTGCTGTTGTGTCTACATGCAAATGCACCTTTTGTTCCAACATAAAGTAAAAATAACCTTTCCACAAAGAAAAATAGCTTAGTTAAGAAGTTTAATATTTTGCAATGCTACATACTATTTGAGTGCACAGAGTGGGAACTTTGATATCATGCAGGCTGCAGCACAATAAATGACACAAATGAAAGTCGGTTTCTTCTTCATTTTTCCAAAAAAGTAACTAACTAAATAAATAAATTTTTAAACTGTTGTGAAGTGTATTTCACACATTATTAGACATTCTGATTATGTTCTTTTCGTACAAACATGTGTTTAAAAATGTAAATACACCCAGTATCAACATGTCTTGTTAAACGGGTGTCATTGAATTAAAACTCAGATACTGAAGACCACAGAGCTTTCACATTAATTACAGTAATGTAGGGCTGACTTGATACTTCCTCGTAATTTTTACAAGAAATTTAAGTAGAATTGGGTTTTACTTACTGAGGCCTACACATGTTACAGTATTGAAAAAACTGGTGATTAGTTTATCACAGCTTTTCAGGGGTCCCAGTATTTCATGGGGAAAATATGGCAGGGTTAAGTAGAAGCCGACAACATTCTTGGAATAATAATGTTTCAAACATTGTATTGTAGATTGTCGTCCTGACAGCTTACTTCCAAATAGTTTGAACAGTCATGAAGATGATACCACACAGACATCGAATGTTAAATTTCCATTCAGTCACCAAATAAACTATGTATATTTCTAAGATTGTATTGTCGAATTTCGTTCTGAAGGCTTATTTAAACTAGCAAGTTGTTTAGCAATATTAAAATTTTTTGTCATTTGTAAGCGCAGTTATTTTAAAATGTAAAAGGTTAAAATGCGTACACAGCAAAAAATGCTGCCCGTGCCTAGTGGGTCTATATGTATATCTGCCACTGTGCAGCACCCACAAGGTGGTTACACAAATTGGTCACAAATCGATATTTATACAAATATCGATGGAAAATGCAAAATTGTAAACTTCTGCAGCTGATGGATGAATGTGTAATGTGGCAGCCTAATTTCATCATGCAGCTACCAAGGACTGTAAACAGGTGACAAAATGATACCAGGGCATAAATTCTTTGTGAATTTTATTGTGTGTACTCAGTTGGATACTAACTATGCCTTGCAGACTGGCCCAGCATTTGAAAGAGGAAAGACTGTAAACAGGGGACATAATGATACCAGGGCATAAATTCTTTGTGAATTTCATTGTGTGCACTCAGTTGGACAGTAACTATGCCTTGCAGACTGGCCCAGCATTTGAGAGAGGAAGTGCAGTAGGGCTCAAAGTAGCTATTTGGAATAACTGGCTAATTGAATAGGAGTGATGCCACTGTAAGACAACGCTGGCAGGAATAGGCGAACCATGGATAAACACACCATAAAGAAGGAAATAGTCAATGTAAAGAGATGACAGAATGTGAGGACCATGCAATCATCAGAGCCGCACTCAGAGCCCCGGGTTCATTGTTTCCACTGACCCATGTGCCTCAGTGGCCACAAGGACCAGCAATAGGGCACTCACAAAAAAGGAACTGACCTCACAGTACCCCTTGCACCTACTACCATTGACCTCTGTACACCAATTAGCACTTTTGCAAATTGTGTCAGGCACATTCAGCCTGGAATCTCACTAGTAGTAGGGCAATGGCGGCTCCGGCGCAATTTGTTTCTGCAGGTTGCACACATTCAGGGGCAAGCATACAGGAGAAGGAAGAGATTAGTTTTTAATATCCTATCGACAAAGTGGTCACTAGAGATGGGGCACAAACTCGGATCAGGAAGGGTGGGGAAGGAAATCGACCATGCCATTTCAAAGGTACCATCCTGGCATCTACCTGAAACATTTAGGGAAATCACAGAAAACCTAAATCAGAATGGCCAGACACAGATTTGAACCATTGTCCTTCCAAATGTGAGCCCTGCGTGCTAACCACTCAGCCACCTTGCTCTGTGGCAAGCATAACTTCAGGGGCAAATTATTTTCATTCCCCTCCCCTTGCCTCTTGTTATGCTAATTGATTTATGACCGCTTGGGGGTACTCCAACTTTCTGAAAAAACACCTACTCCTTCCCCTCACCTTCCTCCTCCCTCATCCTTCTCCTCCCTCACCCCTCTGGGATATCCTAACCCCTTCCCTCTGCTCCTTGCTGATACAAGCACACTTTTGATATAAAATTAATTAAATTGATCAATGAATTACTCTTCCCCCTCTGGTACATCCCATAGCCTAACACTCCTCCCCCACTCACCCCCTCCCCATCAGCAATTGTCACATGTCACTGGAAACCACACTAACTGCTAACCCCTCTTTTGTCCTGAACAAAGTATCAGGTACCTGATAAACCCCAAGCTGTGTTTGTCTTGGAAATAGGTCTTCCACTGTATGAAATTGATTGGCTAATTAATTAATCGATAACCTCTGTATGGGACACTTTTTCTTTGAATCCTATTGGTGGATACTAGGACTGGCGTATTTCACATGAAATTGCAGGATTCTATCCCACAACCACCCACTCTCCAACCCTTACTCTTCCCCCTTCCAGATTTTCTCCATACCTCCTATTTTTGGATACTGGCACAGTTAGGTCGTTTGGCAGGAAATTCTTTACATTGGAGGTAGCTGAAAATGTAGTGACAAGTTCAAATTTCAGTTCGGTGGCACTATATCCTTAAACAATTTACAGGAGACGGGGCATGGTTTTGATTGGAATGTGCTCATGATACCAGTATTGGGAACAATAAATTGATCAATCAGGAATTTGAAATTGCCACTAGAAGCGGTGCTGTATAAAATTATAGTTGTAATTTCAAATTTCAGAGGAAATTTATGCTGTCATGTTGTGCAACTCCTGCCCACCTACATGCCTGCTAAGTAAATTTTTTAAAGCACTATAGAATTCCCAAGTTGATTCTCTCTGCTACACCAAGAAGAAGGAAGAGGGGAAAGAGTCTACCATATGACAGAATAGTAACAGCAACATATCCACATTTACTTAAATAAATACCTCTCCATCTCTCTGCTGCAAGACAGAGTCCACTGGGATGTGCTGAGAAGCACTCAACGCCACACACAGAAGCTGTCAGCATATGGACAAGACACTTTGTAAACATATACATTTAAACCACAATCCATTCAGTAGTTGCTGTCATAATTAGATGCTGGAGACTGCAGAAACATAGGTAGGTCACTGTCTCGTGTTGGCCTTGCTGGTAACTGTACCCTAATCTCCCGGCACCCACACACCAGCCATTCTGAATGCTCAGAGGATGGAGAAAGTTCTGCCATCAGTACCACCCATGAACTGATCAATTTACATTAGAGAAATACATACATACATTCGCCATATTGAATCTTCTCAAATTTCCACATAAAGTCGGAAAATACTCGCAATACATGCAATCATGAAGGCTGCCCAACACATACTGCGTATTAGTTCTCTATTCACCCACCCAGAGCATGACATGCTGAGGTCAACTGCACACTTGCTACGTGCCTGACGGCTGGTCCTGGCGGAGGTTCGAGTCCTCCCTCGGGCATGGGTGTGTGCGTTTGTCCTTAGGATAATTTAGGTTAAGTAGTGCGTAAGCTAAGGGACTGATGACCTTAGCAGTTAAGTCCCATAAGATTTCACACACATTTGAACATTTGTAATGCGCCTGACCATTTTGGGAAGCTCATCAGTGGTTTGTGACTTAAGCCAGAAATGTCCATTCATTTTGGCCACTGACCACCTTAGCCATACGCCAGGACACCAAACACAGCCATTCCAAGAAACCAGCCACATATTTATTAGTATAATTACAATGAAATATTACGATTGCGTCACCAATCTGGTGACATTTGACAATGAGCACACTATTGGAAATACATCCTCCTGATGACTGTGGTTCTGGAAATATTAATTTCCCATGTAACTCTCTATCCTCCTTATGAATAGGCATAATTTTTCTCGTAAAATATTTCATACCCTTGACGATGATCGACGCACTGAAAATGCAATTTTCCACAGCAAATCTATATCGTCCAATCCAACAAAGGCAAAGAAAATGATGTGGGTTGGACTATGATTTTCACAATCATAGTCCCACCCACATCATTTTCTTTGACTCTGTTGGAACACTAACCACAGTAACATTATGTTCCAACAGCATAAAATTTCTGACAAGTAGCATGATTATCATTTATAGATTTATAGCAGCCGAAAAATTATGATATGTCCACACCTAAATCAGCTGGGTGTAGTTTTGCACAGCCTACCACTGCTTTCTAGTAGCAAAAACCTCCTGCCACATCATTGTTATCACATATTTGTTGGGGAATAAAGAGAGCAATTACAATTAAGAAGCCCTCACTTCTTTTATTTACATAACATACGTTCTTGCACGATAGTCGGCGTTTGCCAGAACAGGAAGGACTGACACCTCCAACCAAGCCACAGACCCCTGCTAATTCTCTCAAAATCACATCAATTCTGACATCACTATCCCTCATTAGAAGACTGTTGTCCTCCATCGATCACTGACTAGACAGAGAGCTATCACAATGAGAAAAATAGGACACTAACTTGGGGGAGGAAATGCAGAGTATACGTGGATTGCACAAAGAAATTCAGAAGTATAACACCTACAACTCATTGACTCAGAATAACTGTCTATAAATATCTCTCTGTAAAGCTCTTTAACTCATTCATCATATCCCTATGAGTGCCACGTTAGAAATACCCCACTCTGATAGTGTCAGTCAGAGTCTGCGTTAACAACACAGTCTCTCTCTCTCTCTTTCTCTCTCCATTATTTTTGTAACACCAAACAAAGAAAAACTACGAACTACAAAAATTTCGCTAACGTCACCTCGTAAAGGACTCAGTAAGGTTTTACCCTGTCTCTCTCTTCCGATATATCGGAAACAAATACCATCTTCATGTTGACATTGACGATGCGTAGTGATACCGTAAATATATGTGTACTAAAGTGCGCGTCATTTATGACGGCGGCCGAGTTTAGGTTCGTTCTGCGCATCTGATGTCACAAAAGACAGTCAGCCAATGAACAGAGAACGACGTTGCCAGAGCTCGACTGCAGTGCAGAGCACGGACGAGTGTCTTCAGTTTTACAAACGTTCAGTCATAAATAAAGTTATTGAACAAAAGCAATGTCTTGATAGCAGACTTTCATTTATAGATAGTTTGGAAAAAGCATTCTTTATACCAATTGCTTCATATTCTATTAATTAATTAAATCAAACAAGCAATAAGCCTCCTAATTCAGGCGATAGCAAGGAAAGGTGTTTGTATCATTATCACTAACCGCTTTTTCGCAATAAAGAACAGCGGTAATTGTTTATTTCCTATGCTACTTCGACGAAACGTGAGTAATTCATAATCATACCAAGTGTTTGTCGGTATTTTGTGTGATATTTTGAAGTCCTCCTGGAAACACATTGAGTGATGTGCTGTGTTAGCATAATGGTTAAAGTGTATGGCTGCTAAGCAAAAGGTTCTCAGTTCATACCTTGATCGGGGCTTAATATTTTCTTTATTTAAAAACAATATCGAAGTGTCTTACTTCATGAATTTTATTCGTTTGAATGTATTTTTTTGAAATTTCTAGTGGCAACTAAAATCGACCATACGGAAAGTATACGCTATGGACTTTTACCTCTGCAAACTCTTCAAAATTTCGTGCAATGATTTACTACATCTAATGCTGCACAATAACTGCGTTGAACATCGAAACAAAATTAAATCACTTATGGGGGGAAGGTATCAGTCAAGAAGATGTGTAAAAATCAAATTTTTGGGCCAAATAGTTTTTGTGAAATCGAATGATAAAGTGTGTCAAAGCAGTCGAAACACCATGTGTCTGCACAGGCGAGCAGTGCAATGATGACAAAATCGCGCCCATCGCGGAATGCAGGGAGCACGTCTCTGTAGCAGTGAAAGGGTTAATGCGGCCATGGTGGCTTTACTTCATAAACTGCGCGCTCCCCCCTAAACGTAAGTCTGCGAACTATACTATGCGCTGCTTCTCTTGGCGCGTTCAACTGGCAACACAGCAATCTCCCACGTCTGGGCGGGCATGTGCGAACCGCCAAGATAAAAGAATTGAACTATAGTCCACTGATGCAGTTGGCCAGTAACCGAAGTCCCTTCCGTAGACCTGTGTGAAGTTTTGTCACATTTATTAGAAGAAGACCATACCCCATATACTATCTCTCACAATAGAGGGTCCTTGTGTTGTTGTTTCATAAGCAGTTTGATACATTTTTTAATGTAATACATCGAAGCAGTGTGTGACTGCAGATGTGAACACATGCATACATTTTGTTTTTCTACGATGACTATGAGGTCTGTGTGAGGTACCAGCCTGACATTAACATGTTTCGATCAATTAACTCCCACAGAAAGCTGAATGTCACGTGATGTAAACTAAGCAGCTCCCACAACACAATAATGCTTGGAATAAATGACAGAGGCGGTGTTTCTTATTGACAAATATGTGGAAAACTTCTCAATATATGGAAACAGGAAGAATTTGCAACATTGTGGAGCGTTTCCAAACAGCTAACCGAAGGCGATGACCTCTACATTTAATCTTATCTTACACACTGATGGGATAGCAGATGTCTCAGCGTTAAGTTTTTGAAGAGACCCAGAGTACTGATTCGTCATATTGGTGGAGCTTATTGCACCCAGGTATGTGACCTCCAAATGTTTGGACATTGCATCTTTTTTTATAACTTTCAATGCATAACCACATGTGGAACATGGAGTATTCTGTAGGGATGAAACCAATAGAACACAGATAACATGCACTATCAGTTGTCAATTTCATAGGTGGAGGAATGGAATGATTTTCAAACAAGCAGGCGAGCATTTAAGTACCATCATCCCTCCACATTTTTTGTCTATTTCCATCAATTTTACGTATTTTCCATCAATTTTCGTAACTTTACTAGGTTTTGCGTTATTTCAATGCATGTTACTAAATTATTCAGCGTCCAAACTACCACTGTCAACAAGTTGCCACGCCAACAAAACGTCTCATCACTTCCATCTCGTGATGCTATCAACCAAAGACATTGTAGCAAGGTTCTCAGTTTCTGTGTCATTGCTAAACCAGCCTCTCCATTACTTGGCGAGGACCATATTCATGTGCACATATCGCAAACCCTGTTATGCTGCCTACGTCAAAATACATTAATACTGTTTCTTAGTGTCGGAAATAGCCATCAGCAGAGAGGAGGCGCAAAACTACGTTCCTTAGCCGAAACACTATATAAATTCGGTAAGATTTTATTACGATTTTCCATCTCCCCCTCTGTGGATGGGACTCACAAAGCATTCTCGCATTTGTAGAATAAAATCTGCTGCCTTCTACTTCGAAATGAACTTCCCCCATGTTGAACCTATCAGCTAAGGACCCTAAGCAAAACTCTAGATGGCCTCACTCTATGCATCTCGTTACTCTTCCTCAGTTTTTAATCAACCATCCCTACAAGATTGTCTCCACTTTAGTTTGCAACTGACTAGAAGTAGAAAGGTTCTATACCCACTAATCCGACGTCTTGTATAGGAAGATAAAGAGCTGATTTCTATGTAATCAATACATCTCGAAATTTTGTTTCCACAAAGATTATAACATGTGTTCCAGACTTGTATCAAACAACGCTAATGACATAAACTGGCATTTTTACTCCAGTACCATTCTGCGAAGACTGTTCCATACCAGTGTTATTCACATCATCTGTCCAATTGCACACTATCTCTCTAGCTGCTTGAATGCTGAGGAGTTTAGCACTCCTTATTGATGTATTGTAGATATGAGCCTGATACATTTGAGAGTGTTGGGGTGATATAATAATCAATTAAGAAGAAGAGGAAACGTATGATATATGCATGATGGGGCTCCAGACAGAAGGAGTTCGAAACTTTTTACATAAATTGTTTGTGCTATCAATTCTGTAGAACTGTTTTAGTGTCTGGATTCCATAACAAGAAGGTACTTAGAAGAGAGAAATGATTGTAGAACATAAACCTACATTCCTAAAGCTATACGGTTCTGCACTTAATCATGCTACAACGTTAAAGCAGTGTGGTTTCTGACGTATTAGTCATGTGGAATGAAACTATGTTAACACTCCAATGCAGGAAATATATTTCCAACACATGACATCGTTCACCCTGCAAATTTTCTATACCACTCACTAGTGTGAGAAACTTTGAGATGATAAAACTATTACTTTCTACTCCAAAACAAAGAAACATAGATTCTATGTGATTCATACACTGTACAGCTTTCTGGAGGCATACAGCTCCCGCTGTTCACCTCCGATTACGGTTGGGAAATTATGCTGTGCTCGCATCAGTCCTATAAAATGATCTTCAGCAAAGGAAAATACATGAAACAACACCTTATGAGGAAATAGAGTATGACATGTGAAATTACACATAACATGCACCAACTTTGTGAACAAAACGCAGTCTCTTCCACACACAACGTCTATCAAGCAAATGTATATAGGGATTGCAGTACCGCACAAATCTCTGTCACTAACTTAGAATCACCACAGTTATCAAACTGAAGACTCAATTTATATCAAATATGTGGCAGGGAAATGGAGTACTTTACATACATCTTCGTTCATCTAGAGGAGGGTGCCAAAATAGGTTTTCCATTGGTTCGATGTATATGCATTCATCACACGTGCATTGGAAGTCCTCTACAGGCTGTGGTAAGGAGAGGTTTGCTGTTACTGATTGCAGGTAGATATGGCTCTGAGTCACGAACAGAACTGGCAATTGAGTCTAAATCAAGCGCAGGTTATAACACACAACTAATACAGCCTGAAAGAACAATGGAAAAATAGTTAAATGTGTGGTAAATGATCTGCCACAACATTGCCCTCTCTCTAGAATGCATCATCAGCCTAACATTAAATCATACCTAATACCAGCCCCTCTCAACCCATTACTCCATCTACTTTCTATCATCCTTTAACACAGATCCCTGTCAGTTTAGAAGCAGATCGTTCTCTTTTCTAGGAAAGCATCCAAAACAGCAATAAACTTCTACATATCCCTATTACCTCACTAGATATACAGCAGACTGTTGTTTAAAACACTGCAGCATCTGTTCTGTAAGGTATTTGATAGCTGAGATCACATGGTTGTGATTGGTAGACAGAACAGAGAAACATATTCTAAATACTGTTTGTTAGAGTTAAAAAACGTTAAGAGTCTTGCACAGGATCAAACTTATGATCCATTTTATATATTGCAGCTCCTATGCTGGTACTATAAAGCTCTTCAGCTAAGGACTCTTTATAAATATCTGTAAGGTGGTGGCCAATAACTTCTGGGTCAAATCTCTACATTTGGTGGTAATCAACATTACACAGACTGTCCTGGCGAAGGCGTTTGCTGCTACCGCTGCTGATGGTGTCGCTGGATGAACGTTTCATCTTGTAATGCAAATGAACACCACTCAAACGAACAAACGGTGACTAGGAATGCTGATAAGCATACAATCAAACGCACTGGTAAACTGATGAAGGCAGAATGAGAGCATGTGCCTGTCGTGACTTCTGTTAGGCTTCTTGCCTGGTCGATACCTAGGTTAAGCAGCCTACACTGCTGTTCCTACAGCTTCCTATGTGTTTTCTTCCATCTCATTTTTGAATTGTCGTCTTGGTGTCACTAGTGAGGTCTTCTTCTTCTTTTGCTGTTGGTGCGTAGTCGCTACTCGCACAGCAGGTCGGGCCAGCGTGTGGTTGGTTGCCAGTGGACTTCATTCGCAAGTCCTCTGACAAGTTGGTTGTTGGCTTCATTCATTGCCGCGAAAAAGCTTGCTGCTAATTGCAGGAAGCGCTGTTTAAACGGCGATATTTTGGCAAGTTCGTGCAGCGGCGACATTCCGGCAACTTAGTGCAATTCCCTCGTGGGGAAATTGCGTGGCAGGTGCAGTGCGAGCCTGAGGCTTTGTTCTGCACGGTCTGGAGCATCTTCACTGAGGTGTCGGCCGCGTTTCCCCAGACTACGGCAGCGTACTCCAACACTGGCCTGATGAGTGTTAGGTAGAGTGTTCTACTGCAGTCCGGAGGTAGTGTTGTCTCTGGGTTCAGCAGCGGGTACAGCACATCCTGGCCAGTGCCTTTGCCCACACCTCCCGAATATGCGCCTTCCTCGTCAGCCGTCTGTCGAGGGTACCGCCGAAGTACCGACCAGTACGTGACCACCACCCATGATCTGCACCAGCCTGACGTCCGCTGGCACCTACTTCCGCTTGAAAATCACCGCCTGGCTCTTGCCTGCGTTGAATGAGAGCACGTGCACCGCAGCGAGGATTTATATAACCTCTGACCCCTCCACCCGCCATTTTACCCAAGGAGCCAATAGGAGTGCAACATTCTACCCCACCTGCAGAGCAAGTGGGACAAGGTGGTACTGGCCATGGTTTTCGTGCACTTGTGGATCCATCCGAAAAAACGCCTGCTTCTGGTCTGCACAACTCTCTGTGGTGAGCTGCGGCTGCAAGCGGACGCGCTGCTGCTTTGCGAGTCCCCCAGTTACAACCACTCCTCGTGTAGCAAACTATTGTGATTCCGGTAGTGTATTTAACATTATTTTGCAGGATCATCTTCAGAGTTTTGATGCGGTGTATTTGCACTCCTTTATTTTAGCAATGTATTTTTTTGAGTGTATTTTGCTATAATTATTTCTGTTCCACGTGCACCTGGGAGGACAGTGTAGTATTTTGTATGTGAGTGTATTTGAACCAAATTGTTTACAGGAACATTTGCAAATATCTTTGGCTGTTAAACACTTTAGCTAATTTGTTTATGCATGCAATTATTCCGGAATAGTGGAGGGAGCCTGAGAGGTTTCACAAGTGTGCCACAATCTTTTTTTAGGGTCTCTGTTCAAGAGTGGCGGTATACATCGCAAAATTGAGGTAATCTACTATGCATCGATCTTTTCGAAAGTGTGTGTCAGTGTGAAATCTTATGGGACTTAACTGCAAAGGTCATCAGTCCCTAAGCTCACACACTACTTAACCTAAACTATCCTAAGGACAAACACACACACCCATGCCTGAGGAAGGTTCAAATGGTTCAAATGGCTCTGAGCACTATGGGACTTAACATCTATGGTCATCAGTCCCCTAGAACTTAGAACTATTTAAACCTAACTAACCTAAGGACAGCACACAACACCCAGCCATCACGAGGCAGAGAAAATACCTGACCCCGCCAGGAATCGAACCCGAGAACCCGGGCGTGGGAAGCGAGAACGCTACTGCATGACCACGAGATGCGGGCCCCGAGGAAGGACTCGAACCTCCACCAGGACCAGCCGCAGAGTCCATGACTGCACTGCCTTAGAACACTGGGCTAGTCTCGCGCGGCTTCGAAAATGTATTTAGAGAAGTATTCCGATGGATTTAGTAACTCCAGAAGCAGCTCGTACTCAGAGGCAAGCGTTCTTCCACAAAACTGCGCGAAGTGCTTCAGGGACAGTTTCATAAATGCGTCACAATTGTTTTAGAGTCTACATTCAAGTGTGGCGGTGGCGGTACTCCTCAGAATAAAATGTATAATTGTTTAAATATTCCCACGTCATCTGCAAAGCTCTCTCTCTCTCTTTCTCTCTTCGTGCAATGGTACATTTAGTTCCTGTGATTAAAAAATGGAAATGAGTGTATGGCATCGTTGGCTGGGAGGCCCATTCGAGGAAGTTCAGCCGCCAAGTGCACGTCTTATTTCAGTGTGTTACCTGGCCGTATCTCAGGGGCCCGTTGGAAGAGGCTGCATGGCAGAGTGAGTGAACATCTTGCCTCCTGCACTTCAGAAGGCTGACTGAGTGGACTTTTACGGAATGATCTAAATTTACAGCACACGAAATATCAGTATAAGGTTTGCAGTGTAACTTAGTCCACATTCGACTTTACCCAATATCAATGCTACTGGACTTTTATCAGATGATCTACATTTACAGCATATACATTTATCAGAATAAGTTGTGAAGCATGACTTTGCCCATATTCATCGTCAACAAATAGCAATGCTATTGACACAGTCCTCAGATGCTAATATACTCCTCCTTCTCCAGCACAGACACTGATCCATTGAATACAGTACACAATTACGTCTGTCCTCCTAGTCCAGCAGCTAGATACAGACTGAGTCCTTTTCCCACCATTTTCCCCCAGACCACCATCTTTGACTATGCCATGGGAGAGGAGAGGGAATGAACGACAGCACCCTCTGGTGGCAGTACTGTGAATGAGGTCAGTTGGACTCTGGACCTCATGCTGAACACACTGCCTATAACAGCTCAAATTGTTTACATAAACAATGCACACAAAATAAAGTCTCATGTTCATTCTATCCAACAGCCCATCACAGACTGAGTCCTTTTCCCACCAATTTCCAGATGGGGAGGGGAGGGGAGTGGTGGGGGGGGAGGGGGTTAGATTAGTGGAGGTAGCCCAATTGACCTATTTTCCCGCCAAAATTTGAACTTCTCCCTCCCCCCCTAACATCACTGTGACATTTCCATATCTATGGATGCCATCTTGGATCCGCCATCTCGAATAAATTTGGCAACAACGCAGAGTGGGGCAGAACATAGTTTGCCCTACAACTTACAGGAAAGTTATATACTGCCACAGCCTCAGTCTACTGGGATTCAGTGGTCAATGAAGCTGTGGAAATACAAGTAGAAGACACCCTAACTCAATCGAGACAAGAGTTTTCGGCTCAACAAATCATAGAAATCATTTCACATCTATGCTCTCAAACGAAATATTTGTGCTAGGCATACTTATCAGCAACATACTCTGTAAGCATTGTGGATTTCCTAAATCTGCTATTGCATTTCTTTACTGTTAGCTGCATGAATTTAATCTGTGACTGACGCTCTTATTACTAACTGTATCATCTCTGATGCATGCACGTTTACCCCACAGTGTGTAAAGTGATTTAAAATCTTGCAAGCAATTCACCTTGTGAATGTCTGAAAGGTTGTCTGTCGACATATCAGAAAAACGAGTAAAAAATATCCCAGACACATGTCCGAAGAATGATGGAATAAAACAATACGCTCGAAAAACTTCAAGAAACACAAAGATCTTGTCGTCCGGCTACACATACTAGATTCCAGCATTAAAGAGCCATTTGAAGTGGATGTGACTAATGATCTGATTGACTGAGATGCAGGATTTCAACTTAGCATAGCATGGAAACCAGCATTTGGAGTACTAAAACATCAACAGGCACATACGAATGAATCCAATGAGTTAACACTGACAGGGAATCAAAGTCAGGATACAAGCTCGATGACAACACTTTCCTGCAACGCACATGCAAAGACCATGACCCGTTTCTCTGTCAGGGGGCCTTGGACGTCGACGTCCTCTTGGATTCATCTATGATGACGTTACAATACCACCCTATGGTGTCTGTGTTTTTCTAGCAAGCGAGCCCATATATTAGTGAGTCATAACAGCAACATGTCAGTAAGCACCTGAAATGAGCAACTGCCTCACTGATATATTCACTACATTATTCGACACAATGCTCATGAACCACTGTAGCAAGGTATGAATGAACTGGGCCAATTGAAGATGCCAGAAAGCCCGAAACGTTTCTTCACATAAAATAAATTATTAAAAACGTGTCTAATTTCCTTATTTCTTCAAGTAATTCAATCCACAGTGACAGAGCTCAACCATCATTAATACAGGCAAATTATTATGAACTGTAACAGCGAAATTTTGGAATCAAACAGTACTGTTGTGTAAATGTGGTTCTCCACTACAGGTAACTTTTTCTGGGAGATGAGTGCCACAGTCATTTGAGGAAAAGGAATTAATATTTACTATATCTTATGAATGGTTCCCAAGATAAACACTGATAAATGTTCATCATCATTATGATTTGTTAAAAGTTTTGTACTGATTATTAATATTTAACAGTTTAAACATTAACAATAGTTCATAATACATTATCAACAGCTCACTGTAAATTTACAACAGTTTAGTGTCAGTTTTAAGCACCCCACACTAAATTTAAAGAAGCCTAGCATCAAATTTAATACGATTTTTTACTCTCAGAAGCACATGTTGCACTGGTTATTCTAGCGACTCTCCACTTTCCTTACTGAAGGCAGTTGTATCCACACTGAAACTTAGCACTTCTTCTCACATCTCATATTTCTTCTCTGAAATTCTGTCTTAGTAAACAAAATCCCACCATTTGGGGTAAATCGAAATAAGACATTGCCTCATATATGAGGAATGATGTGAAGAGCTCCATCATGCTTAAAGAATAGAGGAAGTTCTATTGTTTATAGAGTGCCCTCTGTTATTCAGGTAACATGTTTTCCAAAAAAATACACATGATTGTGTCTTGTTGACTGCATCTGCACACCACTAGTGGAAAAATGCTAAGTAGGCCCCTATATCAAATAAATTTATCTCATGAAGCATTCGAGAAAGAGCATAATTCAGTATACACTTCTTTTCAGACCAAGGATCTGTATTTACAGAAAGACCTGTTAATTGAACATACATTGTAAAACCACAATTTTCAACTGGTTTCCACGTGTCATATACATAAAACACTGTGACATGCAAATAAGAAGGTTGACAGTGTCAAATTCTTGAGATTTCAAAATGATACCAGTAATAAACTCACTTGAGAGAAATGTACTATTGCAATGCTGAAATGACTAAACACAATATTATTGCTTTGTTGTCTGATACAGGAAATCTAAAAATAAAAATATCCGAAATGCTTTGCTTACTTTCATTCAATAATGAAATCTGATATAAAAATCTGAGGTAATTCATAACCTAAGCCTGAACTTCTGTTATTTCAGAAGTGTAAAACATAATGACGTATAGCATAAATTTAAAACTTCCCTCTGAAGCTTATCCAGAGAACTGTGTGTAACAACTAATGCTTTTCAGTATATTTATTCCTTAATGAAATTACTCATAAATAATATATTTGTCTTTCAAATAAACAGATCAGTTCACTGAATTAATAACAGTACTGAAAATAAGAAAAGTCTACATAAAGAATTAAAATCACTTACTTTGGTTGACAAATGTGCCCATTATTCAAAAACACACATTTTCGGTTAAAAGTTTAGCTACCAATAAAGTACACTTTTAGAGAACAGGAAATAATTTATTGGTGGCTTACTCCTTCAGCTCTATTGACAAACTTCCTAGCAGAACCAACTGTCATAGTGCTATACAGGGTTAGTCACTAACTATTGCCACCAAGAATAACTCCAAAAGTATGATAGGAGCAGAAACGTTTGTGGGAAAATGTTGCATCGGACAGCGGGGGACATAATATGACGTTGGTTTTTTGTTGCTAGGTTCATGCCACCTTTGTGACTTCGTTGACCTTCAAAGACCTTACTGTTACACATCACTGGATTCGTCTCGATAGCCGCTATCAGAAAGTAAGTACCAAACTATAGCATCCCATTTAGTAGTAGTAGTAGTAGTAGTAGTAGTAGCTTCATCCATCCATAGATCTCTTTTTACAAGGATATAGGACATTAAAAAAAAACAATGTTGACCTTCATATCTCTGAAGCGACCCCACCTAGCAACAAAAAATCAACGTCATAATATGGCCCCCTTTGTCCCATGCAACATTTGTACCTCAAACTTTTCAGCTACTGTCATACTTTCGGAGTTATTCTAGGTGGCAATAGTTAGTGACTCGCCCTGTATACATATATTTTTAACAATATCGCATAACACATGCACTGGTATGAAACTTCTGCATCTCTTGAGCCCATTATTGTAATTGGTGAAACTTTACTTTTTTCGACGTCTGTCAACAATAGTTTAATGAAATTATATCGTGCAGTTTAGGGCAATTTCAGTTACATTCTGTAGAAGGATCATTAGCATACTAGTAGCAGTTGTGTCGTTAATACATATTATGTATATTTATTTTTCTGGCATGTTGCATATCCTCTAGGATCTTTTTATGAAGCAAATTGGATATTTAATCTTCCTTTAAAGGAAAATTTCAGTCGTTTTAGCAAACATGGGAAAATTGTGGATTGTCCACTCTTGCAAAACATACCCTCCTGTAGTTTAAGTATGTTACCTGGCTGACGCTGTTGGTGGAACAACACCACTGCAGAATTCCAGGACAGGGCACCTCCACTTCGCAAGTCGAGAACAAGCTGCGCCAGCTCATCTTTTACTGCTGTTATTGGCACAGTGATGGCTTGGTGTGGAGGTAATCTTGCACAAGGGCTATCTGGAAAGCAAAGGAGTAACCACTGATAGTTTGTTCATTCCTGATTAGATGGATGCCTATAGTGTGTAAGGGTAATGATAACAACAGTGGTTAGCTGGGAATCAGAATTGTACCTTCGCCCACTCTCTGGTCTTCCTGTCTCATTCTATCCTTTTGTTGCATTTTCATAGCCATGTCCTGGCCTCCATCATAATCACCCCTATCCCAAAACTCATGTCTCCTGACAGCCACTACACCTCCCAACACACCTCCCACCAAACCCATTACCACCACATCTTCGCAGCACCATTCAACTCTCCTTTTCCAAGCTTGTCCTTTCCAACTGCAGGGTCAATAATTTAGCACAGTGTAATGCAATGATTTGTTTTTTACTATGGGCACCTGCAGAAATGTATATGAAAGGGGGCAAGATTATAAGATTTCCATTTTTTGTATAATTAATTTGATGAGTTCGAGAACATTTAATTTGGCATAAAATGCAAAAGACATATTGCACATCAAATGTCTGACTGATTAGCACTCAATATTTTTCAAATGTTATTCTGTATCATGTACTTCATGAATGTTTACAAACTGTACATTCTTATGTTGAAATGCAGGGAATCAGACCTACAAGTGACATTTCAGATCTGATATAGCCAGTGAGCAAGAATGACAGAATGATGAGAATGCAATACACTTTGAACATTCACAGGTAGTATGATGAAAAGACGCTCATATGCACAATGAATTCTCTGACAGGAAAAGTATACTTTTGAATTAAATGTAATATGTGTACTGGGTTATTAAATTTCAATCAGAACAGTGTGAAGTCTTGTAATAGAAACACGAGCATGGAATTTTGGGAGATTTGAATTACTTTTTTGGATGCCATTAGAAAAGAACTGCTAGTCTGATGGAATTGTTAAGACAGAGTCAACTTGAAGTCAAGCGTATGCTGCTTATGGATCATTAAGTCAAGACTGAGATTACATTCAATCAAAAAAGTTCCATCAAAATAATTATCTTATCCATTTCACTTGATTGTATTAGATATTGCGATTTCATGGCAGAAACTTTGTATGCTTCGAACAGACAGAAGAGCTTGCAAATAATTACTTGGTCTGAAGTAAAATGTTCAGTATTAAAGTTTGTTAAGTTTTCTGTTCGCTCGACACTGCTGCAGCCAAATGCTTATAAAGCATTTCGTCATTGCACCATGAGGATACTTGCAGTTTCATATATGTCATATAATAATTATCATAAAAAGAAATAACAGAACATTACAGCAATCATTGAAGCTTCATAAAGCAGATGTAAGCTGACTGATCTACCATAAGTGAGTGAATCGTCAGTGTTTGTATATATGAAAGTGTGTTGATAAGAGGGTGTATTCATATTAATGAGTTTCTTGGCTATCAAAACTTGGAAGTGACTCAATCTGTACAGTTTACATTAACCTCCTGAAAGTTACTTACTTTGTTGATATATGCTTTATTGCTTTAAGTGTCATGACATTCTGAAATTCATTTGGTGGAGAAATCTAAAGTATAAATTTCAATAAAGTGGACTTTGACTGTGTGGTTGCACTCTATCAGTACTTGGATAGGACATAAAAATGGATACACCACTTACAATATAATTATTCGAGATAATTCTCTACTAGAGAGCCTTTCTGTGTACAGTTAGATGATCACAGTTACATAGACACTTAGTAATTGTATAGTGGTGCACACCAATAACCTGACACAGACATGCACCTAACAACTTCAGACTGATAAAAGTAAGGACAATGCAAGGTAAACTGCTTTGACACCTTAAAGGTATGTGTAAATGCAAAGTGCATCTTCTGGTATTTTTAAATTGAATATGGAACCCTTTTTTCATTTAATGACCTATAATTATGTCCTTATATAATTAAATAAGACAATTCAGTGTGTTATGATATAAATCTAGGAAATGTTCAAAAAAAGTTATTTTAATTCATATGCCAATAATGTTCAGTTGATATGGAAAATTAAAAGTCTGAAATGGAAAACAATCAGATACACTGTTGGCTATCAACAAAAATTGCTAGCAGAAGAGGCTACTGATTAATTTGCCTCAATACAAGAAACAAATTTAAAAAGCTGCTTGTTATACTTTGGCCCCACCTATAACATCTTTTTTGCTTACAAAACTTGTCATGCTTAATGCATTTATTGAATTATTTTAATACCATCCACTTTTAATGATGATTTTCAATAAAATTTAAACGAGATGAATTTGGAAGCCACATTTTTCGCGTTATTTGCTTAAAGTGTAACCCAGGAGAGAAGAATATAACAAACTCTCCCACAGAATCCACAGACTGGCCAGTAGAAGTGACTGTTAAGAGTATAGGATTGAGCCAAAGCAGTTGCATATGTAATAGGTAACGTGTGTAGAAATGTGTAAAATTGTTAATTGTTCAAAGTCTCATTTAAACTTATAGCTAAATCTTTTTTTGGGAGGGCTTTTAGGTGACCTTTGTTAACAATGTAAATCAAATAATAATCTTCCCTGTCAATATGTATGGTGACATAGGTTCTTAATATTCGATAACAGAATCTCAATGGAACACAACATGTAAAGAAAACACTTGTGTCAATTTTTAATACATAAAACATGGTTATTGAAGCAGAATTACGTCTAAAGCACACGCAATTTAACGTCAGTGACCTATTATTTTCAGCTCTTTGGAAAACTGTACAATTATACACACATAGCCCTACATAGTGTTATTATTTTCTGTTGAAAAATGCTAACGATTAACTTTCTCCAGGAAGGTAGTTAACGATTTATGGTCCCACTCCCCATCAGATAGCTGAAATACACTTGTGTCCAGAATTAAAGCCACAAACTGCTATCTCCCCAATTGCATCTAATTGACGGTATAATCATACAAACTGTCAACAGATGTCCGTACAATCGTGTTCTGCATGGAAGCTGGTATTCTCGTCAACTTACAACCACGCCAAGGAATGGTGTAGTGTGTGCCGGGTCGTTCTACATCCACAATCGCCGTTTATACAGTCACACGTGGTGCGGTATGACACAAAGAAGACGCCTACCAGACTCTCTGCGGTGGAGGACCATAAAAAGAAAGGAAGCAGAACACTCGTAAACTGATGTGGCCGAATGGCTTAAGGAGAATCGCTCTGCTGTTTCTAGGATGTGGTGACAATTTATAGAGACTAAAACAGTATCCTCAAGATCTCAAGATCAGGGCAGGGCCGACCATGTGTGGTATCAGATAGAGATGAGTGTTATTTGGCTGTAAGGGCACGACAATACCGCCTTAGTACTGCACAGCAACTGGAATTTGACCTCGCAGCATCCACTGGGCGTGTCGTATTGAGATAAACGGTACCAGAAGGCTTCGGCAAAGTGGCCTTTAGTGTCAGACGTCTGCTGTATGTGTACTTCTCATGAGTCTTCACAGAAGGGAACGTCCAAAGTGGTGGAATCAACATATTACGTCAAAGAGTGGGCCAATGGTATTTTCACAGATAAGTTCCAATTTGGTCTGAAGAGTAATTATCTAAGCATTTGCATCTGGAAGGAGCGTGGCACACGAGTTTGGGACCCAAGCATTATGTAAAGCGATTAATATCGAGGAGGATCCCTAATGGTGTGGGCAGGGATTATGTGGACCACTCGAACACATCTTCATGAAATTGCACGCCTGAATCGACAAGGTTTAACTGCTGTCAAGTATCGTGACGAGATCATGGGACCTCATGTGCGGTTGTTGCGAGGAGGTGTGGACTCAGACCTCGTACTGGTGGACGATAATGCTCGATCTCATAGATAATTGGTGTTTGATATCTTGGAAACGGAAAATGTTGCATGCATGCATGGAGTGGCCTGCTCGCTCTCCTGATCTGAATCCCATAGAATATATATGGGATGCACTGGGGAGGCAGGTTGCATCATGTCTGCATCCACCTACCACTCTCCAAGACTTGAGAGCAGCTCTACAGTAAGAATGGACGCTATTGCCTGAACATGAGATTTATGACATCATTTGCAGCATGCCCTGTCGTTGGCATGCCTGTATTGCTACCAGAGGTGTTCATACCCCCCACTGAGCACATTAACCAGTTGGAATGTATGTGTGCAAATCCGTCAAGTTGGAAAAAATGAAGAACAATTTTACCTACTGTTATGCATATAGCAGTTATTTCTGTTGTGTATTCTTTACATTGTTCCTACTTTACTATCAGCTGTTTATACTGTTTCATTGCAAAATAAAAGCACACTTGCAAAATTTCCATTTGTTGCTTTAATTTTGAGCATAAGTGTAATTAGGATAATTTATTACCCTGTTCTAAAAGGATTCTTATCACTGACTTCATTAGAATAATTTGTTATTCACTCCCACTTTTCTCTCCAATCTTTTTAAGGGCAGTTACCCTATTGGTTACCTCAAGGTCATGATGGCGTCCACTGTGGCATCACGGGCCAAGATGGCTGCTGAAAGTGGCTGCCTCTGTGAATTGTGGCATGAGTCTGCCCAGCCAAAATGATGGCCCAAGATGGCTACCTTTATGTCATCAGAAATTTATTTAGAGTTCCCCTGCTTATTTGATGTGTTTTTAGATACCTGTATATTGGATAGTCTATTTATTTCAACATTTAGAAATGCTTTGAGTGACCCAGACGTGCGTGTAGCAGAACTGTGTTTCAGACATGCTCCAGCTTTCAAGAGTTCTCACAATTAGGCTTTTTATGTGGTCATGCTGTATCCACAGGGTGTCTGCCACCAACCCTGGCACTGTCTCTGACGCATGCCAGTGGCCAGACAGCTGCAGCTCTCTTCTCTCCTCCCAAAGCCTTGTACCCACACGTTTCGCATGGCTGGTGGCCACAGCTACCTCTTGGCCATGACACCCTACTCTCCAGATGTCTATATACTACATTATGCAGACGTCGGGACACAGCAATCTCCAGTTCTCTGATTGCCCTTACCTCATTTCCTCAACACCTCGCAAACTTCCAGCAGGTAGAGCCACCAGGAAATTCACATACACTCTTCACTCTCCTCTTGACCCTCATCAACTATATAAGACGAGACTCCACGATCAGAATCTTCATAAATAGTCATTGAACCTTTTAGCATGAAACATTCATGCAGTGAGGCTATATCAGGGGAGGGCAGATGTAGGTTGCATATGTCCTCATACTTATGCTTGCATTTCAAGTAAGTAACGAAAAACCATTTGTATATGTATGTTAGCGTCTGTGGTTGTTTATAGGTACGATACAATGAATTTTTTCTCACTTTATAGATGAAAACAATGACATATATGGTATACCATCGTCCTATATCCCTCTTCCAATGAGCGTAGCAGTCAAAAAGGAGCATTATTTACGTCCAAAGTAGAGACAACCTCTGATTTGTACGGTCATTTCTGGTTTCAAAAAAATACACGACAAATTCACAGCGTATAAGTCAATAAGAGATGTTTAATATTTGTGGGCACTATAACTTTGCTAGTATTGATTTCCCCATTAAATCAGAATCTGAGATGAAGAATCTTGACGTATCAGTTCACATTTACAGCCTGAAGGAAAGCAAACCAGATGAGCATAAAGTTTGCAGAACTTTTCACTTTTCCAGTTTAGTCAGTCAATGCCAAAAACATGCAGATATTTTGTAATTCTTTCAGGGCGTTAAAATCACTACTTCTACACCAAGAGCATATCTCACCTCTCTTCCTCTCAATTAAATTCACATGGTCACACGAGCATGTTTACCCTAGGTCCGAGGTCGGCAACCTGCGCCTCTCGAGCCACATGCGGCTCTTTGGATGTGAAGCTGCGGCTCTTTAGTTCCATACGCAGATATTATTTATTTTATAAGAAAAAAAAATTAATCATTCTGAATCGATTAACGAGGATTACGCACCATTTCTACCCCTCACAATCGGCCCATTGTTCTCGCTTTTCACCGCACCGCTCCCCTGTGACACTCGTCACTGTCGCACCGCGATAAGCACGTTCTGAGTTCTGACAAGTCCGTTCAGGCCAGTCAGCGATCACCGCACACGGGAAGCGACCACAGAGTGAGACAAACAGTGTTCCGTGTCTGAATTATTCATTTTAATCATTAAATTATTGGAGATGAATTCAATCGAGATTGGAAGGAGTCGTTCGCATTCATATATAACTTAGATGGCCTTCCGACTTGTCTTATTTGCCACGAAAAACTCTCACACAATAAGAAATCAAATTTAGAGAGACACTTCACTACAAAACATACACAGTTTGCTGGTAAATATCCACCCGGCAAAGAACGAAAAAAAGCTGTCGACGAGCTCCAGAAACAAGTACAGCAATGAAGTTCCATGCTAATTAACTGGACGTAATCTACAAGTAATGTCAATCTGACAAATTTCGTGGTGTCACTAGAAATTGCAAAAAAAGGCAAACCATTCACAGATGGCGAGTATGTCAAAGATTGCTTCATACGTGCATCTGAAGAACTATTTCGTGATTTCAAAAACAAACCAGAAATCTTGAAAAAAATCTAAGATTTGCCATTATCCGCTAAAACAGTACAAGATAGAATAAGTAAAATGTCTTCAAATGTAACACATTTGCTGATGGAAGACATTCAACTGGCTTCTGCCTTATCGCTTGCTATCGATGAGTCTTGCGATATAAAAGACACGGCACAAGTTGCCCTTTTTGTGAGGTATATGTCTTCCAAAGGCCAGAAACAAGAACTTCTAGGATTGCTACCACTCTTGGGACAAACTAGAGGGGAAACATAGAGAGTGCCATGCAGAAATGCCCCGACGATAATAAGATCGATTCGAATAAAATCGTTTCAATAGCAACTGATGGAGCCAGAAGCATGACAGAAAAAAATAAAGGAACAACAATGATTCTGCAGAGCAAAATAAACCACGAAATCCTTTCGTTTCACTGCATAATACAGCAAGAAGCACTTTGTGCACAAACATTTCCTGCCGAAATAGTTGAGGTCATGAATTTGGTAATCAGGATTGCTAACAGCAAAAAAAAAAAAAAAAAATCATGTCAAAAGCACTCTACCATCGTCACTTTAAAGAATTCTTAAACGAAATGGAGACTCAGTATTCCGACCTCCTCCTTCACAATAAAGTGCGATGGCTTTCCAAGGGTGACGTATTGAAACGTTTTGCTTGGTGCTTGAATGAAGCAAATACATTCCTAAATGAAAAAGGCATTAATCACCCCGAATTAGAGAATAGCGAATGGCTGCAAAAAATTTACTTAATGGTGGATATGACGGCGAAATAATATGAGCTGAATCCAAAACTGCAAGGAAACGGAAACCCAGCCTATGTTTTGGTAGAAGAATTGGTTTGTTTCGAAGAAAAACTAATTATTTTTGCAGAAGGTCTTCAGAGCGGTAAATTACTTCATTTTCAATTTCTAAAGCAATATCGCGATAAAACCACTGCAACTGTTGACTCGAGTCACTTCAGCAGAGTTATTAAAAAAATGAAAGATGAATTTGCTGACAGATTTCAGCAATTCAAAGCCAACAAACCCACTCTAGCATTCATAGTAAATCCTCTCAACACAAATAGTAACGAAATCCACATTGAGCCATTTGGAGTTGATAGTGGATCTCTAGAAATGCAATTGATCGATTTAAAAAGTAAATCTTTGTGGAGTGGAAAATTCACAGAGTTGAGAAGCAAATTGGAAGAGTTGGAAGTCCAGAAATGTGTGTACATAACACAACAAAAGTGGACAGCTATAAAAGAAATGCCGCGAATTGAGGCACTTATATTCGATGCTTGGAATAGTCTTCCAGATTGCTACAGTTAGGTAAAGAAGTTGGCATTTGGAGTGCTGACTATCTTCGGCTCGACATATTCGTGAGAGCAAGCGTTCTCTTGCATGAATATAATTAAAAGTAAAGTAAGAAGCCAACTAATGAATGAAAATTTAGAGTTGTGTTTGAAACTTAAAACAACAAGTTATGAGCGAAATTTATCCAAACTTCATAAAACCATGCAAAGCCAAAGCTCCCATTGAATTTGTTCGCTCGAATGTATGTTATCGTTTTTTTTTCATTTTTAAGTGTATGTTACATTGTTTAGTAAAGTACAAATTTTCTACTTGAATAACCATGCAAAGCCATGGCTCCCATTGAATTTGTTCGCTCAATTGTTTGTTATTGAAGTACACGTTAGTGTTGTAAGTGAATGTTTAATTGTTTTAATATTTTACTTGAATAATAAGCGATTATGTAATAATACCATTATCTAATTTGTAGTGAAAAAACACTACTTATAGTGTATGAATAAATATATATTTTTCTTATGAATGAACAGATTAGCTTTTTTTCTCAAAAAAATTTATTTATGCAAGTACTTTTTATTGTTGGCAAAAAAAATTTTTGTGGCTCTTTAAAAACTTTGAAATTTTATAAATTGTAATTTCTGACTCTTCTGACTCAAAAGGTTGCCGACCCCTGCCCTAGGTGCCTGAAGCAGTTTCATATGAGCGAGCACTTCTTAGGTGGGCTGCAACACACCACTACTGCATATCAGTATAATATCGTTTTCTTCTTTCTTCATCAGGAAGAATATGTGTTCCAGTACAGGAAATCATATTACCATAACATATTCAATTCCGATTCAAGATGATGATACATTTGTTAATAACGACAAGGTGTTAATAAAGTGGCCATAGATACACATCCTAATCTTCAGCGATTGTTTTTGATTTAGACCATAATTATGTTGGCTAGCCTGACTAGGTCTTCCATTATGAGCTTCTACTTTGATATTCCTGGAAGCTTTGGGATATTCGAAAGTAAGCATTATTGCCGCCAGTGGCTGTCATTCTCTACTTTTTGTACTTTGTGGTATTGTGCATGTGTTTACAGACATCTATTTAGCATTTTGAAATTGTGTGGAAGACTTATGGAGCAACACCAATGCAATAAATATTGAAGTGGCTGAAAAATACATCAAAACATGTAACTGAGGCTATCAGTGACTCTGGTGAAGTTGAGAAAATGTGTCCTTTATCTTCAATCAGAAGCGATGTTAATAACAATGAAACTGTTTAAACCAACATGACCAATGAGGCTGGACCTTTGTCACTGTCATTCTGGACTTCAGAACAGTATAATTATTTTACAAAAAAAATACTGGGCTGGAGGTGATAATTAGTAAATATATGTAACAGTAAATTGGAATGGGGCTGCAATTATGAATTGGAGTAAAGCCAGTAAAAGAGTGGGTGAAATGAGAGACTAATGTTTTTGGTGCCATTAAGGAGGCATAACAGTTAAGTCTGCAAAAAAAATTACAGAACGTAAGAAAACTGTTAACATATATGAAATCTAAGCCAATAATAGACAGTTCAAGGAAAAATCAAATGGAAGTATCTGTTGTAAAAATGAACACACATAGACTGGAGACGACTAACAGAGAATTTATAATGGTCAACAAAGATACTAAATTGAATAGACCTTATTCAAATTTTCCTGCAGATTTCCAAGATGAAAGAATTTATGAGTTGAATGTGGAAAGAGTTCAGCGCTCTAATTTTAGATGTGTGAACGTTACTGATCACACATCAGATGAATTGAGAAAGAAACTAGCTAAAAATCCTGTGAATAGTAATATTAAACTTAGTTTACTGATGAGTCTATTAATATAAGTAATAAACCTGTCCTAATAATTTGTCTGAGATATCCCATGAGCGTTAACGATCAAGAGCAAACATTTTTTTGGGATTTTGTAAGCTGACTGACATGACAATATTTTCAATAAAAGAAGCTCTGTTATGGAATTTGGATTCACATAATCCAAATGCAGCTTACGCTAAAACAAACTTAGTTGGAGTGGCCAGTGATCATGCATCCATAATGCATTGTAAGAAGGAAGGTGTTGAAACAGAAATGAAAAAAAAACTTCCCTCATGTACTAATATGACATTGCTCAAATAGTAGATTGGAATTAGCTGTTCATGATACGTTAAGTGTACTGGAAGGTGTTGCTAATGTTCATTGTTTTTTGATAAATTATATACTATGTACAGCATGTCTTGTAAAAATCAGATACAGCTTAAAGAATGTGCAGCTGCTTTAGGATTTAAATTATCGAAGATATGAAGGACAGTCAGCATAAGATAGGTAGGTTCGCCTTAAAAAGTGTCAAAGCAACGTGGGAGAGTTATAGGGCCATAGTAAAGCACTTTACACAATCTCCAAGTGATTCCAAAAGAGATTGGAAGGAAAGAAACAAGTACAATGGTCTACGCAAAACTCTGATTAGTAACGAATCTATTAAAAATTGAGGTCTACTGTACAATGCTCTCACAGAGCTTTGTGACTTATCCTTGCACCTACAAGAAAGAGATATCGCACTCCGAGATGCATAGGAAATTGGAAATTTGTGGTAAGTACTATGGGACTAAACTGCTGAGATCATAGGTCCCTAGGCTTACACACTACTTAATCTAACTTACGCTAAGGACAACACAGACATCTATGCTCAAGGGAGGATTCGAACCTCCGACGGCAGGAGCCGCGCGAACCGTGGCAAGGCGCCGAGACCGCATGGCTACCACGCGTGGCCCAGATGCATTCAGCGCAATTAAGCGCACAATTTATGTTGTAATATCAGTGATAAATTGTCCGGGACCATGTTTAGAGCAAGTGAAATTGTAGTGCAGTGAAATCCCACTTACTCAAAGACACAACTCTACAATGTAACGTAAATTCGCACTGGACTGTTTTTTAGCAACCTGGCAGAAAATCTCAAGTAGCAGTTAATGTAAAATGTAAGCTAAATTTCACACCTTATCTCTTGAGAAGCCAACCCTGATGAACAATTGTAAGCACGATTACCGGCCGTTGTGACCGAGTGGTTCTAGGTGCTTCAGTCCGGAACCGCGCTGCTGCTGCGGTCGCACATCCTCGGGCATGGATGTATGTGATGTCCTTAGGTTAGTTAGGTTTAAGTAGTTCTAAGTCTAGGGGACCGATGGCCTCAGATGTTAAGTCCCATAGTGCTTAGAGCCATTTGAACCATTTTTTGGAAGCACGATTTGACGACTTGAATTTTCAGACAAGAGGAAATATACAAATGGATTCAGGGACTATATAGAGGCAAATGTTATGCTCATTGATTTGAAACCATTCGTGCAAGTTGTATATATAGTTCCACTGTCCACCTCTGAGTGTGAAAGGTCATTCGTGCCACGAATGAAGTGTTAACAAGAAATGAGAGTCTTCGTGTGCAATATGCAAGTAATCTTGTATTTATAAAATGTATGAACCATCGTTTGTCGATTCTTATCCTGCTCCAAGGAGGCAAGAGCACAGCAGAAGGAACGGCAATCAGAAAATGACAACCAAACAATGATGTTCAGTATGAGACAATACGAAAAATTTTGAAGAGGGATGAGTAAGCCAAAAAATATTTTCGAACTAAAGTACTGCGAGCAAATCGTGTTCTGTGCAGAGCGATGCAGCAGATGCTGCATCTGCTGCATTGCTCTGCACAGAACACGATACCTATCGATGCACATTTCTTAATATTTAGTAAATTTCACCGCCAGGAGACTGTACCTTTAGTTGTATACGATGACTTCAAATGCCTTCTCACACCACCCTCTCAGAACGACACATACCGTATGCAGCAGTTTATCAGGTTGTGTGTTCGTTCAACTCAAGTCTTAATCATTTTGGACCGTACATCAAAGAAAGTAATGTGAGATGGTGGCTCTCTAAGTTTGAAACACTTGCAAGGAAATTTACGTGATTTATTCCACCAATGTTCCCATGACCAAGTCACAGAAAGATAGACCGTTATATGAGACTGCAGTTGACATCTATTTTTGTGGGCTCTAATTAGTTAACACAGCTGAAACTCCATGTAGGGAACGTTGTTATCTAACTGGCAAGTTCTGCGGTGCAAAACAGAATGCATGCAACCATAATTACAAACTACCATGACACATACCCGTTTTCTTTCACAATTTCAACCAGTATGATGCTCGTCTCCTTACTGAGTGTTCGGGTGATTTTTGTCTTGCAGTTATCAGGTGAGTGTCCTGGCTGAGAGTACAGAGAAATGTATTGCATTTTACAGGCGAATCACCAAGAATATTACTTTGTGCTTCCTGGACTCGCTAAGACTTATGTATGCAGCACTTCAGAAAATTGATGAAACCATGTGTCAGGAGGACACACATCTCATTCAACTTGTGCCTCCCAATGACATTAAGTTTCATCTTGTGACAAAGGGAGAGTGTTCCCATATGAATACATGTATTTAGTGGAGGAACTCCATGAAACCACATTGCCCAACATAACTTTATTTCCAGTAATCTTACAGGCAATGTCATAACAGTTTCAGTATATAGGTATGTAGTGAGTGTTTGACAGGAGTTTAACATCTCTAATTTAGGGGGTTATGCCAGACTTTATGAGGACGCAGATGTAAGCTTACTTGCAAAGAAATTCCAGAGCATATAAAGCAAAAAATATACAGTGAATCCTGCATTCTACAACACTGTTACAGGGCTTTCGTGGGATGCCGTGCTCAAAAGCACTGAAGTCGGTATTGAACTCTTAACTGGTATCAACAAGCTGCTGTTTTTGGGTACAGGGTTTGTGAGGGACTTTGCCAATGTGTCCATAGGCAGACCAAAACAAATAACTCATTAATGAGTCAAAAGTTCAGCAAAACAAACATCAATTGAAGTTGCACCCTGTACTTGGATGTAAACACTTTATACAGACATGCCATGCAACAATCTCTGTCTATTGGAGGGCTTTGATGGCTGTCTCATGATGAAGTCGTTGGATTAGGTAATTTCTTGGATTGGACAGCTGTGATGTAGGGTTGTCTTGAAGGTGACTTGGCTTATCATCAACGGTCGTGAGTGTTAGCCTTAACTTTGAGACTGGACGTGGTGAGTTGATGTTAATTAAGAATGCCTTTAAAGTGACAAAGATGCCATTATCATAACATCTCTGAGTTTGAACGAAGTCGTGTGTTGGGCTGTGAGAAGCTGGATATTCCTTCTGCGATACTGCAGAAAGACTTTGCAGGAATGTAGCCACTGTACATGATTCCTGACGGCGGAGACCACGAGTATGTATTGTCGCAAGAAGAAGACCGGGCTCGAGATGGCCGTGTGGCACTATTGAGAGAGAATACCATCATGTTCAGCTTATAATTCTGGTGCATTGTACTGCATCTGCAGCGGCGTTTTGAGCAATAGTTAGAACCACATTGACACAATGAACTATTATAAATCGGTTACTTCAAGGGCAGCTCCGAGCCAGTGTGCATTCCACTGACCCCAAACCACCGCCATTTGTGACTTTAGTGGTGTCAAGCCAGAGCTCGTTGCAGGGTAGGGTGGAGATCTGTTGTGTTTTATGCTGGAAGCTGGTTGCCCCTCAGTGTTAGTGATAGCAGTATGTTAGTCAGAAGGAGGCCAGTTGACGCTCTGTAACCAACAAATCTGCATGCTAGACACACTGGAACTAAACCTGGAGTAACGACCTGGGACGCGATTTCGTATGACAGCAGGTGGATTCTCATGGTTGCCTTACACATCCGGAATGTAAATCAGTCTGGTGACAGGACCTGTTGTACTGTCATTCATGAACAGTTGACAAGGAGTGTTTTCCAACAAGATAACACTCACTCACATATCGCTATTGTATCGAAACATGCTCTATTGCCAGATCTGTATTCGATCGAGCACATATGGGACATCATCGGACGACAACTCCAGTGTCATCCACAAACAGCATTAACCGCAGCTGCATTGACGGATCAAGTCTAATAGGCACGGAATTCCATCTCACAAACTGACTTCCGACACCTAAGCAACAAAGTGCATCCACGTTTGCATGCTTGCATTCAATATTCTAGCGGTTACACCGATTATTAATGTACCAACATTTCACATTTGCAATGGCTCATCTCATGCTTACATTAACCTATGATCTTGCAATGTTAATCACTTATATACTACCCAGACAAATGTATTCCCGAAATTTCATTACTCAGCATTAATTTTTTATTTTGCAATTTTTTTCCCGTCAGTGTATTTGAGTTGAACACACTCAGTGTAAAATGAGAAACAGTTGTATGATATAAGAAAGAAGAGTTAGAACCACTCATTATTAGAGGATGGGTACACAGTTAAGACAGACATTTAGAACGCAGATTTTAAATTGTAAGACATTTCCAGGGGCAGATGTGGACTTTCACTACAATTTATTGGCTATGGCCTGTAGATTGAATTGAAGAAATTGGAAAAGGTAGAAAATTAAGAAGATGAGACCTGGGTAAGTTGAAAGAACTAAAGCTTATTGAAAATGTCAGAGGGGACGTTAGGCAATAACTGACTACAACAGAGGAAAGGAATACAATAGAAGACGAATAAGTATCTTTTAGAAACGAAATAGTGAAAGCAGCAGAGGATCAAAAGGTAGAAAGACAAGGCCTAGTAGAGATCCTTAGATAAAACAAGAGATATTCAATTGAATTGATGAAAAGAAAAAATTTAAACATGCAGCAAATGAAGCAGACGAAAAGGAATACAAAAATTTAGAAAATGAGATTGACAGGAAGTGCAAAATTGCTAAGCAAGAGTGGCTAGAGGAAAAATGTAAGGATTTAGAAGCATATTTCACTAGGGGAAAGATAGATACCATTTACAGAAAAATTAAAGAGGTCTTTGGGGAAAAGAGAAGCAGCTTGATGGTAAACCAGTCCTGTACAAAGAAGAGAAAGCTGAAAGGTGAAAGAAATATATAGAGGGTCCATACAATGCAGATGAACTTGAATGCAGAGGATATAGATGACGATGAGATGGGAGATATGATACTGCGGGAAGAATTTGACACAGCACCAAAAGACCAAAGATGAAAGATGGTCCCCGGAGTAGACGACATTCTGCAGAACTACTGATAGCCTTTGGAGAGCCAGGCATGACAAAACTGTTCCACCTGGCGTGCAAGATGAATGAGACAGGCGAAATACCCTCATACCTTAAGAAGAATGTAGTAATTCCAATTCCATAGAAAGCAGATGCCGACAGGTGTGAAATTTACCGAACTATCAGAAAAAAAGTCATGGTTGCAAATTACTAAAATGAACTATTTACGGAAGAGTGGAAAAATTGGTAGAAGCCGACCTCACGAAAGATCAGTTTGGATTCTGGAGATTTGTAAGAAAACGCGTGGCAATATTGCCGCTACGACTTAGAAGATAGGTTAAGGTAAGGCAAACCTACATTTATAGCATTTGTAGTCATAGAGAAAATTTTTGACAATGTTGACTGAAATACTCTCTTTGAAACTCTAAGGTAGAAGGGGTAAAACACGGGGAGCAAAGGGCTGTTTATAACTTGTATAGAAACCAGATGGCAGTTATAAGAGTCGAAAGGCATGAAAGGGAGGCAGTGGTTGAAAAGGCGGTTAGGCAGGGTTGTAGCCTGTCTTCAACGTTATTCCGTATGTACACTGAGCGAGCAATAAAGGAAACCAAAGAAAAACTGGGAGTAGGAATTAAAGTTGAAGGAGAAGGTTTGCAGATAACATTACAATTTTGTCACAGACAGTAAAGGATTTGGAAGAGCAGGTGAATGGAAAGGACAGTGTCTTGAAAGGAGGATTTAAGATGAACATCAACAAAAAACAAAACAAAGATAATGGAATGTATTCGAATTAGATCAGGTGATGCTAAGGGAATCAGCTTAGGAAACGAGACAGTTAAAGTAATAGATAAGATTTGCTATTTGGCCAACAAAATAACTAATGATGGCTGAAGTGTAGAGGATATAAAATGAAGACTGACAATGGCAAGAAAAGCATTTCTAGAGAAGAGAAATTTGTTAACGTTGAATACAGATTTAAGTGTTAGGAAGTCTTTTCTAAAGGTAATAATATGGAGTGTAGCGATGTATGTCAGTGAAACATGTACAGTTTAGAGAAAAAGAGAACAAAAGCTTTCGAAAAGTGGTGCTACGAAGAATGCTGGAGATTAGATGGATGGATCATGAAATTAATGAGGAAATACTGAACACAATTGGGGAGAAAAGAAATTTGTGCTACAGCTTGACCAAAGGAATGGATCGGTTGATAGGACACATTCTGAGACATTAAGGGATCAGAAATTAAGAACTGCAGAGGCTCAATCTAGATATAGTAGGGGTCAGTGAAGTGAAGTGGAAGGAAGACAAGGATTTCTGGTCAGATGAGTATCGGGTAATATCAACAGCAGCAGAAAATGGTATAACAGGTGTAGGATTCGTTATGAATAGGAAGGTAGGGCAGAGGGTGTGTTACTGTGAACAGTTCAGTGACCGGGTTGTTCTAATCAGAATCGACAGCAGACCAACACCGACAACGATAGTTCAGGTATACATGCCGACGTCGCAAGCTGAAGATGAACAGATAGAGAAAGTGTATGAGGATATTGAAAGGGTAATGCAGTATGTAAAGGGGGACGAAAATCTAATAGTCATGGGCGACTGGAATGCAGTTGTAGGGGAAGGAGTAGAAGAAAAGGTTACAGGAGAATATGGGCTTGGGACAAGGAATGAAAGAGGAGAAAGACTAACTGAGTTCTGTAACAAGTTTCAGCTAGTGATAGCGAATACCCTGTTCAAGAATCACAGGAGGAGGAGGTATACTTGGAAAAGGCCGGGAGATACGGGAAGATTTCAATTAGATTACATCATGGCAAAACAGAGATTCCGAAATCAGATACTGGACTGTAAGGCGTACCCAGGAGCAGATATAGACTCAGATCACAATATAGTAGTGATGAAGAGTAGGCTGAAGTTCAAGACATTAGTCAGGAAGAATCAATACGCAAAGAAGTGGGATACGGAAGTACTAAGGAATGACGAGATACGTTTGAAGTTCTCTAACGCCATAGATACAGCAATAAGGAATAGCGCAGTAGGCAGTACAGTTGAAGAGGAATGGGCGTCTCTAAAAAGGGCCATCACAGAAGTTGGGAAGGAAATCATAGGTACAAAGAAGGTAGCTGCGAAGAAACCATGGGTAACAGAAGAAATACTTCAGTTGATTGATGAAAGGAGGAAGTACAAACATGTTCCGGGAAAATCAGGAATACAGAAATACAAGTCGCTGAGGAATGAAATAAATAGGAAGTGCAGGGAAGCTAAGACGAAATGGCTGCAGGAAAAACGTGAAGACATCGAAAAAGATATGATTGTCGGAAGGACAGACTCAGCATACAGGAAAGTCAAAACAACCTTTGGTGACATTAAAAGCAACGGTGGTAACATTAAGAGTGCAACGGGAATTCCACTGTTAAATGCAGAGGAGAGAGCAGATAGGTGGAAAGAATACATTGAAAGCCTCTATGAGGGTGAAGATTTGTCTGATGTGCTAGAGGAAGAAACAGGAGTCGATTTAGAAGAGATAGGGGATTCAGTATTAGAATCGGAATTTAAAAGAGCTTTGGAGGACTTACGGTCAAATAAGGCAGAAGGGATAGATATTCCATCAGAATTTCTAAAATCATTGGGGGAAGTGGCAACAAAACGACTATTCACGTTGGTGTGTAGAATATATGAGTCTGGCGACATACCATCTGACTTTCGGAAAAGCATCATCCACACAATTCCGAAGACGGCAAGAGCTGACAAGTGCGAGAATTATCGCACAATCAGCTTAACAGCTTATGCATCGAAGCTGCTTACAAGAATAATATACAGAAGAATGGAAAAGAAAATTGAGAATGCGCTAGGTGACGATCAGTTTGGCTTTAGGAAAAGTAAAGGGACGAGAGAGGCAATTCTGACGTTACGGCTAATAATGGAAGCAAGACTAAAGAAAAATCAAGACACTTCCATCGGATTTGTCGACCTGGATAAAGCGTTCGACAATATAAAATGGTACAGGCTGTTCGAGATTCTGAAAAAAGTAGGGGTAAGCTATAGGGAGAGACGGGTCATATACAATATGTACAACAACCAAGAGGGAATAATAAGAGTGGACGATCAGGAACGAAGTGCTCGTATTAAGAAGGGTGTAAGACAAGGCTGTAGCCTTTCGCCCCTACTCTTCAATCTGTACATCGAGGAAGCAATGGTGGAAATAAAAGAAAGGTTCGGGAGTGGAATTAAAATACAAGGTGAAAGGATATCAATGATACGATTCGCTGATGACATTGCTATCCTGAGTGAAAGTGAAGAAGAATTAAATGATCTGCTGAACGGAATGAACAGTCTAATGAGTACACAGTATGGTTTGAGAGTAAATCGGAGAAAGACGAAGGTAATGAGAAGTAGTAGAAATGAGAACAGCGAGAAACTTAACATCGGGATTGATGGGCACGAAGTCAATGAAGTTAAGGAATTCTGCTACCTAGGCAGTAAAATAACCAATGACGGACAGAGCAAGGAGGACATCAAAAGCAGACTCGCTATGGCAAAGAAGGCATTTCTAGCCAAGAGAAGTCTACTAATATCAAATACCGGCCTTTATTTGAGGAAGAAATTTCTGAGGATGTATGTCTGGAGTACAACATTGTATGGTAGTGAAACATGGACCGTGGGAAAACCGGAACAGAAGAGAATCGAAGCATTTGAGATGTGGTGCTATAGACGAATGTTGAAAATTAGATGGAGTGATAAGGCAAGGAATGAGGAGGTTCTATGCAGAATCGGAGAGGAAAGGAATATGTGGAAAACACTGATAAGGAGAAGGGACAGGATGATAGGACATCTGCTAAGACATGAGGGAATGACTTCCATGGTACTAGAGGGAGCTGTAGAGGGCAAAAACTGTAGAGGAAGACAGAGATTGGAATACGTCAAACAAATAATTGAGGACGTAGGTTGCAAGTGGTACTCTGAGATGAAGAGTTTAGCACAGGAAAGGAATTCGTGGCGGGCCGCATCAAACCAGTCACTAGACTGATGAAAAAAAAAAGAAGGGAAGTGTGGGGGATAAAAGTCGTAGAGGGAGACCAATATATGATCAGTAAGCATATTCAGATGGAGGTAGGCTGCAGTAGTTTTTCCGAGATGAAGAGGCTTACACTCATTAGAGTAGCATGGAGATATGCATCAAACCAGTTTCAGTCTGAAGACCACGGCAACAACAACACAGGAAAAGTTCAACAAGACTATACTTGTTGCTAAGAAGAAGCGCAATTTGCAGATAAGAGAAGTAACTCAGTTTGTTCTGCGTATAATAGTCTGTGGGAGCAGGAAACACATGATAATACACTGCTGGAAATTGAAATAAGAACAGCGTGAATTCATTGTCCCAGGAAGGGGAAACTTTATTGACACATTCCTGGGGTCAGATACATCACATGATCACACTGACAGAACCACAGGCACATAGACACAGGCAACAGAGCATGCACAATGTCGGCACTAGTACAGTGTATATCCACCTTTCGCAGCAATGCAGGCTGCTATTCTCCCATGGAGACGATCGTAGAGATGCTGGATGTAGTCCTGTGGAACGGCTTGCCATGCCATTTCCACCTGGCGCCTCAGTTGGACCAGCGTTCGTGCTGGACGTGCAGACCGCGTGAGACGACGCTTCATCCAGTCTCAAACATGCTCAATGGGGGACAGATCCGGAGATCTTGCTGGCCAGGGTAGTTGACTTACACCTTCTAGAGCACGTTGGGTGGCACGGGATACATGCGGACGTGCATTGTCCTGTTGGAACAGCAAGTTCCCTTGCCGATCTAGGAATGGTAGAACGATGGGTTCGATGACGGTTTGGATGTACCGTGCACTATTCAGTGTCCCCTCGACGATCACCAGTGGTGTACGGCCAGTGTAGGAGATCGCTCCCCACACCATGATGCCGGGTGTTGGCCCTGTGTGCCTCGGTCGTATGCAGTCCTGATTGTGGCGCACACCTGCACGGCGCCAAACACGCATACGACCATTATTGGCACCAAGGCAGAAGCGACTCTCATCGCTGAAGACGACACGTCTCCATTCGTCCCTCCATTCACGCCTGTCGCGACACCACTGGAGGCGGGCTGCACGATGTTGGGGCGTGAGCGGAAGACGGCCTAACGGTGTGCGGGACCGTAGCCCAGCTTCATGGAGACGGTTGCGAATGGTCCTCGCCGATACCCCAGGAGCAACAGTGTCCCTAATTTGCTGGGAAGTGGCGGTGCGGTCCCCTACGGCACTGCGTAGGATCCTACGGTCTTGGCGTGCATCCGTACGTCGCTGCGGTCCGGTCCCAGGTCGACGGGCACGTGCACCAACCGCCGACCACTGGCGACAACATCGATGTACTGTGGAGACCTCACGCCCCACGTGTTGAGCAATTCGGCGGTACGTCCACCCGGCCTCCCGCATGCCCACTATACGCCCTCGCTCAAAGTCCGTGAACTGCACATACGGTTCACGTCCACGCTGTCGCGGCATGCTACCAGTGTTAAAGACTGCGATGGAGCTCCGTATGCCACGGCAAACTGGCTGACACTGACGGCGGCGGTGCACAAATGCTGCGCAGCTAGCGCCATTCGACGGCCAACACCGCGGTTCCTGGTGTGTCCGCTGTGCCGTGCGTGTGATCATTGCTTGTACAGCCCTCTCGCAGTGTCCGGAGCAAGTATGGTGGGTCTGACACACCGGTGTCAATGTGTTCTTTTTTTCATTTCCAAGAGTGTAGAAAGTTTCGTAGATATATCGAATACCTGAGTAAATGTCTATCTCCTGTCTTACATGAATGTTATGGTCAACATATGTAGATGAAATTTCATGAAAAACTGATGACAGCGGAAAATGCTCCTATCAGAGCAAAAAAAATGCGAATAAGTTTGTGTTTATTTAAAAAACTCTGACTGAAAAGTGAGGTACTAGCTGCGTCATTCTATCTTCCTCAATACCTTTAAAGATTTCCTCAAGTTTTTTGGCATGCAAACATACTCAACTCCTTTTAACATCAACGCACCTCTAATTCCCACCAGCTCCCCTAACTGTAACTCCTTCATACCCACGAGTCCATCGCTGTAAATCGCTCATACCCATCCCTCCCGCTTGCGCATTCTCACTCACTCATTCAGCCTAACTCATTATCTTAGTATCTCTTCGTATCTCTCTGACTGCCCCTGTTTGCTGTATCACAGCAACTGTCTTCTTCGTTCTGTTCTACTGCTGCAGTCTCCTCTCACTGTCACTCTCCCTCTTTCTCTCTCTTACTACTACCATCTCATTCTTTCCCTCCCACTATTGCTGTCTCAATCACTAGCTCTCTCTTCCTCAGTGTCGTTGTCATAGACTCCATTAGCTGTACTCATTAAGGCTGGCTCGCAACAATATCCAGTTTCTTTTTCTCTGTATTCCTCTGCCAATGACACTGTCTCCTTCACTCTTTTCCTACCACTGTTATGCCACTGACAACTATGTTTCACTGCTACTGTGTCCCTCTCTTTCGCTCATACCTCCATTGTCTGTTTCACTCTTTCCATACCACAACCACTGTCTAATGTCTTCCAGCATATATTACTTTTCGTCTGTTTCCCACTGCCTCTGTGTCCTCCTTATTCATCACAAAAAACCGCAAATCTGCTCACATGCCTAAATTTTTGGGAAAATTTTTGAAGATGTGAGAAAGGTAGAATGCGGCAGCTGATACCCCACACTTCAGTCAATGACTTTTAAATATACAGGAACATATTCGCAGTATTTATGCTCCGATAGGAGTAAAATTTTGATGGTTTACTTACGTAAAACTGAAATAACGCAGAACTAATTTTAAAACTCAGATTGGATTTTATGTGCTAATTTTTTTGTTTGTGCTTCGGTACTATAACATGGTTTTCCCAGAATCCTTACGGTGATAACGGAGACACTTTACAGCTTATTTCTCAGTATTACGTCACTTTATGAACCATGTTTTCGCCTTACTCGGGATTTTACGTGCTTATTTTACTTGTACAAGTAGGGTAATTTGAACCTTTGTGCCTCGGAAACGGATGAAGATAGCAAGAAAAATTTCACTGCTGTTAGAGATCTATATCTTAGGAATATATTGTAAGAATTTCATCCATTTATTCTTCACATCTGTCTTGGAATTCGTGGCTCGGTTTTGGTACCCAAAAACCATGTTTTTGGGGTATTTCTAGAGAATAACGGATAGTAGGCCAAATTAGAACGTCTATATCTAGGAAACGGGTAAAGATATCGAGAGAGTTTTTAGGTTTTTTGAGATCAAGATCTTAGGAACATATGTAAAAATTTCAGCCGTTTGCTGTGCATAACTTTCATGCTACCCGCCGCTATGAAGAAGTGGTAAAAAACGATTTTTTTAGATTTTCTGAGGAAACGCCAATTAATGGTGCCTTCATAAACCCTCTAAGACCCACCATAGACCACATTAAATGTGGACCGATTTCCTCCATTTGCCTAAGCTGGAGAAAGTGTGTAATACTCATACTATACGATAGATACACTAAGACGATCCTTCTTTTGGATATAAAAATCGTCTCTAGCCGAAGAACTATCCAAAACACTTGACTACCTTTCTATCACCAATAGAATTCGAGGTATGAGCCCTGGAAAAATTTTCATGCTCGGCTTTCTGGAACATATTGGTAAGCACGCTGCTGCATGTGTACCGATGTAGCCCTATGGACTACATACCGTTCATAAACAAATAAGTTTGTTATCTTACCTTGTTCAAACCCTACGCATAAAGTCTTCTTGCCGCCTTTCTCATACAAGATTGTGTCTATATTATCAAATATTCGAAGCAATGTCAACATATCTTTGTAAGCCATCCCAGGATCGTACCATTTTGGTTTTGCTGATGCAAAATTTATGGAGAACGTCGTGATAACACGTCCAACATATCTGAATACAATGAAAGCAGTCTCCTTAAATACAAATTGTCCATATTCATTGTTGAAGCCCCGAGTGTCTATAATGTTTGCAGCTTGAGAAGTCGTCACGAAATGCTTTAGATGTGGCGCAGCTGACTGTTCACTTATGCAGATCGTTGCCCAATTCTGGTGAGTGGTGAATTATTTATCACACGATCACGTGGTATTAATGCGTTCACTGCAGTGTATTTTCTGAATATTTAAACTCTATGCAGACATTTATTGGCCCTGATTTCACAGCTTTTTTTCTGCTTTGAACAATCTATCATAGCAACTGGTACTAATTTCTTGATTTTTTCAGGGCTGAGCAAGCATCCGAATTCATCTTCTGTAAATAAGAAGGACAAAAAAATACACATCTAACAGTATGCTGTAAACATTATTACCCCAATCGGCTGTAAATTCTCATATGGATACAACTCTGAATAAGGTGACTTTAGTTTTAGTTAGTTTACAGCTCTGGAATTCATTTGAATCCCCTTCCTGTTGGTTTACAGAGCTATTGTAATGAATCATTGTGTTTCTAATTGAATGGATGCTTTAATAACACGTTTGTCTGGATGTAGCCGGATATTCAGACTGCTCCAAATAATGGAAAGTTAATGGCTGTTGAATACCAGCATTCAATACCTTAAACATTTTAAAATACTCTTTGTTATTTACATAAATATTAGGCATTTTCCATACTAACTGCTCCAACACAAATTTATTCTCTTTGGGATCAATCTGCTGTCCCTGAACATGTGAGTTATTCTACGTTGCACTCTGTAGCAGCATTAGTTACTGCTATGAATTCGTGATAAAGCGTTTTGCACCTTTCAAGTATCCCATTAGCGTCTTGAGCGGTAATCATGTGCTAAAGAGTTCGTAATTGCTTATCAATCTATCTACGAACCATCTTTCATTTTCTGGGGACATTCAAACCAGAAGTTGATGCGGAAATACACTCCTGGAAATTGAAATAAGAACACCGTGAATTCATTGTCCCAGGAAGGGGAAACTTTATTGACACATTCCTGGGGTCAGATACATCACATGATCACACTGACAGAACCACAGGCACATAGACACAGGCAACAGAGCATGCACAATGTCGGCACTAGTACAGTGTATATCCACCTTTCGCAGCAATGCAGGCTGCTATTCTCCCATGGAGACGATCGTAGAGATGCTGGATGTAGTCCTGTGGAACGGCTTGCCATGCCATTTCCACCTGGCGCCTCAGTTGGACCAGCGTTCGTGCTGGACGTGCAGACCGCGTGAGACGACGCTTCATCCAGTCCCAAACATGCTCAATGGGGGACAGATCCGGAGATCTTGCTGGCCAGGGTAGTTGACTTACACCTTCTAGAGCACGTTGGGTGGCACGGGATACATGCGGACGTGCACTGTCCTGTTGGAACAGCAAGTTCCCTTGCCGGTCTAGGAATGGTAGAACGATGGGTTCGATGACGGTTTGGATGTACTGTGCACCATTCAGTGTCCCCTCGACGATCACCAGTGGTGTATGGCCAGTGTAGGAGATCGCTCCCCACACCATGATGCCGGGTGTTGGCCCTGTGTGCCTCGGTCGTATGCAGTCCTGATTGTGGCGCTCACCTGCACGGCGCCAAACACGCATACGACCATCATTGGCACCAAGGCAGAAGCGACTCTCATCGCTGAAGACGACACGTCTCCATTCGTCCCTCCATTCACGCCTGTCGCGACACCACTGGAGGCGGGCTGCACGATGTTGGGGCGTGAGCGGAAGACGGCCTAACGGTGTGCGGGACCATAGCCCAGCTTCATGGAGACGGTTGCGAATGGTCCTCGCCGATACCCCAGGAGCAACAGTGTCCCTAATTTGCTGGGAAGTGGCGGTGCGGTCCCCTACGGCACTGCGTAGGATCCTACGGTCTTGGCGTGCATCCGTGTGTCGCTGCGGACCGGTCCCAGGTCGACGGGCACGTGCACCTTCTGCCGACCACTGGCGACAACATCGATGTACTGTGGAGACCTCACGCCCCACGTGTTGAGCAATTCGGCGGTACGTCCACCCGGCCTCCCGCATGCCCACTATACGCCCTCGCTCAAAGTCCGTGAACTGCACATACGGTTCACGTCCACGCTGTCGCGGCATGCTACCAGTGTTAAAGACTGCGATGGAGCTCTGTATGCCACGGCAAACTGGCTGACACTGACGGCGGCGGTGCACAAATGCTGCGCAGCTAGCGCCATTCGACGGCCAACACCGCGGTTCCTGGTGTGTCCGCTGTGCCGTGCGTGTGATCATTGCTTGTACAGCCCTCTCGCAGTGTCCGGAGCAAGTATGGTGGGTCTGACACACCGGTGTCAATGTGTTCTTTTTTCCATTTCCAGGAGTGTATATGTTTTAAGTGTTGACGCGATTAAAACATTTATTGTGCACTCAATCTGAACGTCGTTCAGTCTGTGTCTTATCTCCTGAAACATGAATACAAAAACTTATATGTAAGTTGCAATGTATTGTAGGGCCTCGAAACTTTTTCAAAAAAATTTCTTTCCTAGTGTAGAAAGCTATTGCTTGGAGTTGTTAAATCATCCTGATGTTGGAACCTTATACTATTAAACGTTGCCAATATAAAAGGTTTGTAGGAGAAATAATGATGACGTATAATTCGTTCATCATAATGAACTGAGATGGTTGTATTAAGCGGTACCATTGCATGGTTCCAAGGCTGTTGCTTTAAGGAATTTGTAATTGTCCCTTAATACCACGTTGTGTTTCTGCTGTGAAGTGCTATACTGATAGCATTGCGCGTTGGTTTTTATACCTTGCGTCCATGCTGCTCCTACGTAAAGTGGAAATGCATTATATTTAACACTGGACTCGCATTCGGGAGGACGACGGTTCAATCCCGTCTCCGGCCATCCTGATTTAGGTTTTCCGTGATTTCCCTAAATCGTTTCAGGCAAATGCCAGGATGGTTCCTTTGAAAGGGCACGGCCGATTTCCTTCCCAATCCTTCCCTAATCCGAGCTTGCACTCCGTCTCTAATGACCTCGTTGTCGACGGGACGTTAAACACTAACCCCTACTACTACGTTATATTTATTCACCATGAAAGTCGAGTAGACGCCTGTCTTCCTCTATAATTTTCACCTCGAAATGGTCTGATGACTGGATAGTCACTGGAAGGTATATGGCATACCACAGGTAGTAATAGGCAGACTTTTTACGACTCTGTTGCTCCTGTAAGTACAATTCGCTGTCATAAAGTCATGTTTTTAATCTCAAAAGTTCCTTTTATAAATAAACAATTTTTCTCATTAACAAAAGACGCAACATAACGTACACTGCCCTTGGTCTGTTACTGTGAAAAGACATCTGCACTCTTCACCAAAACTAACTACGTTATTAAATAGTTCTCTACCTAATGATGGTGGTGTGAACCGTCGAAAAGCGTAGTGGCAAAATAAACAAGTTACTGACGCAGGAAATTGTTTAATTTGAGTTTATCAACAGTCGCAGCCGTCAAAATGCCGTTTGTAATGGATGAAATATTCAAATCCATTTGCGCCGCTAGTTGTGAAGTACTGTAAGTAAACAAATTGTTTTACATGGCAATACCACTTATTTCTTGTTTCTGCACTCTGAAGAGAACTAGCCTGTTATTTTTAATAGTTATTTTTGGTGCTCTCCGATAGGATTTTCTCAATCATCCTGTCTTTTCCTTATCGATTTTTTAATTTTCAATTTGAACTTAACATTATCGATATATGAATGAAAATATACTTCATGGATGACACATTGATACCCTGATGTTAATCATAAGAAGAATTTAACTGGTGATTACTGAATTAAAAAGGTGACATTCCAGTTTATTTTAATAATATAAAACATGAGCATAGCATGTATTAATAAAATATGATTATTACTAATTGTAAAAATCAAAGTAATCTACCTCAAAAACATTTGTGTGGATACATATAAATCGTTTCAAATACAATAAGTGTTGCAACCTTCCTGCCAAATTTAGTTCGTGGCGCAAAAACTGTTCTCAGACTATTTGAAGTGCTTGTAGGAAAAATGGCAATTTCAAAAGTTTGATCCCTCTTAGATAGATCTCTGCGGATGCTGCACCTAGAGCATACATTTTTTAACTTATAGAAAGGTGTGTGGGTTAAAAAGTGTATTTCTGTCCACTAAATAGTATAATACACAGGCAATTTTCACATTTAAACATGATTATTTATGTGGCACAAAAACTTTTCCACATTTATCTCGCACTAAAACAGCCCAGATCCGTCATGTTGCTGTGTTGAGTTGTCAGCGACATGGTGGATACTGAGCTGTTTGTGTGCAAGTTAACAGAAGAAAACGCGAAAATCGGTATAACACAGGCAGAGTAGAAAGGCAAAACTTAATGAATATCCAAACATGTATTACGCTAACTGAAGATAAGTGAAACCCCAATACGTGTATTAGCTTAAATAAAAATACATCAAAAAGCGACTGATTGCTGTATGTCTTAAAATAATACATGCACTTACAAGATAGGTGATCTGAATTGTGCATCCCCTCTCGATATTCAGATTTTCTGTTTTTTTTACTTATGTCCTGAAACCTTTGAGATGCACATAATATACACCAGATGTTGGACAAACTTCCATTACTTTAAACATTGTTACATTGAATATTATTCACTATGGTCATTTTTATGATGTTTGTGCAAGCATACTTTTCAGCAAAGAAAATTCTTTTTGTGGGAATTTTACATAATTTTCTTTTGTGAAGTAGGGTATGTTTAATAACTCATACAGTGGACTACAATACAAAACACTAAATCCAATTTGGCACTGTTGCACTTTCATTTTATAGTATTTGTATACACATACTGTCCAGGAGAGAGCTTCTTGGCATGAGATGTGCTGTATATTTACAAATTAAGTTTTCAAAATACTGTGATACTGGGTAAAAACATTTTTCCTGAAGATATAAAGCTACAGGCTTTTTAAAGATCTGTATTTTGTTTATGAGGGAAGTCATTTACGAGAACTAAGAAGAGAAAGGGTCCTAAAATTGAGCCTTGTGGTACACCATAGATTAATGTGGAATGTTTTGAGTCATAATGTTAATTTTTTCCAGGTGTTTGAACTCTGTTATCCGAGAGCGATTTTCTAAGTAGGACTTCAGTTACTCACTTGGCAGCCCTCTTACACTACAGCACTCTAACTTTCTTAGAAGAATTTCATGATCCATTAGATAAAAGTCTTTGTTCGTTCAACTACAATTCAAATGTATGATAAAGACGTACACACAAGGAAATGGAAAACAAATTAAAATGTAATACATTAAAATCATGGTCTATTGGCGAAGTGAGATTGTGTATAAAGTAACACCAGACATAAAATTACCAACTGGAGACGAATGCAGGATGGAATCTGAATTCATAGAAATTAGTCTCTTATAACATTGGTTTTGAAAGGTTACCCCAGGGACGAATGGAAGCAATTATGTTAAAAAACTCACAACCAACCTAACTGAGTAGGAAATGCAGTGTCAAATTCATAATGACTGTGTCGATCCCGAAAAGGCTGTCGCGCATCTGCTGGAAACCAAATCTCCAAAATCTAATCCCTAATGTCCAGTCTTGAAGCCCCAATCTGGAACAAAGCTAAAACTTGCACTCTGGCACATCTTCGCTCACGCAGTGACCAAAATTACGCTTGAGCCAATCAGATGGGTTTTTCAAGCCCGACAAACGTCTCTAACGTATCTCTCCATTGTGCAGGATTTTTGATCGTAGCTCTAGATAATGATATTATTCTTGCTAGGCAAAGAAAGTGGTGGAGACCGCGGCTTTAGAAAGTTGCGAGTTCCTCTGAAAGGCGGAACTCTGTGTCTAAAGTTTGCAAACACTGTCCAATCAGAACATGGCTTGGTTTCCATGTCTGGAACTCCAAGTGGACCATTCCTAAACAGCGACGCCAGTAAAGCGTTGGCAGGCAACAAAGGTGTCCCTTAACGGTGTTGCTAGCATTTCCTACATTACGAACTAATCTTATCATGCTGGGCATGCTAGAGGTGCCCTGTGTTCACAGCCTGACGTCCACTCGATCCCAAGCATCTTGCGTGTGGTCGCCTACAATCGTGAGAGGCGCTATTGATTAATGTCATAGCCTTGCGGATGTGCTTTTCACTGTATGAGGACCGCAGAAACTAGGCACCTCTAGATCGCCGAAACGTTTATCGTCTCAGACGGCGCTTGTCGACTACACACCTGAGCGAATGGCAACACACGAAGCCAGCCTCTGTAACACAATAGCTCAGGTCCCAGCCCATTTGTGGCCCCCAGTTCTAACTGCTTCTCCTTTTGTCCTAACGGAACTGCCCAGGTCACAGTCTGGCTGCTAGGATCAGTAACTACGTACAGACTCATTACAAAAAGCAACGTTACAAAATAGGAACGAGTGATCTCCAGAATCATCATTGCTGTCGCATATATCAATCAAATCCACATTACGCGTGTATTACTTTATCAACAGAAAATCTGTGTGTCACATAATGAAATTAATTCAAGTGCTTAATAAGTGAAATGTCACGCTGGCTAAGGCCAGTCGTGTTCCAACATACAGAGGCACATCGTTCAAGGGCTGTCGCAGTATGCTGTCAAGGAATCGCAAGTACGTGGCACTTGTGATATGTGGTGGAAGGAGATATGGCTCAGTCAGAAGTCCTCTAGGAATCCTGCCGAAATGTACAGACCGTATTGTTTCTGAAACCCATGGGGGCGTGCAGCATTCAGGTTTTCTTCAGCCCATACATTATTGTTTTGGAAACTGAGAACACATTTCCTTGTGAACTCGGCTTCAGCCATGAAAAGGATCCACTATGAGAAATCCAGCTCGCCCATAAAATGATGCAAGAACCACCTGCAGAAGAGGGTTTGTGATGAAAAATCCTGTGCCTTCATTACCTGTACCTTGTGTAGGTGGTATGGGTGTACCTGTTGCTCATGCAGTTCACACCAGACAGTTTTGTTATCCACATTCAGTCTGCCTGCTATGTTTCTGCTACTCATTGCTGTGTCCTCTTCCACTGCATGGAGTATAGCCTCTTTAAACTCGGGTGTGTGGCGCCGGCCTGGAGCATAACTGTCGGCCCAACTGATGCTGAATATACCCGTCCCCAAGGCCCGCTGGCACACCATACCGATGAGGAAGTGTGAAGGTGTCTGGCAGAGTAGGAAACGCTCTGCATGTAATTGATGAGTAGCTCTGTAATTCCACTGAGCTTCACTGTACAATAATACTTCGGTGTACTCCACAAATGTGTAGCCACCATGGGCAACAGCAACACACAAAAAAGAAATGTATGTACAACTTGCATTCTGCACTGTATTGAATGATTAGAACTGCACAGCAGTGCAGTATGAACAAAGGCCACAAGCATGACAGCAGATACAAAACATCTCCGGGCAGATCACAAACTTAACTGCATGGGATGTAAACACACCTGTCGTGAGCATGGGACATTAAGTGATCAGTGAATGACATACATAATACCTCAGTCAATGGCGCCAAAAATAGGGGATAAATAATGACTCTAAGCACTATGGGACTTAACATCTGAGGTCATTAGTCCCCTAGGCTTAGAACTACTTAAGCCTACCTAACCTAAGGACATCACACACATCCATGCCCGAGGCAGGATTCGAACCTGCGACCGTTGCAGCAGCGCGGTTCCGGACTGAAGTGCCTAGAACGCTCGGCCACAGCGGCCGTCAAAATGGGGGCGGTTTGAATGTGTGTAGTGGTATTTTGTGTTTAGTTTCTGGAGTTCGCATGTTAGTTAATCGTCTTCGTCCTCACTAGAATTCCTCAACACCTGTAAATTGAATTTATTTACGTCCTGTATTATAAACACCATTTTCATGTGAGGAGAACAGAGATTTCTAGGGCACCTAGTGTCATTTGGGTGTACTGAATTATCCGCATAGTTGGATATCAGCTTACTTAACATTATATGAAATTTAATTTCATTCATAAGACACGTAATTCAGATGTAGAGCTTGCTTGGCACAATAGGAATGATGCCACAAGCCACAAGAATAAAAGAAGCAGCCTCAGCTGAAGGTGTGCAGTTGTATGAGCAGTTTGGGAGAGTATTGAGTTAGGGATCCCAGTGATACCGATTTTTCGATTTCATTAAGAACACTGCCTGAAAGTACCCAGACGGTATGGTCGAAAGTCAGTGTTATTTCGTATATGTGTACACAATCGGCGAGTATGTACGTGATTAGATATGTTGAGTGATCACTGTGAAGGACATGGGAGCGCCATGTACTGGTCTGAGATAGCATTTTCAGTACCTGTCAGAGTTTGATAGATATTATGAGTCTTCATTTGGCCAGCTGGTCGAACTGTGCAATAAGCAGATTTGTGGAACAAGGAGATGTGGCAGTGGCCTGATGTTGGACTGCATTGGGACATAATGACAGGTACACTCGTCATCCAGGATCTGTCTGGTCGATGATGTTTGATTGCCATGAGAAAGGATCGCTGTATTGTGTACCAAGTTCCCCCTTACATCTGCTTCTGCTATTGGAAAACAAGTGATGAAGTAATGGAGTCTCTACAACATTCTGTCATGCCACACCAATAGTCAGAGGACTAGGAGCAGCCAGACTAGAGAATTACCGTCCCATGTCCAAGGTGTAGGCTGCTGTTGACACTACAACACAAATGTTTGCGTTTGCAATGCTGCATCACTGAGAAGCATGGACTGCTGATGAACGACGTTGCAGTGCGTTCAGCACGTTACAGCGATTCTGTAGTAGATGAGCATCGTTGACGAGTATTGCAATGACATGGAGAAAGGTCCCATTGTTCCCATGTTTTGGAAAGGCACAGCAGTGTTACTCTTGGCCCTAGTGTGTGAGAGGGGCGCCAAGGGGTTGACTTTAGGTCACAACTGACAGTGATGGAAGGAACGCTGATGGCACAATGGTACGTCACGAATTTAAAACGTCTTCATGTGTTACCTCTCAAGCGACACTATGCAAAGTCATTTTTCAATGGAACAATGCTCGTCCACACATGGAATGGACAGCAAGATTCCCAGATCTGTTCCTGATATACACAACTGGCGATTAAAATTGCTACACCAAGAAGAAATGCAGATGATTATCGAGTATTCATTGGACAAATATATTATACTAGAACTGACATGTGATTACATTTACACGCAATTTGGATGCAAAGATCCTGAGAAATCATTACCCAGGACAACCACCTCTGGCCGTAATAATGGCCTAGATACTCCTGGACATTGAGTCAAGCAGAGCTTGGATGGCGTGTACAGCTACAGCTGCCCATGCAGCTTCAACACGATACCACAGTTCATCAAGAGTAGTGACTGGCGTATTGTGACGAGCCAGTTGCTCGGCCAGCATTGACCAGACGTTTTCAATTGGTGAGAGATCAGGAGAATGTGGTGGCCAGGGCAGCAGTCGAACATTTTCTGTATCCAGAAAGGCCCGTACAGGACCTGCAACATGCGGTCGTGCATTATCCTGCTGAAATGTAGGGTTTCGCAGGGATCGAATGAAGGGTAGAGCCACAGGTCGTAACACATCTGAAATGTAACGTTCACTGTTCAGAGTGCGTTCACCGCGATGTCGCCAAACACGGATGCGACCATCATTATGCTGTAAACAGAACCTGGATTCATCCGAAAAAATGACGTTTTGCCATTCGTGCACCCAGGTTCGTCGTTGAGTACACCATCGCAGGCGCTCCTGTCTCTGATGGAGCGTCAAGGGTAACCGCAGCCATGGTCTCTGAGCTGATAATCCATGCTGCTGCAAACGTCGTCGAACTGTTCGTGCAGATGGTTGTTGTCTTGCAAACGTCCCCGTGTCAGGGATCGAGATGTGGCTGCGCGATCCGTTACAGCTATGCGGATAAGATGCCTGTAATCTCTACTGCTAGTGATACGAGGCCGTTGGGATCCAGCACGGCGTTCCATATCACCCTCCTGAACCCACAGATTCCTTATTCTGCAAACAGTCATTGGATCTCGACCAACGCGAGTAGCAATGTCGCGATACGATAAACCGCAATCGTGATAGGCTACAATCCGACCTTTATCAAAGTCGGAAACGTGATGGTACAGATTTCTCCTCCTTACACGAGGCTTCACAACAACGTTTCAGCAGGCAACGTCGGCCAACTGCTGTTTGTGTATGAGAAATCGGTTGGAATCTTTCCTCATGTCAGCACGTTGTAGGTGTCGCCACCGGCGCCAACCTTGTGTGAATGCTCTGAAAAGCTAATCATTTGCATATCACAGCATCTTCTTCCTGTCGGTTAAATTTCGAGTCTGTAGCACGTCATCTTCGTGGTGTAGCAATTTTAATGGCCAGTAGTGTAACTTGTGTAGGACTAGAGCGGAAGTCAACTCTGTCCCAATGATAGTATCCAGGAAATCAAAGACAAGTAAACACAGTTGTGGGCCAGCTTGCCTCAGGAAGGGATGTAACGGCATTATGACACCCTTCCCAACTAAATTAGTGCATACATCCAGCCAGAGGGGGTGTAACGTCATGCAGACAGATGGGTTCATACGAGTACTGTCAAGTTCTTTGCAAATTTGAGTGCATATTGTAATCAATGAAATAACATCACATACCCTCTAAAACTGTGAAGTTACATTTTGTTTTCTTCTTCCATTGTGGGTGCTTCATTTTTTTTATTGGGCAGTATAAAATAAGGGCCAGTCAAATGAAAACGAAATAGGTGGGACAAAGTGAGTAATCTGTTTATTATTTCAAAAGTATTCACCATAACTTTTAATACATTTATCCCTCTGTGGTACAAGAAGGTCTACGACTCCATAGAAAAATGTTTTCAATTGCCTACAGAACCGTGATTGTACCCGGGCGAGCACTTCTTCGTCCAAAGGAATTCGACGACCAAGGTTGTTTCGTGTATGTTGCAGAAGTTTCGCTGAGAAGCCCTCACATATCCTCCAGACAGTACCGGTCTCTTCCTATGCAATGTCCATAATTTTGGAACTCTTAAGAAAGATATTCGTGGCTGTTGCTTAGCTTTGGACGAAGAGGTACACGTCTGGGTACAATTAAGTTTCCATAGGCAACCACAAACATTTTTCTGTGAAGGCATTGACAGTCTTGTCTCACAGCGGGATAAATGTACTAACATTTATAGTGATGTTGTTGTCGTGATCTTCACTCCAGAGACTGGTTTGATGCAGCTCTCCATGCTACTCTAACCTGTGCAAAATTTTTCATCTCCCAGTACTTACTGCAACCTACATCCTTCTGAATCTGTTTAGTGTATTCATCGCTTGGTCTCCCTCTACGATTTTTACCCTCCACGCTGCCCTCCAATACTAAATTGGTGATCCCTTGATGTCTCACAATATGTCCTACCAACCGGTCCCTTATTCTTGTCAAGTTGTGCCACAGATTTCTCTTCTCCCTAATTCTATTCAATACCTCCTCATTAGTTATGTGATCTACCCATCTAATCTTCAGCATTCTTCTGTAGCACCACATTTCGAAAGCTTCTATTTTCTTCTCGTCTAAACTATTTATCGTCCATGTTTCACTTCCATGCATGGCCACACTCCATGTAAATACTTTCAGAAACGACTTCCCAACACTTCAATCTATACTCGATGTTAACAAATTTCTCTTCTTCAGAAACGCTTTCCTTGCCATTGCCAGTCTACGTTTTATATCCTCTCTACTTCGACCATCATCAGTTATTTTGCTCCCCAAGTAGTAAAACTTATTTACTACTTTAAGCGTCTCATTTCCTAATCTAATTCCCGCAGCATCACCCGATTTAATTCGACCTCATTCCATTATCCTCATTTTGCGTTTGTCGATGTTCATCTTATATCCTCCTTTCAGGACACTGTCCATTCCATTCAGCTGCTCTTCCAGGTCCTTTACTGTCTCTGACAGTATTACAATGTCATCGGCGAACCTCAAAGTTTTTATTTCTTTTCCATGGGTTTTAACACCTACTCCGAATTTTTCTTTTGTTTCCTTTACTGCTTGCTCAATATACAGATTGAATAACATCAGGGAGAGGGTACAACCCTCTCTCATTCCCTTCCCAACCACTGCTTCCCTTTCATGCCCCTCGACTCTTATAAATGCCACCTGGTTTCTGTACAAATTGTAAATAGCCTTTCGCTCCCTGCATTTTACCCCTGCCACCTTCAGAATTTGAAAGAGTATTCCAGTCAACATTGTCAAAAGCTTTCTCTAAGTCTACAAATGTTAGACACATAGGTTTGTCTTTCCTTAATCCATTTTCTAAGATAAGTCGTAGGGTCAGTATTGCCTCACGTGTTCCAACATTTCTACGGAATCCAAACTGATCTTCCCCGAAGTCGGCTTCTACCAGTTTTTCCATTCGTCTGTAAAGAATTCGTGTTAGTATTTTGCTGCCGTGGCTTATTAAACCGATAGTTCGGTAATTTTCACATCTGTCAACACCTGCTTTCTTTGGGATTAGGATTATTATATTCTTCTTGAAGTCTGAGGGTATTTCGCCTGTCTCATACATCCTGCTCGCCAGATGGTAGAGTTTTGTCAGGGCTGGCTGTCAGTGGTTCTGATGGAATGTTGTCTACTCCCAGGGCCTTGTTTCGATTTAGGTCTTTCAGTGCTCTGTCAAACTCTTCACGCAGTATCATATCTCCTATTTCATCTTCATCTACATTCTCTTCCATTTCTATAATACTGTCCTCAAGAACATCACCCTTGTATAGACCCTCTATATACTCCTTCCACCTTTCTGCTTTCCCTTCTTTGCTTAGAACTGGGTCATAGTGATTACTTTTGAAATAATATACAGATTATTTAAATTTTTCCCTTCTGTTCCATTTTCATTTGACTACCCTTATATGTTGGCACCACTAAGCCACGTACAAGACGTCTTTGTTTTTAAATTGAACAGAAATAAACAAACATTATTCAAAGATTTTGTTAGTTATTTATAAAGTTTAGATCGCCTGAAACGTAAAATGGATTCGTTGGCCTGAAACCCTGGACAGTAAACGACCATAAGATAAATATATCCATAGCATTTGTTAATTTCAAATTCCGCTGATGGGGCTCATTTCTTATAAACCAAACTACTGCTTCACTATTCCAGCGTCAATGAAATTACGCACAAAGTCGAACGCCCTCACTCTATGAGACAACTATGCTCATACCTAGGATTAAACTACCTGCGTTGTTGAACTGTCTAGTGATAGTGAACTGTGCGAAACATTACATGGGGAACATGATGGACTGGCCTGCCTGTCAGGCAATTCCACATTATCAGTAGCCAAGACACAGTCTGTGTATCCACTTTTTTTTCTTCTGGTGTCACCTATCGATAGCATCACATGGGCGTCGCAAAGTTGGCAACGGAATTAAAAGTTTCTCTTACACACGGACAGCGGTCATGCGGGATCTGGCGGACCCAATGGCGTATGCCCACTAAGCCACACCTCCTGCAGCTGCGTACCGTGAGCGTCCTCTTCCGTTGCAATATGGGCCGGCCGGCGGCAGCCAGACGGCTCACTTGCACTCGGAGCCTCATTGCTATGACGCCATCGTTCATGCTTAGTAAAGCAAGCCTCTTCCTAATAGCTATTCTATGAGCTGGACTCTAATTGTAGCTGCATTATTTGTAATGAGTCTTCTTATGCTTGGAGAAATACAAGCTAAGTAAATCTTCTTTTTGCTGTGTTGACTTGTTCGCTAATTATTTCTGTTCCTGTCAGCTTTCGTATGACAACAGTTGCCACACCACTCTTCAGTTATCTCTCCTTACCACTGTGTAAGAGGTCGTACACAACACTTCTACCCTTGCTAAATCCCATTTCCTCCAGCATAAAACTCAGTAAATGTAATTTGATGCTAGGGGTCAATTCACAGAATGTTTAGATGCATCTACTTTTCTTTGTGAGTTGCCAACTGCAAATACTGTGTTCCCTTTTTGAACTAACTAAATCAGAGCACATGATCAGATGATCTGTTTGAAAAGAAAAGAACAAGAAACTAAATTATTCTCAAAAAAATTTGTATACACAGCTAAGACGCAAACTAATGCACTGCACAGTGACTGATGAACAGGATATGTGTGGCATATCACTTTGGTAAATGTACACGTTCAGGCAGGAAGTGCTTACAAAGTAAATGCATCTGGAGACTTTAATCATCCAATAACCAATTGGGAAACTTACAGTTTCTAGTGGCGGGCATGACAAGACATCCTGTGAACATTTAGTTTGGAACCCCACTCATGATGGAAGTATATTGGATCTAATAGCAACAAACAGACCTGACCTCTTTGAGGACGTCAACATCAAAACTGATATTGGTTACAATGATGTGGTTGTGCCAAGTACAACAGACAACTAAAACCAGTAGAAAGATATGTTGTTGTTGTGGTCTTCAGTCCTGAGACTGGTTTGATGCCGCTCTCCATGCTACTCTATCCTGTGCAAGCTTTTTCATCTCCCAGTACCTACTGCAACCTACATCCTTCTGAATCTGCTTAGTGTATTCATCTCTTGGTCTCCCTCTACGATTTTTACCCTCCACGCTGCACTCCAATACTAAATTGGTGATCCCTTGATGCCTCAGAACATGTCCTACCAACCGATCCCTTCTTCTGGTCAAATTGTGCCACAAACTTCTCTTCTCCCCAATCCTATTCAATACTTCCTCATTAGTTATGTGATCTACCCATCTAATCTTCAGCATTCTTCTGTAGCACCACATTTCGAAAGCTTCTATTCTCTTCTTGTCCAAACTATTTATCGTCCATGTTTCACTTCCATACATGGCTACACTCCATACAAATACTTTCAGAAACGACTTCCTGACACTTAAATCAATACTGGATGTTAACAAATTTCTCTTCTTCAAAAACGCTTTCCTTGCCATTGCCAGCCTACATTTTATATCCTCTCTACTTCGACCATCATCAGTTATTTTGCTCCCCAAATAGCAAAACTCCTTTACTACTTTAAGTGCCTCATTTCCTAATCTAATTCCCTCAGCATCACCCGACTTAATTAGACTACATTCCATTATCCTTGTTTTGCTTTTGTTGATGTTCATCTTATATCCTCCTTTCAAGACACTGTCCATTCCATTCAACTGCTCTTCCAAGTCCTTTGCTGTCTCTGACAGAATTACAATGTCATCGGCGAACCTCAAAGTTTTTATTTCTTCTCCATGAATTTTAATACCTACTCCGAATTTTTCTTTTGTTTCCTTTACTGCTTGCTCAATATACAGATTGAACAACATCGGGGAGAGGCTACAACCCTGTCTTACTCCCTTCCCAACCACTGCTTCCCTTTCATGTCCCTCGACTCTTATAACTGCCATCTGGTTTCTGTACAAATTGTAAATAGCCTTTCGCTCCCTGTATTTTACCCCTGCCACCTTTAGAATTTGAAAGAAAGTATTCCAGTCAACATTGTCAAAAGCTTTCTCTAAGTCTACAAATGCTAGAAACGTAGGTTTGCCTTTCCTTAATCTTTCTTCTAAGATAAGTCGTAAGGTCAGTATTGCCTCACGTGTTCCAGTGTTTCTACGGAATCCAAACTGATCTTCCCCGAGGTTGGCTTCTACTAGTTTTTCCATTCGTCTGTAAAGAATTCGTGTTAGTATTTTGCAGCTGTGACTTATTAAACTGGTAGTTCGGTAATTTTCACATCTGTCAACACCTGCTTTCTTTGGGATTGGAATTATTATATTCTTCTTGAAGTCTGAGGGTATTTCGCCTGTTTCATACATCTTGCTCACCAGATGGTAGAGTTTTGTCAGGACTGGCTCTCCCACGGCCGTCAGTAGTTCCATTGGAATATTGTCTACTCCGGGGGCCTTGTTTCGACTCAGGTCTTTCAGTGCTCTGTCAAACTCTTCACGCAGTATCATATCTCCCATTTCATCTTCATCTACATCCTCTTCCATTTCCATAATATTGTCCTCAAGTACATCGCCCTTGTATAGACCCTCTATATACTCCTTCCACCTTTCTCCTTTCCCTTCTTTGCTTAGAACTGGGTTTCCATCTGAGCTCTTGATATTCATACAAGTCGTTCTCTTATCTCCAAAGGTCTCTTTAATTTTCCTGTAGGCGGTATCTATCTTACCTCTAGTGAGATAGGCCTCTACATCCTTACATTTGTCCTCTAGCCATCCCTGCTTAGCCATTTTGCACTTCCTGTCGATCTCATTTTTGAGACGTTTGTATTCCTTTTTGCCTGTTTCACTTACTGCATTTTTATATTTTCTCCTTTCGTCAATTAAATTCAATATATCTTCTGTTACCCAAGGATTTCTACTAGCCCTCGTCTTTTTACCTACTTGGTCCTCTGCTGCTTTCACTACTTCATCCCTCAAAGCTACCCATTCTTCTTCTACTGTATTTATTTCCCCCATTCCTGTCAATTGCTCCCTTATGCTCTCCCTGAATCTCTGTACAACCTCTGGTTCTTTTAGTTTATCCAGATCCCATCTCCTTAAATTCCCACCTTTTTGCAGTTTCCTCAGCTTTAATCTACAGGTCATAACCAATAGATTGTGGTCAGAGTCCACATCTGCCCCTGGAAATGTCTTACAATTTAAAACCTGGTTCCTAAATCTCTGTCTTACCATTATATAATCTATCTGATACCTTTTAGTATCTCCAGGGTTCTTCCATGTATACAACCTTCTTTCATGATTCTTAAACCAAGTGTTAGTTATGATTATGTTGTGCTCTGTGCAAAATTCTACCAGGCGGCTTCCTCTTTCATTTCTGTCCCCCAATCCATATTCACCTACTATGTTTCCTTCTCTCCCTTTTCCTACACTCGAATTCCAGTCACCCATGACTATTAAATTTTCGTCTCCCTTCACAATCTGAATAATTTCTTTTATTTCATCATACATTTCTTCAATTTCTTCGTCATCTGCAGAGCTAGTTGGCATATAAACTTGTACTACTGTAGTAGGTGTGGGCTTCGTATCTATCTTGGCCACAATAATGCGTTCACTATGCTGTTTGTAGTAGCTTACCCGCATTCCTATTTTCCTATTCATTATTAAACCTACTCCTGCATTACCCCTATTTGATTTTGTGTTTATAACCCTGTAGTCACCTGACCAGAAGTCTTGTTCCTCCTGCCACCGAACTTCACTAATTCCCACTATATCTAACTTCAACCTATCCATTTCCCTTTTCAAATTTTCTAACCTACCTGCCCGATTAAGGGATCTGACATTCCACCCTCCGATCCGTAGAACGCCAGTTTTCTTTCTCCTGATAACGACATCCTCTTGAGTAGTCCTCGCCCGGAGATCCGAATGGGGGACTATTTTACCTCCGGAATATTTTACCCAAGAGGACGCCATCATCATGTAATCATACAGAAAAGCTGCATGCCCTCGGGAAAAATTACGGCTGTAGTTTCCCCTTGCTTTCAGCCGTTCGCAGTACCAGCACAGCAAGGCCGTTTTGGTTATTGTTACAAGGCCAGATCAGTCAATCATCCAGACTGTTGCCCTTGCAACTACTGAAAAGGCTGCTGCCCCTCTTCAGGAACCACACGTTTGTCTGGCCTCTCAACAGATACCCCTCCGTTGTGGTTGCACCTACGGTACGGCTATCTGTATCGCTGAGGCACGCAAGCCTCCCCACCAACGGCAAGGTCCATGGTTCATGGGGGGGGGGGGGGGGTTCCCATCTCATTTGTGAGTAACTGGAAGCTGACTTTGCTACCACTAATAGCCTTTACATACGACAGAATTTATATGGGTCTCGTGTAAGATCATTTGATAATATTCTTCTACGGTAGTCATTGAAGGCTTCACGCATTGCTCTCCTGACAGCCAAACAAGTTCATTCAGCATCTCTAGCTATATGCATATAACTATGCAAAGAATGTTTTGTGCTCCTCATCTACTTTTATTAGCATTTCAAATGTAAGTTCCCTGCATACAAGACATTATTAAGATTGGCCAGCGCAAAAGAAGATGAATGCACCAAGTGACATCTATCTGAATCGCCTACCATGTCAGTTTCGTGTAACATATGAAAAACATAGGACTGCTTTCCAGGTGGCTTCATGAATGGTTTATCTTTCGCATACAGATAACTGCAGTTTTACTATCTACGTAGAAAGATATAAATGTTCAATAAATTAGATAAAGATGCAGTAATGTCGTATCTCAATGAGAAACCTGAAACGTTCAGCAAGGGGCAGGAGTATGTAGAGGAAATATGGCTCAGATTTACAAGAATAATTGGCCATTTGCTGGCTAGATGTGTACCCAGCAGAACAGTTCATAGTGGGAGGCACCCTCCACGGTATACAGTCATTGTAAAGAAGCTTGTAAGGAAACAGAGACTACTGCATGATAGTGTAAAAAATGCATAGGACTATAGCTAGAGATGCTGAATGAACTTGTTTGGCTGTCAGGAGAGCAATGCGTGAAGCCTTCAATGACTACCGTAGAAGAATATTATCAAATGATCTTACACGAGACCCATATAAATTCTGTCGTATGTAAAGGCTATTAGTGGTAGCAAAGTCAGCTTCCAGTTACTCACAAATGAGATGGGAACTGAATCTGAAAGTAGCAAAGCAAAATCTGTAATGCTTAACTTCGATTTCAAGTGTTCCTTTACAAATGAAAACCCAGAACTGCCCAAATTTAATACTTGTAGCCCTGAAAAGATGAGTGAAATAAGTTTTAGTGTCAGTGGTGTTGGGAAACGTTGGAAATAATTAAAACGGAACAAATTTCCAGGTCCAGATGGCATACCCATCAGATTCTATACTAAATATGCGGCGGGGTTAGGCCTTCCTCTAAGTGCAATATAATCGTAGATCCCTCGAACATAAAACCGTGTGCAGTAGTTGGGAGGAAGTACAGGTAACACCCATCTATAAGAACGGTAGTAGAAGTGATCCACAAAACCAGCGTCCAATACCCTTGACATCGATTTCTTGTTGAACCTTAAAATATATTCTGAGCTCAGACATAATGAGGTATCTCGAACAGAATTACATCCTCTGTGTCAACCATCATGGATTCCGAAAATATTGATCATATGGAACCCAACTCGTACTTTTCCCACATGACATACTTGAAAGCTTTGGAGCAAGGCAGACAGACAGATGCAGTATTTCCTGATTTCCGTCAAGTACTTGACTCACTATCGCACCTACGCTCATTGTCAAAAGTAAGATCATATGGGGTATCAAGTGAACTCTGTGACTGAATTGAGGGCTTTTTGGTAGGGAGCACGCAGCACGTTATCTTGAATGAAGTGTCATCGCCAGATCTAGAAGTAACTTCGGGTGTGCCTCAGGGAAGTGGGTTGGGACCTTTGCTGTTCATGTTGTATATTAACGATCTTGCAGATAATGCAGTTATCGATAATGAAGTACTTTCTGAAAACAGTTGCATAAATATTCAGTCAGATTTTTTAAAGTTTCAAAGAGCGGTGCAAAGATTGGCAACTTGCTTTAAATGTTCAGAAATGTAAAATTGCCTTCTTCACAACACAAAGAAACGTAGTATCCTGTGACTATAATATCAATGGCCACATGGAACGGAATAGAATGATCACATAGGCTTAGTCGTGGATAAAGCAGGTGGTACACTTCGGTTTATTGGTAGGATACAAGGGGAGTGCAATCAATCTACAAAGGAGATTGCTTACAAACCACTCGTGCGACTCGTCCTAGAATATTGCTCAAGTGTGTGGGACCTGTACCAATTACGACTGTCAGGAGATACTGATCGCACACAGAATGGTCACAGGTTTGTTTGACTCTTGCGAGAGTGTCACAGAGATGCTGAAGAAACTGAACTGGAAGAATCTTGAAGATAGACGTAATCTATCCCAAGAACCTTTGCAAATACAGTATCCAGAACTGGCTTTAAATGACGACTCACGGAATGTACTACAACCCCCTACGTAAGGCTCACATAGGGATTGTGAGGATAAGATTAAAATAATTACAGCACACACAAAGGCATTCAAACAATCATTCTTCCCGTGCTCCATACCTGAATAGAACGGGAATGAATCCTAAAAACTGATCAGTGTGATGTACCCTCTACCATGCAGTTCTTGGTGCAGAGTGTAGATGTAAATGTAGACGTAGATGTCCTGTGGTTGGTGGAAGTAGATGTTTACCTTAGTTAAAGAGTATCCATTCCTGATCAAAAAATGATTCTACTGTCAGTTTCGAATGGGGGAACTACTGAAGAAGCATACAAATGAAAACCATGAAGCGCCAGAACGCTAATGTTCAGAAGAAAATCGCATCAGTTTTTTTCCAAGGTGTCTGACAAGGAAATTCTGTCTTTGAGATTTCTGATCAAATTGTAAGATGAGTACTGTTTTGAAACCTTGGAATGCACCTGTAATTAACGATGTGAACACAAGAAATAAGGAAGACACTGTGCCTCTTGTGTAGTTGTGATATTTAAAGATGATGTACATTTATACTTTGATAGTACAAAATACTATCGGTACTGGAACGGCAAGTAAGCGTCAAGAATGTCACAGAAAGGTCCATTCTCCCCATATAACTATGCAAAGAATGTTTTGTGCTCCTCGTCTACTTTTATTAGCATTTCAAATGTAAGTTCCCTGCATACAAGACATTATTAAGATTGGCCAGCGCAAAAGAAGATGAATGCACCAAGTGACATCTATCTGAATCGCCTACCATGTCAGTTTCATGTAACATATGAAAAACATAGGACTGCTTTCCAGGTGGCTTCATGAATGGTTTATCTTTCGCGTACAGATAGCTGCAGTTTTACTATCTAACTAGCAAATATATAAGATTTGAAACAATAAATAACTTGATGACTGATCAATACTTGTAATTATACTCACCTGTGATTGCCATGTGTAGAGTATCAGTCCTGAGAATGTCGTGCAGTTCCCACGTAGCAGCACACGTGGCAATGCTCAACACTGCGATCACATCTGCAACAAGTTGTCAGCAGTGAGTGCTACATTTCACAGTATTGTATTGTATGGAACTGGGATCTAGAAACGACAGAGAGGCTTCATTCCCGCCGTAGCCCTCAGTGGTACACAACCCCACAACAGGCTACAAGCGGTCCACTCACCTCACCGCCGCCCCACACCGAACCTAGGGTTATACATTTCACAGTAGATAAATACTCTGGGCGTGTTTTTGAGTTACATCCTACATGGCTACAAAAACTGACAGCGACGTATCAGCGGAAGACTATGTGTGGTATATAGACTATAAGACGACCCTGAATCTAAGATGACCCCTTTTTTCTGAGATGTCCTTGGAGAAATTTTGATTATTAAAAGTATTCAAACTACTCTAAGTTCCAAACTGGTTTTTGATATTGAGCCGTGATAAAAATTGCTGTTTTGAAGAGCGCGCTGCAGCGCGTCGTGTGAAGCAGTCGCCCTCCGTTACTCGCGGTGGCGCCGCTGTGGCAATCGCAGCTTCGGTGTCTCCCTCTGGTGGGAAAGGGGAAAGGTTGTCTGTTCACGTGCTTTCAATGGGCGCTACGAGCTCGCCAAAGTCAGTCTGCGTCAGTCTCTCGTCCCCAGCTTGCTAGTCTGTCTCTCGTCCGCATTTATTAGGCAGTTAGTGTCTGTCTGTCGTTCGGACTGTTAGTATGTCTGTCGTTCAGACCAACCTTAAAAGCCGGCAAAATGAGAGCTTTTCCACTCCGGCAGTAAGAGAACTCAGCGAGTGGCCGCCCGGTCGGGGCTTAGTTCCTGCATCTGAGTCTGCGCGTTAGTCCGCCAGTCTGCTCGAGTTTGCGCGGGCAATGGTCATTGCCGGTTGGATCCATCGGTTGGTCGGTCGCGCACTGAGACACAAGATGACTTGTCCGTCTTGAGCGTCGGCGCATGTGAGGTAGCCACGTGAGTCCAGTGGGCCGCGCCGTATAGCGAGGGGTAGTGGCTTCGCGGTCGACACGAGAGCAACAGGAATCAACCCACGACATCGGTCTGGCCGGTCCGAGCTGCGACGCCGTGAGACGGGAGATCGGCGCGCCTTCCTGCGTTCGTTGAAGCGGCTGGCAGCGGACGGTTCGGGAGAGCGATTTGGGGATGCTGCGCCAGGTCTTCTCGGGAAATCACAGTTTATTAGAAGTTAAGTGATTGGTGATATGTTGTTTCATTTACTCTTGTTAAATTCTACTCGTTCACTTGGTGAGGTTACCAGCCGTTTTGCTTTGGGGTCGTCCCACCATTCTTCTCCGTTTGCCCACCCACAGGAAGGTGGTTGTTTTTAAATTGGGTGGTCCGTTTTTCCCTTGTGGAGTAGGGGCGGGTTAGAGCAACCTGCGTTTCAGGTTGTTCGATAATCTCCCTATCAATCTACTGTACGTTAGTAGCTGCCTCTGTCATGTTCGTCGGATTTGGTGTGTTAACGAATTTATTGCTTGGAGTGTAACGGCCTAATTCCTGAAATATGTTTTGATCTTGCCTATCATTTTAAGAGGTGGTATCTGCGTACTGTAGAGCATCTTAACTTGTTTGGCCAACCTTGTAGAATTTTATACAAGATTGCATTCCATGGGCTTTTATTTAAATGATCATTTTAGTATATAAAGTTGCCACCCTTTTACTGTAAGACTTTTCTTAGAAGTTAAAATCAAGTTGCACCTTCGGTGGCAAAGTTAATACTTTAATTTTTAGTGTTTTGTACCATTTCCATTCCTCCTACTGGGGTGCACAGTTGTGTGCTTGTGTAAACTGTTAAAACTTTTAGTTTAAAGTAATCTGGTGTGTTGCAGATTTGCACCACTGTAGTCATTCAGAGGCTGTTGTGAGCGGTCGTAACTACGGCCGTGTCGAAAGGGAGGTGCAAGGTTCTCTGCCCGAAAGCTCATACAGTCAAAATTTGTTTCTTTCTGCCACTGAATGAATTGTAACTTGACATTTAGAGGGTGCTTTCTGATTACAATTTTAAATGTGTTTCTTTTAAAAAATGCTTTTAGGCACTATTAAAGTGAATAAAATTCCCATTTGTTAAAAGGAATTTGGTTATGATTTCATCAGTTACTCCCTGGCAACTACTTCCATGCTTACACAGTGTGATTAAATGTGTTAATGTTCTTGATGAAGCGCTAGTAAATAAAATAAATTCTTAAGAATATTCTTTGAAAATAAATCACGGTTCAGATAGCAAATATCTTAAGATCTGCCCAAAAATCTAATATCATGCCTCTACTAAACTTAGGCCATTTATTGTCAGTCCACATTTTGGTAGTACAAAGAGAAATAAAATTAACAAAAAAGAAATGGTTTATCGGATTTTTATCTGCACAGTCTTTTCATACTCACTAAGATATTTTTAATGATCATCACTGACACCATCATCTTCGTTTGCAAGTGTGCTACCATTCCTTCCTTCCTGGTACTTGTCCCATATCATGTCATCTTGTGATCCACCAATTGTATGGGATATTTAGAACTTTTTCAATTCTTTTATTACACAGGTACACTGCCAGAAAAAAGAGCAACACCCGCAATGCCTGTGTTCAGTGGCATCAGAGTACAATATACGCATACTTAATTAGGGGTTGTAGTGTTAGCAGTTCATTTGTCACACTCATCGGCGATCAGACGGCCCCCAGTTTTCACTCTTCAGGCAGTAACTGACCTGAGTTCAGAGGTGAACAGTGTTTGCAACATTCATCCTGGGGCACAACCACACCCCACAGATGAGTACATCCTCCTGCTGAACATTTTCAGTCATTTGAATGGCTCCTCTTTGTGGGCCTTTGGGAAGCTAAATGGACGTATCGACGGATTGGGCACATGTTTGGGACAGTGTATCGGTGGTGTGTCGTTGCTTTCATCAGTGCCTGTGGAACATTTCCACAGCTATAGAAATGGTTCTGGACGTCGGCGTAGAACACACGCACATCACGATCGACGCATTGTGTGATCAAATATTATTCAGCGACGACATCTGCCCACATATTGTCCTCTGCGCCATCTAGGACCATCGAGAACCACCTGCTTGCAGCAGGATTAAAATCCTACTTGCACCTCACTTGTTAATAAAACGACCTTGTCGTTTACGATGTTGCATTTTTTTTCCGACAGAAAATATTCACTTGAGATTCTGCTCCATTGACTCAGTTTGGATACTGAGCGTTTTTAAACTTCCTCACCGGAGTGAGGGCATGGTCTCCTTCAAACAGCCACTCACTGTAATACATGAAATGAGTTAGCACTTGTGAATACAGACAACCATCAACTGTACAATGGAACGACGACAATGAAAATTTGTGCCTGACCGTGACCTAAACCTGGATTTCACACTTTTGACGAGCGGTGGCCTTAACCGCTCGGACTATACGTACACGACTCACGGAGAGACCCAAACTTCCACATGTCGTCGATCATATGCGTCACAGCCTGCACTCGTACACATTATGTAATTTCCGTACGCGGCAAGGACATTTTTAATTAAAAGTCGCTGCATACATGCATGTACGAAGGAACACTGCATCACACTTCTTAACAACACAGGCACTGCAATATCGCACTTACTGTAAGTCTGTCGTAGGTGAGTCTTCAAACTTCGTGAAGTCATGCCACTAGGAATTATTGGCAGGTCTGTGTTGGTCTTTGATACCAGATCCTTAACTTCGGGTGAGATGTCTCCTGAAGGAATTCAGTTCTAACACTTTTCCCCGTTTTAAGCAAAGAGCCTGGTTATCAATTCAAAACAACCTTCAGTCAATCTAGTATCAGGTCATTTGTGATCCATCTCTTTTCTTGATATCTATAGACCTCCTGCAGATAGTTTGCCTTTTGGTATGGTTTTGCTGCGAACAACCACATTTGAGGGCAGCTCTCTTTCATCTGGCAACTCATCTGGCCTTCCAGAATTCATGGAGAGAATATCTTATGAATGCTTTTAATGCCCTTCATGTCGACAATAACATTTGACAGTATTTCAAAGTAAACATACCTCTGACCGGGTTTGACCATGTGGCTAAGCAAGAACTTGTGCCGTGTCCTCAGGTTGATTACATGGTGCAGATACGCAAGTAGCTTTTCGTCGAACGCCGCGGGAAATGGCTGGGCTACCATCGTTCTTGGTCATAACGTAAGCTCCGCCCTCGTCATTATCATAAGGCGCTAGCCAGTACCTGCTTTGAATTCCGCGGCGCATGCAATTGGAAAAATCGTCTTTAGCCCCAACGCCTTCATTCGGATACTTTCTCGAGTAGTCTGGAAACCTCCAAGACGTTTCACTGGCGTGTACTGAACCAACTACTGCTCCACTTTCTGAAACCTTCCCTGCTCTGGTCCCCTGAAAGTCCAGCGTTTAGAACTGGCAGTCTCTGATTTATTCTTCATCTGATGCCACCTACGAATATTCGCTTCTGTGACATCAGATTTTCTTCCTGCTGCACAGTTGTTTCTGGAATCTGACACAAGAATCACCATAGACTTAAAATTATTGTCCTATTGTCTGTATGAACGAACTGTGAATCGTGAACCCGTAAATCCACGGTTCTCAACAGTTATTGCTTCGATCTGCGTCCGTTACCGATTGTTGCAGTTTGCTGTTCTTGAGGACCTGACAATCTAATCAAACTGATCAACAATAAACTGTCCTCTCGGCACCTCACTGCTGGATTGGCAGAGATCGGATCACTTCGGGTTACATCTACATAGATACTCTTCAAGCCACGGTACGGTGCGTGGCGAAGGGTACTCTGTCATTTCCTTTCCTGATCAACTCACAAGTAGAGCGATGGAAAAACGACTATCTATATGCTTCTGTATGAGCCCTAATTTCTTGTAGCTTATCTTCGTGGTCCTTACGCGAAATATATGATGGACGTTCGTGGCATGTGGAGTAGTTCTAATACCGAGTGTATTTAAAAGTGTTTCAAATGTCTGGTACTGCGCGCTGTGGAATTTGAATCCCCGTCAGACGTCAGGGATGTCGAAGACCCCTAGATGTCTCTGCGCCATCGCACCGTAAGCTGTGGCGGCACGCACCTCATGGCCCGCATTTAGAGTGAGGGCGCCACAGTAGAGCACGTGGTTGCAGCGGCCAATAGCGGCGTCCCCGATAGAGTACTTAAGCGCCTGCCTGTCGCTCAGCCTATTCTGGCCGCACATGGGGTCTGGACCCCTCCGCCATCTTCCACACCTATAAATCCCTCATCCACCCTATCCTCTGCTACGCCCACCCTGCCTGGATCTCCACCCCTCCTACCTTTTACAAATCCCTTCAAATCCTCGAACGCCATGCTCTCCACCTCGCCTATCGCATCCATCTCCCCTCCCCCATGCGGATCCTGTACGACCTTATTCTGTTCCCCCACCTCCTCCTTTTCCTCAAACAGATACTGATCCTCTACACCTCCCGTAAACTAGATCCCCCTCACCCGCTTGTCTCTCCCATCCTCTCCCACCCCCATCCGCTGCCGCGCCTGTATTTCCACGTCACACCTGCTCTCCATCTCGCCACTCTCCTTACCCTCTCCAAAGGTGGCTTCAGGGTTCCGCCAGCTCCTCCTCCCGGATGATGCCCTCCTCCCCTCCATCTACCCTCCAATCAACTTTGATACTCCCCTCCCACTTCCTGTGTTTTTTCCTCAGGGCACCCTCTCTCCCTTCTCTCTCTCCTCCCTTCCTCCCCCCTCCTCGCCCCAGGCTTCCCCTACCCACCATACCTTCATTCCTCCCCCCATCTTCTCTGCCATTGGCATCTCCGCTCTCCCCTCTCCCTCCCCCCCTTTTCCCCTCTTGGCAGGTCCCTGGACTCGCACACGTTAAGTGGACATTCGCGCGCCGGAGATCATCGCCATCAGTTTTGTGTGTGTGCCATCGTGTTTGTGCCGCCCATGCTCCATCGTTCACGTGTCATCTCCATCATCAGTGTCCGTGTTCAGTGCAAACAGTTTCTTTGGTTTTCTTCGCGTGTGAACGGCTTCATGGTTTTTCGTTACTCTGTCTACTGTTTTTTGTCCCCCATTATGTTATGTTTATTCTGTGTCTCCATCGTTTTTTCTCTTGTAATACCTGTGGCTGAAGAGCAGCGTACTGTGCTACTGCCATCCCACCTTATGTAAGGTGTGAAATAACAATAAAAGAAAAAAGCTCAGCCAGCTAGTCTAACGTGCGTACGTCTCAGCACATATCACCTCGCCTTAGACATCGTATTTACTTTCGTGTTTTGTTTACGAGTGGACGTGGTTGTCTAGTTAGGTTTTCTTGACTATTGTTTCGTTGTTGTTGTTGTCATAAGGTCCTTCATTGGTCGTGTCCGTCCTCTCCTGTTGTGTTGTTGTTGTTCGCGGGCCGCTCCGTGGGTCCTGCCGCGTTTTCCGTAACTTCAACCCCGCAACTGTTCTGGTCGCCGTTACAACAAAAAGAGTAATGATTTCAGTAACAAGTTGTTAACAGTTTGTGATACGCTTACAATCTTTTTCTTAATCAAACCTGTAATTGTCCACTTCATCATACCATCAGTAAATGAAATAAATATGTCATTAACTCCTTTCGATGGAGAGAGTCAGCATCGTCGTGATATAGTACATCTGAAGGCCATGTTATAACTTTGTCTACCTTGCTGTGACGTGTTTCGTTGTTCAACGTGTAATCACTCTAGTTGTCTTTCATTAGGGCGTGGAGCGAAGAAAGGGGTTTGACTCAATGGTTGCTTGGTAATTACCTGGCAACAAGCCAGGTCGTACAGATCAGAAGTCTTCAGTTCCCACAGTATACAGCTGTGCCATTCAAATTGGGGTGGAAGGAGGAATGTGCAGATTTAAGTGCAATGGTCAGAAGTGGCTAGTAGCCAGCATTCGGCACCCTGTATCACAGATGTAAGATCCCGTAGGACATATATCCTTTCTAAACAGCTTGAAGAAGGACAGGTAAGAAAGGTATAGCCAGAACGGTCGTCATGTTGAACTTTTCGTGTAGCAGCAGGTCCTGTTACACTGTATGTAGTTCCTGTCACATAGTACAGTGGGGAATCTAATCAGATGGGTGCAGTACGCAGTTAAAATCAGATCCTACCAGGCAGTGTTCATATCGCCTTCAAAACAGGGGCAATGTCCAATACCCCAAGCTGATGTAAAGAAGGTGACACTGGTGACAGGAATCTATTTGCGAACGAAGATGGCCTATCTATGGCCCATGTGATCACCTGCAGAGGCATGAGCCATATAACAATAGATATCAGGGAGACTGGCCAAGTCAGCTTTCTGTAGGAGGGTGAAATCAAGATCAGAAGCCCAGAACATCTTCCAAATAAGGTCTATTTTCATTTGTGAAAGGATGTTATTGGTGTTTATTGTGCTATCCGATAGGCCTGTTAGTTGACTGCTGACGGCTGGTCCACCATGGCGTCAGCGGAACGATGTGGGCGTTGCGGCGGTATGTCAACCATTTCGCCCCTGGCGTTTCAGGGGAGAGTACGATTCGTGGAGCGGCGCCGACGACGCAGGGTCCCATAATGTGTCCTGTTCCTCGATCACCTCTTCATGCCATGCGTTGGTGGTGGGGACCAGTGCATTGCTCTTTTTTTTTTATCAGAATATGGAGTAGTGGTTCGCTGTGTAGTTTTATCTGTACTAAGTCCATTAAATAGTTCTGCGTCCTCACAGTGGGTTGGGGGACACCAGAAAGCACACCGATAGATGTCGCAGCACTCACATCGTCTCCTTCGGCGGTTTTGGTTTCACGGACGTCGTTGGGGTCGACAGCGGCCTCGTCTTCGGCCTGCAAATCTCCTCTTGGCCGGATACGGATCGGTGCCTTCTCTTGCGACGTTTCAAAGAACGTTGTTTCCTACGCGGTCTTCTGTATCCGACGAAGGCAGGTAGTCGCGTCGCTCCGGCAAGAAGGCCGCCATAGGGACGATAAGCGAGCCGATCTGCATCTTAATGCCGAACTCTGGGTCAGCAGCCGGTAGCGTCGGCACCTTCGCAGTGGGGCCCCATCCAAGGCGCCCTCCGTTGGGTTTCAGGCGTCGTTGGGGGGTGACAGGAGAAGCGAGAACAGAGGAGTAGGTCACCGGTAAGCACTGTAATTTGCGACGTGGGTGGTCCGTCGACGGCTAGAAGTTGAATAACGCGCCGTTGTAGGTATTCAGATCTAAGGTGGCCTTCTTTGCCGCACCCGGAACAAGTCTGAGGTTAGTCGTCGTACATAATAATTGCACTACATCCGCCGATCTGTTGATATGTAGGACAGAATGTGGCTTTGGAGGTAAATGATGACTTGTTGGACGTCATTTAGGACAGAGTAGTTTCGAAACTGTATAAATTTCTCCGCATTATGGCCGTGACTACGCCGTATGGTCGGGGTGCCACGACGACGTCCTCTTCTGCAAGCTGGAATGGCAATTTGAAAACTCGTATCGTACGCATGCCTAAGTCTGTGTGATCGACTGTCACCACCCTATATTGCCGTCAGCACGAGAGAAGCAGAGCCCCGGTTTGGTCTCGTGTAGGATGCATCGTTAACGATTTTAACATACCATGATGTACGCGATCGACAAGTGTATTCCTATGATGTCGGTCATTGGGATCTTGACTTAGTCTCTCAGAAAACTCTCCACATTGAGTGCCATGGCTCGGGCATAGTCGTTGCATAAAGGAAATCGGAGCGTAGATTTATGGGATCGGTTCTTCATGTAGGTAGACGCAAAGCCAGCACGTAAGCAACGGCCGTCAGAATATAAACAAGGCGAGCTCTCGCTCCGCACAAGGAAACACTAGCGTGTCTGTACTATTGCCCTGCTAAAGGCAGACTGCTCTGAGCTATCCAGGCACGGCTCACGAACCTCACCCCCTCTCCACTCTCAGCTTTACTTGAGCAATATCCTGTCCTAGAGGAGTCCTAGTCCCTCAGGGTATGTGGGAGAACTTCCGTGAAGCTTTGAAAGTAGGACACGACCTTCTGACGGAAGTAAAGGTGTGAGGGTAGATCGCGAGTCATGCTTTGATGGCGCAATCAGTAAAGCACTTACCAGCGAAAGACAAAGCTTCCAGATTCGAGTCCCGGTCTGACACACAGTTTTAGTCTGCCAGGAAGTTTGAAATCAGCGCACATTCCTCTGTAGAGTGAAAGATTTCATCCTATATAAATACGTCGGACCGTACGATTCGGGATTCAGTTCGAAGCGGAACTCACCACTGAAGACAATTCTCCTCCATTCAATGAGTTTCTATGCCGAAGACGCGTCTAAAGACGCCCTGTACAGCTGTGGATATCAACCTGACTATCGCCCAACGTACAGCCTGACAACCAGGAGTGATGCTCTGGGGTGTGATGCACAGCGGTGCGTCGACGATATTCCATGCTCCGTTTTGTTACCCTTCATGGAAAGTCATCCTGGGCAAGATAATGCACGCCTGCCCACGGCGAGAGGTTTTATTGCTTATCTTTGTGCTTGCCAAATACTAACTTAGCCAGCAAGGTCGTCGGTTCTCTCCTGGATTAAGAGCGTTTGGAGCGTTAGGGGCAGAGTCATTCAACCATCTCGGGATTCTGACGATCTAACCCGCCAATTGGACAGAATCCGGCACGATATCCCTCAGGAGGACATCCAACAACTCTATAAATCAATGCCAAGCCGAATAACTGCTACCATAAGGGCCAGAGGAGGACCAACGCATTACTGGCTTGTCTGGAGTGTAGACAATTTGTGCCCCTGTTGTATTGAGTAGAATAGCTTGCTAGGGTCAAAGGCCTAAGGCGACAGATACACACAGTGAACACAAAACTAACCAACAACATTTTGGAGGTTGTTCAAGGATATTTTCCGAGTACTTTTGTTTTAGAAGCAGGTGGTCTATGGTGCTTCGTTACAGAGTGCCATGGAATATACACTCCTGGAAATGGAAAAAAGAACACATTGACACCGGTGTGTCAGACCCACCATACTTGCTCCGGACACTGCGAGAGGGCTGTACAAGCAATGATCACACGCACGGCACAGCGGACACACCAGGAACCGCGGTGTTGGCCGTCGAATGGCGCTAGCTGCGCAGCATTTGTGCACCGCCGCCGTCAGTGTCAGCCAGTTTGCCGTGGCATACGGAGCTCCATCGCAGTCTTTAACACTGGTAGCATGCCGCGACAGCGTGGACGTGAACCGTATGTGCAGTTGACGGACTTTGAGCGAGGGCGTATAGTGGGCATGCGGGAGGCCGGGTGGACGTACCGCCGAATTGCTCAACACGTGGGGCGTGAGGTCTCCACAGTACATCGATGTTGTCGCCAGTGGTCTGCGGAAGGTGCACGTGCCCGTCGACCTGGGACCGGACCGCAGCGACGCACGGATGCACGCCAAGACCGTAGGATCCTACGCAGTGCCGTAGGGGACCGCACTGCCACTTCCCAGCAAATTAGGGACACTGTTGCTCCTGGGGTATCGGCGAGGACCATTCGCAACCGTCTCCATGAAGCTGGGCTACGGTCCCGCACACCGTTAGGCCGTCTTCCGCTCACGCCCCAACATCGTGCAGCCCGCCTCCAGTGGTGTCGCGACAGGCGTGAATGGAGGGACGAATGGAGACGTGTCGTCTTCAGCGATGAGAGTCGCTTCTGCCTTGGTGCCAATGATGGTCGTATGCGTGTTTGGCGCCGTGCAGGTGAGCGCCACATTCAGGACTGCATACGACCGAGGCACACAGGGCCAACACCCGGCATCATGGTGTGGGGAGCGATCTCCTACACTGGCCGTACACCACTCGTGATCGTCGAGGGGACACTGAATAGTGCACGGTACATCCAAACCGTCATCGAACCCATCGTTCTACCATTCCTAGACCGGCAAGGGAACTTGCTGTTCCAACAGGACAATGCACGTCCGCATGTATCCCGTGCCACCCAACGTGCTCTAGAAGGTGTAAGTCAACTGCCCTGGCCAGCAAGATCTCCGGATCTGTCCCCCATTGAGCATGTTTGGGACTGGATGAAGCGTCGTCTCACGCGGTCTGCACGTCCAGCACGAACGCTGGTCCAACTGGGGCGCCAGGTGGAAATGGCATGGCAAGCCGTCCCACAGGACTACATCCAGCATCTCTACGATCGTCTCCATGGGAGAATAGCAGCCTGCATTACTGCGAAGGGTGGATATACACTGTACTAGTGCCGACATTGTGCATGCTCTGTTGCCTGTGTCTATGTGCCTGTGGTTCTGTCAGTG